>NC_051334.1:181022608-181626220 GCF_015220235.1 Choloepus didactylus | reverse complement strand
ACCAACTTCTTTCTTGGCCCAGAATGTGGGCCTAATTGGGAGGTTAGGTAAGTTCCAGATTAGGGATCTTCATACATTTAAGCCCAGATGGATAACTGTTCCACTCCGTATTAGTTTTCTATTGCTCCTAAAAAAGTACACAAACTTAGTGGTTTAAAACCACATGCATTTTATTATCTCACAGTTTCTGTAAGTCAGGAGCCCACGTCTCACAAAGCCAAAATCAAAATGTCAGCCTGGCTGCATTCTCATCTGCAGGGGTTTTCGTCCAGCCTCCTGTGGTTGTTGGCAGAATCTGGTTCCTCATGGTTGCAGGACTGAGGTCCCCACTTTTCTTGCTGAGGTTTCACTTTCTTGGCCAGCCAGGGGTCATTCTCAGCTCCTAGAGGCCCCATAGTTCCCTGCCTTGTATTACTCTCATAGGCCATCTCACATACGGCTGTTTGCTTCTTCAAAGCCAGCAGTAGAATCTCTTTCTCTCTATTCTGCTCAAACGGACTCTTCTATAACCTAATGTAATCATGGGAGTGATTATCCCTTCATTTTTGCCATACTCTATTGGCTAGAAGCAAGTCAGGGGTCTGCTCCAAATCAAGGGGAGCAGATTTATAGAAGGACGTGTGAGTCATCGGGTGTCATCTTAGAATTTTGCCTCCCTCCACATAGTCCCTCTCCTACGATTTTCTCTTCTCAGGATGGGCATTAGATTTTGGCTTGTAACTCTGCCACCTTGGTGGGAATGTTCTAGTATGAAATGCAAATAAATCCAAATTAAATTGGGGGGCTGTAAAGGACTGCAGAGATAGAGCAGGCTTCTCACCTTTCTTTGGAGAGCCTAGGCTATTATAAGAACTGCTTGTGACAATGTCACATGCTTTTCTCCATTTAAAACAAACTTGAGTGAAACAATAGATAAAATATCTATAGCTGCCACCAGTACTGAATTGTCTGCAGGGGGGCAGTTTCTTAGGGAAGGATGACCGGCTGGTGACCCTTGGAGACCAACTTCTCTTTTTCCAGGTACCTAAAGAAGAGCTTTATGAGCTATTTTTTGCAGAGCTTTGCTTACTATCTGTCTTTGGTTTTCACTTAATTTGTAAGAGAGGTATAAATGAAAATTCATCCTGACATCTTATTAATTTCTTGGCAACTGATTTTTTTATTATTATTTTATTGATTTGCTGCCTTCTTTAATTAACTCATTTTCCTCGTTTGGCAGTGAACAGACTGTGTGGCCCTTGTCTTCCTCTTGTGCCCAAGCCCTGATAGTATTTGCAGATAGTATTTGAAATAAATTCTGTATCTCTGGATATCTCTTAGTAGGCAGCAGAATCACCTGGAGCATCGGAACTGCCATTTCTTTCACTGCACAACACTGACCCAGTGTAAGCTCACTTTTCATGTAATCAGTACTAGTCCATATTGTTTGTTGTGTACTGTACATATAGATTAGTTATCAGGCCTCAGGGAAGATTTCTCTTCTGTCCAAACATTCAAATGTGCAAGAAAAATCTCTTTCTTTATTTCCCTTAAATTAACTTAAAACTGACTTTGAGCCCACATGTTTCTGGGTTGTTCTGAAATCCCAGCTAAGTCATTCCTCTGATGTTCTCCCCTTCTCAGGTGAATCTGGATAGCTTTAGAGTTTATCCAGAAAATAATAATTAGGACAACAACAACTCACATGAACATTGCATTGCTTTGTGCCAGGCACTGTTTTAAGCGATACATATGTGAACTTCATTTGAGAGAATGGACAGTTGATCTTTTCTGAACACTAAGTCATGTGTCAGGCCACTCTGCTTAAGAACCCTCAGATCTTACTTTCCATGGCTAAGGTGCAGAGGTATTCCTACATTCTCTCTCTTCCCTCTCCTTCCAGAACACAGATTCTAGCAAAAGACAGCCTTCTTCATTTCTCCATCTAGACCCAGCCAACTCACTGAGACAAAGACTTACATAGTCTTGGCGTAGTCCATAATGTGAGAGTGATCTGATGATACGATTATTATGAGGTATAGTCTGATGGCTCTGACAAGATAAACTTTAGCACTAGTCTATATGTGTTCAATTTCTCTGTATATATTCACTTCCTCTATCCACTCACCTTCCCCCTCACATTTCAGCCAGTTGTCAGCATAGACTCTCAATGTTAAGCTCTTGGAGATCATGCAGCCCAATGTTCTGAATTTAAAATTAAGAAAGCTAAGATTCAAACAGTTGACCTTCCAAGGGCACACAGCAAGTATATTGAGGAGTAGATGAAAGAAATGGTTGGAGAAGGGGTGGTCAAGGAAGGAAATTAACATTTATGTATCAAGTGCTGAGTTTAAAAATGTCACATATGTTATCTCACTTAAGTCTCCCAACACCCCTGCACATACATTTTATTGTGTCAGTTTCAGAGACTTTTAGAAGAAGAAGAAACTGACATGCAGATTTTGACTTACCCAAGGTCTCACAAAAGGCTGGGCTCTGAAGACCTTTCATTTGCTACTCTTAACTCCACTCTGTTTTTTTTCAAACAAAACTCTTTATAATTTATTTTAATGAGGGTGGCAATGTATCAAAGAGGTTTTTAGCATCATTTTGAAATGAAACTTTTAATATTGGAACAATTTTGGATTTACAGAAAAGTTGCTAAGCTACAACAGAGTTCCCATATAACGTGTACCCACCTTCCTCTAAGGCTAAGGCTGACATCTTTCATTGCCATGGTACATTTCTCAAAACTAAGAGAACAACATTGGCATATTACTATTAACTGAGCTCCAGACTTCATTTGGATTTCACCATTTTCCCACTAATATCCTTTTTTTCTGTTCCAAGATCCCATCCAGGATTTCCCATTGCATTTTGTCATCATATCTCTTTAGGTTCCTTTTGGCTGTGACCATTTCTCAATTTTTCCTTGTTCTATTTTTATGACCTTGACACTTTTGCACAATATTAGTCAAGAATTTTGTAAGATGCCCCTCTGTTGGAATTTGTCTGATGTTTTACTCTTGACAAGACTGGGGTTATAAGTGTTGGGAAGGAAGACCACAGAAGTAAAGTGCCCTTCCTATCACATTGCCTGATACATGATATCAACATGAATCACCACTGGTGTTGTTAAGCTTGATCACATGGTTAAGGTAATCTTTGCTAGGTTTCTCAACTGTAATGTTACTGTTTTCCCCCTTTCCATACTCTGTATTTGGAAGGGAGTCACTAAGTCCAGCCCATACTCAATGACAATGGGTGTTAAATTCCACCTCCTGAAGGGGGGACTATTTACATATACTATTTGAACCACCTCTCCTTTTAATACCTGTCTGTACCATATTTGTCCAAGAGCCTGTTGCTCCCTGGCTTCTTGTCTTTAGTGGCCTACCTCCCTGGACCATATTTCACACCATTTCCACATCAAATCACCTATCTCATTTTATATTACCTCAACACCTTTCTCTATGTTATGTGGAAGCTAGATAATATAGCATGAATCACTCCTTTGCTGTGCTGGTGATTAAATATGTTGACCCAATCAGACCACATTTAATTTTAGGAGATATTCTTAGGAGGCCATTTGAGAACAAAATGAGTGGCTTTTCAGTCACAGTGGGCATTTCAGTCACAGTGACAGGAAAACAGGTTAGCCCCAGGAAGCAAAACATTTTTTCTCTATATCGTTTAGGAATCTTTGGAAATTTGAGAATTGTCTTATACTTTCTTTAGTACATTGTTGTTCCATGAAGGAGTGTATTTGGTTTCCAAAAGAAAAATCATCACTTTCATCACTCACTGCACATGGATGATTTTGCCTTCTCTGGTCTAAAACAATAATCTTGTTCCTTCTGAACTTGACTGTACGCTTAGAGAAATGTAAAACCTTGAACAAGATACAGAATGGAAGCTATGCCCTTCTTGTAACAATTTAACTCTGGGTAGCTTGTGATTGAAAGTTCAGTCTGTAGATAGGGGTGATGTGCAGTTCATTGTATGTTCTGCTCAGCAAATTTTAAAAGGTACCGTAAGATATTGCTGATTGACAAATGAGATGTTATGTCTTTGAAAGAGAAAGCTGTATCAGGCTGCTGTTAACATCAGAACAGTGATGGACTATTTTAATTACATGTATAAAGAGATGCCTGATAACAAGGATAGCTGAGAGAAGATGGGATTGCACCATTTATAAGTATATATAAAGCTATATGGATAGCACAGGCATGTTTTTAAAGATGAGTCCCTTCTTTCTGTGGTTTTTGGTAACAAAAAGGTTGCAAGGTTTTGAATTAACTTTCCGATCTGTCAGTACTGTATTACAGAGAGATTTGGAAGGCTCAAAGTGATATTTCATTCTCTGCTGAAAATCCACATAAAGGGCACATTCTTATGCTTTTGTTCCTTACACGGTCAGTGCAGCAGTAGAACGGGGTGCACTTTTTTATGGTACATTTTTTGAGGCTTTTTTTTGATGAAAAACAAGTTGGAATTTGGAAGTTAGAACTATAAAGGTGTCCAGGAACTCATAAACTGATAAGACGTAAATGACATTCTTTCACAGTCATGGTAAAACTATTCTATTGTGTTCTTAAATCAGTCTAAAGAAGTCAGCCTTCCAACACCTACAGCCACTTTTCCATCCTCCATGCCCTGCCGTTTGTGGCTATATATTTGTCTCATTCATTGATTTATTGTTTATTCAATGAATATTTTTGAGCACTTATTATATTCCAGGCACCATGCCAGGTCCTGGAGATTCAGTGGTGAATATTATAGGTTCAACCCTAATGGAGCATGTCTACTTGTAAGAGAAATTGGCATTAATTAAATAGTCACAAGACTGAGTATAAAATGACAACAAAGGCAAGTGGCATGATAACAAGTGGCATGGGATTAGGAAAGCTTATAACAGGATGATTTGCCTTGTCATCTTTGTATGGGGTCCCAGCAACATTTCCTTTCTTGGGTAGGGTCCCAAAAGCAAATGCTTTACCATCTCCAGAATTTTCCCTGAATTAGTTGAAGATTTTATTTATTATATATAAAACTAGTTAATGCATCTTGATTTTAATACAGAAGTTTGAATTTAGGTGACAGTTCCATGTTTGAAATAAAATGTAAGATTTTTTTAAAAAATTCATTTTATTGAAATGTAACATAATGCAGAGAAGTGCACATATAATCATACAGCTCAATGAACTATCAAAAAGTGAACGCCTCCATGTAACATCCAGATCAAAAAATATAACATTTACAGTGCCCCAGACACCCCATTTATGGCCCCTTTTTATCTCCACCACCTCTAACTAAATATTTTCAAAACAGATTGGTGGGTTTACTTGTGCCTGGGAAGCTCAGCTCACAAACATCTGATCACAATCAGTGGGACTGGGCAATGCAGTCCCCACTTGTCTGGCTACTCTTGATAAGAGAATAACACTGAGCTGGTTCTGTAAGAAGCAGAAGTGATGGATGCCTTCCTGAGGCAGTCTAAGGCAACAAGTCCATATATTTGATGTAGCAGCCTTCAGACGAGCTAAGGGCCGTTCCTCCTCCTAAGGGCCGTTCCTCCTCTGACCCTGGTTCCTTGAGAAACTGTAGGCTGTCAGAATGGCTTCATCTATCTTTCTTGGCTGTCGGTGTGTACCAAACTCTACCTAGAGCAGGGAAACTTTTGTAACCTTTAACTCCTCTATTTGTCTAGGGATTCTGCTTTTTCTTCCCCATGGGGACCTTGGGAAGATGGGAGGCAGCATCTGGACATGCACAATCTTTATGCAATCCCCATGAGGTTGTTCTCTGGCTGAAGAACCACTCATTAGAAGGAAAACGATGTACTCCTACCTCCATCAGAGGAACCAGAAAATTGGTCCTTCAGCAGTCGAATACATCTAGTCATGCGGGTCAGGGTAGAATTCTGAGGACATGCCACTTGAGAGAGAGATAAGAAGGCAAACAGGGAAGGAGGTGCATTTCATGCAGAAGTTCTAGTGTATGCAAAAGCCTATGGAAAGAGTGTGCATTAGCATAAATTAGGGGAAAGAATTATATGAGATGCAGCTGGAAAGAGAGGTAGATGCTAGACTCTGTAGGGCCTTGTAGGCCATATTATTATTTTTTCCCTTTATCCTGAGAATGATGGAAGCCTCCTCCTTAATGGGAGGAACACACAGATCAGTCTTTCTACAGTGTGGAGAATGTTGGGGCATCACCATAGAAGCACTAATAATAGCTAACAAATATTGAGTACTTACTAAGTGCTTACACATACTAACTCGTATAGATACTATTATTATCTTGGTAACGAAAAGGAGGCACCAAGTAGAGGTCACACAACTAGTAAGTAGCAGGGTCAGGATTTGAACCCAGGCAGACTGACTTCAGAATCTATCCTTTCATCCACTAAGCAGAACTGTCTTCTGTTCATTTACAGGCCTGTTTAATAAGAGATGATGGTTACCTGGATTTAAAAGGTAATGGTGGAGACAGAAAGAAATGGGCCAATTTGAGAAAATGTTAGAAGATAAAAATGGCAGAATATGATGACAAGTTGGGAAAGTGGGGATTGGAGGTCCTGAAGATAATTCCTCATTTTTGAACTGTGCAACTGGTTCTGTGGTGGTATCATTTACCAAGACAGGGAGTGCCAGAAGAGGACCAGTTGATGGGGAGAGAAACATATTGTTTTGGAATATATAAAGTGTGAGATAACTATAAAAGAATTAGTGGAAAAGGGATGTCATATGAACAGTAGTCTATGTGGGCCAAGATGTCAGAGATTGGATATATCACTTTGTGAGGCATTGACCTACAGATACTAATTGCCTAGAGTGCTGGTTTGGATCTATTATGTACCCCTGAAAAGCCTGTGTTCTTTTAATCCAATCTTGTGGGGGCAGACCTATTGTGGGTGGGACCTTCTGATTAGGTTATTTCCATGGAGATGTGACCCCGCCCATTCAAGGTGGGTCTTAATCTCCTTGCTGGAGACCTCTATGAGAGGATAAAAGGCAGAGACATTTTGAGAAAGCTCAGAGAAGCTGAGAGAGACAGAAGCCAGAGACATTTTGGAGAAAGCCACTGAGACCAGAACCCAGGAGAGAAGGACAATCAGATATCACCATATGCTTTCCCATGTGACAGAAGAACCCTGGATGCCACAACCTTTCTTCTGGGAAGGCATCTACCTCTTGATGCCTTAATTTGTACATTTTCATGGCTTTAGAACTGTAAATTTGCAACCTAATAAATCCCAACCTAATAAATAAATAATTGAAAAAGCCAACCCGTTTCTGGTATATTGCATCCCGGCAGCTTTAGCCACCCAAAACACCTAGGTTTGAGACTTCAGTAAAGCCAGTGTTAAACATTCAAATAGAGAAGGATGTACCTGCAAAGGAGACAGAGAAAAAGTAGCCAGACAGGTGAGAGGAACAAAAAGAGTCTCATAAATCCAAGGAGTCAGGGTATGAGTGTTATAGATATTAGTTAGAGCTGAAAAGGATGACTGAAAAATGTCTTGGTGGTCTTTGATGATAGCTGTGTGCTTGAAAAGGATGTGTATTCTACTAGATGTTAGAAGAGATGGGGCTGGAAGCCTCATAGCAGAAGTTTAGGAATGAGTAGGAATTGAGGAAATGGAGACAGGGATAGGATAATAGGCAACTTTTAGGAGAAGTTTGTGAATGGAGGGAGGAAAAGATATTGGGAGGTCTTTAAGGAGGATGGGAGGTTTGCTTTGTAGTTGTTGCTCTAATACTGAGAAATATTTGGTGAGACTGAATAGACCAAGCAAGAGGGAGAATTTGAATAGACATTGCCTCCTTTTTCTGTCCTACCTTTCACCTAAGTTCCATTTCTTTCCCTGATGAACCAAATGCCTTGAAAAAAAATACAAGTTGGCCATGTCTAACAACTTCTTAGAGCATCAACCTATTTAAGGGAAAGGATAGTTTCTTCCTCCATGAAAACTTTGAATAGGTAGATCAATATTAGTAATATTACCATCACCGATGACATCCCTAGAAGTTGTTGCTGTGGTTTTGATTTTCACAGGCTTCCCCCTTTTTTATCCTCACTAATGTACTGCTGGTTTTAGGAATTGTTACGTCCATTTAAAAATGATGAAATGGAGACTCTGAATGCTTAAGGAACTTAGCATATATCCCACAGCTAACAAATCCTGGAGTCAGGAACAAAACATTGTATTCCTGGCTTTAAATCCTGTGTAGGTCACCCACTCATTGTGTTCTATACTAACCATATCCAAGATTTTCCATTTGCTTTGCAGGTAACATTGGTAATTTAATGTATATCAATAATGGGCCTAAATTCCTCAGTGTGACATTCAATTCCCCTCACTGTACGTCCCCAACTCAACACTCCTAAGAATAAGTTAACCTAAGAAAACCAATAAAAGGGAATAAAGTTAGCCAAAAAGAGGCAATTAATACACATACTGACATATATTATATATTAATGTAGAATATATGGAATAGACTAAATTATTTTAGACTTAAAAATCCTCCTCCCAATACAAAAAGATAGAGCTAAAAAGTCAATTGACAAATTAAAAGGGAAAAGTACATAACAAATGATCAAGTAATCCAAAAGAAGATAGGAATGGGGGAACAGAGGAATAAAAACAGAGAGAGCAAACACAATATTAACAAAATGGTAGACATGAATCAAAATATATAAATATTTCATTAAATGTGTTCTGGCTTGCCAAGGCTGCCGTTATGAAAAATACCAGAAATGGATTGGAAATAAACCAGAAATGGGTTTACTCAGTTACAAATTTATAGCTCTTAGGTCATAAAAGTGTCCCAACTAAGGCATCAACAAGAGGATACCTTCACTGAAGGATGGCTGAAGGTATCCAGAACACCTCTGTCAGCTGGGAAGGCACATGGCTGGCGTCTGTTGGTCCTTTGCTCCCTGGTTGCATTTCAAAATCATGTTCTCCAAAATGTCTCTGGGTTCCTCTTAGGTTAGCATCTCCAAGTGTCCTTTCATCCACATCTCCAAGGATCTCTAAGTGTCAGCAAGCATCTGGGTCTCCTGGCTTAGCATATCCCGAGGTGTTTTCATTCTTCTGCTCTCCATATGAGCTCCCTTTAAAGGACTCCAGTAAACTAATCAAGACCTATCTTGAATGGATAGGGTCAAATCTCCATGGAAACATTCAATCAAGAGGTCACAACCTAATCAAAAAGTTAATAACTCTGCCCGCACAAGATTGTATTAAAGAACATGGCTTTTCCTGGGTGACAGAATATATCCAAACTGGCACAAAATGAAAATGGATTAAACACCCCCATTATTTTTTTCTCACTCATTTGTCATATTTATTTGTCATTAATATGCAAATTTTTTAAATTCAATTTTGTTGAGATATATTCACATACCATGCAGTCATACAAAGCACACATTCAATTGTTCACAGTAACATTATATAGCTGTGCGTTCATCAACAAAATTAATTTTTGAACATTTTCATTACCACACACACAAAAATAATAAGAATAAAAATTACAGTGAAAAAGAACAATTACAGTAAAAAAGAACACTGGGTGCCTTTGTCTGTTTGTTTGTTTGTTTCCTGCTCCCATTTTTCTACTCATCCATCCATACACTGGACAAAGGGGAGTGTGATCCACATGGCTTTCCCAATCACATTGTCACCCCTCATAAACTACATTTTTATACAATCGTCTTCAAGTTTCAAGGGTTCAGGGTTGTAGTTTGATATAAACTCCCCCACTAAAAAGCAGGAATTGTTAGACTGGATAAAAAGCAAGACTCAACTATACACTGCCCATAAAAAAGCACTTTAGAAGCATACAACTAGGTTGAAAGTATATATGGAAAAAGACATGCCATTCAGAAAGTAAGCTTAAGAATGCCAGAGTGGCTTTTACATATCAACTAAATATAGAGTTCAAGACAAAGAGTATTCCCAGAGAAAAGGGGGGACATTTCAAAGTGATGAAGGGAGCAATTCAACAGAAAGACATAACAATGAGAAATGGATATGCAGTTAATAGAGCCTCAAAATATATGAAGCAGAAATCGACTGAATTAAAGGGAAAAAAAGACAATTCCACAGTTATAATAAGGTCTTTCTATACCATCCTCTCAGCAATTAATGGAACAACTAGACAAGAAATTGGTAAATACATAGAACATCTGAACAACACTATCCACCACCTTGATCTAACAACAATAGAATACACACCTTTTCAACTGCACATTCACCAAGATGGACCATATTTGGGGCCATAAAACACATCTCAATCAATTTAAAAGGCATGAAATCATATACAATACATTTTCTGACCACAACTGAATCAAAGCATAAATCAATAATATTAAGATGTCTGGGGAAACCACACATATCAGGAAATTAGACAACATACTTCCAAATAATTCATGGGTTGAACGCAAAATTTAAAAGGAAATTAGGAAGTATTGTGATTAGAATGATAATGAAAATACAGCATATCTAAATTAGCAGGACATAGATAAACAGTGTTTAGAGGACAACATATGGCTTTAAATGTTTATATTTGAAAAGTAAAATTAAAATAAAATCAATGACTCAAGGTTCCGCCTTAAGAAGTTGGAAAAACAAGAGCAAAGTAAACCCAAAATAAATGGAAGGAAGGAAACAGTTATGAGTATAAAATGATTAAATAAAAAACAGAAAAGAATAGGGAAAATTAATAATGCCCAAAAGTGGTTCTTTAAAAATACCCACAAAATTGACAAATTCCTAGCAAGAAAAAAATGTGAGAAAATTAAGTTGTCTATATCCAGAGTGAAAAAGTGTTTTATCACCACGGCCTCTACAGATATAAAAGGTTAATCTCAGAATAATATGAACTTTATGTCAACAATTTTGATAACTTAGATGAAATATATATAACTTTAGAAAAAGACAAATTACTAAAAGTAATGCAACAAGAAACAAATAATCTGAATAGCCTCATATCTACTGAAAAATTGAATTTATCAAACTTTCAAGGAAGAAGTAAAACCAATCTCAAACAAACTTTTCAAGAAAATAGAGGAGGGAACACTTCTCGTTTTGTGTACTGACATAATTCTAAAACCAAAATCTGGCAAAGAACTATTTTAGAAATGCATTTCAAAACAGTATCCCTCATGAAAAGAGATGCAAAAATCCCAAACAAAGTAAAATCAAATAGATAACTGTATAAAAAGGGTAATGAATCCTGACCAAGTATAGTTTCATCACAAGAAGTCCAGGTTGGTTTAATATTTAAAACTAATAATGCAATTCACTATATTGAGAGAATAAAAGAAAAGCATATTATCATTTCAATGAGTGCAAAGAAAACATTTGACAAAATTAAAAAAAAAAAAAAAACATTTATGGTAGTCTTTCCAAGATAGGAATGGTAGGGACCTTCTTCAAACTGCTAAAGGCCATCTACAAAAAACCTACAGCTAATATTATATTTAATGGTGAAAAACAGTCTCTTCAGTGAGATTGTTCTGGCAAGGTACAGAACCTCTGCTATATGGGCTTATTACACAGAAGGTCAATGAAGCAAAACATTTTCACTATCTCTTTGTTAAGAGTAAACTGAACCCTCCAAGGCCAATGTTGAACTACCAGTCCTTTTTTTTTTTTAATCATAGTAAGCTTCTTTTGCTTATTAGTGTAAACATGTCTATATATACAAGTATGTATGGCTATATAAATATTTAAAAGCATACAGATATACATATAGTCACATGATAATATTATTTGAAGCTTTTGATCTTTGTTTCAAAATATATTTACCCTTATAAACGTATTATAAGGCAAGGCATAAATCACATTGAATTTTCCTTCTTAAATGGAGCCTTGCAAATATAGACAGGTATACATAAGTAGAACCTTCACTTGATGTTCTTTGCTATCTATATCTCTATGAATTTTAATTTATGTAAAATGTTTCCAGGTAATGAAACTTTTTGTATCACCTAATATAATGTAATATTAGCTCTGAGTCTTAAAGTCATTTGAAGAAATTGGAAATTATATTTAAGTTGACACAATAGAGCAACACAAACATTCTTGATTTTAAAAGTGTGTCCAAGAGGTGACATTTACAAATTTATATCAAAAGTGAAAATAGAAATTATCAGAGGTTCACAAGAATGGAACTTTGATTTAGAAAGACATCATTATTATAATTAAACACATTGTGTGAACAGCATTCACTAATCTGAGTCATAAAAAGCAGTGTAGAAATATTTAGGAAGTTCAAATTAGACTTTCCATGAGGAAGGCAAACCCAAGTCCTAAAAAAATTAAATATTCATTTGTGGAGCAGATGCTGTCTGTGCTCCACCCAATCACCTTAGTCAATTCTGGAGGTCACCACAGAGATTTCTTGTGCATGCAGACAGCTTTCTGCATCTCCCTGCTTGAGTCATTTTCTAGCCGCTAGTGCAAGTTGACCCTGTCTGCAGGATCAACCTGAAGTTCTGGGGAGTTCATACTTGAGGAGCAACACTCACAACCAAGGAATGAAAGGAGTTGGTAAATAAACACCCCAACTTCTTTGGCTCTCAGTGGGACAATAGGAATGAGTGCCTGTTCCCCAACCTCTCACAGGGCTTTCTGAGACCACTTCCTGCAGACAAATTCTTTGTCTCAAGGTTTGCTTTTTTGGGACCCAGGCTGACATTGCTTGTATTATATTCCATGCTGTGGTAAAATCACAGAGAATACAAATAGGTGTTTATAAACCCAAATTATCAAAGTCTGATGTGTTCAAGGATTCACCTTCATTAGAAGGATTATATGAACTTGGGTCCATATAGAATTCTGCATTTACTTACCAAGTATTAAAGATGATTCACAGAAATTCTCATTAGTACAATTTTATGACTACTAATTGTTAGCTTGATACCAATTTGCAGTTTTCCTTCTGTTTGGTCATGAATGTCTCTATTTAAATTCTATATCCCCATATTACAGACAAAAGACAGGCTCACACACTCAATTAATCTCCAAGAGGGCCCCCCAAGAATCCATTTGTACAGATACTTCTGGCTACAGACAAGAGCAGGCTATTGGAAATCATCAACCACTTCCCCTCTGTGAGTAGAAGTATAAAGGTTTTTCTCATTTATAGGGCAAAAGACACAAAAATAAATTTAGATATAGCTGTATATATATGTAAAAAACTTCAAAAAAGAAAAGAAACTCCACGTATAAACAGACCCTTGAGACCGTATATTTGTTCAACCTAATTCATTTTTTTTTTAAATATAGGCATTCAAAAAAGGGTAAAGGTCGAAACTGTGTTTTAAAACTTCAACTTCCATGTGAGACCAAGGGAAGAGATGTCTATTTGGTGCAGGATCTATATTTTCTAAACAGTATAACTCTACAGTCGGTTTGTTCAAACACCACAATTACATGGAACTTTGAATAGGAAGTGAGATACGGTAGGTTAGTATAGGTTAGAGTGAAATAGCGACACATCCCAAAGTAATTTAGGCAGAGAATAAAAAATATGTTTACAGCCCCCCCCCACAAGGAGCTGGGTGAAAATGTGGAAGTGTTGGACTTCCTCACCTGGATTGTTGCTGATGTTCTCACAAACATTGAGGACTGAACACTTGGTATGCCAAGCCCTCTATCTTGGGGCTTGCCCCTTTGAAGCTTGTTGCTGCAAAGGAGAGGCTAAACCTGCTTATAATTGTGCCTAAGAGTCTCCCCCTGAGTACCTCTTTGTTGCTGAGATGTGGCCCTCTCTCTCTCTAACTAAGCCACCTCGACAGGTGAACTCACTGCCCTCCCCTCTACGTGGGACCCGACTCCCAGGGGTGTAAATCTCCCTGGCAACACAAGATATGACTCCCGGGGATGAATCTTGACCCAGCATCATGGGATTGAGAATATCTTCTTGACCAAAAGGGGGATGCAAAATGAGACGAAATAGTTTCAGTGGCTGAGAGATTTCAAATGGAGTCGAGAGGTCACTGGTGGACATTCTTATGCACTATATAGATAACACCTCTTAGGTTTTAATGTATTGGAATAGCTAGAAGTAAATACCTGAAACTACCAAACTCCAACCCAATAGACTGGACTCCTGAAGACGATTGTATAATAATGTAGATTATGAGGGGTGACAGTGTGATTGTGAAAACCTTGTGGATCACACTCCCTTTATCTAGAGTATGGATGGATGAGTAGAAAAATGGGGACAAAAACTAAATGAAAAATAGGGTGGGATCGGGGGATGGTTTGAGTGTTTTTTTTTTACTTTTATTTTTTATTCTTATTCTGATTCTTTCTGATGTAAGGAAAATGTTCAGAAATAGATTGTGGTGATGAATGCATAACTATATGATCATACTGTGAACAGTTGATTGTACACCATGGATGATTGTATGGTATGTGAATATACTTCAATAAAACTGAATTTAAAAAATATATAGGCATTCACCATTCCTCAGAAATGAGAGGTACAGATTATGGGATGACACTAATTTTGCAGCCACTAATCCACAGCATTTTTTAGACAAACAAAAAACACCCTCAGACATCTGCACATCTGCTACTTTACCACACCTTTTGACATTTCAAAGACTTTGCCACAAAACAGTGGTACCACAACTG
Source organism: Choloepus didactylus (assembly GCF_015220235.1). Classification (NCBI taxonomy): domain Eukaryota; kingdom Metazoa; phylum Chordata; class Mammalia; order Pilosa; family Megalonychidae; genus Choloepus; species Choloepus didactylus. Next base: position 181,611,582 of record NC_051334.1, on the reverse strand, counting down.
GGACAACATGCTCAAGTTTCCAACATTTAAACTGAAAGGTGACCACAGAGGGCTTCTGATCTCTTAGCTCTAGACCACCTCTGGCACCTAAAAAAGGTCTTCAGATTTCTTGAATGATAATCACCAGGTCATATCAGTTTCCAATGGGTAGACAGTAAAGAAACCAACGCCCAATTTTTAAAAGACAAAGATGCCTGAAGTCTTTTTTCTCTCTGCCTGACTTTCACCCTGCTTACAAAGGACTCCAGTAATCCTGATTAAAGCCCAACTTGAATCATTATGACACCTTAACTGAAGTAACATCTGGAAGAGATCTTATTTACAATGGGACCACACCCACAGGAATGAATTAAGTTTAAGAACATGTTTTTCTGGGGTACATTGCTCCAAGCCACCACACTTGGTATTATCTTCTCCACCAGACAGAAAGAACAATCATTTCATCCTTCCAAATATCTCCAATTTAAGGTGCCCTATCAGTTGTAGGTCAGATAAAGGTACCTTTCCTGAGAGAGTCAAATGAGTTTCACTGGGATCAATAGGAAATGTTCTAAAATGTTATTAAAAGGTCATATAATTATCTTTCTGCTTTGTTTTCAAGTTTTGGATTTTTTTCTTGAAAACTCAGAACAAATTTCTGTGCACTGGTGGGAAAGCTATAAGCAGCAAATGGGGTGTAACACGACTTCCTAATCATAAATCATTGAATCATGAAGAATGTTGAAATGTTTACTATGAATATTTGAAAGGATTTGCAGGTATATCTATAATTACATCACACTGATCTGCATTCTAATATGCATTCTTAAGTGGAAGAGAGTCCCTGAATCAGAATCTCTGATGGGAAAAGCACACATTGATAGTTTTTCAAAACTCCCCAAGGGATTCTAATATGCAGTCAGGACTGAGAATACTGCTCTAGAATGAAACACTGCCCATTCTGGCATGTGATGGTTCCTCAGAAAAATGGCTGTCCCCAACCTCAAGTACTCTAAAGCAACTCCTGCCTGTAGAAAAGTCCCACCCAGTACATAAGAGCTCCTAGGAAGCTTATCTATTGCATATCTACTGCCTCATTCTTAAATATGTATCAAGGGTAAACACATGTTTGAGGAAACCCTGCAACTTTTAAGAGAAAAACTAAAATAAACGAATAGGAGGAAAATGACTCCAGACAAATGGAAAGTTTCAGGAAGAAGAGAGTTTGAAACAATTCTAATTAGACATTTGATGTACTAGACAAGATTTTAAGAGAAAAAAACACTATCGGGGTTTGAACTTCCTGTGTTCCATCACGTAAAAATTTCCCTTCATGTGGAGTTAGAAATGATTAATAAATTTATAACCCTTGTTCCTAGGTTGAATATGGCCTGAGAAAAACATGCCACCCTGCTGAGTGATCTCACTTTACATTCAAGACCACCAAATTCATATAGGTCCTTAATATGATTGGTCATCACATTAGTCCCTTAGTCCCATAATCCACTCTCTCACTTTTTCCTCAAGTGCCCAATCCCTTTTTCCTCAATCGCACTCTCATCTGATGACCTTGCTGTCTTTTTTTCACTGATAAAATTGAAGCAATCGGAACTGATTTTCCTCAGACACCCAGCACCACATCTACCCACCTACCAGCATGTGTAGCCATGTACTCTGCCTATCCAGTGGTGCACTAGCCCCAACATCTGTTATCAACTCAAGAACATAGCTCCGGCAACTCTCCTTTGTCTCTTTCATTCATTTTCATTCTCTAGGGAGCATTCCCATCACTAAACATGCTGTTATTTCTCCCATTGTTAAAAAGACAAAAAACCTTCCCTTGACCCCACCTCCCCCTTAAGCTACTTCTTCATTTCTCTGCTCCCGTTTAAAGTAAAACTCCTTCAAAGAGTTGTCATTACTTTCTCTCCTCTTCCTCTCCTCCAAGTCTTCCTTGAATTTACTCTAGTTAGACTTTTTGTTCCCTCACTCCATTGAAACAGTGCACAATGCCTGTCAAAGTCACTGGTTGGCACCACATTGCCAAAGTAAATGATCCATTCTCAGTTCTCATTTTACTTGTCTCATCAGCAACATTTGGCACAATTACTCCTTCCTCCCTGAATCACTTTGTTCACTTGGCTTCAGGGATACATTCTCCTACCTCCTTGCCCAGTTCTTCCTGTTCTTCTTTACTGGTTTCTCCTCATCAATCTAACCAATAAACACTAAGGCTCATCAGTATTCAGTCCCGGGTCCTCTTCTCTTCTCAACTCTATGGTTTTATATGTAATTTAAAAGGTCCCAATTTTTCTATAGCACAGAAATGGCTTCTGAATTTATACCTCCAGCTCAATCTCTGTTCTGAACTCCAAACTCTTATTGATAATTATTTACTTGACTTTTCTACTCAGATGACTAACTAGACATTTCAAATTTATCTGAGTTTCTGACCTTCTGCCTGAAACCCACTTGACCTTTAGTGTTTCCCATCTCTGTTGATGGCAACTCCATTCTTTCAACTGTTCAGAACAAAATCCTTGGAATTATCCATAACTCCCCTTTCTCTCACACTTTACATCTAATCTGTCAACAAATCATGTTTTGTTTATCTTCAAAATATATACAGAATCTGACCAATTCTCACTAATTCAACCTTGGTCCTCAACATCATCTTTCTTCCTAACTAGCCTGCTGACTCTGCCCTGGCCCTGGCCCTGCTCAAGTCTATACTCCACCCATCAGCCAGAACAGTTCTTTTAAAACATAAATCAGATCATGCCCTTCATTTGCTCATAACCTTCCAATGGTCTCTCATCTTACACTCAGTAAGATCCAAACACTGTATAAGGGCCTTTGGCCTTGTCTCAAACTCCTCTCTGGTCTCATTTCCTACCATTCCTTTCTATCTTACTCAATTTAAATCAGCTTAGTTTCTTTGTTATAGATTAGCCTTTTGCCCTTCTCTATGCCCAAAATTTTTTTTCAGGTTTCTGATATACTGATAGACATATTTATCACACAAGAGAAAGATAAAAAGATCCATAATATATAAAGATAATCAAATAATCAATAAGAAAATAATAAAAATAGCAAAATACAAAATTGAGTAAAGATATGAACAGAAAATTCAGATGCAAAATTAAAAGTGATGAAATGTTCTACCTTTCTTGTAAATACCTATAATGGACGACAAGTTAAAAATTTAAATAATCTGTCCAATAAAATACTATTCATCCATTTAATCAAGTAATGTATATTTCTATATACTTACAGGGAAATATGTTCATGGTATATTGTTAGCTGAGAAAACCCATGGTGGAACAATATGTGAATTATGAACTAATTTATCTTAATATGTCTTAAGTGTGTACTTGTTTTGTACATCATCATATGTTTCTTTGAGTTTTTTTCTATAATGATGTCAGTTAGCAAGACTTTTGATGGGTGCCATTGTGTGGATAGATTGGGTTCTGTGACCTTGGTGATTGTTCCTTGGTCTTTCCATTTTTCTGGGAAGAAAATTTATCAATTTTTAGCTGTTTTGAATTGGAACCCCTCATACTTCGTAAAGAACTTCTGGAAGTTTATAATCAAACATTTTAAATAGCTGAATAATTTTAAAAAATCAACAGTGAGAAAGAAATGTCTGAACCATACAGAGGTAAGAGATGCAAGGATGCACTTATTTTTATGTTTGATCATTCAGTTTATCCCTAGTCTTCCTGGCAGTGAAGGCAAAAAGGAAAATAAATAAAAAATAGGAACAAATTTCTTAGACAGCTTGCCTACCCCAGCAGAATTGAGAAGCCCAATTGTGATAATGGAAATTAAAATGCTTTACACAATATAAATGCTGTATCAATGTAAGGAATTGTATCAACTGACTCCAGAAATTATTAACTGATCTTTCTTTGGGAAGCCACTAAATGGGCCTTTCTTTGGCCACAAATTACCCTTCATGGATCCAATACAGTGAAGAAAATTTTCTAGAGTTTCTTGGATTTATTCTTTTAGCTACTGACCATGCTGCCTTTGTAGAAGTTCTCTTTCTATCAGGAGCTGTGCTATGTCTAATTCTATCAAAGACTAACTAGCACATTAAATAAAATGTTCTTGAGGAAGACAACAGAGATTTACACAGCCATTTATATAAATCTAATTTATGGCTGAATTTTTTCAAGTTTACAAATTAGTGATTGTCTCAAACCTTTGTTCTTGAGACTTAAAATACACACTGTAATTAATACCAAGGTGTTTGTGACTTCATTTCTGGTGGTTATAGATAGATATGTTGGCATCACTTGAGACTAGTGATAATGAAATCCAATCAGGAGAAGAGGCAACCTAGTTAGATCTTTGCTTGACATTAGTCATTTTCTTCTTTCAACATGAAGTGCCCAAGAGGCATTTTACAGTTTTGATTGAGACAGTTAAGAACTTTTCTTTAAACTGTTTACAAATTCATTAGAAAAGTTTTGCCTGACTAGCATAGTTTCTGGAGACAGTTTGGCTGTTTAGACTTTCTTCTCTCCCATTCACCAGCTGGGTGTGACCTTGAACAAGGACCTAATAATTCTGTGACTAAGATTCCTCCTATGTAAAATTGAGACAATAACAGTGCTTACTGTTCCAGTTTGCTAAAGCTGTCAGAATGCAAAATACCAGAAATGGATTGGCTTTTACAATAGGTTTATTAGTTCACAAACTTACAGTTCCAAGGCCATGAAAATGTCCAGTTAAGGTGTCAACAGGATGATACCTTCTCTGAGGAAAGGCTGCAGGCATCTGGGTTTCCTCTATCACATGGGAAGGCACATGGCAATGTTGACTGGGCCTTCTTCTCCTGGGTTCTGGTTCCAAAATGGCTTTCTCCAAAATGTCTCTGGACTTCTGGCTTCTCCTGGGGCACTTCTAAGGGTCTCTGACCTCTCTTCAAAATGTCTCTGCCTTTTATCCTCTCATAGAGGATGCAAGTAAAGATGATTAAGACCCACTTGAATGGGGAGGGTCACATCTCCATGGAAATAATCTAATCAAAAAGTCTCACCCACAATTAGGTGGGTCACATCTCCATGGAAACAACCTAATCATAAGAACCCACCCACAATAAGTTTGCACCCACAAGAATGGATTAAAAAAACATGGCTTTTCAGGGGGTACATAATAGATTCAAACCAGTACATTCCACACTCTGGACCCCAAAAGACATGTCCTTCCATATGCAAAATGCCCTCATTCCATCACAATATCACAAAAGGCTTAAATCATTTTAATTAACAATATTAGATGCAAAGTTTTATGAAAATCAGTTGCAGGCATTGTTTGTCCTAAGGCAAAATTCCCCTCCAGTTGTCACACTGTGAAATTTTTAACAAGTTATCTGTTTTCAATATACAAAGGAGGGACAGTCATAGGGTAAACATTCCCATTGCCATAGGGAGAATTTGAAAGGAAAACCAGGGTCATTTACAGTAAAGAGTTGTTGTGAGCATGAAATGAGGCAATACCTAAAATGGGCCTAGAATGGTGCCTGGCTGCTAATATTCAATAAATGTTTGCTAATAGTAACAGTAGTATCATGTGGGTCAGAAAACCATAGGTTGTGCTCCAGAAAGCTTCTCTCTCTCTGGCAAGCAAGGTAGGAAATACTATTTCATCTTCCTTGTGTCAGAACATTTTCTCCAAAGGAAGCTCACAAAGAAACTGGGATCCATAGTTGCTTGGCAGAATGCTCCTCTAGAAAGAAAGAGTAAGAAGAGCCAGATTGGTTTCTTATAGACAACCACAGGAAATCAAAATCATTCAATCTGCAGGGCAGGCATAGCATTTAAAATGGGAGACAAAGGCACAGGTTGAGAGCCAGGCAGACGTAGAGCAAGGGCAAAATTGGGAATGACGGGATTTCACTCACTGTTTCTTAAGGAGCTTTCAACTCTCCTTTATACCCAAGTACTGGATGAGTTAGATTGGCTTGAAAGTACAGGATCAGTTCTATTTCTTCTGATGGATATCTTCTATACTTCTGTTTCATAAAAAGACAGAATGGTAACTCAGAGGGTTAGGAAAATGAAGGCAAAGCATGTGTGCTGGTTTGAATCTGTTACGTACACTATAAAAGACTATGTTCTTTTTATTCATTCTTATTGGGGTGGACCTATTGTGGGTGGGACCTTTTGATTAGGTTGTTTCCATGGAGATGTGAACCTACCCATTTAAGGTGGGTCTTAATCCCCTTGCTGGAGTCCTCCATGAGGGCATAAAAGGCAGAAACATTTTGGAGAGAGCTCAGAGAAGCTAAGAGAGAAAATGCCCAGAGACATTTTGGAGAAAGCCACTTTGAAACCAGAACCTGGGATCAAAGGACCAGCATATGCCAGCCATGTGCCTTGCCATGTGACAAAGAAGCTCCAGATGCCAGCAGCCTGTGTTCAGAGTCCAGGTGTCATCCTGTTGATGCCTTGAGTTGGACATTTTCTCAGCTTAAAAACTGTGAATTGTGAGTGAATAAATCCCCATTGTAAAAGCCAACCCATTTCTGGTATATTGCATTCCAGCAGCTTTAGGAAACCAAAACAGCTGGTGTTTAAGATACTTCCTAGATTTTACAATATCTTCCTAAAGAGCCTTTGCTGAACTTGAGAATGCATCTACTACATACACTGAATTGACAAAAATTGTTTTCAAATGGCTACATACGGTCAATAAAATTCATTATTTGCCTTTAACCAAAAAATTTCTTATGCAATTTTAAGATGTGAGCAGGACAGCTTAACAACACCTTGTAGATGGATGCAGGCATTGTCTGTTTGTACAGGACTCAGCCAGGTCAGTTTGGAGACCTATTATATGGGCACTTATTTAGTCTGAAGACTTGATTCCCTGATTCATTATGTGACTGGTAATTTCCATCACTTCCTGGAGCTTCAGCTACCATATCTGTTTAAAAGAGAGTGGTGAATTATATCCCTGAGGTTTCTTCCATCCCTAACACATTCAAATCTTTGATAAACTAATTTGCACCAAGATACAAATGTGTGATAGTCTACTATGTCAATCGTGGGGAGGCAGGGATTTGAAAAGTTTCCCAGGAGGTAGATCTCTCCAGCAATCTTAAGTGAAGAGCTTGGTGAAGTCAGGGCCATCTTTTAATCTAACAGGAATCTAGGGTCTCTGGTGTACTGGTGGCTTTGTTACAATTTAGATGAGTTGGTTTGTGTTGTCTTATTTCCAAAATCAATGCTAAGTCATTGTTTATTCAAGGTCAAATGTCAAAGCTTTTGGACCTAGATATTTATATATGTTCACTAGCCATCAACCATTAAATCCACTTCTGTGTTGGCCCGTTCATGCATATATGTATGTGTGTGTTGTAAATGTAGCATATACTACCTAAAGCAGGTGTTTTGGAATTCAGGTGTAAATGGATTTGCCTCTGTAATATTTCTACTTAGGTCTGTTTTTTTTTTTTCCTTTGATGAAGTACTGCTAGAGTGCATTGCTTTACAAAAACCTGTGACATGAAAATCTAAACATATAGAACATGCAAACTAGAAAGTGATTCTACCTGTGGTCAAAAGATATATAAACATATATTCAAGATGCTTAGTCTCATCAGACTTCCCCTTCATCTTCAAAGCACTACGGACACTCAGAGATGAGGATCTCCTCTCACACCACTGATACATGCCTGCCTTCTTCTCCCTCCATATTTGTAGAGGAGCATGCATGCATGTGCATGTGTGTGTGTGTGTGTGTGTGTGGTGCTTTTGCTTTTGTTTGTTGTTTTGTTTTTTGGATGATGGTCTGCCAGCCCAGAAACAGAAGAAAGTTTAGAACACTTTAAACCCTTAAATTAGATGTTCCCAAGAAAAGCTCATCTCCCTCTTGGCCTCACAAAGCTGAGTCTTCTACTACCACTCACATAAAATGCCTAGAGACTCTCCCTATTCACAATGTCCACCTGAAGCAGAGAAGGCAAATGACCCATGACTGACCTCAGTTGAACTTCATTGCTCCTGTTCATTTGAAAAGCAGGCTCATCATATCAAGTCACTGAGCTCTATGGCTGCCTCTGCATTCAACTCATTTATGGAGAGACTTAGGGTCAATACAGGAAAGCTATGATAGTTCTAGTTCAAATCCAGAAAAGTAGATGTGTTAGTTTTTTTCTTCAGTTAGCAACTAGAATTCATCTGATGTCCCCAAAAATGGACAGAAATTAATCAACTCAGCTATTATCCCATCTCAAAACCTGAATCACCAGATAGCCTTTCTGACTAATCAGGTTCAATAACTACCTCAAGCTCAATTGTTATTAATTTTTTCATAAAGTATTAGTTGAAGCATAATAATTATTCAACAGATAAATCAAATTCCAATCTAATTAAGTCAAATATGAAAATGTCATATATGAATAATGACACTGCTTTAATTCATTGTCATTATAAGACATGTTGAATTATTTCATTGGTACTATCAAAATGAGTTGAATTTCAATTTAAAAACTTAACTATCCCTTGGTAGGCAATTAAGATATATTCAATTAACCTATCTGAAATATTTTATAATATTAAAAATTCAAATAACTTTCTAAAGTTTACATAGCAAAAAGAGTGTTTCTGACATATTCGTTCACAAGAGAACCTAACAACAGATTAGATATGCATTTAGCAACATGTTTCTTAAAAACAGGGCTAAGACTTCTTGGAAGATGGTGGAATACTGAGTTGGAGGGCTCACTCCTTTTCCAAAAGCAGCTGTTTGGATAGGCAGAATCTGTCCAAAACAGTTGTTCTGGGGCTCTGGAGACAAGGGGAGTACTGTACAGCATCCAAGGAAAAGTGGAACTAACAGAATGAGAAACTGAGCTGAAAAACAGTGAGTAACTCCCATTGCCAAGGCTCCTAGGGCCCATCCCACACCCTCAAAGCAAGCAGTTTTGGGTCAGCCAGGTCCCTCCCTGGCAGGTTGCAGCAGACTAGGAGGGCTGCAGAAGCTCTCCTCCCCAGTAACATAGGCTGACATGGCCCAGTACTGATCTGGCTATTGGCCAGTGAATTTATACCACTGGGTCCTGATGCCTAATTCCATCCTGGACAAGTGCCGTCCATGCCATTGTTTTAATCCATGTCAGAGGCAGAGCCGCCAGATGGCTAAAAATACCCTGCCTTCTTAGGGCTGCAGGGAATACATTGATGGAGCGCTCCACTTACTGGCAAGCCAGGAAAGTGCATCCTTGGTGAGCTGAATTAAAGGCTTTGGGGCATCTTTCCTGACACTCTCCCAAGAGCCCTTTAAAACTGGTCTGCACCCACAGCATGGGTCCCTGGTCACATTTATTTTTTTTTTTTTGGGGGGGGATACCAATGAAACAAGGGTCAAAGAAGAGCCTTAACACAAACCCAATCAGCAACAAAATCCTAGACAAGAAAGAGAAACTAACCTTCAGAATAATCTCATCAAGATAATCAGATGCCAGATATCAGCAAAAAATTACAAGCCAAGTTAAGAAACAGGAAGATATGAACAAGTCAAAGGAACACATTAAAAAATTGGAGGAGATACAGCATTTGGAAAAACTAATCAAAGATGTACAAAGAAATCTCCTAAACGAATTCAAGGAGATGAAGGAAAACATGGCTAAAGAGATAAAGGATATTAAGACACTGGGTGAGCATAAAGAATAATTAGAAAGCATACAAAGAAAAATAACAGAACTTATGGGCACAAAATTCACAATAGATGAAATTAAAAATACGCTAGAGTATGGGCAGATGAGCAATAAAGTAAAGACAAAAATATATATAAATAATAGGGGGGATACAGGGTATGAGATGTTTTGGGTGTTCTTTTTTCTTTATTTTGGAGGAATGAAAATGTTCTAAAATTGATTGTGGTAATGAATGCACAACTATATAGTGATTCTGTGAGCCCCATTGATTGTAAACCTTGGATGGATTATATTATGTGTGAATATACCTCAATAAAATCACATTAAAATACTTATATAAAAGAAGGTCATTATTTGTGACCAGGGAAAATTCAAAGCAAAGATTTCCAACAATAGGAGTTTAGTTTAAAAATTAGTATTACATGGACATCTTTGCAGTTACCCAAGTACTATACAATCATTTAAAATGTTATAGAAGGACATTTAATGACATGCAAATATGTTCTCAGCCTATAAAGTATAAAAAGCAGGCTATATAACAATGTGTGCCCTATGTAAGATATAAAAACATATTAATATATATGAGGTTGCTCAGAGAATAGGAACAGTGGTTACCTCTCAATGTTAGGATAACATGCTTTTCCATATTTCTCAAAATGTCTACAATAAACGTGATATGCTTGAAATTTTTAATAAAAGTTGTTCCAAAGGAAAAAAAAAACACTAGAGGTATACATAAGCATAAATGAACAGGCAGAAGAAAGGATTAGCAACCTAAAAGACAGAACATCCAATGTGAACAGATAAAAGGACAGACAAAGAATGGAAAAAATTGAGCAGAGTCTCAGGGAATTGAAATAAATGAGATTGTGAACAATAAAACAATAGAGAGAATCAACAAAACCAAAACTTAGTTCTTTGGGAAGGTCAATAAAATTAGCAAATCCTTAGCTAGACAGACAAAGAAAAAAAGAGAAAAGATGCAAATAAAAAAATCAGAAATAAGAGGGGGGATGTTAATACTGACCCCAGAGAAATAAAAAAGATCATAAGAGGAAACTATAAAAAAACTGTATGCCAACAAACTAGATAACTTAGATGAAATGGACAATCTCCTAGAAACAAACAGACAACCTACAATGACTCTGGAAGAAATAGAAGACCTCAACAAACCAATCACAAATAAAGAGATTGAATCAGTCATCAAAACTTCTCAACAAAGAAAAGTCCAGGACCAGATGGGATTGCTGGTGATTTCTACCAATCATTCCAAGAAGAACTAATACCAATCCTGCTCAAAATCTTCCAAAAAGTTAAAGAGGAGGGAACACAACCTAACTCATTCTATGAAGCAAACAGCACCCTAAACCAGCTAAAGATACAAGAAGAACAGAAAATTACAGACCAATCTCTTTAATGAATATAGATGCAAAAATTCTCAAGAAAATACTCGCAAATCAAATTCGATGGCACATTAAAAGAATTATACACCATAATTAACTGGGTTTTATCCCAGGTATGCAAGGGTGGTACAGCACAAGAAAATTAATGTAATACACCACACTAACAAAAAAAAGGGGGAAAAACACATGATCATCTTGATTGTTGCAGAGATAGTATTTGACAGAATCCAGAATCCTTTCTTGATAAAACACTTCAAAAGATAGGAATAGAAGGAAACTTCCTCAACATGATAGAGGGCATTTGTGAAAAACCCACAGCTAAATTCATACTCAATGGGGAAAGACTGAAAGCTTTCCCTCTAAGATCAGGAACAAGAAAAGAATGCCCATTGTCACCATTGTTATTCAACATGGTGCTAGAAGTTCTAGCCAGAGCAATTAGGCAAGAAAAAGAAATAAAAGGCATCCAAATTGGAACGGAAGAAGTAAAAATTTCACTGTTTGCAGATGACATGATCCTATATGTAGATAAAACTGAAAATCTACAGCAAAGCTATTAGAGCTAATAAATGAGTTCAGCAAGATAAAAGATCCACAAACAAAAATCAGTAATGTTTTTCTATACACTAGAAATGAGCAATCTGAGTATGGAATCAAGAAAAAAATCCATTTTCAATAGCATCTAACAGAATCAAATATCTAGGAATAAATTTAACCAAGTATGTAAAGGACTTATGGTTTTCAGATATGTGGTTTTCAAATATTTTCTCCCACTGAGTAGGTGGCTTTTTCACTTTCTTGACAAAGACCTTTGAATCACAGAAGTTTTTAATTTTGAGGAGGTCCCATTTATCTGTATTCAGAAAACCACAAAACATTGCTCAAAGAAATTAAGAAAGACCTAAATAAATGGAAAGACATTCCCATGTTCATGGACAGGAAGACTAAATATTGTTAAGATGTCAATTCTACCCAAATTTATTTATAAAGTCAATGCAATCCCAGTCAAATTTCCAATGGAGTATTTTGAAGAAATGGAAAAGCCAGTTATCAAATTTATTTGGAAGGGTAAGGGTCCCCAAATAGCCAAGACCATATTGAAACAGATAAATGAAGTGGGGGGACTTATACATCCTGACTTTATAGCATATTACAAAGCTACACTGGTCAAAACATTATGTTACTGGCATAAGTATAAATATATTGACCAATTGAATAGAATTGAGAGTTCAGAAATAAACTCTCACATCTATGACCAACTGATAATTAACAAGGCTGCCAAGTCCACCCAACTGGGACAGAATGGTCTCTTCAACAAATGGTGCTGAGAGAACTAGGTATTCATAGCCAAAGAATGAAAGAGGACCCCTACCTCACAACTTATACAAAATTAACTCAAAATGGATCAAAGATCTAAATGTAATGACCAGTACCATAAAATTCCTAGAAGAAAATGTAGGACAGAATCTTCACGATCTTGTGGTAAGCTACGGTTTCTTAGACTTTATACCCAAAGCATAAGCAATGAAAGAAAAAATAGGTAAATGAGACCACCTCAAAATTAAAAACTTTTGTGTTTCAAAGGTCTTTGTCAAGAGAGTGAAAAACCTACCTACTCTGTGGGAGAAAATATTTGAAAACCACATATCTGATAAGGGTTTAATATCCAGAATATATAAAGAAATCCTACAACTAAACAATAAAAAGACAAACAACCTAATTTAAAAATGGGCAAAAACTTGAATAGACATTTTTTCCAAAGACGAATTACAAATGACTAAAAAGCACATGAAAAGATGTTCAACATCACTAGCTATTAGGGAAATGCAAATCAAAACCACAATGAGATATCATTTCACACTCAGTGTCCACTATTATTAATCAAACAGAAAACTACAACTTTTGGAGAGGATGTGGAGAAACAGGTACACGTATTCACTTCTGGTGGTAATGTAAAATGGTGCAGCCACTATGGAAGACAGTTTGGCAGCTCCTCAGGAAGCTAAGTATAGAACTGCCGTATGATCCAGCAATCCTGCTGCTAGGTACGTACTCAGAACTGAAAGCAGGGACATGAACAGACATTGCACACTGATGTTCATAGCAGCATTATTCACAATTGCCAAAAGATGGAAACAATCCAATTTTCCATCAACTGATGAATGGATAAAAAAATGTGATATATACATATGGTGAAATACTAATCAGCTATAAGAAATGAAGTCCTGATGCATGAGACAACATGGATGAACCTTGAAGACATTATGTTGAGTGAAATAAATCAGACACAAAAGGGCAATACTGTGTTATCTCACTAACATGAACTAAATATAATAAGCAAACTCATGGAGTTATTATCTAGAAGATAGAATTAGGGTAGAGAATGGGGAGCTGATGTTTACTTTTTATAGAACTTTTAATAATGTTGAATGTCAATGTTAGGAAATGAATAGAGGTGATGTCAGCACATTATTGTGAATGTAATTAACAGTGTTGTATCTAGTGTGTGATTGTGGTTGAAAGGGGAAGTTAAGGGTCATGTATGTCACTAGAAAAAAAGCCAGAAGATGTAACATGGGGCTATATAACATAGTGAACCCTGTTGGGGATGATGAAGTGGTTAATAGAACGATTATGAGAATGTTCTTCCAGGAACTAGAACAAATGTATGCCACTATTACAAGGTGTTAACAATAGGGTGGTATATGGAAAAAAAAAACACTTAATGTGAACTATGGATTACAGTTAGTAGTATTATACTATTCTTCCATCAATTGTAACAAAGGTTATAGACCAATGTTAAGTGTCAATAATAGGGGGTATAAGGGGTATGGGGTTTTTCTTTTTGGAGCAATGAGAATGTTCTCAAATTGATAGTTGTAATGAATGCACAACTCCCTGACTATACTGAGTGATATTGATTGTACACATTGGATGGATTGTATGGTGTGTGAATAAAACTGCTTTAAAGAACAAAAGAATAAATGGAAACCATTAAATGTTAAAAAAAAAAAAACAGGGCTGAATGAAACAGTAAGAGGTGCAAAGTGTAATTTAATAGCATATACATGAATGAAAAACAAATGCACAAAACAATATACATTTTAATAACACCTAAGCAAAAGAAAGAATATTCATCAAACACATTAGAATGACTCTGAGGGGAATGGGACTGAAGATTGGAAATAAAGAGGAATAAATGAGAACATTAACAGGAGAGGGTTGTGAACAAGTAACTCAAGGATAGAATTAACTCAACCCTCTATACTTTATGTAAAAACCACTCCACCATCCAGCCCAAAAAGAGAAAGATTTTTTTTCAGGGGGATAATAATCATGGGTATTATTTAGAAATGCTGGATTATAGAGGTGATAATAAAAACAGGACTGGATTTTACTGTTTTATTATTGTTTTAAAATTCTCTTCACGGTGCTCACCATTTTTGCCTGAGTGGTATGTGGGGGCAGTGGAAGGGAATAAACTGGCCTAATTAGTACTGAGTTTGGAGCCTCCAAATTTTAATCCTTGGGTGTGCTGGCAGTGGCTTTTAGTAGACTAAGTTTTGTAGTCCTCTGAGGATCATCAGGTGCTTACAGCAGAGGGTGGGATGCAACAAGCACCACCATGAGGTAGGTAGCCAGGAGGTGATTCCTTTGTGCAACCTCCCACACACGCATGCGCCTCCTCCCATCTGCACCCCCCTCCCCAACAACACATGCACCTGCAGAAACTCCATGCCCTTTTCCCCTTGCCTGTAGGTTAAGCATTAAATAGGAAATTTGTCCTCAGTGCCCACTCCTGACCCAGGCCTTATCCCCAATGTCTGGCTAACTGTGGACCCAGTGATCCTACCCCCTGCACCCCCACCCCCTCCTCACACACCTGCCTCTTCCCCTCCTTCCTCCCTGCTCACCATCAGAGAACTCACAGAAACACACACACACCCAGAAGGAGGGGCTTTTCACAACTTGGTTTTATTTCTATCATCACCATCCATGTAGCCGATGGTATAAGATTTGGTCTTCATGTGGTTGACTATTTCTCAGGGGTCTCTTCTATAAAGTGGTGGAGCTCCCTGGGGTCTCCTATTTCTGCTCCAGCCGCTTCTGTCTCTTATTGGCAAGAGCTCTCTCCATCAGCTGGTGGTAACAGACGTATATGGTTGGCCTCACTGGTCCGTTAGCTTTCTTTGAATGAGTGGTGGCTGTCTTAGAGGATTGTTTGCGTGAACTTGTCTGAAATAGTGTTTTTTCCCCTCTGGCTTTCCTCTGCACCTGGAGGGGCAAGAGGGTGAGCCCAGAGGCCATTAGTTTGGGGGAAGGAAAGGGGATGGGATGAGAAGGGGGCTTCCGGACAAGAGCAGCAGGCTGGGGAGGGGCTTTGGGTCAGGCAAAGACAGGGTAGCTTTGGGGAGGGAGGACTAGAAGAAAAGGAAGAGCATGGGTGGGGTTACACGACCTTGCTACTATTTCTGAACCTGGATAAACAGGGGATCCTCTTCTTCAATTCTTCGATGCTCGGGGATAGTTGTTCTGTGCTTGATATTAGTTGTTCCGAGCTTGGGGTTGGTTGTGCACTTGCAGTCAGTTGTTCCGTGCTTGGGACTGGTTGTTCTGTGCCTGTTTGAGGCTCCTCTGCTTTCCTGGGCACCTCTTCCATGTTGAATCTAAGCAATGGTCTATCCCAGGGCCTGACCTCCCTATAAATACCCCTCCCTTGGACAATGAGGAGCCACACCCTTTGGCTTTATTGGTCAGCAAGATGCTCCCCAGCCAGCGGTAGCCCTGGGATGACTTAGGCATCACAAAACACCACTTCTGACATCTCTGGAGGAAGGGATGTGATGAGGGGGAGGTCAAAATATTCTGAGTGAAGAAAAGGGGTGTTTCCTCAACATGCCCTAGAGCTATCCCAAACTAACCTGCCACCCTCCTTATCTCTTCAAGTTCAATTCAGGAGGCTTACATGGCAGGGAAAGGGTATTTCCTCCCAGCCATTCCCCATGGCCACCCCCATTCAGTGGTTCCTTCTATTGTCTCCCACCTTCAGCATTAGCTAATATTTTAGATGTCTTACCCAAAATCCCTCCAAGGTAACAGAGCCTTATTTAAGTCTCCATGGAGATGCAAATGAACCCACATGCCTCATACACATTTCGCTTATGCAACTTGCAGACCATTCACTCGTAGGTGACAACCAGGCAACTCTCCTGTCCAATCCCCTTTTGCCAATGTCTATATAGTTCTCCCTCTAGTCTGAAATCTCTGCCTTCAAGCTGCCAAGACTTCAGTGAAAAAACTTGCTCTACTGGATGCCCTGTCCCGTTTCAAATCTGGGGGGTCATGTTCTTCTCAGTGTGTGTAATACCCAGACTTGGATTTTACCAGTAAATGTGAGGAGAGATAGATATTCACATCCTGGAAGTTGTGCTGGGTGTTCGTGTGCAGGAAACTACAACCTAAGACAGGATTGCACACAGGAAAGTGCTTGGCTTAACCAAAGGCATGTGTGCCTTATGTGAAAAGCTCTTCTCAATAAGTGTCCTCAGCAATCAGATACCTTTCTCACCTTATTTCACTGCTGGGGCTGTTAGCATCCTACCTCCCTTCATCTCCTGTACCATCCTGGAGAAATGCTGTTTACCTTACATAGGGACACTGGTGGAATTCATTTTTTTATATGACTGTCTATAACAAGCTTCCCACTTCTTGGAGGAGACACTTTGTGATCCAATCCTGTCCTTGCCCTTTATCTCACTACATAAAGGGTCTCTCACTGAGGTTTTTGGTGGTGGAGGAAAGGGGTGGTGGTGCTAGCCATAGGCCTTATGCTCCTTATCTAATAGCAGGTTCAGCCAGCTTGTGGTTCTCACCTGAGTGCAAAACTTGAGCATGTCTTCCTTGGGTTTCCTATGGCTCACTCACTTCCTGGTGGCCACTGGTTTCATACCCACCCAAGATGCACTGATACATTATCCTTCTTTGCATATTTTTTTAATACATAACAAAATATACTATAAACAAACTCAGGGAAAACTGATAAACTGGGAAACATATATCACAGATTAAAAAGCTAATATTGCTAATAGGTAAAGACTCTTAAAAATGATTGGACAAAGGACCGAAAATGTGATAGCAAAATGGGAAAAAAGACATGGATGGAAAATTTAGTAGATACATGGAAGATTTAAAAGGGTCATGTAGAATTTATAGAGAGGGAAACTATAGTGTCTGAGATGACAAATACATTTGATGGGATTTATGGCAGATTAGACATAGCAGAAAGAAAGTTTTATGTGCTTGAAAACTTAACAATTGAAGTTGTCCAGAATTAGAAAGAGAGAGTTCATCAATACATAAAATGGATAACCCCATAACCAAGAAGGGCTCACCAAAGGAATGCAAGGTTGGTTAAATATTCAAACATTATCAATGTATTACATCATATTCAAAAACCAACAAAGTAAATATAAAAATATATAGTCATCTTAATAGCTGGAGAAATAGCATTTGACAAAATTCAATCTCAATTCCCAAAGAAAAAAAAGAGAAATATTCAGTCAACCAGGAATGGAAGGGAAATTCCTCAACCTGATAAAGGGCATCTATAAAAAACCTACAGCTAACATTATACATAATGGAGAATAACTAAATGATTTACCATTATTAGTAACAAGACAAGCATTTCCAATTTCACCACTTCTATTAAACATTGTACTAGGAATTTTAGCCAGTTAAAATAAGCCATGAAAAAGAAATAAATGGCATTCATTTTGGAAAAGAAAAAATAAAACTGTCTTTATTCACAGAAAACATAATCACGTATGTAGAAAATCTTATGGAAATACCAAAATGCTACTAGAACTAATAACAACTAACAAGTGAGTATAGCAAGGTTGCAGAATACAATATTAATATTAATATTAAAAATTAATTGTCTTTCTATATTCTAGAAATAAACAATTGGAAACTGAATTTAAAAATTCCATACCACTTATGATAGCATCAAATTTGTGAAATACCTACTGATAAATCAGACAAAGATGTGGAGTCTTGTAGACAGGACTGCAAATATTGCTGACAGTTATTAAGGAAGATTTAAATAAATGGAGATACAGATCAGTTGCATGGGTGGGAACATTAAGTATTGTTAACATGTCAATTCTCCTCAAATCGATCTAAAGATTCTCATTACAAATGAGAACACAATCCCACAATCTTACTCCAAATCCCAGCAGAATTTATTGTAGAAATTAACAAGATGATTCTATAATTCATATGGAAATTCAAAGGCTCTGTAAAGCCAAAACAATCTTGAAAAGGTGAAGATATTCCTTAGTTTTGGACATTGTTATAAAGGTACAATCATCAAGACATTGTGATATTTGTGTAAATATAGATAAATAGATCATTTTACAAAATAGATGTTTTACAAAATAGATGTTTTGCAAAGAGACAAAAGAAAATTGGTGGAGAAACAATAGTCTTTCCATTAAATGTTGATGGAAAAATTCAATATCCATATCAAAAAAATGAACATTGATCCATAACTTTCACCTTATATGAAAGTTAACTTGAAATGTATCACATATCTAAATATAAAACCCAAAGCTAGAAAACTTCCAGAAGAAAATATAGAAGAAAATCTTTGTGTCAGGCAAATATATTTTTGGCTATGATACCACAATCAAGATCTGTAAAAGAACAAAATAATAAATGAATTCAACAAATCTAAAGACTTCTACTCCTTGGAAGACTGTGTTAAGGGAATGAAAACCAATCTACACACTGGGAGAAAATGTTTACAATTCACACCATAATAAAAGACTTGTATATAG
The DNA here is from genome assembly GCF_015220235.1 of Choloepus didactylus. Lineage (NCBI taxonomy): Eukaryota > Metazoa > Chordata > Mammalia > Pilosa > Megalonychidae > Choloepus > Choloepus didactylus. The sequence continues at coordinate 181,592,689 of NC_051334.1, read as the reverse complement.
AATATAAAAAATTTAACCATGTAAAAGATTTGAACAGACACAGCAGCTGAGATACAGAAGCTAAGACAGAAGCCCAGAGACGTTTTGGAGAAAGCAGTGAAAACTAGAAGCTAACCTTGGGAGAAGCCAATCCATTTCTGGTACTTTGCATTCTGGCAAATATAGCAAACAAGAACAGCTCATTAGGAAAATGACATTCCCAGTCCTCCCTTCCTTTCATATGCACAACAAAACTTCAGTCTGGATATAAGAATACAGGATTTAAAGTAGACATCTCTTTATTCAAGCTCTTGCTTTGTCACTTAAATATCTGAATAACTTGTGGGGGTGGACCTATTGTGGGTGGGACCTTTTAATTAGGGTGTTTCCATGGAGGTGACCCCACCTTTTAATCCAATCTTCTGGGGGCAGACCCACTGTTGGGTGGGACCTTTTGATTAGGTTGTTTACATGGAGATGTGACCCCACTCATTCAAGGTGGGTCTTAATCCCCTTGCTGGAGTCCTCTGTGAGAGCATAAAAGGCAGAGACATTTTGGAGAGAGCCCAGAGAAGCTAAGAGAGACAGAAGTCCAAAGACATTTTGGAGAAAGCCATTTTGTAACCAGAACCCCAGAGCAAAGGACCAGCAGATGCCAGCCACATGCCTTCCCATGTAACAGAAGAACCCCAGATGTCAGCGGCCTTTCCCCAGAGAAGGTATCTACCTCCTGATGCCTTAATTTGGACATTTTCATGGCCTTAGAATTGTAACTTGTAACTTATTAAATCCCCATTGTTAAAAACCAACCCATTTCTGGTATATTGCAATCAGCAGCCTTAGGTAACCAGAACAGATAACAAAGAGCCAAGGGTGATTTGTGGCAGATATTTTGAAGAGAACACAGAGACACTTAGAAAGAAAACACTGAGGGGAGAAGCAAGAAGGATACACAAGAGAAGCTGAGTCAGAAGCCCAGAGACATTTTGGAGAAAGCATCAAAAACCAGAATCTAAACCTGGGAGAGAAGGACCAGCAGAGCCAGCCATGTGCCTTCCCATGTGACAGAGGAACCCCAGAGGCCATTGGCCTTTCTTCAGAGAAGGTATTGTCCTACTGATGCCTTATTTGGGACATTTTCATGGCCTTAGAACTGTAAATTTGTGAACTAATAAATCCCAATTGTAAAAGCCAATCCATTTCTGATATATTTTATTCTGGCAACCTTAGCAAACTTAAACAGATTTTGGTACCAAAGTGATGTGATTTGCAAATGCCAAAAATGCTGAAATGGCTTTTTAAATGGGTAAGGGGAAAATTATGGAAGAATTATGAGGAGCTTGATAGAAAAGGCCTAGACTGCTTTGAAGAGACTGTTGGTAGAAATATGGGTTCTAAAGATATTTCTGATGAGGCCTTAGACAGAAATGATGAATGTGTCATTGCAAACTGGAAGAAAGGCAATCCTTGTTTTAAAGTGGCAGAGAATTTAGCAAAATTGGATGCTGGTGTTGGATGGATGGCAGAATTTGTAAACAATGAGCTGGGATACTTAGCTGAAGAGATTTCCTAATTAAATGTGGAAAGTGTGGTCTGGCTTCTCCTTGCATCTTACAGTAAAATGTGAGAGGAAAGAGATAAGCTGAGAAATGAACTCTTAGGTACAAAGAAACCAGAAATTGATAGTCTGGAAAATTCTGGGTTTCCAGAAAGTGAGACCCCAGAGGCTAGTGCCCCACATGAGGATTTAACCAAGCCTGGAAAGAGTTAGCCATCTCAGGATGAGCCAGGCTTGCAGATGGAATTATCTAGGAAGGGTTTGTGGAAAGTCCTATTGTCTGATGGTTTTGACCCCTGTATGCTAAATGCCAAGCCAACCCAAATTTTTTTATGAGATCAATATAAATGGAACCATTGCCAGTCTGGACTAAAAGGGACAGAAAAGGGACAAATTGAAGGAAAAATAACCCCCAAGGCAGAACCATGGTAGCTAAGGTCTGGAGCCAAGAAATCTTGGGTCAGGACAGTGGACCCACCCATGCATGTGGAAAGGGTGAGTTTGCCCTAGAAGGAGAGGGCAGGCCTTCCACCTCAATGTTCAGGAACAGTGTTGGTGCCCCAGGCCTCACAGAGGGTGGAGCACATTCCCTGGGGATTAGGGAGGTCCTGGCCACCACCCCACTGTTCTAAAGGCATTGAGTGCATGCCCCAGAGATGGCAGAAGGTCTGGGTGCCACGGAGATGCTTGAGGAGGGTGTGGATGAGAAGAAGGTAGTCTCCCCAATGTTTGGAAATGTTAAAACCCTCATCTCAGTGTTTGGAGAGAGCAGGGCTGCTGCTGAAGCCCTTGGAAAGGGTGAGACCACTGCTCTGTTAAGACTCAAGGATAAGACATCATTCTAAAAAAAACTCCCAGACTTTGAAATCTGATGGAGTTTTCCCTGCATTGAAACTCTTTGGGTCCTGTGACCCCTGTTTTCCTTCCAGTTTCTCCCTATGGGAATGAGAATGTTTATCCTATAACTGTCCCTCCTTTTTATATTGGAAGCAGATAACTTGTTCTAAGTTTCACACTCAGAGGGAATTTTGCCTTAGGACAAACCATGCCTGTAACTTATTTTGATAAGACTTTGTACTTAATATAGTTCTGAAATGATTTAGGGCTTTTATGATATTGTGATGGAATGAATGTATTTTGCATTTGGAAAGAACATGTTTTTTGGGGTCCAGAGAGTGGATTGTGCTGGTTTGAATCTATTATGAACCCCAGAAAGATTATGTCCTTTTAATCCACTCTTGTGGGGGCAGTCCTATTGTGGGTGGGACCTTTTGATTAGCTTGTTTCCAAGGAGATGTGATCCCACCTATTCAAAGTGGATCTTAGCCCTCTTGCTGGAGTCCTCTATGAGAGGATAAAAGGCAGAGACATTTTGAAGAGAGCTCAGAGATGCTTAGAAAGATAACACCCTGGGAGAAGCAAGAAGGACCCACAAGAAAAGCTGAGATAGAAGCCCAGAGACATTTTGTAGAAAGCAACGGAAACCAGAAGCTAAACCAGGAAGAGACCCAGCAGACTCTGGCCATGCACCTTCCCACATGACAGAGGTGCCCCAGATGCCATTGCCCTTTCTTCAGAGAAGGTATCATCCTGTTGATGCCTTAATTGGGACATTTTCATGGCTGAAGAACTGTAAATTTGTGAACTAATAAACCCCCATTGTAAAAGCCAATCCATTTCAGGTGTATTGCATTCCGGCACCTTTAGCAAATTCAAACAGCATGTTTATTTAAAGATCAGGAAATCTTAGCATGATTTCAGGCAGAAGAAAGTCAGCTAGTAACTAAAAAGAGACTGAAAATGCCAGAAGTAGAGAGGTAACTGATGGAGGAGGCAGGAGTAAACATGTTCCAGGTTAAAGATGGAGCAATTAGTCTTAGATTTGAAGCAGAACTGCTCTTGCTTTGAATGTGTCAGGAAGAGTAAAAAGGCGAGTGAACACATAGAGAGGTTGTGAAATAAAGTGAGAAGGTGAAGGAACTTGCTCTGGATAGCTAAAGTAAGCAACAATATCAGCTCATTCTAGCGGCCTGTCAGGCAAGTGGAGAGGTTTGGAACAACAGCTGTGGGGAATGTGATAGGAAGTCAACATGAGATAAGAAGGATGAGGGATTGCTGACCATAAGGGAAGACCTAGTTGAAATTAAATAGTATAATTCTACAGTCGATGCAGTCAAGTTTCCAGTGGAATTAATGTTTTTCTTCAACTCAATATTTTACTGTGGTTTGCAGTTACATGGAGTTTTTCATCTAGCTCATATGGAAATAAAATTTGAGTAAATTGCTGGAGTTTAAAGTCTCAAGAAGAGCTAAAGACAAGTTGAGTAAAAAATGAGAGTCCATGAGGAAAAAATCTAAGAATAAAAGTTAAAAGAGGTATTACATATCTTAATGACTTTATTTTTTTTTTACTTTCACTGGTTATTTTATATCATGCTACTTTGGGAACTTAAAATACTTAAAAAGAATTGAAAAAGGAATTAGTTTCTCATATAGTTTACATGCTAAGGCATAATTTTTCCTTAAAAAGGAGAGTGATTCATGTAAGCCATCTGGTTAAATGTCTTTTTTTAATCAATAAAGAAAGAGTTAGTGGTATATGAGTAAATACCTGAGAACAGATTTTGGACAGCAGAATCATTTAAACTTAAGTACGTACTTTGGAACTATGTCAACCAAGTTTTAGTGAACTCTCTTAATCTTAAATGTAAGTACAATGATCTTTCCCAAAAGTTTCATTGACTCTGTATCCAGCTCTATTCTGATGGATGCAGGTGATACAAAAGGTATTGTAAGACCTAGACCTTGTCATCATGAGTCCACAGTCTAATTGGGAAGACAAAAGCAATGTATATGAAACAGATCATGACCAACTGATGTATGATCTATGTTGTTGAGAATAAATACAATAGAAATTAAAATAATGCCTTACATGTTCATGATACTTAAGAGTTAACAAGCCCCTTTCATATATATATCACTTTTTCTTCACAAAAATCCTTAAAGGCTGTAATCCACTCACTAGTGCTGAGTAATAAACTACTTTATGTCATATCTTAGTGGCATAAAAGAATCATTTTTTTATGCTTGAAGATACTGTGAGTAAGGAATTTTATCAGGGCTTGACTGGGTATTTGTCAGGCCTCATGGGGTCTTTTATGCAGTTGATATCACCTGTTGACTGGGCTTAAGTCTTTTGAAGGTTCCACTGGGCTGGATGTCCAACGTGGACCACTCACATGACTGGCAGTTTGATGTTTGCTGTTGGCTGCAATCTCAGCTGGGACTGTCAATTAAACAGCCTACATGTCGCCTCTGCATGTAGCTTGGGCTTTCTAACAACTTGGTGACCCCAGGGTAGTCAAACTTTTAACACGGCAGCCCAGGGCTCCAAAATGAGTACATCAACATAGAAGGTGGAAACTGTATGACCTTTATGACAGCATTGAACGTCACACAGCATAGCTTCTATACTTTTCTTGATCGAAGCAGTCACAAACTTGCTCAGATTCAAAGTGAAGAGAGCTGGACCCTACCTATAGAGGTGTCAAAGAGTTGTTGGCCTTTTTAAAATTTCTTTTAACAGCCCCAAGTAGTTATTCTTATTGCTATTTACAGATGAGGAAACTGATGCTCAAAAAGGTTAAATAACTTTCTTAGCATCAAGCAGCAATAAACGACAAGGCCCTTTGAGGCCACCACTGGTACTATTGCCACTACACTATTCTTTATCCCTGAGAAGTCAGTATTGGCAAACGTAGTAAGAAAAGGCTCTGTGAAGGAGTTAGAACCTTGAGGGTAATCACAACAGATAGGGCCTATCTGGTTAGGCAGAAGAAGTAATGGAAGGAGTTCAAGACAGAGAGGACAGCAGGAACATGATTATAGAGAGAACTCAAACTCAGTGCACCTAATAAAAGTTATCACATTCCCAGTAAACTTACTCTCTCCATTGTATTCCTTGACTCAGTAAATGAGAATACCATATATTCAGTTGCTCAAGCCAGAAAACTAGGAGTCCTTCTTGTGTCATTTCTCTCTATTTTCCACGCTATGTTAGTACTAAGTCCTGCTGATTTCAGCCTCTTTGTTGAAATCTAAAACATGTCCCCGACTCTCCATATCCTCCATATTTTAGTACCTATAATATCCGTCTTCTGTACCAGGGGTTGGAAAACCAAATCTGGCCTGCTGCCACTTGCTTTTGTACAGGCAGCAAGCTAGAAAGGTCTTTACATTTCAGAATAGTTGAAAAAGTTAAAAGAAAAATAATATTTTGTGATATCTGAAAATTTTATGAACTTCACATTTCTTTGCCCATAAGTAAAACTTTATTGGAACACTGCCATGCCCATTCCTTTACATATTGTCTATGGCTACTTTCCTACTACAAGGGTAGAGTTGAGTGGTTGCCACAGAGACTGGCCCGAAAAGTCTAAAGTATTTACTATGTGGCCCTTTACAGTAATATTTGTCTACCTCTGTTCTGGAGTATGTGAGAGTATCCTAACTGGTTTCCCTGCCTGTGGTCCCATCCTGCTCCAAACCAATCTCCATACTGAAGCCATAGTGACCTATACATAACAAAGTCACTCCTATGCATTAAACTTGTCAAAGACTTGGCATTGCCTAAAGAATCAAGGATGAAATACAAGTGTTTTAGCATGGCCATACAAGGCCTTTCTTGATGTGATGCTTACTTACTTTTTCAGCATTATTTTTAGCCAAATCCTTTCTTGAGCTGTATTCTTTACTATTAATGAAATGACTGTCATTTACTACACATTCCATGAAGTTGTAGGCCTTCACTCATGGGATTCCTTCATCCTGGAATCCTTTCACCTATTAGCCCTTCAGGACTCAGTTCAGTTCTTAACTCTTCTGGGAAGCCTTTCCTGACACTTCATCCTCACTCTACTCACACAGGCAAGTGAGTCCAGTTGGGAGGCAGTTGCAAATATATTAAATGATACTGGGTCTGAACAACATGGGGGAAGTTCTAGTGGACAGCATTAGGTGAGTGCAAAAGAAATTTTGAAGGGAAAACCTAAGATGGCAGTTAGGAGAGACAGGGCAAAAAAACACCTCCGTGAAAAATACTAGATAAAAGCCAGAAAGTGACCCAGAACACCAGTTCCAGTGATGCACCAGCCGGACAAGGTCTGCTAAATCCACAGGGACTGTGCATTTGGTGAAACTGGGAGTCTGCATTCTGAAACCAGTGAGTAAGCCTGCTGAATGTCCGGCAGCCATGATGCAGTGCAGAGAAACCATGGGTTGGCATTTGGAGGTAGGCTAGTACTTGTTTAAAAAAACTCAAAAGCAGCTGCAGGTACAGCAGTGAGAACCACACAGTGAAGCACAGAAGGAATGGGCTGTGTGAACGCCTCAGTATCTGGCATGGAAGACAGCCCTTTGCACACCCACTGCTAATTGTCTTGGAGCAAGGAGGGCAGAGGTGAGCCAAAAGGGGAAAAAACCACACCCCTTGCAGCCATCTTCCCAGGGGGCTGGGAACGCTCCTACCTGGCACTGGGGCCACAGCCTAGAGCCATGCCAAGGGACCCAGTGTGACAAGAAGTGCTCCCGGCAACACCGTGCACATGCCACAATATCGGGCATGGACAATAGCCTTTCATGCACCCACAGCTAATTATTCTGGAGCTGGGAAGGCGGAGCTGTGTGAAAAGGGGAAAATTAACATGCCCCATTCAGCCATCTTTACAGCAGGCTGAGGATGCCCCTGCATGGCCTGGCAGCCCAGGGCTTCCCTGGAGGGACAGCGCACACTTGTGACATAGCACAGCCTTCCCTCAGCAGAGGCCCTAGAAGGGCATAGCTTGGAAGAGGGACCCACTTGGAAATCCCAGGGACCCTACGCCAATACCAAGGACTTGTGGATCAGCAGCAGAGACAATCTGTGGTGAGACTGAAATGAAGGTCTAGACTCTTGGAACAGCCTTAAATCTCCAGGAACATCTGGGAGGTTTCATTATTAAAGCTGCCCTGCCTCCCTAACTACTCAGACACATGCCCCACATTCAGGGTGGACAGCACCAACAACACACCCAAACTTGTTGCACCAATTGGACTCCACAAGAACCAGACCCCCACACACCACAAAGGCAAATCTGGGGAGAACTGACTTAGGGGAAGAGGTGACTCATGGACACCATCTGCTGGTTAGTTAGAGAAAGAGTATGCCACCAAGCTGTAGATCTGACAAATTAGAGATTGGTGTTTGAATAGTTCTTCATATCCTAAAAGAACCCTATCAAGTAAAGCGGATGCCAAGAGCCCAGAAACAACAGAAAATTTTTAAAGCATATGAAAAAACCAGACGATGTGGATAACCCAAACCCCAACACCCAAATCAAAAGATCAGAGGAGACACAGTACTTGGAGCAGTTAATCAAAGAACTAAAGACCAACAATGAGAGCATGGCACAGGATATAAAGGACATGAAGAAGAGCATGGCACAGGATATAAAGGACATGAAAAAGACTAGAAGAGCATAAAGAAGAAATTGCAAGAGTAAATCAAAAAATAGATGATCATATGGAAATAAAAGACACTGTTGACCAGACTAAAAGATTTTGGATACTCATAGTACAAGACTAGAGGTAGCTGAACAACAACTCAGCGACCTTGACAACCACAGAATGGCAAATGAAAGAACAAAAGAAAGAATGGGGAAAAAAATCAAAAAAATTGAAATGGACCTCAAGGATATGATAGATAAAATAAAACATCCAAATATAAGACTCATTGGTGTCCCAGAAGGGGAAGAGAAGGGTAAAGGTCTAGAAAGAGTATTCAAAGAAATTGTTGGGGAAATCTTCCCAAACCTTCTACACAATATAAATACACAAAGCATAAATGCCCAGAGAACTCCAAATAGAATAAATCCAAATAAACCCACTCCAAGACATATTCTGATCAGACTGTCAAGTACTGAAGAGAAGGAGCAAGTTCTGAAAGCAGCAAGAGAAAAGCAACTCACTACATACAAAGGTAACAACATAAGACTAAGTAGTGACTACTCAGTGGCCACCATGGAGGTGAGAAGGCAGTGGCATGACATATTTAAAATTCTGAGAGAAAAAAATTTCCAAACAAGAATACTTTATCCAGCAAAACTCTCCTTGAAATTTGAGGGAGAGCTTAAATTTTTCACGGACAAACAAATGCTGAGAGATTTTGCTAATAAAAGACCTGCCCTACTTCAGATACTAAAGGGAGCCCTACTGACAGAGAAACAAAGAAAGGAGAGAGAGATATAGAGAATTTTAACAGACATATATAGAACATTACATCCCACATCACCAGGATACACATTTCTCTCTGGTGATCATGGAACTTTCTCCAGAATAGACCATAGGCTGGGGCATAAAACAAGCCTCAATAAATTTTAAAAAAATTGAAATTATTCAAAGCACATTCTCTGACCACAATGGAATACAAATAGAAGTCAATAACCATCAGAGACTTAGAAAATTCACAAACACCTGGAGGTTAAAAATGAGGGGGAGATGAAAACATTCCTGGATAATCAAAAGCTGAGGGACTTCATCACCAGTAGATCAGTCCTATAAGAAATGCTGAAGGGAATCGTGCAGGCTGAAAGGAAGGGACACTAAACAATTGCCTGAAACCACATGAAGAAATAAAGATTTCCAGTAAAGATCACATGGTAAATATAAATACCAATACAACTGTATTTTTGATTTGTAACTCCACTCTTTACTTCCTACAGGATCTAAAATACATAAAGTGTAATGATAAATCAGTGGTTTTGGACTCAATGTACAATATGTAATTTTTGACAAGAACTACATAAAGGTGGGGGAATGGAGGAGTATAGGAACATAGTTCATGTGTCCTATTGAAGTTAAGCTGGTATCAAAGAAAATAAGATTATTATATACTTAAGATGTTAAATTTAAGCCCCATGGTAAACACAAAGAAAGTATCAGAGAATATGATCATAGAGATGAAAAGTAGAGTATGGTTATGGGAAGTGGGGGAAGGGGCAATGGGGAGTTAACAAGAAATGAGTGTAGGGTTTCTGTTTGGGGTGAAGGGAAATTTCTAATAATGGATGGTGGGAAGGTGATGGCATTGCAACATTGTGAATGTGATTAATTCCATGAAATGGAATGCTTGGGAGGGGTTGGAATGGGAAGATTTATGCTATATATATGTTTCCACAATTGAAAAAAAGACAGTCTAAATAGATAAAAACAATTAAATGCTGTAGATGATCCTGGATGAGATCTAAGACTAGAGGAGAAAAGGCTCAGAAGGACACAATTTGGACATAAGAAAAAAAGGAATTATAGAATTTAAGCTTTATATCAATGTTAAATTTCTTGAACTTCTTAACTACACTTCATGTGATTACATAAATGAATATTCTTGTTCATAGGAAATGTATATTTGAATTATATTATTTGTTCAAGGATGTGTGCAACTTGCTCTCATATGTTCAGAAGACAGCAATAGATGATGGATGATAGGGAGGGAGGGAGGGAAAGAAATAGCGGTGTGACAGCATGTTAAAGTTGGTAGATTGGGGTATCAGGGGAGGAGGGTCAGGGTATGATGGAGTTCTGTGTATGGGGTTTGTATTGTTTTTGCAACTGTTCCTATAACTTTGAATTTATTTCAAAATAAAAATTAAAAAAAAAGAAATTTTGAAATAAATGACAGGTCTTGTTAAGGTGGACACAGAGAATAGAGGACAGAGAAGAGTAGGAAGATGCATTCAAGTTATCTTGCTTGGGGAACTAGAATTATAACACCTTGACAAAGGAGAGTTTGATTATCTGGCCATACCACTGTGCCCAGAACAAAAGAACTTTCAGTGTTGGCTGGATTCTGTTGATGAATAAATGGTTGGAAAGGGAAAGAAAAGTTATGTTTGAGGAAAACATGGATTTCATTTTGGATGTATTGAGTGAGTAGGAAAATGTGATACCCAAGCAGAGATATCTTTTTGGTATCTTAAATCTAAATCATGAATGAGGCTAAGAATACAAACTCCCTAAGGACAGGAACTATATTTCTCTTACCCAGACCTGTTATCTTTAGTGCCTAACACAGAGCTTGACATGTGCTAAGCCAGTGGGTCTCAAGCCCAGCAGGGAATGAGAAACACATATGGAAGGCTTTGGTCTTTGTCTTTAATACAGTTGTGTAAGCCCCAAAGTCTTATTGAATCAGAATTTTTAATTGTGGGACTCAAGAATTTCTAGTTTTTAAAAATTCCACAAGTAATTATAATACACAAATTTAGGCATCATTGTAGGAGGCACTCAGTAAATATTTGTTGAATACATGAAGGATTGACTCCATTTACTCATTTTGCCTCTAGAATGGGATGAGAGGAGAAGGTTTCTTTCTGATGTAACTATAATATTGGGAGAGTGGATCTACATGGAAAGAATGGCAGAGACTGTAATAAGGGGAATAAAATACCGGTGAAAATGAGTGAGTGAAAATAAAAGAAGTTTTAGACTGAAGTCTTTTCATCACGTCTCTAATTTTTTTTAGAGAAAAAAGATGATTCAATAAAAGTTGGATGCATTTTCATGTCCAATGACAAAGCAGGTCTGGCCTTAGAGTGTGGATCAAGCATCGAGCATCTCAAGGCCATCCCCATTTTTGTAGACTACATGAAAATAATGGACATCTTCTGTTCATGGGCCCCATACATCATCTTTATTATGTGTATGGTAGAAAAGGCATCTTCCACTTACTAACAGTAACCCATTCCTAAAAATCAGGTGTTCAGCATGAAAACATTACCCAGAAGCCTAATCCCCAATAATTTATTCTTAACTCAGTTAGTTTTTTAATACCGTATTATTTTATAGTAAACACAGATATCTTGAAATTATATCCCTATATACTTTGTTGTATAACTCTCAAAAATAATGACATTATATTAGAGAGCCAATTAACACTATAGCACCTAACAAAATTAATAGTTCTCTAGCGTCATTGAATACTCAGTCTGGTCCTCAAACATGCCAATTAATAACTATCCTTTATAATCAGGATCCCATTTAAAACCACATGTTATATCTGGGTATTATGTTCCTTAATCCCTTTAAATACTAGAACAATCTCTTTTTCATAATATCAAATCATGGAAGAATCCAGGCTCCCTCTGAACATGCTAACTTCTGAATTTGTTTGCTTACTTGAGTTCTTTATTTTTTCTTCTTCCCACCTTTAACAGCTTTCTGGTGATAAAATCTATGTGCATTAAAGAGAACATATTTAAAGTGTATAATTTAATTGAGTGTTGACATATGTATACATGCATGAAATTATCAACACAATCAAGATAATGAGCATATTCATCACTCACAAGTTATTCCTCATATCCCTGAACCTGCCCATTTCCCAGGCAACCACTGACCTGCTTTCTGTCACTGTATATTACTGTGTATTTTCTAGACTTTTATATAAATAGTATCATGTGGTACATACTACTTTTATATAGTTTCTTTCATTCAGCATAATTATTTTGAACTCCATCCATGTTGCCGCATGTAACGATAGTTCATTCCTTTTCATTGCTGAGGAGTATACCAATGCATAGATATATCAAAATTTATTTATCCATTGTCCTGTTGATATACATTGAGTTATTTCTAGTTTTTGACTATTGCAGATAAAGCTGCTATGAACATTCATGTACAAGTCTCTTTGTGGTCAGATATATTTTATTTCTCTTGGGGGTAGTATCTTAGTTTGCTGGGGCTGCTATAAAGATACCATGGACTGGCTGGCTTAAACAATAGGAATTTCTTGTCTCACATTTTTGAGGCTTAGAAGTTCCAAATCATAGTGCCAGCAGGATCATTCTTTTTCTGAAGTCTGTAGCATTCTGTTCGTGGTTTGCCAGGAATCCATAACTCAATCTCTGGCTCTGTCATAGAGTCTTCTGTCTCCTCTGTCTCCTCCTCCTCCTCCTACTGTATCCATAGTTCCTCTTCTTACAAGGACTCCAGACATATTGGATTAAGGCTCACCCTAATTCAATTTGGCCTCATCTTAACAGGATCTTTGAAGCCTATTTACAAGTGAGTTCACATACACATAACCAGGTGTTAGAACTTGAACATGTCTTTGTGGGGAAAAGCTAGAAGAGGAATTTATGGTTCATATACTAGTTGTAGTTTAACTTCTGATAAAACTGCTAAACCATTTTGCAAAGTCACTGTACCATTTCACATTCCTACCAGTAGTGTATGGGAATTCCACTTGCTCCACATCCTCACCAACACTTGATATGATCAGCCTTTTTAATATTAGACAAACTAGCGGGAGTGTAGCAACAGCTCATTATGTTTTTTTTTACATGTCCTTAATGACAAATGATATTTAATATCCTTTAAATGCTTATTTAATATCTGTATATTTTCTTTAGTGAAGTATCTGTTCAAATCTTTGCTCATTTTTAATTGAGTTGTTGCATTCTAATAATTATTTGTATAGTGTAGACACAAGTCTTTTGTTGGATATATTTTTGGCAAATATTTTCTCCCAGTTTGTGGCTTTGCCTTTCAGTTTTGTTACAGTGTATCTTAAAGAGAAAAAGTGTTCCTTTACATTGATGAATTCTAATTTTGATTTTTTTCTTTTATAAAAGTTTTGGTGTTTTGTGTTGGATTTAAGGAATCTTTTGTAAAAACAAGGTCACTATAATTTCTCTTATATTTTCTTCTAGAAATTTTATAGGATTAGCTCTTACTTATAGATGTATAATAATTTGGAGATAGTTTTAGTACATGGAGTAAGGTAAGCATTCAAGTTCATTTATTTGTCATATGGCAATCCGATTATCCCAGCAAAATTTTTTGAAAATATTAATCTTTACCATTGAATTGTCTTGGCACCTTTGTTGAAAATCAATTAATCATGGATGTATGGGTCTATGTCTGTACCCTAGTACTACATTCTGTACTGTAGTTCTGTATTCTGTTCCACTTATCTATGTCTATCTTTATGCAAATATACATTTCCTTGATTACTGTATTTTCATAATAAATATTATCATTGGACAATGTGAATTCCTCAAATCTGTCCTTCCTTTACAAAATTGTTTTGGCTATTATAGGTAATTTGTATTAAAAGCATGCTGGGATTTTGGTTGTAATTGGGTGGCTTGTATTTGTCAAATTTAGGGAGAATTGGCATCGTATCAAGACTGAGTCTTTCAATCCATGAACACTGTATATCTCTATTTGGGTCTTCTTTAATTTATTTCATCAATGTTTTGTAGTTTTCATTGTACATATCTTGCATATCTTTTTCCAAATTCATCCATAAATATTTAATAATTTTGGTTCTATTTTTAGTTGCCTAATTTTGTAAATTTCAATTTCTGATTGATCATGCCTAGTATACAGAAATGCAATTGATTTTTTATACTTTTCCACCTTGCTAAATTCATTTTCTTTTTCTATTAGCTTTTGAAAATTTTCTTTAGGACTTACTATAAAGAAAATCATGTTATCTGGGAATAAAGACAGTTTTTCTTATTCCTTTCCAGTCTTTATGCCTTTTATTTGTTTTTCTAGCCTGATTTCATGGTCAGAACTCCAGTACAATTTTGAATAGAACTAATGAGAGTAGCTATTCTTGTCATGTTTCTGATCTTAGGGGTAAGCATTCAGCCTTTCATTTCTAAGTATGATATTAACTGTTTTCCAACGATGCCCTTTATCAGGTTGAGAAAACTCCCTTCCATTACAAATTTGCTTAGAGTTTGTTTCCAAAAGTGTTTGTTGGATTTTATATGATTTTTTTATTCATCCTTTTAAAATATATGATCATATGTTTTTGCTTCTTTTAGTCTTACAGTGATTTACACTTACTGATTTTCAAATTTTAAGCAAACCTTTCCTTCCTAGATAAACCCACTTGGTCAAGATGCAGCATTATTTTTATATATTGTTGTATTCCATTTGATAAAATTTTGTTAACTATTCTTCTATATTCCTGTTATGGGTTGAACTGTGTCCTCCAAAAAGATATCTTGAAGTGCTAACCCCATTACCTCGGAATTTGACCTCATTTGGGAATAGAAATATTACTGAAATAATTAAGTTACGATGAGGTTATATTGGAGTAGAGTGTGCCCTTTGTCTGATATGACTGGTGTCCTATAAGAACAGTGGAAAAGACTCAGACGCAGAGAAACACAGGGTAGAAGGCCACGTGAAGATGAATGGAATTATGCAGCTACAACCATGGATTGCCAAGGATTGCTGGCCACCACCCAATTTCCTTCGGTAGGTTTTTGATTACTGATTCAATATCTTTAACTTGCTGTTGGTCTGTTGATATCTTCTAATTTTAATGAAGTCAGTCTGGGTAGTTGGTGCATTCCTAGGGATTTGCCCATTTCTTCTAGATTATCTAATTTGTTGGTATACAGTTGTTCATAGAATCCTCTTATAATCATTTTCATTTCTTCTCGTTTCTATGTGATGGTAGTAATGTCACCCCTTTCCTTTCTGATTTTAGTTATTTGCATTGTCTCTCTTTTTTTCTTTGTCAGTCTACCTAAGGGTTTGTTGATTTTATTGATCTTTTCAAAGACCCAACTTTCATTTTTAAGAAAATCTCTTATTTTTTGTTTGTTTGGTCTCTATTTCATTTATCTCTGCTCTAGTCTTTGTTGTTTCCTTTCTTCTTCTCACTTTGGGTTTTGTTTGCTCTTCTTTTTCATTATTCTCCAGTTGTAAGGTTAGGTCTATGATTTGAGATGTTTCTTCTTTTTTGATGTAAGCATTTAGAGCTATAAATTTCCCTCTCAGCACTACCTTTGCTGCATCCCATAAGTTTTGATATGTTGTGTTCTCATTTTCATTTGTCTCAAGATATTTACTGATTTCCCTTGCAATTTCTTCTTTGACCCATTGATTGTTTAAGTGTGTTATTTAACTTATGTATTTGTGGGTTTTCCAGTTGTACCTGTTATCAACTTATATCTTCATATCATTGTTGACAGAGAAGATAAATGGTATGGTTTTGATATTTTTAAATTTCTTGAGACTTGTTTTGTGAGACTTGTTTAGGTCTTGAGACCTAACATATGGTCTGTCCTGGAGAATGATCCATGTACACTAGAGAAAAATATGTATTCTGTTGTTGTTGTGTGGAGTGTTCTATAGATGTCTGTTGGGTTTATTTGGCTTATAGTATTGTTCAAGTCTTTTATTTTCTTATTTATTTTTAAAGAGGACTTATTCAAGTCTTTTACTTTCTTATGATATTCTGTCAAGATGTTCTATGAACTATTAAAAGTGTTGCATTGAGGACTCCTTCTATTAATATAGAACCATTAATTTCCCCCTTCAAATCTGTCAATGTTTGCTTCACATATTTTGGGGTTCTGCCATTATGTGCATATATATCTATAGTTGTTATGTCTTCCTGTTGAATTGACCCCTTTATCTATATATAGTGACCTTCTTTGTCCCTTGTAACAGTTTTTGACTTAATGCCTATTAAATCTGATACGAGTTTAGTGACCCCCACTCCCTTTCTTTACTCTTTGTATGGTATAGTTTTAGCATTTTTTCACTTACAGCTTACTCGTGTCTTTGAATTTAAGATGTGTCTCTTGTAAATAGCATATAGTCATGTTATGCTTTTTTATCCATTCTGACAATCTCTGCCTTTTGACTGGACTGTTCAATCCCTATACATTTAAATTAATGACTGATAATACAGTACTTTCTTCTGACATTTTGATACATGGTCTTTTTAAGTATTATACATTTTCCCCTCAATTCTTCAATTAATGCTTACTGACATATTTATTTGATTTTTTCATATTGTACTCTTTTGAGTCCCTTCTCATTTATTTCAACATATTTTTTTTGTATATTTTCTTTGTGGCTCCCATGGCGCTGAAATATAGCACCCTAATTTTAGAAATCTCTTTTGATTTGATGCCAACTTAACTTCAACAGCATATATCTACCCTGTTCCTATACCTGTCTGTACTCCCACCTTTTTTGTTTTACTTGTTCTAAATTGTATTCATACATTGTATTTCCCAAACCATAGATTTATCATTACTTTTTATGCACTTGTATTTTTGAACTTGAAAGAAGTAAAAAAGTGCAGCTACATATCAGAAAGTACAGAATAATAGTTCTGGCATATATAATTACCCAAATGGTTACCTTTACTAGAAGTCTTTATTTCTTTGTGTTGCTTTGAAGCACTAGCTAGTATCCTTACCTTTCAGCCTGAAGAACTCTCTTTGGCATTGCTTATAGAGCAAGTCTAAGAGTGATGAACTCCCTCAGATTTTATTTATCTAGCAATGTCTTAAGCTGTTCCTCATTTTTGAAGAAGAAAAGTCTTGCCAGATATAAATTTTAGGGTTGACAATTGCTTTCTTTCAGCACTTAAATATTTCAACCCACTGCCTTCTTGCCTCCATGGTTTCTTACAAGAAATTGGCAATTAATATTATTGGGACTCCGTTGTTCATAACACATTGCTTTTATCTTGCAGTTTTCAGAACTCTCTCCTTGTCTCTGAATTTGACAGTTTGATCAGTATGCAACACGGCATACTTTTCTTCATGTTTATCCTGTTTGTTCTCTGGGCTTCTTGGATGTGCATAGTCACATCTTTTGCTAAATTTTGGAAATTCTCTGTCATTATTGCTTTGAATATTTCTTCTGTGCTTTTTTTCTTTCATCTCCTTCTGGGACTCCCATAATGTTTATGTTGGTATACTACATGCTTTCCCAGAGGTCTCTTATGCTATTTTCACTTTTTACATTTTTTTTTCCTTTCTGCTCCTCAGCTTGACTTATTTCAATTGTCTTTCTTCAAGTTCACTGATTCTTTCTTCTGCCAACTCCAATGTGCTGTTGAAAGCCACTAGGGAATTTTTTCAATTCAGTTATTGGGGTCTTCAACTCCAGTACTCCTCTATAGTTCCTCTGTAAATTTACTATCTCTTTATTAAGAGTCTCATATGGTCCATTCATAGATTCCTTGATATTCTTCCCTGATATTCTTTAGCTCTTTGTCTTTATTTTCCTTCATTTCCTTGAGCATATTGAGAATTGTTTTTTAAAAGTCTTTGTTCAGTGTGCCCACAGTCTGGTCTTCTTTGTCAATGTTTTCTGGACTTTTTCTTCTTCCTTTGCATGGGATATAATTTCCTGTTTGTTTGTCTTGTAATACTTTGCTGCATCCTGTACATTTTAATATTTTAAAGTGTTAACCCTGGGATTTATTCCCTGGATTGTATGTTTCTTGTGTTTGCATGCTGCTCGTGTTAGGACAGAGATTTCCTAGAGTGCCAGGAACTAATAAAAACAACTAACAAATAAAACAATGCAAAAGACATATTTCACAGTTTTTGCAAATTTGCTTTGTTTTGACCAGTGCTCTCTTTCAGAGTTTAGCCCTCCTATGGTGAAGATCAGCAGAAGATGATTGTAAAGTTCAAGGTCCTCCCTCTCTTTTACTAGCCTGTGTCTCTTCTTGGGCTTGTGCTTGCTAGTGACCTCAGGAGTGCCCCTGTTTACAAGAATTTGAATACCCCCTTTATTCCTCAGGAAACAGAACTTCTCCCTCTCCCAGCTATTCCATTCTAGGACTTAAAGCAGTTAAGTCTTTGCTCCAGATGCTGGACTCAATTATTCCTTATATGGTTTCTCTGTCCCAAGATGTTTTGCCTGGAGGGTGAATTCTGGTGGAGGGTGAGCTGGAGAGGGGTTTCCTTGGTCAGTCTTTCCCTGCTGGAACAAGTCCAGGGACCCACAATGTAAGCACAACCTGGCTGTGCTGGTGAGTGGGTGGAGGAGGGTCAAGCAAGCACATCAAGAGCATCTCTTATGACTTTCAAACCTGTTTTTTCTTGATTTGGCACTTTCCCAATTAATGCAACCTTTTAGCTGTTTTCCCATCTGGGTTTCCCTTCTCTGTGCATGGAAATTCTGTCTAGCCTAGAAGCCTTGAGCATACTTAGAGCTCAATTGTTTGTTTTCCTTCTCTCAGTGTCATTACCCTGTACTTCCTATATCCCAATATCAAAACTGTGTTTCTATATATTTTTTGTCTTGCTTTATTTGTTCTTGTTTAAGGTGGGAGGGCAAATCTGTTCCCTGTTACTCCAAGTTGCCTGGAAGCAGAGTACTTATTTCTTATTATTTTAAATGGGATAATTTATAATATGTTATACATAAATCCCACTCTCTCAACCAATTTCCTAAAATGTAATTAAAACATAGCTTATAGATAATGAACAAATGACTATGTTAAGATAGAAAATGCTTAACACATGACTTCTTAATCCCGAAGCAATTAATATGATGGCTAAGAAACTGCTGCTCTATATGTGGTAACATGACCTCTCCTTGCAACAGCACACATACCCAGTACACACACCACCTTTGCACATTTTTCATAATGTCTCCGCATGATTTTGACATATACAAATTATATTTGGAATATAAATTGAGGCGTTTCCTGCAAGTGGTGTTATTAAACATAATACAGAGATTGGAGACATGTCTATTTTTTTCCTATATAACCCTTGGATTGCAAGTTACTTACAGTCTATGAAGTCTGTGATAGTCTCCTAGGGAATGTTTATTCAGGAGATACTCTGTGAGATATTCTTGTCTCTCAATTTTCAAGGAAAATTAAATATATGAATATCATCTAATACCTTATACAGAACCTATTTGTAGAGAGTCAGACTCTAAGTAATTATTTTTGGTAAGAACCTTGATTGAGACTTGTAGAGGCTAGTAAGTCAGTGTAAACAGCAGCTGAGAGCAAAATAGCAAAAAGGAGAGCTTGGATCCTCTTTAAGGAAGGGAGAAAGAAGGTCAATGTTAGCCAAGCATGGCAGAGGGTTAGGTTCTAGTTTTGAGTAAAGAGTTGTCAAGAGAATAGAAAATTTCATGATCAGAACCCACAAATAACTTTTGGGCACAGAAATCCAGTTAAAAAGTAGGTGAGTGGCTCAGCATTGAGGACAGTGAAAAAATGCTAGCATGTCGGAGCCCTATTTCTATATTGCTAGCTTGTAGTCCATGTCCCTTTTCAACAGGTTAAAAGTTCAATCATTACTTTTACTCATTGACTTATATACACAAGGAATTTTGCTATATGTTGTTAAAAATCAAACATAGGATCTTTGGTTTCAACTTCTACATGTAAAGAGCTTGGAAGTCATTGCTATGCTAAGGACTCTAACAGAAGTGGTATGCAACATGCCAGAAAATATCCATATCATAAGCACAGAGATGGAAATTCTAAGAAATAATCAAAAAGAAATGTTAGAAACAAACATATTGAATATTATGTATATATTATTTACAACAAAATAAAACTGGTCAAACTGAAAATCAAAATCTTTTCTCGTACTCATCAAAGAACTTAGTTTGTAAGACAAACTGCCTCCCCCAAATCTGGAGAAACAGGTGAATCCAGAGAGTTACAACTGAAATCTGCTTATGTAGAGCAAAGTGCTGGAGTCATAAATTGGTAGGAACACTTAAATGGTAATTTTGATGAATTGCTAGAGGCTGAATGTGGCTAGCATGAGAGACAGAAACTCTTGAGGGTCACAGTATTATGGAGATCCCCATACTTTATTGGGCTTTAGCTATAAGACATCATCAGAGTCTCAAGGTGAACATCTGAGAAACATCCCCTTGTGCCTCTGGCAGAGGAGAGGAAGAACAATCATTATGAAATACTGCCAGGGCATTCTCCACAGCACAGGCCTACTATCCAGGAAAAAGTAATTTACCAGAGATTTATCCCACCTGAGGGGAAGGGAATTGT
This sequence comes from Choloepus didactylus, assembly GCF_015220235.1. NCBI lineage: Eukaryota > Metazoa > Chordata > Mammalia > Pilosa > Megalonychidae > Choloepus > Choloepus didactylus. The sequence goes on along the minus strand of NC_051334.1, from coordinate 181,572,296 downwards.
CCCCACTGCAGCATCCGCTACACTTTCTGTCACCCAAGGTGGTAAAAAGGCTAAGATACAGTTGTAAAACAACTCAAACATACATAAAGAAAATATTTCTAAACTAGAATTGGCTATATCTACTATGGAGTACTATACAGCTGTGAAAATGAATGAAGAACATCCCAATATATTACTGTGTAATAACTTAGATTAATGCCTCTTAAAATGTGGTCCATAGACCAGTGCCATTCCCTGAACTGTTTGTCACCTGTCTTCAGCAAGATCCATATGGAAATTGAGAATAAATATTTTAAACCTTTTATGGCAGTTTGAAATTGTCCCAACATTCAAGCACATGATTTCCTATTTTTAAAAGTTTTGTTCCATGGTGAATTAGAAAAAAGAAAGGAAAAATCTGAAAAAAAAAAAGCTCAGATACACTTGTGAAGGTCACAACCCAGCTGCAAAGCCCACTAAAAGACTGAGATTTAATTATAGGATTATAGAGTGCTTCCCCTCCCCACACCTTACCACAATGAAAACAGATGTCCAGTATAATAACAGAGGATTATGCTAAACGAGTTGGAAGAGGCAGCCTCTCTCTGAGGAGGAATGTTTAGAGAAGCACAAAATCAAGAAGGGAGACAAAAAGAGGGACACTAAAGGAATTTCAAACCTCAGAGACATAGACACCTATAGCTATAGCAAACATTAAACAAAGCCCAACTCGTACCCAGATTAACACAAATTCTCACACTATAGTTTTTTTACCTCTGGTCCTATTATCCAATATGATATGTCTTTCAATAAAAAGTAGCAAGGCCTCTCTCTCTCTAAGCCCACTCGGCAGGTAAACTCACTGCCCACATCCACCATGGGACATGACTCTCGGGGATGTGCCTGGACCCAGCATTGTGGGATTGAGAAAGACTTCCTGACTAAAAGGGGGAAGAAAAATTAAACAAAATAAAGTTTCAGTGGCTGAGAGAGCTCAAACAGAGTTGAAAGTTTATTTTGGAGGTTATTCTTATGCATTATATAGATATCCCTTCGTAGTTTTCAGTGTATTGAAATAGCTAGAAGGAAATATTTGAAACTGTTGAACTGCAATCCAGTAGCCTTGATTCTTAAAGACAATCGTATAACTATATAGCTTATATAGTGTGACCGTGTGATTGTGAAAACCTTGTGGTCCACACTCCCTTTACCCAGTGTATGGACAAATGAGTAGAAAAATGGGGACAAAAATTAACTGAACAATGGGGGGAGGAGGGATATGGGATGTTTAGTGTGTTCTTTTGTTTGTACTTTTATTTTTATTCTTATTTTTATTTTTATTTTTTAGAGTAATGAAGATGTTCAAAAATTGATTGTGGTGATGAATGCACAACTATATGATGATACTGTGAACAACTGTTGTACACTTTGGATGATTGTAGTTTATGTGAATATGTCTCACTAAAATTGCATTAAAAAAAGTGGCAAGGCATGCCAAAACTCAATAAAAAGAAAAAAAAAAAAAAAACAGTCTGAAAAGCTAAAGAGAAAAAGCAAATATTTGAACCAGTCTCAGCCAAGATCTAGACATTGGAATTATCAGACATGGAATGTAAATTAACTATGATTGATATGCTAAGGACTCTAACAGAAATGGTATGCAACATGCCAGAACATATCCATATCATAAGCGCAGAGATGGGAATTCTAAGAAATAATCAAAAAGAAATGTTAGAAATAAAAAAACACACTGATAGTAATGAAGAACACTTTTCAACCAGTAAACTCAATGCACCTAAGAAAGGATCAGAATCAGAGACCTTGATATATCAATAGAAACATTTTTTTAATTTAAAATTTAAAGTTTAGAGCATATAAATTAAAATTTTAATATTTAAAATTTAGAGCGTACATCAATGAAATTGAAAACAGGAAATCAATAGAGAAAATCAATGAAACCAAAAGCTGGTTCTTTGAAAGGTAAATAAAATTGGTAAACCTCTAATGAAGCTTACCAAGAAAAAAAGAGAAGACACAAATTACCAATATTAGAAATGAAAGAGGTGTCATCACTACTGATCCCATGGACAACAAAGGATAATAAAGCAATATTATGAACAACTCTATGCCCACAAATTTGAAAATACAGATTAAATGGCCTAGATAATAAAGATGAAATAGACTTGTCCTCAAAAGGCAAAAATTACCAAAATTCACACAAAGATATATAGATAACCTTAATAAGTCTATATCTATTAAAGAAATTGAATCAATACTTAATAACATTAAAAAATAAAGCACCAGGACCGTATGACTTCACTGGTGATTTCTACCAAACATTTAAGGAAGAAATGATACAAATTCTCCACAGTCTTCCAAAATAGAATCATAGGAAACACTCCCCTACTCATTTGATAAGGCCATTACCCTCATACCAAAACAAGATAAAGACATTAAAAATGAGAGAGAATTACATTCAAATACCTGTCATGAACATAGATATAAAAACCATTAACAAAATATTAGAAAATCAAATCAAACAATATATAAAATTAATTGTATTCCATGACCAAGTGGGATTTAGTCCAGGTATACGGGGCTGGTTCAATATTCAAAAATCAATCAAAATAATACACAACATCAATAGACCAAAGAAGAAAAATCATATGATCATATCAATTATTGCAAAATAAGAATTTGGCAATCCAACAAACATTCATGATAAAGAAATCTCAGATAAGTAGGAGTATAGGGGACCTTCAGCACCTTAATAAAGAACATCTACAGAACTCCTATGATTAACACTATATTGAATGGTGAGAAACTGCCACATTTCATCTAAGATCAGGAACAGGCAAGAATGTCCTCTTTGAACACTCCTATTTAACATCATACTAGACAAGAAAAATGAAATAAATGTCTATAGATTAGAAAGGCAGAAATAAAACTGCATATGACATGATTGCCTATGTATACCATTCCAAAGAGTGAATTAAAAAAAACCCTCCTGGAACTGATAAGCAAGTATAGTAAAGTCACAGCATGCAAGTTTAATATACAAAAGTTGATTTCTTTCCTACTTATCAGCAATGAACAACTTGAATTTGAAATTAAAAAAACACCATTTATAATACAGTAGCACCCCCAAAAATGAAATATTTAGGTACAAATGTAAAAAATATGTACAGGACCTATATGTGGAAAACCGAAACACCAAGGAAAAAAACTCAAAAAAGATTTAAATAAATGGAGACATATTTCATCTGTGGATTGGAAGACTCAATATTGTTAAGATGTCAATTTATCCCAACCTTATACAATAGATTCAACACATTTCTGATCAAAATCACTTTATTTTGCAGATAGTGATAAACTGATACAAAAGTTATATAGAATGGCAAATGACCTAACAGAGCCAACACAATACTAAAGAAGAAAACCTAAATTAGAGGACCCACAAGACCCCATTTGAAGATTACTTATCAAAAGAGCATGGTATTAGTGAAAGAATATACACACAGATCCTGGAACAAAATGGAAATCCCAGAAATAGAACCACACAAATACAGTTAAGTGATATTTGAGAAAAGGTACAAAGGCAATTAAATGGAGAAAAGATAACCTTTACAGCAAATGGTGTTGGAACAATTGGATGTGCATATGCAAAATAAATGAACCTAGGTCCAGACCTTATATCTTTCTTTTTACATTTTTTATTGGGAAATATAACATATATACAGAAAAGTGATAACTTTCAAAGTACAATTTAACAAGCAGAGAGCAAATTTCAAAGAATGTTATGGGTTACAATTCCACAATTTCAGTTATTTCCTTATTGTGAAACATAGCATATATACCGAAGTGTGATAATTTATAATTTAACAAGTACCTATAGAGCAAATTTTGAAGCATGTTATATGTTACCATTCCACCATGTCAGTTATTTCCTTCTAGCTATTTTAGTACCCTAGAAACTAAAAAAAAAAATTACTTATATAAAGATTCAGTAATTGTAATCCTTTGTTAAATCCTATTTTGTCAGTTGCTACCCTTCTCTCTCATTTGATCACTGTTTCAATCTTCAGAGATATTTGGGCAGCGTTCTAGTTTGCTAATGCTGCTGGGATACAAAACACCAGAAATGGATTGGCTTTTATAAAGGGGGTTTATTTGGTTACACAGTTGTAGTCTTAAGGCCATAAAGTGTCCAAGGTAATGCATCAACAATCGGGTACCTTCACTGTAGGATGGCCAATGGCGCCCGGAAACCCTCTGTTAGCTGGGAAGGCACGTGGCTGGTGTCTGCTCCAAAGTCCTGGTTTCAAATGACTTTTTCCCAGGACGTTCCTCTCTAGGCTTCAGCTCCTCAAAAATGTCACTTTTAGTCGCTCTTGGGGCATTTGTCCTCTCTTAGCCTCTCTGGAGCAAAAGTCTGCTTTCCAAGGCCGTCTCCAAAGTGTCTCTGTAAGCTGAACCTTCTCTCTCAGTTCTGGTGCATTCTTCAAAGTGTCCCTCCTGGCTGTAGCGCCTCTTCAAAATGTCACTCTCAGCTGCACTGAGTTCCTTCTGTTTGTCAGCTCATCCATATGGCTCCAGTGATTTAACTTAGACCCACTCTGAATGGGTGGGGTAACACCTCCATAGAAACTATCCAATCAGAGTCATCACCCACAGTTGGGTGGGGAACATCTCCATGGAAACACTCACAGAATTACAATCTAATTAACACTGATAGCTCTGCCCACACAAGATTACATCAAAGACAATGGCATTTGGGGGGGCATAATACATTCAAACCAGCACAGGCAGTGATCAGCCTAACTTGTTCATATTGAAAAGGCATGTCAGAGGCGGGGCAAGATGGCAGACTGGTGAGCTGTATGTTTTAGTTACTCCTCCAGGAAAGTAGGTAAAAAGCCAGGAACTGCGTGGACTGGACACCACAGAGCAATCTGTCTTTGGGCATACTTCATACAACACTCATGAAAACGTGGAACTGCTGAGATCAGCGAAATCTGTAAGTTTTTGCGGCCAGGGGACCCGCGCCCCTCCCTGCCAGGCTCAGTCCCGGGGGAGGAGGGGCTGTCAGCTCCAGGAAGGAGAAGGGAGAATTGCAGTGGCTGCTCTTATCGGAAACTCATTCTACTGATTCAAACTCCAACCATAGATAGACTGAGACCAGACACCAGAGACTCTGAGAGCAGCCAGCCCAGCAGAGAGGAGACAGGCATAGAAAAAAAACAACACGAAAAACTCCAAAATAAAAGCAGAGGATTTTTGGAGTTCTGGTGAACACAGAAAGGGGAAGGGCGGAGATCAGGCCTTGAGGCGCATATGCAAATCCCGAAGCAAGGCTGATCTCTCTGCCCTGTGCACCTTTCCTTAATGGCCCTGGTTGCTTTGTCTATTAGCATTTCAATAACCCATTAGATCTCTGAGGAGGGCCCTTTTTTTTTTTTTTTTTTTTAAATCCTTTTTGCTTTTTCTAAAACAATTACTCTAAGAAGCTCAATACAGAAAGCTTCAAAGAATTGAAATTTGGGCACGTCAAGTCAAGAGCAGAACTAAGAGAGCTCTGAGACAAAAGGCAATAATCCAGTGGCTGAGAAAATTCACTAAACAACACAACTTCCCAAGAAAAGGGGGGTGTCCGCTCACAGCCACCATCCTGGTGGACAGGAAACACTCCTGCCCATCGCCAGCCCCATAGCCCAGAGCTGCCCCAGACAACCCAGTGTGACGGAAGTGCTTCAAATAACAGGCACACACCACAAAACTGGGCGTGGACATTGGCCTTCCCTGCAACCTCAGCTGAATGTCCCAGAGCTGGGAAGGGGGAGCAGTGTGAATTAACAGAGCCCCATTCAGCCATCATTTGAGCAGACTGGGAGCCTCCCAACACAGCCCAGCAGCCCAGAACTGCCCTGGGGGGACGGCACTCACCTGTGACATAGCACAGTCATCCCTCAACAGAGGACCCGGGGTGCACAGCCTGGAAGAGGGGCCCACTTGCAAGTCTCAGGAGCCATACGCCAATACCAAAGACTTGTGGGTCAGTGGCAGAGACAAACTGTGGCAGGACTGAACTGAAGGATTAGACTATTGCAGTAGCTTTAAAACTCTAGGATCACCAGGGAGATTTGATTGTTAGGGCCACCCCCCCTCCCCGACTGCCCAGAAACACGCCCCACATACAGGGCAGGCAACACCAACTACACACGCAAGCTTGGTAAACCAATTGGGCCCCACAAGACTCACTCCCCCACTCACCAAAAAGGCTAAGCAGGGGAGATCTGGCTTGTGGAGAACAGGTGGCTCGTGGATGCCACCTGCTGGTTAGTTAGAGAAAGTGTACTCCACGAAGCTGTAGATCTGATAAATTAGAGATAAGGACTTCAACTGGTCTACAAACCCTAAAAGAACCCTATCAAGTTCAGCAAATGCCACGAGGCCAAAAACAACAGAAAATTATAAAGCATATGAAAAAACCAGACGATATGGATAACCCAAGCCCAAGCACCCAAATCAAAAGACCAGAAGAGACACACCTAGAGCAGCTACTCAAAGAACTAAAGATGAACAATGAGACCATAGTACGGGATATGAAGGAAATCAAGAAGACCCTAGAAGAGCATAAAGAAGACATTGCAAGACTAAATAAAAAAATGGATGATCTTATGGAAATTAAAGAAACTGTTGACCAAATTAGAAAGATTCTGGACACTCATAGTACAAGACTAGAGGAAGTTGAACAACGAATCAGTGACCTGGAAGATGACAGAATGGAAAATGAAAGCATAAAAGAAAGAATGGGGAAAAAAATTGAAAAACTCGAAATGGACCTCAGGGATATGATAGATAATATGAAACGTCCGAATATAAGACTCATTGGTGTCCCAGAAGGGGAAGAAAAGGGTAAAGGTCTAGGAAGAGTATTCAAAGAAATTGTTGGGGAAAACTTCCCAAATCTTCTAAACAACATAAATACACAAATCATAAATGCTCAGCGAACTCCAAATAGAATAAATCCAAAAAAACCCACTCCGAGACATATACTGATCACACTGTCAAACATAGAAGAGAAGGAGCAAGTTCTGAAAGCAGCAAGAGAAAAGCAATTCACCACATACAAAGGAAACAGCATAAGACTAAGTAGTGACTACTCAGCAGCCACCATGGAGGCGAGAAGGCAGTGGCACGATATATTTAAAATTCTGAGTGAGAGGAATTTCCAGCCAAGAATACTTTATCCAGCAAAGCTCTCCTTCAAATTTGAGGGAGAGCTTAAATTTTTCACAGACAAAGAAATGCTGAGAGAATTTGCTAACAAGAGACCTGCCCTACTGGAGAAACTAAAGGCAGCCCTACAGACAGAGAAACAAAGACAGGACAGAGAGACTTGGAGAAAGGTTCAGTACTAAAGAGATTCGGTATGGGTACAATAAAGGATATTAATAGAGAGAGGGAAAAATATGGCAAACATAATCCAAAGGATAAGATGGCCGATTCAAGAAATGCCTTCACGGTTTTAACGTTGAATGTAAATGGATTAAACTCCCCAATTAAAAGATATAGATTCACAGAATGGATCAAAAAAAATGAACCATCAATATGTTGCATACAAGAGACTCATCTTAGACACAGGGACACAAAGAAACTGAAAGTGAAAGGATGGAAAAAAATATTTCATGCAAGCTACAGCCAAAAGAAAGCAGGTGTAGCAATATTAATCTCAGATAAAATAGACTTCAAATGCAGGGATGTTTTGAGAGACAAAGAAGGCCACTACATACTAATAAAAGGGGCAATTCAGCAAGAAGAAATAACAATCGTAAATGTCTATGCACCCAATCAAGGTGCCACAAAATACATGAGAGAAACATTGGCAAAACTAAAGGAAGCAATTGATGTTTCCACAATAATTGTGGGAGACTTCAACACATCACTCTCTCCTATAGATAGATCAACCAGACAGAAGACCAATAAGGAAATTGAAAACCTAAACAATCTGATAAATGAATTAGATTTAACAGACATCTACAGGACATTACATCCCAAATCACCAGGATACACATACTTTTCTAGTGCTCACGGAACTTTCTCCAGAATAGATCATATGCTGGGACATAAAACAAGCCTCAATAAATTTAAAAAGATTGAAATTATTCAAAGCACATTCTCTGACCACAATGGAATACAATTAGAAGTCAATAACCATCAGAGACTTAGAAAATTCACAAATACCTGGAGGTTAAACAACACACTCCTAAACAATCAGTGGGTTAAAGAAGAAAGAGCAAGAGAAATTGCTAAATATAATAGAGACGAATGAAAATGAGAACACAACATACCAAAACCTATGGGATGCAGCAAAAGCAGTGCTAAGGGGGAAATTTATAGCACTAAACGCATATATTAAAAAGGAAGAAAGAGCCAAAATCAAAGAACTAATGGATCAACTGAAGAAGCTAGAAAATGAACAGCAAACCAATCCTAAACCAAGTACAAGAAAAGAAATAACAAGGATTAAAGCAGAAATAAATGACATAGAGAACAAAAAAACAATAGAAAGGATAAATATCACCAAAAGTTGGTTCTTTGAGAAGATCAACAAGATTGACAAGCCCCTAGCTAGACTGACAAAATCAAAAAGAGAGAAGACCCATATAAACAAAATAATGAATGAAAAAGGTGACATAACTGCAGATCCTGAAGAAATTAAAAAAATTACAAGAGGATATTATGAACAACTGTATGGCAACAAACTGGATAATGTAGAAGAAATGGACAATTTCCTGGAAACATATGAACAACCTAGACTGACCAGAGAAAAAATAGAAGTCCTCAACCAACCCATCACAAGTAAGGAGATCCAATCAGTCATCAAAAATCTTCCCACAAATAAATGCCCAGGGCCAGATGGCTTCACAGGGGAATTCTACCAAACTTTCCAGAAAGAACTGACACCAATCTTACTCAAACTCTTTCAAAACATTGAAAAAAATGGAACACTACCTAACTCATTTTATGAAGCTAACATCAATCTAATACCAAAACCAGGCAAAGATGCTACAAAAAAGGAAAACTACCGGCCAATCTCCCTAATGAATATAGATGCAAAAATCCTCAACAAAATACTTGCAAATCGAATCCAAAGACACATTAAAAAAATCATACACCATGACCAAGTGGGGTTCATTCCAGGCATGCAAGGATGGTTCAACATAAGAAAAACAATCAATGTATTACAACACATTAAAAACTCAAAGGGGAAAAATCAATTGATCATCTCAATAGATGCTGAAAAAGCATTTGACAAAATCCAACATCCCTTTTTGATAAAAACACTTCAAAAGGTAGGAATTGAAGGAAACTTCCTCAACATGATAAAGAGCATATATGAAAAACCCACAGCCAGCATAGTACTCAATGGTGAGAGACTGAAAGCCTTCCCTCTAAGATCAGGAACAAGACAAGGATGCCCGCTGTCACCACTGTTATTCAACATTGTGCTGGAAGTGCTAGCCAGGGCAATCCGGCAAGACAAAGAAATAAAAGGCATCCAAATTGGAAAAGAAGAAGTAAAACTGTCATTGTTTGCAGATGATATGATCTTATATCTAGAAAACCCTGAGAAATCAACGATACACCTACTAGAGCTAATAAACAAATTTAGCAAAGTAGCGGGATACAAGATTAATGCACATAAGTCAGTAATGTTTCTATATGCTAGAAATGAACAAACTGAAGAGACACTCAAGAAAAAGATACCATTTTCAATAGCAACTAAAAAAATCAAGTACCTAGGAATAAACTTAACCAAAGATGTAAAAGACCTATACAAAGAAAACTACATAACTCTACTAAAAGAAATAGAAGGGGACCTTAAAAGATGGAAAAATATTCCATGTTCATGGATAGGAAGGCTAAATGTCATTAAGATGTCAATTCTACCCAAACTCATCTACAGATTCAATGCAATCCCAATCAAAATTCCAACAACCTACTTTGCAGACTTGGAAAAGCTAGTTATCAAATTTATTTGGAAAGGGAAGATGCCTCGAATTGCTAAAGACACTCTAAAAAAGAAAAACGAAGTGGGAGGACTTACACTCCCTGACTTTGAAGCTTATTATAAAGCCACAGTTGCCAAAACAGCATGGTACTGGCACAAAGATAGACATATAGATCAATGGAATCGAATTGAGAATTCAGAGATAGACCCTCAGATCTATGGCCGACTGATCTTTGATAAGGCCCCTAAAGTCACCGAACTGAGCCATAATGGTCTTTTCAACAAATGGGGCTGGGAGAGTTGGATATCCATATCCAAAAGAATGAAAGAGGACCCCTACCTCACCCCCTACACAAAAATTAACTCAAAATGGACCAAAGATCTCAATATAAAAGAAAGTACCATAAAACTCCTAGAAGATAATGTAGGAAAACATCTTCAAGACCTTGTATTAGGAGGCCACTTCCTAGACTTTACACCCAAAGCACAAGCAAAAAAAGAGAAAATAGATAAATGGGAACTCCTCAAGCTTAGAAGTTTCTGCACCTCAAAGGAATTTCTCAAAAAGGTAAAGAGGCAGCCAACTCAATGGGAAAAAATTTTTGGAAACCATGTATCTGACAAAAGACTGATATCTTGCATATACAAAGAAATCCTACAACTCAATGACAATAGTACAGACAGCCCAATTATAAAATGGGCAAAAGATATGAAAAGACAGTTCTCTGAAGAGGAAATACAAATGGCCAAGAAACACATGAAAAAATGTTCAGCTTCACTAGCTATTAGAGAGATGCAAATTAAGACCACAATGAGATACCATCTAACACCGGTTAGAATGGCTGCCATTAAACAAACAGGAAACTACAAATGCTGGAGGGGATGTGGAGAAATTGGAACTCTTATTCATTGTTCGTGGGACTGTATAATGGTTCAGCCACTCTGGAAGTCAGTCTGGCAGTTCCTTAGAAAACTAGATATAGAGCTACCATTCGATCCAGCGATTGCACTTCTCGGTATATACCCGGAAGATCGGAAAGCAGTGACACGAACAGATATCTGCACGCCAATGTTCATAGCAGCATTATTCATAATTGCCAAGAGATGGAAACAACCCAAATGTCCTTCAACAGATGAGTGGATAAATAAAATGTGGTATATACACACGATGGAATACTACGCGGCAGTAAGAAGGAACGATCTGGTGAAACATATGACAACATGGATGAACCTTGAAGACATAATGCTGAGCGAAATAAGCCAGGCACAAAAAGAGAAATATTATATGCTACCACTAATGTGAACTTTGAAAAATGTAAAACAAATGGTTTATAATGTAGAATGTAGGGGAACTAGCAGTAGAGAGCAATTAAGGAAGGGGGAACAATAATCCAAGAAGAACAGATAAGCTATTTAACGTTCTGGGGATGCCCAGAAATGACTATGGTCTGTTAATTTCTGATGGATGTAGTAGGAACAAGTTCACTGAAATGTTGCTATATTATGTAACTTTCTTGGGGTAAAGTAGGAACATGTTGGAAGTTAAGCAGTTATCTTAGGTTAGTTGTCTTTTTCTTACTCCCTTGCTATGGTCTCTTTGAAATGTTTTTTTTATTGTATGTTTGTTTTCTTTTTAACTTTTTTTTTCATACAGTTGATTTGAAAAAAGAAGGGAAAGTTAAAAAAAAAAAAAAAAAAAAAAGAAAAAAGACAAACAAGGAAAAAAAAAAAAAAAGATGTAGTGCCCCCTTGAGGAGCCTGTGGAGAATGCAGGGGTATTCGCCTACCCCACCTCCATGGTTGCTAACATGACCACAGACATAGGGGACTGGTGGTTTGATGGGTTGAGCCCTCTACCATAAGTTTTACCCTTGGGAAGACGGTTGCTGCAAAGGAGAGGCTAGGCCTCCCTGTATTTGTGCCTAAGAGTCTCCTCCTGAATGCCTCTTTGTTGCTCAGATGTGGCCCTCTCTCTCTGGCTAAGCCAACTTGAAAGGTGAAATCACTGCCCTCCCCCCTACGTGGGATCAGACACCCAGGGAAGTGAATCTCCCTGGCAACGTGGAATATGACTCCCGGGGAGGAATGTAGACCCGGCATCGTGGGATGGAGAACATCTTCTTGACCAAAAGGGGGATGTGAAAGGAAATGAAATAAGCTTCAGTGGCAGAGAGATTCCAAAACGAGCCGAGAGATCACTCTGGTGGGCACTCTTACGCACACTTTAGACAACCTTTTTTAGGTTCTAAAGAATTGGGGTAGCTGGTGGTGGATACCTGAAACTATTAAACTACAACCCAGAACCCATGAATCTCGAAGACAGTTGTATAAAAATGTAGCTTATGAGGGGTGACAGTGGGATTGGGAATGCCATAAGGACCAAACTCCACTTTGTCTAGTTTATGGATGGATGTGTAGAAAAGTAGGGGAAGCAAACAAACAGACAAAGGTACCTAGTGTTCTTTTTTACTTCAATTGCTCTTTTTCACTCTAATTATTATTCTTGTTATTTTTGTGTGTGTGCTAATGAAGGTGTCAGGGATTGATTTAGGTGATGATTGTACAACTATGTAATGGTACTGTAAACAATCGAAAGCACAATTTGTTTTGTATGACTGCGTGGTATGTGAATATATCTCAATAAAATGATGATAAAAAAAAAAAAAAAGAAAAGGCATGTCGACATTACAGATCTTATATTCTACACAAAAATTAACTCAAATTGGGTCATAGAATTAAAAGTAAAATGCAAAGCCATAAAAACCATTGAAAATAACATAGGAGAAAATTTAGATGACTATGGAATAAGTGACAGATTTTTTAAATACAATACCATGAAAGAAATAATTAATAAGTAGGACTTCATGAAAATTAAAAACTTCTGCTATGTAAAATACACTATTAAAAGAATTCAAAGACAAGCCATGGAGATGGATAAAATGTTTGCAAACCCTTTTATCTGCTAAAGGACTTTTATCAAATATACACAAAGAACTCTTAAAACACAATAATAAGAAAACATATGACCTGATGAAAAAATAGGTTACTAACTGACAGTCATGTCACCATAGAAGATATACAGGTGGCAAATAAGCAAGCAGAAACATTATTTGTTCAACAAATAATGTTCAACATTATCTGTCATTAGAAAATTTCAAATTAAAACAACAAAGAGATATTACTACACACTTTCACAATAGTTTAACCCCCACCCCCCAAACCCCCAAAATGACATTACCAACTGTTGGCAAGGATATGGAACAACAGGAACTCTCATTCATTGCTGGTGGGAATTCAAAATGATACAGCCAGTTTGGCAGTTTCTTACAAAACAAAACATTGTCTTACCAAACAATCTGTCAATCACGGTTCTAGGCAATTCATCAATCATGGTTCTAGGTATTTACCCAACTGATTTGGAAATGTATGTCTGTACAAAAACCTGTGCACTAATGTCTGTAGCAGCTTTGTTCACAATAGCCAAGAACTGAAAAAAAATAAGATGCCCTTGTAAAAGTGAATGGATAAACAAACCGTGGTTTTTCCATATAATGCAATATTGTTCACCAATAAAGATAAATGAGCTATCAAGCCACAAAAGGACATAGATAGATCTTAAATGCATTTTGAAAAGTCTATATATTGTATGAATCCAAATATATGACATTAAGGAATGGCAAAAGTATAGAGACAGTAAAGCAGGGTTCAAATGGGGTCGGGAAAATTGAAGCGATGGAGTCCAGCAGGGTTTTTAGGGCAGTGTTCTATATTGTGATATTGTATTGGCAAATACATTAAGCATTTGTCAAAACCCATAGAACTTTATAGCACAAACAATATACAAATTTAAAAGGACATTAGGAGGTTGGGGGATCCTGGTATTCAATGTATAATGTGACAAAAAAAAATCTAAATGCATTGCAAATGTATGAAGCAACCTCAGTGAAAGGGCTTGGTGAATGAGCTGCAGATCTAAGTAACTTCAAAACTGAGTGGATTCTGTAAGAACAAAGGCAAAATGAAGTGTACATAAGCACTGTGCTTAATGAAATTGGTTCCCATGTGGGCACCTGAAACAATTCTGAAACCACTTTGCATATATACTGAAATTGAACCATTATGTCAATGAGTGACTGATGGTTGGGAGTCACGTTTCTCACTGTTGGAGTAGAAGGTTACAGATAAGCAAGTGGAGGAGGTTAGAACTCTGGAGATATTAGTATGAACCCATTTTTAGCTTAATATAGCTACAGATGGATGCATGTACAAATATTTATAAATATGTGTGGATACTTGAGTTAAAACACAGACACATATATCTCCTTGCTTTTTCGACTGAGGGGCCTAGGATCAATGGTACCCCAATAGCACCGAGCACTCCTAGTACCTAGATCTTAGTTTCTGATACCATTTTCCAATGAAAGGAACCAGGGCTCCTTGGAGAAATGGCTGATTTGAGGACTGGGGCAGGAAATATACATGATGAACCTGGAGCATCTTATAGTGCCAGAAAGATTGAACATGCTGAAATAAAACAAACAAACAAAAAAGCCCACAGTGAATAATGACAGTACAAGAGTCAAACGAAATGACCAAAGTTAGAGCATTTTGAAGAACAAAATGATCATTGAATATGAAATGAGACTAAGAAATGAACACAGAGGCAGAAAGGAAAAATTTTATAAGAGAAATGGAAGTATGTTGGATGGTGTGCTGGTTTGAATCTATTATGTACTCCAGAAAGTCTATGCTCTTTTAATCCAATCTTGTGGGGGTAGACCCATTGTTGGGTGGGATCTTTTGATTAGGTTGTTTCCATGGAAAAGTGACCTCATCCATTCAAGGTGGGTCTTAATCCCCTTGCTGGAGTCCTCTATGAGAGGATAAAAGGCAGAGACATTTTGGAGAGAGCTCAGAGAAGCTAAGAGAGACAGAAGTCCAGAGACATTTTGGAGAAAGTCACTGAAACCAGAAGCTGAGCCCAGGAGAGAAGGACCAGCAGAAGTTGCCATGTGCCATCCTATGTAACAGAAGAACCCTGGATGCCAGTGCCCTTTCCTTGCCTCAGAGAAGGTATCCTCTTGTTGATGCCTTAATTTGGGTATTTTCACGGCCTTAGAATTGTAACTTGTAACTTAATAAATCCCCATTGTTAAAAACCAACCCATTTCTGGTATATTGCATTCTGGCAGCCTTAGCAAACTGGAACAGATGGCAAAGAGCCAAGGGTGATTAGTGCTAGTTACTAGTGAATACTTTGGAAAGAAAAAACAAAAAAAAAGATGGCAAGTAAAATTGAGGTAGAAAAATGTTACAAAACTCAAAGATGAAGGCAGAATTATTACAAGGGTAATTAAGATAGACAATGATTTTAAAACAGTCTCAGGTAAAGTCAGTGGAGAAGACAGCAAGGATTCTAAGAGCTGAAAAAATAGTAATAGAAGTAAAGATGGATGCCATGGATGGGTGCATTAATTCTTTGTGCAGAAATATGTAATTCACTGTGGAAGGGAGCTGCCAGATAACATAAAAAGATCAATTTGTTAAGCTGCAAAGAAAATCAATATTATACCAGAATAGATAACCAGAAGGGTAAAATATTCATTCTTAAAAAATTGTTCTGTGGCATGTATTTAAAATCAGAATTACTTCCCTCATTAAGGTGTTGAGTTGAAATAGTTAGAATAACCAGCTATAATTTATCATAATCATTATTTTGAGCTTGATCAATATAATCTGTCATGGAGGGCAGAATATATGTCAGTGTGAGTTAGTCAACAAAACATATCAACAAATTGTTTTGAATATCATTGATCAGGATCTTTCATTTGAAAATTAAAAAAAAATCTCTCTTTAAGCAAAAAGATTTCAGTTCTTCAATATTGGGTAGAAAGTTTGTACAAAAGACAGTTGTTGGAATTTACATTACTTTAAACCATGACAGAATACTGCCAATAAGAGATTTTAATTACTTTGTTAACAGTGTATGGTTTTGTTTACCCTTCTCTGAAAATAGATTTTCACCTTAAATTTAAGATTAAACTCAAAGTGAAATCTTACTTGTAAATCATTCATGATGCTGTCTAAAGTTTTAAGGGTATACAATTGAAGTATAAGTGGATTTCTTACTGCTTAATAGTACTAAGTAGGAAAATACAGTTACTGAATTTAAATTAATATTGAAATATAGTAAACAGTTTCCCATTTTATGCAATCAACAATTTCAGTCCTTAATGGCTAAAAGGAAAATCAATGAAAAGCTCATTTGAGGAGACTAGTTTACCTGTTTATAATATCTATCATTGTTTCCCTTGTAAGTAACATGAAAAGAAAATAATTATACCTTAGACCTGTGTTCCCTGTTTTTGATAAATGGTTGTGCTGGTTTGGATGTATTATGTCCCCCAAAACACCTTCATTTTTGGTGCAGTCTTCTGTGGGCAGGAAACATATTGGTTTTGATTGGGTTGGAGACTTTTGATTGGATGTTTCCATGGAGATGTGATCACTCAACTGAGGGTGAGATCTTTAATTGGGTAATTTCCATGGACGTGTTGGCCCACCCATTCAGGGTGGGTCTGAATTAAATTACTGGAGCAGTATATAAGATCAGACAGAAGGCGCAAGCTGCTAAAGCCAAGAGGGACACTTTGTAGAAAGCACAGGAGCTGCAGATGAGAGACAGTTTGAAGATGGCCGTTGAAAGCAGACTCTTGCTCTGGAGAAGCTGAGAGAGGACAAATATCCCAAGTGCAATTAAGAGTGACATTTTTGTTCCTAGAGCGGAATGTCCTGGGAGAAAGCCATTTTGAAACCAGAACTTTGGAGCAGACACCAGCCACGTACCTTCCCAGCTAACAGAAGTTTTCCGGACACCATTGGCCATCCTCCAGTGAAGGTACCCGATTGCTGATGTGTTACCTTGGACACTTTATGGCCCTAAGACTGTAACTGTGTAACCAAATAAACCCCCGTTTATAAAAGCCAATCCATTTCTGCTGTTTTGCATTTCGGCAGCATTAGCAAACCGAAACAATGGTCTTCAGTGATAGATTTTGAACATCATTGTGTGGAAATGGATATATAGAGCTGCACATTGCTGAATTGGTCCAACCTAGATGCATTAGTCAAATTGGGGTAGTCTCTGCTGCAAAAACAGATAAACCCCCACATGTCAGTGGCTTAACACAATAGTTTATTTATTCTCACTTCATAATCTGATTCAGATGAGGTAGCCCTCCTCCATCACTATAAAGTCTGGCCCCTATGGTTGCATCAGTGTGGAAAGCGAACCATGGAGGAGCTCTGGCTTTTATCTACCTTGGTTTGGAAATGACACATTCACTTTTGCTCACAGTCCTAGTATTTCTATGCTCCCAAACTAATTACAAAGAGGTTGGGAAATTGTAGTGGAGCATATGGAATATTTGGTGAGCACCAACTCTCTCCAACATTCAAGGTGTGGTGTTTATCTTGTGGAGGCTGGATGGATCCCCACAAAATTTTGGTTTAATGTCAAGTCTAATGATGCCACACACATACACACACACACACACACACACACACACACACACACACACACACAAACAACAGGAGGAGAGATTAGTTGCTCCCAAAACAAGGCTCCTGGCGAGAGCAGGGAAGCCTCCTATGTGGGTCCAAAAATGACTTGAGTGGTTTGAGAGAGAGTGGGAGCTAGTAGCCCCAATTTTTATGGTAAAGGTTTGAGGCTGGGGTGAGGGTTTTCACGCAAATCAAGGCTTACATGATTTGAACTTCAGTCCAACACCAATGGAGGGGGCCAGCTGACTTTCTTATCAGCCTGCCCTGATGGAGGGCAGAAGGGTAAGCAGAAGGTGGGGCTTGAAAACTGCCAGTAGCCAAGTGACACAAATGGAGTCTGATTCTTTATTACACAAAGGAATGAATTACTTCAATATTTCCCTGTTTATTAATTTTAATCCAGTTCTAAAAGCATTCTAAGTACCTTTTTATGTGCTATGCTAGGTACTCTAAAAGTATGATTATCATGTAGATAAATCCTCTACATTCCAGAAATTCATATTTCAGTTGTCAGTTTCTGCCCTCTGTTATCCTTCTCAGCAAGGGCCATTGATGATGTCTACATGCAACCTAATTTTCTGAACCAATCCTGACCAGGGCATAGAGTACATCAGACACTTCAGTCCTGAGGAATCGTAAATTAATCTTCTTGACATAGACCCATAATTCAGTGTGCTTGGAAGAACCCTCGGTACCCACATGCCCACTGAACACAAAATCTCTCCGTTCCTTACTGTCTATCCTGCTTCCTAAATATTTCTTTGTTTTGGTCACATCTCTCAGTCTCTAGTGTTACTATCCTTTCTTCTCTTGCCTGGACGGCAGCCACAGCCTCACGGCTCACCTTCCCGAATATTCCACTCTAGTTCCTTCTCCAACCATCCTCTATAACTGGCATTGCTAGTCATACTGCATCCCACTACCTCCTGCATCTCTTCTTCCAAGCCATGCTGGCCTTTTCCAGTTCTGAAAGACCCACTACTCTTTCCATCTTAGGGCCTTGGCATGTGTTAATCCCTCTTACTAGAACACCCTTTAACCCCTCTCTTCACTTGACACACTTCCTCATCTTTTAGGTCTCAGCTCAAACATCATTTCTTTAGCGAAGTTTCCCCTGATGTCTTTACTGTCCTGCTCAGTTTTGAAAGGATTTTTATGTTGATAGGCGTGGCAAGGACAAGTGATACCAGCAATGCATGAAAGGAGAGTTTGTTAGTACTCACAGGTGTTGGAACAGAGAGGGGTGCCATGTCTTGCAGGCCACACAGCAAAACACGTTAAGAACATGGGCTTAACCAAGCAGGCGGGAAGCAAAAGGTTACAGTGGACATGGGGACCATGCCATTAGAGCGTTATATGGGTGAAGCTTGTAGTAGTTGGTCAAGCAAGAATGGGGATTGGGGAGTCTGAATTTGATTTTCACGAGGGTGTGAATGTAGGTAGGACACGGAGAGGAGAGGGGGAAGCTGATGATCTGGTAAAAGCAGGTGATGGGGTGTTTGCTGAGGGATCCAACATATGGTATGAGATACTGAGGAATTATGACAATGCAAAGTCCCTTAGGCTACTAACAACAGGGTTGGAGATGCTGAGGCAGTATGAAAAGTCTCCATTTTTATTTTAACTCACTACAATCGGTGACCCTTGTTATAATGTCTTAATTACCCCCCACCCCAACTCTTTCTTCATAGTACTTGCATTGAATCATAATTGTCTCATTCCTTGCCTTTTCTTCCACACTGTGAGCTCCATGATGCAGGGATTCTAGACAGCATCCTAGTGTGTACAGTAGTATTAGTCCCCTTCTGGGACTAAATCCCTTTTCAGAACATTGATATGCCTTATATTTGAATTTCTAACATCCATCTTGAAATATTGAACAGAGCAGGCATACTATAAAATTGTGCTTCACTGAACCAAATTCTGCACCCTGCTAAGATGTTGCCAGCACTCCTCTTTGAAAGCTTGGATTGCCATGTTTAGGAATTTGGTGTTTGTGCCAGAGAATCATTAAAGAATTAAAGTGTTTTGATAGAAGAGTGCTGTGGGCAAGTGTGGGCTTTTGACAAACTACTCTGGTAACCATGCAGGATAGGGGGTGACCAGACCAGTTAGAACAGACGGGATGAGAGGCAGAATTTGGGTAGTAACATGAGAATGTGAGAAAAGAGGGTATGACTGGAAGACCTTTACGAAGCAGAATTGGTACCACGTTAATTTGGGTGTTCTTGCAGAGAATTATAAAACAACCTCAGTGTTCTTTTCTTCAGTAACTTGGATGATAACATTCCCAAAGTATGGGGGGGGGGCAAATGATGTCATTAGACAAATTCACATTATGCCTCTTTCTTGGTTATCTTGTCAGGTGTATATAACACTGATTTGTTTCCTTTGATAATTGGTGTGGTCTATGTTTCTTTCTAGCACTCTAATGATGTTGGGGAATATTTTGTTGTAGCATGAAACCCCATGATCTAAAATATAGGCCTGAGATGTACCAAGCCAGAAAAGAAGCAAGTCATATTTCTGAGTAGGGAACAATGGGAAAATTACACTTTCTAAGACATTTTCCTTCTTTAAAACTCTATTAATTTCTGAGTATCACTAGAAAGAAAACAGTATGATTTTTATTGGATCTAAGAGGCATAATGCTCCTTTGATGGTAAATGTTGAAATGATTATAACATTAAGGTAAAAGTAAGGATTTTTTTTGATGCTTAACTTATGAAAAGCATCATAAACCATTTTAAAGGAAAACAAGTCAGTTGAATGAAATGGAAACTTATTTCACCAAAATGACAGTTCATATCACAGATTTAGGATTTTGTCCAGCTAATCAGATTTTTGTGGAAATAAAATAAAGAAACATTCACTGTGCACTTAACAAATTGAGATGATGGATTGACCACATTAAAATTTTGGTAAAAGAATTTAAAAAGTACAAATACGCAAGAACAAAGATACCAAAACAGGGAACATCAGGGGCAGGCATGGCCACCACCTTTTGAGGCAGAGAAAGCAGATGGAAGTATGGTGATTCATAGAGGAGACATAAAGGAGAAAAAGCCAGGTCAGTCCATGGAGGCTTACAGACATTTAGGGTTTAATGGCACCAGGTAAGGCAGAAGGAGAGGAACTGCTACAGGGCCAAAACCAGGGAAATGGGCTGAAAAGCTCCATGCTTAAGAGTTTACTTCCATTGTCACCGCCACCCCCCAACCCCCAGCCCATGCATACAAGCTAGAAGAAACATTCCAAATAAATATCCCCAGTAAATAAACTAGCACACTTATACTAAGAGACACTGTGCTTGGTGACAAGCACCTGGCCTCTGGAAACACATGTTTTTGAAAATTGATTCTATTGTTGACTAGCTATGTGACTTTGGGAAGTTACTCAGCCTTTGAAATCTTCTGTTTTCATAGCTCTAAGAAGGGGGTAATAATTGTACCTTTCTTTCTCATAGGGGTTTTGAAGGGAATAAATCACTTAATATTTGTAAAACATTTAGAACATTGTCTAGCATATAGGGGATGCTTCATGCTGAGCTATTTTTATTACATTTTTCCATAAAACAAGAAGATGCTATGAAAAAGGAACAGAACACAAGAAAGATCATGGAAATTAAAAACATGAAAGCTAAAATTATTCTAAAAATCAAATTCAATAGAAGAATTTAAAGAGAATGCTAAAGATATCTCCCAGAAGGTAAAGCAAATAGAAAAAGACATGAGAAGTGGGAAAGAAAGCATAAAAATTAGTCTGGTCAATGCCAAGTACTAAGAGTTCCAGAAAAAGAGAATGGAGAAAATAGAAATAAGGGAATTACCAAAAAGTAATGCCAAAAAAACTTTGCATATGCATAAGTTTCCAGATTGAAACAGCCCACCGAAAACCAAACAAATCAAAGATGACCCATATCATAGGGTGACATCATCAAGATGGTGAGGTAAGATGTCCCCAGAAAAGTTTCCCCAAGAAACAATAATAGGAAAAATCCCACTTGTTTGGAACTCTGAAGGAATATAGAGACAGGAGAAAGATTCCGAAAATGCTGAATTGAAGAAAAAAAGTAAGAAGACTCACCAAGGAAGAAGTTATGAGATCTGTGAGTGGAACATGCCAATCCAGACCCCTCTGCCTCACTCAGTCCCACACATCTTGAGTAACACAGCGGCAGCACTCCAGCTCAGACACCTCCTACTGCAGTCTCAGACCACAGAGCCAATCCATGGCAGGTGACTTCAAGCATGTGCATATAAAAGGGCCCAGAAGAAACAACAGAAACTCACAGTGGAACTGTTGGCAAGTGGTGCACACACCCAACACACTCTATAATTGTTGGAGCGCCTAAACAAAAAAACAGATGTTTTTGAACACTGACCACATCTGGCTCCCTGGAGTGGGATCCCCTAGCATGAAAGTTACTGGAGGCAGAAAAGTCCCATGGATAAAGGGAAACCTGAACTGCTTTAAGGCAGAGTGGGCCCTAGGACTAAAAATTGTGATGAAAAGGTGGCCTTGAGCATGGGAGAGCAATTGGGCAAATCATAGCCACTTGGAGGAAAAGCTGCACAAAAATAGAACAGCCCAGAACACCTGGAGAGGGAGCAGAGGACAGAAAATCCCCTGGAGGTGAAACAATTGTATGTGAAAGGGCAATCTTAAAAGGTGTACCACATCTCCAGTGCAAGAAACAGGTACAGAAGACCTGAGAAAACCTGAACAGTTATACATGGGCTACTCTAAAGATGCAATATAAGCTGGACAAGACCAAGTATCAGTGAAGAACCTTAACACACGGACAATCTGCAATAAAACCCCAGACAAGAGAAGAAACTGACTTTCAGAGTTAGCATATCAAGTAATCAGATGCCCAGACATCAGCAAAAAATTACAAGCCAAACTAAGATGCAGGAAGATATGGCTCATTCAAGGGGACAAATTAAAACTTCAGAGAAAATATGGACTTTGGGACAACTAATCAAAGAAGTTCAAAAAATATCCTAAATCATTTGAATAAGTTGAAGGAAAATACACATAGAAATAAACTAAATATGGGGACAGAACTAAAGGATATTAAGAAGACAATGTGTGAGCATAAAGGAGAATTAGAAAGTTTCAAAAGAAGCGTAACAGAAAAACACAATAATGGAGATTAAAAATACATAAAGGCATACAACAGCAGATTTGAGCAGGCAGAAGAGTCAGTGACCTAGATAGACAGGACAATTGAAATCATACAGACAGACAAATACATACAAAGCTTCTTCT
The DNA here is from genome assembly GCF_015220235.1 of Choloepus didactylus. NCBI lineage: Eukaryota > Metazoa > Chordata > Mammalia > Pilosa > Megalonychidae > Choloepus > Choloepus didactylus. Next base: position 181,549,465 of record NC_051334.1, on the reverse strand, counting down.
CTGACCACATGGATTGAAGCTAGAAATCCACAAAAGCAGAGAACTGGAAAAATCCACAAATACATGGAAGTTAAATGATACATTCTTAAACAACCAATGGGTAATAGAAGATATCTCAAGGTAAACAAGGAAATAACTTGATGAGTGAAAATGAGAACTCAACATATGAAAACTTATGGGATACAGCAAAGGCAGTACTCAGAGGGAAATTTGTAGCTCTAAATGCTTAAATTTATAAAGAGAAAGCTCAAATCAGAGACCTAACTGGAGAAATTAGAAAGACAACATCAAATTAAACCCAAAGTGAGAAGAAGGAAGAAAATAACAAAGATTAGAGCAAAATAAATGATATAGAGAATTTTTAAAAATACAGAATTAACGAAACCAAAAGTTGGTTCTTTGAAAAGATCAGTAAAATCAATAAACCTTTAGCTAGACTGACAAAGAAGATAAGAAAGAGGATTCAAATAATTAAATTCAGAAATGAAAGGGGGCACATTACTACTGGCACCACATAAATAAAAAGGGACATAAGAGGGTACGATGAACAACTGTATGCCCATGAATTAGACAACCTAGATGAAATGGTCAAGTTCCTGGAAACATGCAACCTATTCTAACTCTAGAAGAAATAGAACATCTCAACAGACCAATAAAAAGTAAAGAGATTGAACCAGTAATCAAAACCTCCAGACTAAGAAAAGCCCAGGACCCAATGGCTTCACAGATGAAATACAAAAAAGTTTCAAGAAGAATTAAAAACAATCCTGCTCAAACTCTTCCAAAAAATTGAAGAAGTGGGAACATTACCTAGCTCATCTATGAGACCAACCTCACTCATACCCAAACCAGAGAAAGATACCAAAAGAAAGAAAATTACAGACAAATATCTCTTATGAATATAGATGCAAGTTTCCTCAATAAAATACTAGCAAACCAAATCCAACAGCACATTAGAAGAATTATACATGATGATCAAGTGGGATTTATCCCAGATGTGCAAGTGTGGTTCAAGGCAAAAAAATCAATTAGTGTATACACAATATTAACAGACCAAAGGAAAGATGCTGCATGATATCTTGATTGATGCAGAAAAAGGCATTTGACAAAATCCAGCACCTCTTCTTGATAAAAACACTTAGAAAACTAGGAACAGAAGGAAATTTCCTCAACATGATAAAGGGCATCTATGAAAAACCCAAACCTAGCATCATTCTCAATGATGAAAGACTGAAAGCTTTTGCTCTAAGATATGGAACAAGACAAGGATGCCCACTGTCACCACTGTTATTTGACACTGTACTGGAAGTTCTAGTCAGAGAAATTAGGTAAGAAAAAGAAATAAAAGGCATCCAAATTGCAAAAGAATAAAAAAAAATTCACCATTTGCAGATGACATGATCCTATATATAGAAATCCCTGAAAAATCTACAACAAAACTCCTAGAGCTAATAAATGAATTCAGCAAAGTGGTGGGCTAGCAGTTAAACACAAAAAATCAGTAGTGCTTCTAAATAGCAGTGATGAACAATCTGATGAGGAAATTGAGAAAATACTTCCATTTCACTAGCAACTAAAATAATTAAATATCTAGAAATAAATTCAACCAAGGATGTAAAGGATTTATATGCACAACACTATAAAATGTTGCCAAAATACATCAAAAATCAGCTAATAAGTGGAAAGACATTCTGTGTTCATGGCATGAAGAACTAAATATTGCCAAGATTTCAAATCTACCCAAAGCAATTCACATATCCAACACAATCTCAATCAAAGTTCCAACAGTCTTCTCTGCAGAAATGAAAAAGCCAATCATCCAATTTATTTGGAAAGGTGAGTTGCCCCAAATATCCAAAACCATCTTATAAAAGAAGAGGGAAGTTAGAGGAATCACACTTACCGATTTTAAAATTTATTACAAAGCTACAGTAATGAAAACAGCATTGAACTGGCACAAGGACAGGTGTATAGAGCAATGGAAACAAATTGAGAGTTCAGAAATAGACTCCCCCATCTATGGCCAACTGATTTTTAACAAAGTTGCCAAGACCACTGAATTAGGAAAGAATAGTCTCTCCAACAATTGGTACTGCGAAAACTGGATGTCCATATGCAAAAGAATGAAGGGGGAACCCTATCTCAAACCACATGCAATAACGAAATGAAAATGGATCAAAGGCTTAAACATAGGAACCAGGACTATAGAACTGCCAGAAGAAAACATAAGGAAGCATCTTCAGGACCATGTTTTTGACAAGAGTCAAAATCACAAGCAACAAAAGAAAAAATAGATAAATGGGGCTTCATTGGAATCAAAAACTTTTGTGCATCAAAGGACTTCATCATTAAAATAAAAAGACAACCTACAGAATGGGAGAAAATATTTGTAAACCAAACATCTGTAAAGGGTTTGATATCCAGTATTTATAAATAAATCCAACAACTCAAAAAGAAAAAGACAAACAACCCAATCAAACAATGGGCAAAATCTTTGAATAGGTATTTCTCCAAGAAAGATATACAAATGGCCAAAAAGCACATGAAAGATGCTCAACATCATTAGCCATTAGGGAAATGCAAATCAAAACCTTGATGAGATACCATTTCACACCCACTAGAGTTGATACTATTTAAAAAACAAAAAATAACAAGTGTTGGAAAGGATGTGGAGAAATAGGAACTCATTCCTTGTTGGTGGGACTGTAAAATGGTGCATCTGCTGTGGTAAACAGTTTGGTGATTCCTCAGAAAGTAACATATAGAATTACCATATGACCCAGCAAACCCGTTTCTTGGTATATATACAAAAGAATTGAAAGCAGGGACTTGAATATGTATTTGCACACTGGTGGTCATAGTGGCATTATTCACAATTACCAAAAAATGGAAGTGACCCAAGTGTCCATCAACAGATGAATGGACAAGCAAAATGTATTATATACATAAAATGGAATATTATACAGCCATAAAATGTATGAAGTTCTGACTCACGTGACAACATGGCTGAACCTTGATGATATTATGTTGAGTGAAATAAGCCAGATAGAAAATGATCTCACTGATATAAAATAATTAGAAACAGCAAACACATAGAATCAGAATTTACAATATAAGTGACCAGGGGCTGGTAGGTGGTAGGGAAGTGGAGTCAATGCTTAAATTGTACAGAGTTTCTATTTGGGTTGATCATAAAGTTTTGGTAATGGATGGTGCTGATGGTAGCACAATATTGTGAATTTAATTAACACCACTGAATATATATTTGACTGTAGTTAAAGGGGGAAATTTTAGGTTGCATATATGTTACTGAAATAAAAATTAAAAAAAACCCATAGGAATGTACAACAGATGTAAACCATGCGCTACAGTTAATAGTCAATTATAAAAGTATTCTTTCATCAATTGTAACAAATGTGCCACACTAATGCAAGATGTTAATGACGAGGATGGGAACTCTGTATTTTCTGCCTGATTTTTCTGTAAACCTATAACTTCTTTAATTAAAAAATATTTTTAAAAAGACCCATAAGAAGCCTTATGGTAAAATTTCAGTACACAGGAAAAAATAATAAGAGAAGACACAAAAAAGAAGGTCACATTTCAACGTAGAGGCATCAAATGTCATCGAACTTCTCCCAAAAAATACTAGATGCCTGCAGACAAGGACGCCAATGCCTTCGATGTTTTAAGGGAAAATAAAATTCAACTTAGATTTCTGCACCCATCCAATCCAATTTTCAAGTATGAGGGCAGAAGAAAAAGAGTGCCCGACTCTGGAGGACTCATGCATTCACTCTCCTGCACCCTTTCTCTGGAAGCCACTAGAGGATGTGCTGTAGCATGATGGGAGAGTCCAGCAAAAGGAACACACAGAATTCAAGCAATAGGGGCCATGGAAGTCAATATGGGTGAAGAGAAACCCCAGAATGAGCACTGTGCAGCAGGCCTTGAGGTAACAGGCAAGACTACAGCAAAAGGCTGGCAGATTCCAGGAATGTGGCCAAATGCAGAGGACAGATGCACTGAAAGGCATAATAGAAAAACTCGGACAGAAATTTCCAGCAGCAGCACATGTGGCACAACAAAATCTACCCTGGAGAAGGTGGCATCACTAAAAAAGATCCACATTGCTCAGTAGCCTCAAAAATGCTAAGCTTGGAAGGAAAACACAGATGCCCATGAAATTTTATAGCTAGGGACTCTCCTATTATATATCTTAGCAGAAAGGACCCAAACTTTACACAGGCTTAATGTTGTGGTTTGGGAAATAAACTCCTTTTGTGCCTTCTGTTTTGACTTTGGATAATAAGGCATGTGATTGTTTGAGGAAAACAGATAAAGACAAACTGTATTTGGCAGAGCAAGTAACCTATTTCTAAGTATATTATTTGAAGTCACAAAGGTGACTTAAACTAGAGGGACTTAAAAAGTGTTGTGATTATATTGGCAGGACTGGGAAGGGGAGGTAGAGGTCATAAATGTGCTAAATCTTCATTTATCTTAATAGGAAGTAGATCAATAATGTCTAAAGTTGATTCACCAATAAATAGCATATTTAAGTCTTCTATTTTGAGGAACGGAGGGAACCATCAAAAATCTCGTATTAAAAAGATTCAAATTGATTGCCTCTGTGGGTGGCAAAACCTGGGAAAGGAGACTCTTGCTCTTTATTCATTAAAAGATTTTCTGTGTTATTTGATTTCTTACCCTGGTAGCTACTACTTTGATGAAATTAGAGATATTTATTATGTTTTCTGATTACAAGTGTATAAACACAGTCACTGTTGAAAATTTGAAAATTACAGAAAAGCATAAACAAGAAAAGAAAACCATTAACACATAAATGTATAGCCTTTATTCATTCAACAAATATTTACTGAACACATAAAATGTGTCAAGCACTGTTCTAGACCCTGAGGGTGCTGAATGAACCAAACAGACAAAAGCTTAAATCTCTGAACATTTATGTTTTCTAAGTATTTATTATTTTATTATAAAGCTATGATGGGAATGTTTATATTTTTACATATTATATATATATATATTATTCATATATTTATTATATATTAGATTATTTCCCAAGTATGAATTTTTAAGATTGCAATTGATGTGTGTTAATAAGGCTTTTAAACCAACTAAATTGCCAGTTCCCCTCCAAAATAGCACGTATGTATACTTCAACCAGAAGTGTATGCCTTCAAGCTTCCACTACTCATTTAGATTTGTCATTCTGTTTGGATTTGTCAGGTAGTTGGTGAGGTAAATGTATTTGAGTTTACTTCATGCCCAGAATTTCCAAGAAATAACTGATTTTTAGCATTTTATTAGTTGATCATTTATTCACTGCCTTCAATCCAGAAAACCCTCCCTCCCTAGTATGTGTTTATTTAAAACATCTGCAGACAATTTTTGGAAAATCTCAACTAATGAGGATAACCCTGTATCAGAGTTGATCCAGAAACCATTTTAGATGACTGTGCAAGTTTACATTTAGGCATGTTATAATTGAGACCAGGATTTATTAGATCCTATGGTCTCATTCTAGGGAAATTGGAAAGATCAACTGTTCTACAATCTAGAAGAAAATGTCACATTTGCCTGGCTTTTGAAGTGTGCCTAAATTCAAATTGATAATTCATAATTATATGTTTTAATTATCAATTAAGTGTGCATGGAGTAGAAGTCAATAGTTGTGGATTTGAAGATGGATCCTTGAGGCAAGTCCTCTCACCACTCTAGGATTCTGTTTTTACAACATTCACTAGTTAAATTTTCAAGCTCCTAGTAAGAAGAGCTCATGAGCAGTAAAACAATTGACAGTTTCAGCTTTTTCTTCTACAAAAACAGGAAGACTAAATAGGCAGTACTCATATATCAAAAGTGAAGAACAGATTTAAAAAACACCTGCATTTGGCTACTAATAGGAATTAGTTCTGATATGGGATTAAATTAGGTTTTAAGGAAAATACAGATCCACTGCAATCTAGGGGAAGCTCCCTTAAATCGTTCAACCCAGCCATTGAGCACTATTAATAAATAGCAGTTGTCATCTATTTGTTGGTTATACAGGTTTGAACTTGTATCCCTGAATTGTAAAATTTAGATCTTATTTAACTAGAATTTTGAGATCTAGCTTCCTAGTCTATATGTATACATGAATATATTTTTATATATTTCATATATAGAGAGTATACATAGTTGAGAGGATAGGGCTAGAATTCACAGACTTTTTAAATCGAAATATACCGAATAGGAAAATCCATAGAGACAGAAAGCAGATTTGTGGTTGCCAGGGGCTAGGGATGAGATGCAGTGGGGAATGGGAAATGACAGCTCAAAGCATACTGTGTGCTGCTTGGAGGGATGAAAAAGTGCTGTAAGTAGATAATGGTGATGGTTGCATAATATTGTGAATGTACTTAATGCAGCTGAATTGTACACTTTAAAGTGTATAAAATACTACATTTTATGTTATGTGTATTTTACCAGGGTGCTGCATTAAACACACACACATACAAACACCCAATCACCTAACTCTGTCACTTGTCTTGGGCAAGTTTTGTAAACTCTGGCTCAGTTTCTCATTTTTTAACATAAGGATGATAATAATAGTAACTACATCATAGTGTTGTGGGGATATATATACATATTATATTACATATGTATTATATATGTTGCTTAGAACAGTGCATGGCACCTTATATATGTTTAGTTATTACTATATTATTATTATTCCCAGTATCTATTTTTTTAATGTAAAAAGCATGGATTCAATCCTTCTGACCTTGCAAACCACATTTGAAAATTTACAAGTCTTCATTGTAAAGATAATTGTAGCTCTTGCAACAGCACTCTCATTGTGAAAGCGAACATCTGGGGTTTCATTATTCTCTCCCTTTTGTAACGATCCCATTTTGGAGATTGGAAGTACCTTGGGATGTTAATATGTGTTCTTGGGAGTGGAGGAAGGGTTCTGTGCTCAAGTAAGTTTGGGGATGCTGATGAAAAAAATAGAAGGTTATTATTTTTTAATGCAGTGTTTCTCAGAATTCTTAATTTATTATGGTGCATTGTGAAGCTCCAAAATGGGGTGCCATATGCAGTATTTCCAAGTGCATTTGACTATGAGACCAAACTATTTGGAAAATGTGACTCTTGGTCAACAAGTCCTAGCATTTAGTTTCAAGATATCTTTTTAATGTCAAATATTCATAGCCCTGAGTTGTGTTTGTAATGTATTTTTGGTATCAGTTGATTTAGAAAATACTTGAAAGAAATTTATTTATTTTATATTTAAATTATATAAATTTAATTTAAATTACAGTTAAATTTAATTTATGTTTCCAAAAACATATCAGTATCTTTTTGCATTAGTGATTCATGTGATTCATTCCATTTACAAACCCAATTCTTGGGGTACTTACGGATTTTTTTGGATTTCTGTTAATAACTTCATTGTCCACGGCCTGAGAACCAATGTTTCTGAACCCTCACTATACATTTAGAATCATTTGGGAAGCCATTAAAAATGAAGTTTAGATGTCCAGATATTACCCACAGATATTCTTGTTCCTACATCTGGGGTGGAGCCTTGACATTGGTATTTCTAAAAGCTCTGGAGGTAACTTCAACGTGCAGACACAGCACAACATCACTGATTCTTGGTGTTAGTGAAAACAGCTCTTAAGTGACATCTAAGTTGAACAGAATCCAAAACCAGAGCCTGGTCCAGACACTTGGAGAAATGAAATGGTAAAGGTATTAGATGTAATAGTGAAAGAAGGATTATTTGGGACTATGGTTGGGTGTCAGCATTGGAAGCTTAGGAGACCAAGATTGAACTGGGGAGCAGCGAGTTTATGCTTTTTAAAGTAGAACAGTGTGGTGGATGGCTACCCACTCACAATTTAGCAAGGTAAGTGGATTTGAGGAGGAAAATAAACTAGGAGTTTAGAGTATTCAGTCAGGTAACACTATGGATGTCTATGTGACCAAAAGGATTGTTAGGACCCAAGAAAAATTAGAAATCTTTCAGATTAAGAAGGAAGCCAAATCTAACGAAAACTGGTGAAGAATTAACAGTCTTGAGACAGGTCTTTATGGAGACTCCAGTAACTGACCAGATGAGCTGTGGCCTCAACATTCTTTCAGAGTCCCTGTTAATCAGTCAATACTGACCCATAGTATAAGTGGAAAGAACATGAACTTTGAAGTGAGACAGACTTGCTTGACCCTGAAATTTCAGCTCTACCACTCACTAATAACGTGGCTTTGGGTAAATTGTTTAATTTCTCTGAGGTTTGGTTTTCTCCTTCGTTGACCTGTGGTAAGGTTTAATGTATTTAACTCCATACTTGGCATGTAGTAACTCCTCAATAAGTGTAATTTCCTTCCCATCTTTCTCTTTCCTCTTCTCTTCTTCTACTGGCTACTGAATTTGTCAGCAACAGACATTACATCACTGATTTGAGCTTTCCTTATCATGCCTGTAAGCTCAAAGATGGAGCTTTCAACTTTTTACCTTCTTTGGTCATCCACCTCATTCCGTACTTTGTTCTCCACCTGGGAATCCCTGGCCTCTGGGATCCAACCAAACTGGCCAGTCAGATTGGGCACTTGCCCTCTTCTAGCTTGATTGGCTAGATTTTGCTTGCCTGTCCCAGCCATCCCACCAAGGCATCATTAGCACCTGTCAGTCTCTAGTCCCTGGATCAGCCTGATGCCCAGGGAGTACAGGTGTGGTGGTAGAGTGGCCAAATGTAAGCCAGCTGCTAAAATCACAGAAAAATGTAGACGTGGAGGGCAATAGAAATATAGATAGGATCAGAAGATACTCAAACTGATCATCATGGCCAATACACTGATAAACTTGATTTTGTGGTATTGAAGTGACACTATTCACAAAGATGGAGCTAAAACACAACCTCTCACTTGGCGAAAATGAAAAGTGTGAGATCTCCAGGCACGATTGCTACAATAGTGTCATCTGAAACCCGATTTGATCATGTCAACACTGCTTTCTCTTTTTCAGCAACCATCATTGGCCCCCTAATATTTACAGGATAAATCCAAACTCTTGAGTGTGGCATAGAATGAACTGGCATAAGTCTACATTTTCAGCTTTGTGTTTTGTTTCCCAGTTTGGTTTATTTTGACATAATACTTTTAAATTTTATAATATTATCTTTGCTTATAGCTTAAAAGGAGCATGAAAACATGAAACATAAGCAATTAGACTGTTCTCAGGCCAAGAGTAAGGTCTTTTTGTTAATCAGCTTCTCTCTCTCAAACACCTGGACATACACACATACACAAACATATACACACACAACCCAGAAAATATAAATATGTTAAAACTGAACGCATACTAAGACATGTTTCCATTAGAAACACTTGAATTGCCTGTATCTTGCCCTTTTTCATAGCTAGTGCAAACCCTAACTTTTATTTTCTTCTCTGAATTTCTGTCATAATATTTGTACCATTTGTAAATCACATGCTTATACTATCAGTCATTTTTTTTAATATATGAAGGCCTTAAATCTCAAACTAGACAGCAATTTCCTTTGAGGAAAGTGACTATATCTTCACTTAGTCTTTCTTTAATACACATAGCCCTATGCTTTGAATGTAATAAGCACCTGACATGTATCTGTTGGGCAATTTCTTTCAGGTAAATGCAATTCTCTATGATTTGGTTGAAGTGGGATGGATTTGGTTGAAGTGGGATGGTGATAGAAGAGTAAGAGACAAACTAAAAATATGGAGACAACATCTTATAGGTTGCTTCCCAGCCAAAAGGACTAATGTGGTTCTGATTTGCTATTGCCAAAAACCAACCTATAGTACAATTTTCTTAAAAGCACAGTATTTTGAATGGGAAGAAGAAACACATCATCAAAACCTAAAACTATATGGCACCTACACGTTTTCCTCTGTTCGACATCCTCAGAACTAGTAAGCAATAATTAAATGAACAGCAACATCCTGAAGATAAATTCATTCAATCAAAAGTGATTTTGAAACTGTGTACCTTGAATCTTGTGATGACCCTCAAAAATTCTGTCACCTCTTTCGCTTTCCTTTGCAGGGTGTCTGATTTTGGATCAATCCACTGAAGACAGTCTATGTGAGCATTGCAGTTTGGCACGGCTACCTTTGGAGCAGGTGGATAAAGTTAAAGCAGATGCAGTAGAAACAGTGAAAGCTGCTTCAGGTCCGTTGACTCCAAACCCCCAACACTACACACCCATGTACACCAAATTACACCAGCTGTAGTTGTTGAGGCACAAAATGAGAGCTTGGTGGCAGCAGGTGATGTAAGAGTACTTCCTATCAAACAAACCGATGGTGGCAGCAGTAGGTTCCTGTGCATTAACCACTGAGGTTGAAGGGGACAGTTGGTCATGTTGCAGTTGCTTCAGTGGATGCTTGAGTGGCAGGAGTTAAAGCTACTTCTGCAAGTGCTGTTGGTTGACCTACACTCTCCACTGAAACAATATTGAAACTGGCAATCCCAGTCTGAGGTGTACTTCCATTGGTAAATGGAAGTGATTGCTGCACACTGAGGAGCAGTAGTGGTACCAAAGGCAAGAACAAAACCAGATGGGATGCTGTTTGATGTGGCAATAGTAAGGGTGCCATTACCAAGTCCAATGCCACCTGTGATCTCTAGGGGTTGCGTGATAGCAGCATTGCCCAAGATTAGCTTTGGTGCATTGATACCTAAGGAAAACCCAGGTCCTCCTGGGGTACTAGTTGATGCTACTGGCATTCCCAAACTGAACCTTCTAATCTGGGAAGGCAGAACTGGGATACCATATGAGTACAGGCTGGTAGAAAATGTGTTTGCAATTAGTTGAAACAGAGCACCAGAAATAAACCCTGCTGTGTCAGGGGAAGATAAAGGAAACCCTGCAGCTACAGTGAGCATTGCTGTTTTTTCAAGGCCAAACTGAACCCACAGGCAAGGACACCAATGCCTCTGAAATTAAACTTTATTGGGATTCAAACTTCCAGAGGCAGTCATGACCCTTTCTCCGGGTCCCAGAGTGAAGCAGTAGGCCTCTGCAACTGCCATCTTCATCTTTCGTTATATCCGTATTCTAAGCACCATACTCCCTGCACATATGCAAAGGTATTTTGCACTTTCACAATTCCAGTCCTATGTTCATTTGATTCCTTTAACCTACACACTCTTGCCACATTTTTCTGCAGATTGAAATTGTTCTAACTCCAACACCCAGCTAATGTCTCACTCTTAAATGGAGTTTCCCTGATCCTATTAATCAGAATTAAAATAAAAGATCCAAGGCCTGAGTCCTGGGAAACGTCAATGTTTAGAGAACAAGGAGAAAAATAGCCAGCAAAGGAGCCTTTAAGGAGTCACCAGTAAGGCATGACATAAAAAAAAAAAAAAAATAGGGAAGGGAAAACCAAGGAAGAAAAAGCATTTCCAGGAGGGAGTCAACACTGTTAAACATTGCTGATAGGTCAAGTAGGAGGAGGATCAGAAAAATGTCCACTGCATTTAACATAGGGAGGATGTCACTGCTCTGGAGAAGAGCATTTCTTCAGCATTTCCTCAGCATTTCCATAATTCTCATCTGTAACCCAGATATATTACCACAGTCTACTTCATAGGGTTTTGGGGAGCATTAGATAACTTAACATGCAAAGCATGTTCTCTTTTCTTTTTTTCTTATTATCATTCTCCTCAGTATGCATGCATGCTCAGAAAACCTCTCTTGACTCCCATATTCCCTCCAGTCCTTACCCCATTTCTCTGATCCCACTCTCCCTGGGATCAGTGAGGCGTTCATAAATACCATGCTACCAAAACTCTTCTCCAGAGCAGTGACATCCTCCCTATGTTAAATGCAGTGGACATTTTTCTGGTCCTGCTCCTACTTGACCTATCGGCAATATTTAACAGTGTTGATGACTACCTCCTCCTGAAATGCTTTTTCTTCCTTGGTTTTCCCTTCTCCATTTTTTCATGTCATGCCTTACTGGCTACTCCTTAAAGGCTCCTTTGCTGGTTATTAATTTTCTCCTTGTTCTCTAAACATTGAAGTTTCCCAGGACTCAGGCATTGGACCTTATATTTTCTCTCAATTCACCCACTCACTCTCATCTAGCTTTGTGGCTTTGAATGCCATCTATATGTTGACGACTCCTAAATGTATATCTGTAGCTTATGCTTCCCCGAATTCTGGACTCATGTATTCCAACTGCCCATGTGGCATGTATATCTCTAAAGTCTGATATGATTGTCCCAAACGGCACTTCGGATCTTTTCCCCAAACCTCCACTACCTGCATTCTTTCCTATCTCAGTTAATGGCAACTTCCATCATCCAAATTGCTTTGGATCAAACCCTTTGGAGTCATCTTTGATTACTCCCTTTCTCTCACACTCTACATCTAATTTACCTTCACATCCTCTTGCTTCTACCTTCAAAATGTATCCAGATTCTGTACATTATTTACCACCATTATTTACCACCTCCACTCTCGGCCAACATCAGCATTCACCTGAATTATTATCATAACCCCATAACTGGACTCCCAGCTTCTAACCTTCACTTCTCCCCATAAATTATTTTGAGCAGATAGAATGATCTTATCAAAACACAGTAGAACATGTCACTCTTTTGCTAAAAAATCTCCACAAGGGTTCTCCGTTTTACTCAAAGTAAAACACAGATTCCTTACAAAGGTTGTCACGATCTGCTCCCCAACGCCCATCATACAAACAAGTAAAGAAGTAAAATAGAATGTGTATCAGATGGTGATAAGTGCTATAAATAAAAAAATTAAGCCGGCAAGGAAGACAGTGAGCGCCATGGGGTGGAGACTTTTGAATTAAAAACATTTAGCTCTCCCCTTCATTCACTCTCTTTTAGCTATGCCTGCCTCCTGACTACTCCTCAAACATGCCCAGCAGAGGTAAATTTCTCAGTGAGGCCTTCTCTAAACGCTCTATTTGAAATAGCAATGCTTTCTCACTTGTGATGCCCTCTTTCCTCCTCCCTGTATGCACACTATATACTTCACCTGTCTATTTGTGCATATTAAACTGCATGAAGGGAAGGATTTTCATGCGTTTGGTTCATTTTTGCATTCTTAGCTCCTAGAACAGTGCCTGGTACATAGTGGACACACTGTAAATATTCATTTATCGAATTAATTACAAAATAAGATATGTTTGCCTGACTTGTTTGTATTCTTTGCCAGCGCCCATTGCTCTGGAGAGCAAAGGCAATTATCTTATTTGTCTTTGTGTCCCTGCTGCCAAATAAAACTATCCTTTTTTGGATAAAAGTTTGCATAATAAGCTGGATCTTCTCATTGCAGAATGTCAGTTCTTTCATCTAAGTGATAGACTCCCTTTAGTTACTATCTATAATCACCTGGTATGAGTATGCCTGACCTTGCCTTTTCAGTCAAGATTCTGATGGCCAGAGAGTAGCAACTAGGTTATCAGCCCTCCTTAGAGAATGTGTTATTAAATGAGGCTGAATTGGGTGAAATATGCTCTGGAGAGCCCCTCTGGAGAGGAATATGGTGGATCAAATAGAGATTCAGAGCTAAATAAGGATATAAGAACCCAAAAGACCCAGAAGTCTGAAAATACAGTCTCCCTAAGGGTCTAATATGTTTCCGAATATAGAGGTTGGAGACCAGGTTTCTAGACTTAGGAAATAAAAACACAGGAAACCCAGTTAAATTTGAATTTCAGATAAACAATCAATTATTCAGTATAAATATATCCCATGCAATATTTGGGACATATTTATACTAAAAAACTCTTCCTTCTGAAATTCAAATTTAGCCAGGTGTCCTGTATTTTATTTGACAACTCTTGTTGGAGATTTGGGACTTTTAATAAAGCAGCTTAGTACATATATATAACAATTCACCTCGAGACCATCACTACAGTCTCCCAAACAGAAAGTAAATTCTGTCCATTGTATTGTTCCTAACCAGAATGCTTAAATTCTCCCCGACATAGCTTCATCAGGTTAGGAAGGAAATGGGATATAAGAATATAAGTATGAAATGGAAGTAGTACAAAATAAATTAAATTTTGCTCTTTATCTTTGCTTAAAAAAGAAAACAGAAGCCTATTCCCAATTTGTCTCTTGAAGTGAGAGATCAGAGATCTATTTCATACTGAGGTCAACATATAGGATGTGACGGACCTAATTAAAATGTTAATAGTTGCTGTAATGTATGGCTATAACTTGATGGCTTCCACTGCAGAATCTTGGAGAGGAGACAGGGTGCTCAAGTGTAAAATGTTATCACTGATAATCAAAGTATGTACCTTCTTAATTCAAAGGTCTTGCTATTTCCAAGAACTATGCGGATGTACCTGAGTCCATAAGAAGAATCCCCAAGTAAACCACAACATCCATAGCCCCCTGGGCTGCACTTTTGTATCAGGTTGCCTTATAGCTTTATTAGAAAGGGCCTTTTACTCTTTACCCATATTGCCTCGCTCTACTGCCACTACTCTCGCTGAAAGTGCTTTCCCCAGACTTATTTGAATGTGCCCTAGTTGCTCTATACAATGAATATTCTATAATTATTATTTTCACATATTTGTGCCATTTGATTTTGCTAGTCAACTTTTTTAACAGTTTTATTAAGATATAATTGACATACAATACAATAAACTGCCCATATTTAAAGTGTATCATTTGATAAATTTTGACTATGTCTACACCAGAGAAACCATGCCAGTTAACTTTTTAACTCGGACCCTTTTCTTCCTTGGCTTCCTTGATGCAACTCTCTTGACTTTCTTCCTGTTTCTCAGCTGTTCTTTTCTCATTCCACTTCACAGTGTCATTTCCTTTCCCCTGTACCTTAAATGCTGGTGTCCGCTAGATTGATGCACTCATTTCAGACACGTATAAAGGCAATTACAGTATATGTGTTAAGTACTATGATAAGGATGTATATGGAGTGTTTTAGGACGGATTCCTGGTTCAGTTGATGTTAGAGTCCAGAAAAAATTAAAATGAATTAGCTAAAGAATAACATGGGGGAGTAGAGAGGTGGAGGAAGGATGGGTATGTTATATAGGAATAGCACATTCACTGGGCTCTTTCACAATATATATAAGTAATGTAGGTAATACATTACAGCCAGAACATAAAGATTAAGGATGTGTGTGGCTGTTAAGTGAGCAGTGGGATATACAGATCAGGAGATCTTTTATTTTCTTGGTGCTCTTCTCACTCTTTACATGTTTCCAGATTGATCTCATCCACTGCAGTTGCTTGAACTAAGCTAACAATGTCTACTTTTCTCAGTCAATCTCAGACTTCTTCATCGAACTTCAGACTTTCAGTCAACTGCCTTCTGGATGTCTAATGTATCAATCTCTGAGTGTTCCACGGGCATCTCAACTGAAAACTGAAAATGTCATAAAGGAGTCCCTCTCTCTCACTCTCTCTCTCCAAACCTGCTCCATCTTGAGAACCCCTTTTCCTTTAAAATGGTACTCCCATTTGTTGAATAACTAAAACCAGAAACTTAGGTATAGTCGTTATCCAATTATTTCTGTCTGCTCACCTCAGATCAGACATTAAATCCTATGATTCTACTTATGGTTTTAAAGCCATCTCCACATCACCATCCTCACTTACTACTATTCCTGATGTTCCTTTGCCTTTAGGAAAATTGGTTGACCACCAGGTCCAATGGGGGTCTGATTTTGATTGATTGAGATCATGCATTCCACCAAGGCACACAGACATAAAGTTATGGATTTTAAATGAGTATATGGTGATACAATGATGCTATTAAATTTCAATTATGATGATCATTTATAGAATGCTTATGAGGTGCCAGATATTGCACCAGGTATTTTTAAAACTCATAAGAAGTGCTACAAGTTGAATAGTATCTCTATTTTGAAGAGGAAGGAACTCAAGTCTAGAGATCTTAAAGAATTTGCCCAAAGTCACAAAGCTACTGTCAGAACTGGGATTTAAAGTCTGGTTATCCTGACTCTGAGATGCATGCTTTATTTACCACATAAGACATCTTCCATACAAAAATTATTATCACTATACATAAAATGCTCCTATTGGGGAAAAGTTCCACACCAATACAAAAACTGAAACAAAAGTTAGTTTCATTTTAATCCCAAACTACAGTATGGCAATTCTAGAAAGGCAGTAACTTTTTTTCTGACCTCAGCCATGCATATTCCATCTACACTATAGAAAATTGCAATCTTAAATCTAGCCAATGAGTCACTATGAGGACAATAATTCATAAGATGGATAATTTCATAACAAATATATCAGTTTAAGTGCCTTAAAATTGAGAATTAATTTTTCCATCATGGAAGAATAAAAATGGAGTATAACATACATAAATGAGGAACAGCATTTCACAGCCAGGCACCCTTAACTTTATTGAGGGTTGTTCTCCCTTAAATTACTCTTGCAAAAGTCAATAATAGAAGCTATTTACTACTAGAAATATATTTGTAGAAACTACCATTTATTATAATTAAAGTGATTTATTTGCTTGCTAGCTTATTTGGCTGAGGATTTTCTTAAAATTGAGGACAACCTGGAATGTAATTTACTGATACCTACAATATTACAGTATATTTCATATACTTAGGCCTTTTGAAGTATGACAACTCTTTTTCAAATATCAGTGGTAAAAGTACCTCGTGTACTCTAGATTTTGAAAATGTGGGTTATTCAAAGTGGAGCTAGTTTTTGGGTTTTATTCTAAAGTCAGTTATAAGTGGTTCAGGATGGCCCTAAGAATTTAATAATAATCACCCATGAAAGGATCAATGAAAGACAAAATTCCATGGGACATCAAGGATTTTTTCTATGTTAGTCACTTACCAACTTGAAGAAGGAAGGTCAGAGATGGTTGTTTCACTGTGTGTATTTCATGAATAGACATCCAGAAATGAAGTGGGGTTTTTTGGGATTGTTTCCCCCTGGTGGATTGGTGAAGTTTTTATGACACCGAGTTTGAAGCTGGAGGATGCCACTTGTTAGCTATATGAACTTGGGGAAATTACTTATTTCTCTTAGACTGAGGTTCAGTCTCCTTACCTATAATATTGGATAATAACCACTTCCTTGCAAGTTTACTGTAAGAATAAATTGACATAATATACATCAATTGCTTAGTAGAATATTTGACACATTTTAGTTGTTCAATAAAAGGGTTGTTCTTGCCTATTATAGTCATAGTTACTGGTATTTATCTACTCAGTAGCCATTCCCCTTCTTCCTTATTAACAGAACCCCAACTTCATTCTGCAGCTATGAGCTTAGCCCCAGTGGATGAATCATAATTGGTCTAGGCCTCTTCTTCAGTGGGAACATTATTGGCATTTGGGGGTGGGTAATTCTTCCTTGTGTGGTTCTGGCTCCAGCATTATAGAGTATTTCACATCCCTGGTCCCTGAGCAATAAGTGGCAGTAGAATATTCCAATCAATTTTTTTCTGGATACTTTCCAGTGAAAATATTATATTTGGAGCAGTGTCAGTCATCTTGCAAATTCAAGAGAAAGGCCAAGACGTTTACTGATGTCATGGAACCACCAAACCAATCCTGGAGCTATAAACTTCCAGGCATTATGAGATACCTAAGCACCCTTATTGTTTAATCCGTTATGTCAAGTTTTCTATTACCAGTAACCAAAAGGATTCATAACTGATATATCCCTACTGTGGTAGATTGAATCAGGCCCCCTACAAAGACATGCTCAAGTCTTTACCCCCAGTCTTGTAGGGGTGAGCTCATTTGTAAATGGGATCTTCAAGTCCTAACTCCTGCTCCTGGGGTGTGGACTCATTTGTGAATAAGATCTTCAAAGATCTTATTAAGATGAGGACAAACCAAATCAGAGTGGGGCTTAATCCAGTATGACTGGAGTCTTTTAATGAAAAGTCAATAATTCATTAAGGCATTCATTCAACACATTTAAACATAAACTGTGACAGATACTTTCTTCCCCTTTAAGAGGTAGCCCATTGTTCCAGTTTGCTAATGCTGCCATTTTGCAAAACACCAGAAATGGATTGGCTTTTATAAAGGGGGTCTATTTGGTTACAAAGTTACAGTCTTAAGGACATAAAGGGTCCAAGGTAAGGCATCAACAATTGGGTACCTTCACTGGAGGACGGCCATTGGCATCTGGAAAACCTCTGTCAGCTGGGAGGCATGCAGCTGGCATCTGCTCCAGAGTTCTGGTTTCAAAATGGCTTTCTCCCAGGACGTTCCTCTCTAAGCTTAAACAGCGAGCTCCTTCTGTCTGAGCCACACCTCCATGGAAATAATCTAATCAAAGGTATTACCCACAGTTGGTTGGGTCACATCTCCATGGACACAACCTAATCCAAAGGTTCCATCTTAATTAACACTAATATGTCTGCCCCCACAAGATTTCATTAAAGAATATGACATTTTAGAGGACATTATACATCCAAACTGGCACACCCGTATTCTGAATTTGGGGTTTACCATTTGTATTTTTTTTTTTTTTTTTGCAAGTGTGTGAATGCCTGAAAAATGTATTGTTTAGTTTTGTTTATTTTTGAGCTTTATAAAAATAGCACCACACTGCATATAACCTGTGGGATTTTTTTTCACTCAACTTTATGTTTCTATTATTCCTCTATGATGTTGAATGTGACTATATCACAATTTATTTATCCATTCTCCTGCCAAATGTTTTTTGGGTTATCTCCAGGCTTTTTTGTTTATTTGCTTGCTTATTTTTAAACAACAGTGTTATTATGCATACCCTTGTACATACTACCTAGTGCACATGAACAAGATATTAGCCAGGGTATACTTCTAGAAGAGATCAAGACCAAAAACATGTCCAAACTGGGGAACACAATTCAATCCACCACATATTGTTACTCAAAGGTCAAGCATCTTTTCTTATATTCATAGGCCATTCATATTTTCTTGCTGTGAAATGTGTTCTCATGTCTGTGTGGCCAGTGTCAACTATTCTTCCTCTTCTTGGATGTCTATGCTCTTCCTCACTTGAAAAGGAATATTTTGAAAATATATTCTCCCAGGTTTAAAATGTTTTTTATGGTGACTTTGATGATCAAAAATTCTTATTGTCATGTAGTCAAATTTATTTGTTTAAAAAGTCTTTTGTGAAGTCATTTGCTCATATTTTGCTATGAAAGTTTTAAACTTTTTCTTTTCATATTTAAGTACTTAATCCTTTTGGAACTGGGTTTTGTATCTTATATAAATAGGAATCCAATTTCATTTATTTCCATATGGATAGTCCCACGTGCAAAAATTTAATATCCCCTCCTTTCCCCTCTGATGTACAATGTCATCTCCGTTATGTTATAATTCTGTGTATGCCTGGGTCTTTTTCTGGGATTTTAATATAATTCCATTGGTTGGTGTGTTGACCTCTTCACAAATACCACGCTATCTTAATTACTATACCTTTAAAATAAACCTTTGAAAAAGAAAGTCTTCCTACTTTTTTCTTCTTCAGGATCAACATCAAGGTTATTCTTTTGCCTTTAATCTTCCATATTAAGTTTATATTATTTTTGTCATCTTCCATTAGAAACTCAGTTATAATTCTGATTTGAATTAATTGAAATTGTGGAGTAATTTAGGGAGAAGTAACCTCTTTACAATGTTGAGTCTTCCAATCTATGAATATAGTACCTCCCTTCATTAAATTTGGCATGCTTTAATCTCTTCAAAAGAAATTTTATAATACTCTGTTCACGGGTGTTATACATATTTAGATCTTTAATTTGATGCTTTAGTTTCCTCCCCTCGCCTTTCTAAAGAACTTTAAAAATTATCATTAGGAAGCATTTCAAACTTACACAAAGGTAGAGATAATGTACTCATCACCCAGCTTCAACAACTATCAACTCAAGGGGTTCTTTTTTTCCCATCTGTATCCTTCCATTTTCTTTCCTTCATTGGATTATTGTGAAGCAAATCCCAGGTAATTCCTTCAAGAGGCACCAAATGTTTGGTGTTCTTTTTATAAGGTTAGCAGCTATTGATAATCATTGCTTGAATTCATTACTTCATTCATGGCTGTATAATACAGATATTCTAATTCTTTACATTCTTTCTGCATTTATTAACTGGAATGATGCTTTAAGAAAGAAACTTCCCCTCATCTTCTATTTGTTGACCTTGTCAAACGAGCTGCTACATTTGACCAGGGAAGAAATAATGATCCCTTTACAGATTCAGATACTCTATTACATCCTGTGATGGTTTAGAGGTTTTATGGACCCCAGAAAAGATCATGTTCTTAACAGTGGGTGTAGATCTATTCTGGGTGGGACCTTTTGAATAGGTTATTTCAGTTGAGGTGTGCACCAGGTAAGTCTTAATCCTCTTACTGGATCCCTTTGTAAGAGGATGAAATTCAGAGAAAGACAGAAGCTAAGACAGAAGCTGAGAGAGAATGACATGACCAGATGCTGAGAAAGAAAGCCACAATTGGAGCAGCCAGAAGCTGAAAGCAGTGAAACCCAGAAGAGAAGGACCAGCAGAGGCCATGTGACAGAGGAGTTGAGGATCGTGAGTCTTCGGGGAGAAGGCATCGCCTGCTGATGACTTGATATGGACATTCTCACAGCTGCAGAACTGTAAATGTGTAAGCCAATAAATCCCCACTGTTTAAAGCCTGTCCATTTCTGGCATATTACATTTTGGCAGCTTTAGTGAACTAAAACACATACACAGATCACAAAATCAATATTGGCAATGGTATCGGCTCCCACATCCCATGGCCCATAGGACAACACTGAAACAAAAGGGGCCAGATGACAGGTAAGACAAGCGGTGGGCCACCCTGTAGTTGAGGAATCAATTTCATGCTGCAGCTAATCAGTTCCATCTTCTTAAACTCTACCCTAATTGGGGGAGGACTGAAGCAGAAAACCCCATCCATATCTATGGTTGATCCTTGCCTATGTAGCCGATGAAAATACGTGTGATTTATTAGGGTGCCAGTATGGAGAAGTTCCCTTATAACATTGAAGTATAAGACATTTAGGAAAGAAAGAGCAAATGCTTGAATATTTCCTATCTTCTGTCAGTTTTCAGAATAAAGTGTCACTTCCCTAGTATCATCCACATGTAATCAATGATGAAATTTAGTGTAATTATAAACACATCAATTTAAACCTATTCAATGTGTTTGAATCAACTGCAGCTATTATCCTTATTGATGCTCAACTTGTCCAATCTTAGGCCAGTGGGATTCCATTGAAGTGGGCTCCTGAGTCTTTTGTGCTACCCTAGTTGTCTTTGCTAGCTTCCTTGATTTCTGATGTGCCAGGTTCATCTAGTGCATTTCCTGTCCCAAACCTTGAATCAGCCGTGTATTCAAGGATCTCTGGTTCCTTTTTGTTGAAATGTTATTTAGAGACTATTATCTGGGTGCTAGGCAGGCTCATTTCTACTGACATTTATCATTGTTTCTTGGACTCTTCAGTAGAAAGTTCTAGGGAATATGCATTTATAAAGTTATAATACTTCCAAGTTTCATACTGATATTTCCAAATTAAATATAGGTCTATGGTGTTTTTATTTAACCTCATCAATCTTACCTCTAGATCTCCTTTCTTCCATAGCAAAACACTAGTTTCCAAAGATGTCAGCAAAAAACTAATTTTCTGTATTTCATATTACACACAAAACAGTCTTTGAATGACAAAACCCACACTAAAAACAAAAGTATGATTTTAAAGTACTTTAAATTTTTTTGTAGTTCTTTTTGTCATTAGGGTATATCCTATGTTTTTTAAATAGGATTTTGAGTTTCTACTGATATTTATAATTCCTATTAAGGGTTTCAGGGTTTTAGCTTAACTTCTTTGACATATTTATAATTTCATGACTCCTTCTACATATATATATTTAATAATTTCTTGTTTGTTTAATATCTCTATCTCTAGATCTCTCTTTCAAAGGGAGAGAGAGACTATATATTGTTGTTGAGAAACTATGTGTTAGTATCTCAATACCAATATTAATGCCAGTGTCATTACTAAAACCATGATTATTGAAAACCCTTAAAGAATAGTTGGCAAATCTTTTTATTCTTAGAGTATATCCTAGTAAGGATCTAGAGTAAAATCAGTGAATGTTAAATTCTCTTTAATGCCTCCCTGTTCATATAAGGCACCAACTCAATAAACACTTGGGTTCTTTTTTTAACGTTGCTCTCTATTTTTCAGGATTATAGTTTTACTTTCCCCATCTTGATATAGTGTTATTTTCTAATTATTTAAACATGTACCTGTTTCCAAAGTCAATAACATAAAATAAGGTATAATGAGAAAAGTCGAGCTTCCATACCTGTTCTCTCCACCCTGTTCCCTCTCTTCCTTTAAAACTAATTTAAAATATGTTTTGGTTTTTCCTTCTATTGAGAATGTATTAATATAACACAGGCATGTATATTCATATGACTACTTTATTTGCAAATGTATAGCATACTATACATACTTTTATCCACCTTGCTTTTTTTCAGTTAATAGTATATCCTGGAAATCACTCCATTACTCTATAGGCAGATCGTATACTTTCTTTTTAAGGCTGGATAATACTCCATTATGTGAATGTACCATAGATTACTCAACCAGTAATTTATGATTTTTGTGGATGTTGTTAATGGTATTTTAAAAAAAATCATTATATTGCCTATTTAGTTTTAATGCATAGACACACAATAGATTTTTTTACATTTGATAATATAGCCATCCACTATGACACACTCTTACTATTTTTAATTTGTGCTAATATATATTTCAGTTTTATTTGTATATAATCCTATCTGATAGATGTGTTCCTTCCTTTACAACCTTTGTATTATGAGGGTCCAATAATTACAGAAAAAGAGAAGTTTGGATTTTGTGAGGAATGGAATCAGACCTTTGAGAACCTGACATAAAGTTGGAATCCTCAAAGGGTAACAACTGTATTAAATTGTGGAAAGAGGAAAAAATATATTTATATTCAAGAGGAGATGGCAAGATGCTGGTGTCTCTCAGTAAGCACTCAAACTAGAACAAGATTCCCCTGAGAATTTGTAACCATGGACGTGTCCTTACATTAATTTTGAGTTTGAATTTTACTGTCTCTTTTATCTTGTACCTACCAAAATGAAAGAGTTGAACATAAAACAATTGCCCAAGTCCAGTGATGCTCCTTGGCAGAAGCAGATGCAAAAGCTCTCTGGAGGGATATACTCTCATGCTTGGACTCATAGGAATTACCTGCTGAAGAGAGCTTACAATCTGAAACTCAAGGTATATAAGGAAACAATCCACCATGAGAAAGAGTCAGCAGTCACAGCAAAGAGAAAAATTCAACTTATAAAAACCTCAGATAATAAATTAATCATAAAGAAGCGATGAAATGAACATGTTTAAAATAACAGCCATGAAAGAAGTAATCAGTACATTTCAAAATAATACTATTGAGAGAGAGAGAGAGACTCCATCAGAATAGGAAAATATACAAATATTATTTTTACAAATAATTTCAAAATTATACATGTATAAATTAAAAACTCAATAGATTTTTTAAATTAAATTCAGTTTTATTGAAATATATTCACATACCATGCAATCATCCACGGTGTACAATCAACTTCAATAGACTTTTAAAAAGAGTAAATCAGTCAAGGATGAAGAGCTAAAATAAAAAAATGGAAACATAATTTTGAAGAAATTATCAGGAATAAAGCACAGAAGGTTAAAGAGATTGCAATAATGGAGTAGAGATTTAATATAGAAAAAAAGAATAATAATGTCTGACTTATATGTATTAAGGCTTAAAATATTGTGAATATTTTAAGAGTTCATATTTGAGAACTTTCCACAATGGATAAGAAGTATGCATTCTCAGATTCAGGAAATATGGCAATTTCCGTAAAGGATTAAATAAAAATATATCCATACCAATACAAATTGAAGTGAAACTTGAGAATATTAAAGTCTAAGAGAAAATCGGAGAAGACAAACCCTTACCAAGGAATGGCAATTAGACTAATTGCATCAATTCTAGCCAGATGACAGTGGAATAGCATCTTCAAAATGCTAGGAGAAAACAACCATTGATTTAAAATTCTATACATGCATGAATTATTCAGGAGCAGGGGCAAAATAAAGACTTTTTCAAGTAAAGACTGAGATAACCATTAACAGATTATCATTGAGATAAATACTAAAAGATGAACTTCACGTAGAAGAAAATTGAACCCTGAAAGCAATGAGATACAAGGAGTAGTGAACAAAAGAGAAATTGCTTATCATGTTAGTAAATCTAAATAAGCATTGACCCTATAAAGCATTAATAACCATAATGGCTAAAATACTGTATAATAAAAATTGCATGTAACATATTAGGGGAACTTAAAAATCCATATAATTTACATTGGTTTGGGTTAGAAATAGCCAAATACCTAGCTAAAAAAGAAAGGCTTAAACAGTTAGAAATATTTCTTATTTAACATATCGAGAAGTCCAGAGGTAGACAGTCAATGGGTTCAAGCAGCAGCTCAATTATGCCATTGAGGACACAAGCTCTAGTCCTCTGTCTGTTCTACCTGCCTTAGTGAGTCTCTGCTATTTTCTCACCTTAGTAGAAGATGGCTGCAGTAGCATCAAGGACCATGTGCTCACACAAACACATTCAAAGGAGAAAGAAGAAGGGGTGAGAAAATGTCTTCTATCTTACCTTTTAATCAGGGTAGAGCATCTTTTCCATTAGCTCCACAGCTGACTTCTCCTTGTTTCCCATTGCCCCCAACTGACATACATATCCCACTGGCCACAACCCGTCATAGGACGAAGGGTATGGGATTTTCATGTTTGATTTAGACTAATCATGATTTATGGCCTAAGGATAGGTTCATGTTTATTGAGTTCAATATTTCTCAGCATTTGAACAAAACTGAGGTTCTTTTAGCAAGGAAGAAAAGAACGTCTGTTGTTTAGGTGACCAAAATTGCTTGCCTCAGCATTCAAAGATCCTTATGTTGTTCCAGAGGAAGAGATAGATTTTGGTTAACTATAGAGTTTATTAAGTCAAATTAGCTTGTTAAAAATTTAAGGGTAAGCACCATGAATAGAAATAGGTTGTATAATTTCCAAACCATGGGAGGATAAAAAGAAATAAAGAAAAAAATAGTTTAAGCCAATATAAGGCCATTGAAGAGGTAAACTAGGCACGGAGAAGGAAAGAGTTTTGAGGACTAGCTCTGCCCCCATCTAAAGGAATGTTCATTGATAAGTTACTTCTCTCTGGGGCTTGCTTTTGCCAAGTGTAAAGTTAGGTGGTTGGTCTGAATGACCTTTAAGGTCCCTTCCAGCTCTAACAATTTATGAAACGAATTGCACTCTGGAAGTGTTCACTAGTGTATGTATGCTACAGAATATCATCAATGCTTTTCTCAACTATGCATATGACTGTGACACATCTTTATTAGCACAAATGCACCTGAAAATTTCAGTAGCATCCAGGAACAGAAAACATTGTTTAACAGTTGCTTAATTTAAACCCATAGATGCCATGCATCAATAAATAAAATTACTACCTTTTACAATCCTTCTCTTCTTCCAATTGGTTTCTATTGATAAATACATTTAATTCTTCCATCAGTGCATGTCTTGGGATTTAAATTAATTAAAGCAATGACTCCAGAGAATGAAGACCCGACTTTGGAAATCTTGAAAGTTCCTCTAGTTTCTCAAAAGTGACCCATGTGCATTTGTTCTTTGTTCCATGTGGGACAAAGCTCTTTATTTTAGTTGTAGTCTAATTTCACCTGCATCCTCTTATGTCTTTCCTTGAATGAGGACTTAAGCGTTTTTCCTTTGAAGTACTTCCCCATTGCATGTGATTGAAGAACAAATAGTGTGAGTTATCAACAAAGCAGGCAATTAAAACAAGGCATGTTAACTATCAACAGAATAATTAAGCAAGAAATAAGGCAGAAATGCAGGTGTTAGCTCTCCATATGAAATGGTCTACCAGCATTTACCTGAGAATTGGCTGTAAATGAATATGTACAGGGAAGGTGTGGCACACAAGTACAAAGGCATTTGCATTGTATTGAAATAACCCAGGAAAATTCTGTTTATGCAATGCCAGAGGTATAAATTACCATAGTGTTTTAGTTTGCTAAAGCTGACAAAATGCAACATACCAGAAATGGGTTGGCTTTTACAATGCGGAATTATTAACTTACAAGTTTACAATTCTGAGGCCATGAAAATGTCCAGCTCAAGGCATCAACAGGACAATACCTTCTTCCTGAAGGCAGGCTGCTGGCGATCTGGGACTCCTCTGCCACATGGGAAGGCACATGGCACATCTGCTGGTCTTTCTCTCCCAGGTTTCGTTGCCTCTAGCTTCTGGCTTCAGTGGCTTCCTCTCTGAGCTTCTGCACATTTCTCTCTTTCAGCTTCTGTCTCGTTTAACTTCCATGTGTCCTTCTCTCCAAGCTTCTCTGGCTTTTTTCTCTCATCTTCTCTGAATTTCATCTGTTAGCTTCTTTGGGCTTTTTTCTGTGTCTCTCTCCATATTCATCCCATTTATAAAGGATTCCAGTAAGAGGACTAAAACCCACCTGGAGCATGCCTCAACTGAAACAACTTAATCAAAAGGTCCCACCCACAGTATGTCTACACCCACAGGAATGGATTAACTTAAGAATATACTTTTCTGGGGGTTCCCTAAGGCCTCTAAACCATAATACATGGCTAGAGAGAGATATAGAAGTTTATGGATAATGGGCTGTCTAATCTACATTCTTTTTGAGAAAAGTGTTTTAGCATATAGTCTTCTGACATGTGCTCACAAGTTTGGAAATTTTTGAATTAGCAAAGCCCTGGGATAAGGTGGCAAGAAAGGGGTTTAAAAGGTTATTTTGAATATTGAAAATCAATATTATTGAAGTCAATATTTTTAATCTTCATACATGTTGATTTTACTGAAGATATAGTCTGAGAAATACAGTAGATAACAAACTGAACAATTTAGACTTGCTCTTTGACTCTTCTTTTTTTACACAGAGAATTTATTTAGTTCCTAATCTGTGGTAGATAAAAGATGAATTGGATCAATCCACGCTCAGAGAGCTTACAGACTAATAGAGGAAATGAGATGTGCACACAAACAGCCATTATATGTTGTAGAATATGTTTTAAGTGCCAAAGTGCCATATAAATGTAGCATTGATGTGCCATGAGTGTTCAGATGAAGGAGAGGTGACTTTCAGTTGGAGTTTAGGAACCAGAGAAAAAATTCAAATCTGGCTTTCAAGAATGGGTGTGATGTAGGCACAAACAAAGAGCAAAATATATTCCTGGCAGAGTAAGCCCTGGTAAAACATGGAGGTGACAAAGCATTGGATATATAGGGGAAATGTGAGAAGGTAAATGTGGCTGGAGATTAATCATAGTAGCTTATATTTGCTGAGTACAAAATATGTGCCTGGCACTCTGCCTAGCCATTTACATACATTATTGTTTAATCCTCACAAAACTTGGTGAGGGAGAGTTATTATTCCTATTTTAAAGGTGAAGTCACTGAAACTGAGAATCAAAATTTAAATACCATTTAATGATCACAAAGCTAATTTATGAAGAAACCAGATTTTTAACATGGGTCTGTTTGAATGCAGAGTCTGGCCTTTATTCAATAAACTGTGCCATTTCTCTGTATTGCCTTAAGGGTACAGTGGGAAATAAGTTCGAAAATATAGCAAGCACCTGTGAAATGGCTTAACAACAACAACAGTAAGCAGCAATAATAATGAGGTTGTGGGAGGAATTGGAAACTATCCTTCTTATAATAATGGGAAACTAAATCCAAAAGGTAAATTTGAGGACTAGTACTTGTAGCAGCCAGACACCAAGATGGTTCCCAGTGGTTCCCACCTCTTACTATTCACCCCTTGTGTAGTCCCCTTGCATGATGCACCTGGATTGGTCAGTGTGACCAATAAATGTATTGAAGTAATGACATGTCACTTCTGAGATTAGGTTATAAAAGTCATTACAGTGTCCATCTTCCTCACTTGCTTTCTCTGTCTGTCTGTCTCTGTCTCTGTCTCTGATTACCCATTCTGCAGGAAATCAGCTGACCTTTAGATTGAACAAAATAGGTCAATAATATGAAGAAATCTATGTCATAGGGAACCAAATAATCTTGCCAATATCTATGTGAGTAGGCTTGGAAGTGGATTTTCCAGCACTAGTCAAGCCTTCTGATGACTACAGCCTTAGTGCACTTTTCTTGATGGCAAACTCATGATAGACCCTGAGTCATAAACTCCCAGCTAAGCTGCTCCTAGATTCCTGACCCACAGGGATTGTGAGGTATAATAAATATTTGTCTCCAGCTGCTACATATAGGGTAATTTGTTACGTGACAATGGATGGCAAATGTAGAATTTGGTAAATGGGAATGGGGTGCTGGCATAACATACACCTAAAATGCTTGAGTGGCTTTGGAAAAAGGAAGTTTCTAGGAACTGAAAGGACTTTAAGGAAAGCAGTAAGGAAAGTCAAAATTCCTTGATCAGATTGTTAGTAGAATTTTGGAGTTTGAGGAAGCTACTAGTGAGGGATTGAAGGAAAGTGAGAAAAATCTTGTAAGCTGGAGGAAATGGAATCCTTGTTTGTAGGGGAAGAAAGTTTAGTAAAACTGTTGCTTGCAGTTATTGGGAAAGTGGAATATGTAGCTATTGGACTAGGGGATCTAACTAAGGAGATTTCCAGAGCAGAACCTTGTTTCTTCTTGCTGCTTATAATAAAATTCAAGAATAGAGAGACACACTAAAGGAAGTACTATTAAACATGAAGGAGCTAGGACTCAATAGTTTTGAAAATCCTCAACCTTAAGAAAATGACACTAAAAATAAGACGGCTTCCAAGTAAAGATCAAATTCAGGACAGTGGCAAGGAAATGCGGTCTAAAGACCTATGACTATTCAGTCTTTAAAAAGGACCTTTAACAAATTTGAGTGTGACTTTTGCCATCACAGCATAAGCTGAGAGTAGAAAAGGGCTTGCATCTATATGGGTGTTGCTTCTGTGTAATGGAGTGAGCCCCAGTAAGGTTCACGGGAGACCCACAAAATTATTAAGAGAATTCTATTCACATAAATACATCCAGGTACACAGACCATACAAAATGAAAAGAGCTCATTGGACATCTTAAAACCACTAAATTACAAAAATATGCTACCTTTTATAAAATGGAAATGATAACTCAGAGGGTGAAACCAAGAGCCCAGAGGGTAGAGTTATGAACCATATATGATTGATTGATTGATTAATTAATTAATACCAGGACTATGAACCTGTGCACAACTGGATTTTAGAATTTCTATTGGCCAATGTTTTGGTTTTCTAGGCTGCTCAAAGCAGATACCATGAAACGGGTTCAGCTTAAACAATGGGGATTTAATCACTAACAGTTTGAGATTGTGAAAATGTCCAAATCAAGGCATGATCAAGGTGATATTTTCTTCCTGAAGACTGGCTGCCAGTGATCCTGGGCTCCTTTCCCACATGGCAAAGCATAGGGCAGTGTCTGCTGCTCTCTCCCTTCTCTTCCAGGTTTCATTGCTTTCAGCTTCTTATTTCCATGGCTATCTCTCTCTGTCTGAACTCCATTCTCTTGTAAAGGACTCCAGTAAGAGGATTAAGACCCATTCAGATTGAAGCGAGTCACACCTTAACTGAAATGGCCTCATCAATACATCCTACTTTTATAATAGGTCCACATTCACAAGGACAGATTAACTTTAAAAGCATGTTTTTCTGGGATACATATAATTTCTAACCACTGTAGCCAAGAATTTCTGTACACCTCTGTGGGAAACTGAGTCTTCCATGTTGCCTGAGGCATATCTAGGGTGGGGGCTTAGAATGCTGAGCCGCAGGCCTGCATAGAATGCCATGCAGGCCCGCCCTGTGGAGATGTGTGTCTTGTGACTATGATAACGATATACACCTGATGTAAGTCTTGTGACTATGATGATGACGCTTCTGTAAACACCTGATGTAAATGCACCTGATGTGAACGTAGGTATCTGGTGGGCTCTCCCGAGCCCGAGGATCTTTAGCATATGCACGTGATCTGCTCTAATAAATAGCTGGAGCAACTCGGCATTATCGTCCACTTAGCCCAAGAGGCAAGTGGGCCCCCTGCTCCCTGGATACTTAGCTTTGTGTCCGTGTCTCATTCCTGCGACGCCCTCTCAGCAATACACCTCCTATTTAACTACCTCCTTGTTTTGAACAGAAACATCCATAGTGGTTATGCTATGCCTGTCCCATCATTGTACATTGGTTATGAAGGGAGTAGATAATTTGTCTCTTTAGTTCACAAGTCTACAGATCCAGAGGAACTGTAATGAAAAAATGGTACTTAATAAACTGTAATTGAGAAGCTTCATCCATGCCTGGACCTGATTAAATGACGAAATTGTTGATTTTGAGCTTTCCCAAGGGAAAGGTGTAGTTTTTCAGCAGACAGATTTTTTTTTAAAGGAATGCATGAATGATTGTGGGTGAGGACTGAAAGGTAGATAAACCAGGTTAGATGTGGGGAATTGTCCTTGGCAATACCCTCCTTATGTGTGGCCTAAATCAGGTTAGAGTCCACACTGGCTACAACTTTAATCCTTGACATTACCACATTATAATTCCCATTTCAATAGCCCTAACTCTTAGATGAATACATTTTCAGAAGTCCCCTTATTTCAGTTTGTTACTCTTGTGAGAATGAAAGTAAACAGTTGCAAAACAAAAGTTCCGTTTCACATTTTCCAAAACTTAGCTACTGATAAGTGGGGCCATCAGCTTATCATGTGAATTACATCTCAAATTTTCAGATGGTGATCCTGGCACTTGAAATTCACTCAAAGATAAGATGGCAGCTAAAGAAGAAGGCGTGATGCCAGAAGAGCAGACTAGGGTCCAAAGGATTTGGATGCATGAGAGCCAGTAAAATCCTTCCTTTTGACTGCTTTCTTAACTTAGATCACATATCTAGCTGCAAAGCAGAGTGTGTGCGCAACCCACAGAAGACAAAAGATGATCCAAGAAGGCAGGAAAAGAAATACTAGGACTTTCATTTTTTTCAGACGTATATATCCATATAACTGCCACAATAACCAAGAATATATGTGCATGTGTGTGTTCTTATGTTTATTTTCCATCTATTTTTATTATTACTGTAGCCATCCTAGTAGGTATAAAGTGGTGGTATCACCCATGGTATTAATTTTTATTTCCCTAATGGTTAATGATGTTGAGCAATTTTTTTCATATTTTTAGTGGCCATTTGTAGGTCTTCTTGAGGGTTATTGTCTATTCAAATACTTTACTCATTTTTTTTTAATTGTGTCACTTCTCTATTGTTGACTCATAAGAATTCCTTATATATTCTGGAAAATAGATCTTCATCAGATATATGATTTGCAAATATTTTCTCCAATTCTGTGGAACGTTTCCTAACTTTCTTGATGGTGTCCTTTGATATGCAAAAGTTTAAAATTTTGATGAAGTCCAATTTATCTATCTTTTCTTTGGTTGCTTGTACATTGAGTGTCATATATAGGAAACAATTGGCTAATGCAAGGTCATAAAGTTTTATGTCTATGTTTTCTTCTAAGAGTTTTATAGTTTTACCTCTCACACATAGTTCTTTCACCGATTTTGAGTTAATTTCTGTATGTAGTGCAAGATAGGTGTCCAAATACATTCTTTTGCATTGCCAGTAGTACCAGCACCATCTTTTTTGAAGAAAAGACTATTCTTTCCTCCACTGAATGGTCTTGGCACCATTGTCAAAATTCAGTTAACCATAGATGTATGGTTTATTTCCGGACTCTTATTCTATGCTATTTGTCTTTATGTCTATCCTTATGCTAATACCACACTGCCTTCATTACTGTAGCTTTGTAGTAGGTTCTAAAATCGCAAAGTGTGGGTCTTTCAATTTGGTTATTCTTTTCCAAGATTATTTGGGCTATTTAGGCTCCCTTGCAATTCCGTAAGAATTTTAGAATCAACTTGTCCATATATTTAAAAAGGCAGTTGGAACTTTTATAGGTATCAAGATAAAACTTAGATAAATTTGGAAATTATTGCTACTTGAACAATGTTAAGTCTTCAAGAACAATAACACAGAATGAGTTTCCAATCTTTTAAGCCCTAATTAATTTCTTTCATCAATATTTGTAACCTCTAATGTACCTTCTGTCTCTGTGAATTTTCTTATTGTAGATATTTTATATAATTGGAATCATACAATACTTGCCCTTTTGTGTCTGGCTTATTTCACTTAGCATAATGTTTTCAAGGTTCATTCATGTTGCAGCATGTATCACTACTTCATTCCTTTTAATGGCTGGATAATATTCCATTTTATGTATGTGCCACATGTTGTTTATTCATCTTATGAAGATCCTTGGGTTGCATCCACCTTTTGGCTATTGTGAATTATACTGCTATGAACCTTGGTGTACATGTATCTGTTTGAGTCCCTCTTTTCAATTTCTCCTTCATTTTTGAAGGATAATTTTGCCAGATGTAGAATTATTGGTTGTTTTTTTTTTCCTTTCAGCACTTTAAGAATGCCATTTCACTGCCTTTTGACCTTTATTGATTCTGATTGCAAATCAGTTGTTCTTCTTATTGAAGAGATATTATATATGGTTACTCACTTCTCTTGCTGCTTGCAAGATTCACTCTTTGTCTTAGTTTTAGGCTATTTGATTACAATGTGTCTAGGTATGGATCTCTTTGATTTTATTTTTATATTTTAATATTTTTACTTGGCATTTGTTGAGCTTTGTGATTGTGTAGATTCATGTTTTTTCATCAAATATCAGAATTTTCAGCCATTGTTTATTTTTTATTTTTGTTTTTTTTTCCAACTTTTTTAAATTGTGAGCTTTAACATATATACATAACAGTGATAACTTTCAAAGTACGATTTAACAAGTAGTTAGCAAATTTCAAAGAATGTCATGGGTCACAGTTCCACAACTTCAGCCATTTCCATTATTGTAAAATATAACATACATAAAGAAAGGTGTCATCTCTCGATGCACAGCTCAACAAGCAGTTATATGGGTAATTTCAAAAGTTGTTATGGGTTACAGTTCCACAATTTCAGTTCTTTCCCCATTACACAATACAAGGTATATACAGAAAGGTAAAGACCGTCAAGGCACAATTCAATGAGCAGCTATAGAGCAAATCCCAAGGGATGCTGTAGGCTACAGTTCCACCATGTCACTTACTTCCTTCCAGCCCTTCCAACACCCCAGCATCCAAATATATATATTAATATTTAGATTTAGATATTTATATTTATATTTATATATAAATAATTATATAAAGTTTCAGTATTCATAGACCTTTGTTCAATCTTATCCTGTTTGTTGATACTCCTTCTTCTCACTTAATCTCTTTCTCCATCTTCAGGGGTGTCTAGATAGTGAGCACCCTAACTTGGTCATATTAAAAGGGGGTGTTGACAGTATGGGTAAGGGGGCTGCATCTGATAGTTGATTTAAAGAAGCTATTGCATCTGGGTTTTAGGACTTGTCTGGTATAGGAACACTCTAGTGGATTTAAGTTTCAGAAAGATAAAATTTAGTGAGTGCATCTTTTATACAATATCAGGAAGGGACCTAGGTATTTGAGAACTACTTTTGGTAAGGGAATGGCATGCTGTGGCCAATTGGGATGTCTAGCTGGAGCTTGCATAAGGGAAACCTCCAGGATAGCCTCTTGACTCTATTTGGGATCTCTCAGCCACTGTGACCTCATCTTACTACCTTTCTTTTTTCTCCCTTTTGAAGTAGGCATTTTCAATCCATCACTGCCAGAGCCAGGCTCATTCCTGGGAATCATGTCCCACATCACCAGGGAGATTCATTCCTCTGGGAGTCATGTCCCTTATTGGGGGGGGGGGGGGGTTAATGAATTTGTTTGCTGAGTTGGACTTTGAGAGAGAAAGGCCACATCTGAGAACAAAAGAGGTTCCCTGGAGGTGCCTCCTAGGCATAATTATAGGAGGGCTCAGCCTCCTATTTACAACCCTAAATTTCACAAGAGCAAGTCTTAAGTCAAGTGTATGATTTATTAAGTAGTGGGTTCCTAACTTGACTTAATATATATTCTATCCCAAGATAAACAGTCAGTTTCTTACATTATCTTCACTTAGTTGTGCAATCATCATCACTCTCAACTTTAAACAATTATAACATACTACACTATTTCTTAAAATATTCTTTCTTTCTCTTTCTCTCTTTTCTGTCCTCTGAAACTCCCATTAAGCATATCTTGGTATCCTTTATGGTGTCCCTCAGTTTTCTGTGGCTTTGTTCAATTTTTCTTTCTTTTCCTCAGACTTTATAATCTCAATTGACCTTTCTTCAAGCTCACTGAATCTCTCTTTTGCCTACTCAACAGTGATATTAAGCCTGTCTAAGTAAGTTTCATTTCATTCATTGTACTTTTTAACTCCAGAATTTTTATTTGTTCCTCTAATATTTTTAAAATCTCTGTATTGATATTTTTATTTGGTGCAATATAGCTGTCAGATTTTCATTTAGCACTTTAGGCTTGGTTTCCTTTAGTCCTTTGAACATATTTAAATATCTGATTTAAAGTCTTTGTCTAGTAAGTCTAACATCTTGAGTTTGTCAAGGACAGTTTCAATTGATTGTTTTTTTCCTGTGTGGGTCATGTCTGCATGTTTTTTGTATGTCTTATAATTTATGTTGAAAACTGAACATTTAAAATATTATAGTTTGGAAGCTCTGGAAATCAGATCTTCTTCCCTCCTAGGGCCATTGTTGTTGATGCATATTGTAGTTATTTTCTGTTTAGTGACATTTTTCAACTTACTCTGAAAACTGAATATCTTTGCCATGTGTGGCCCATGAAGTTTCTCCTAGATTAGCTTAGTGGTCAGCTAATGATTAGGAAGAGATTTCCCTACACTCTTGCAAACAATAAATCTCCCTCTTTGGGTGGGGCTTCCTGTGCATGTTGGGGCACTTTTTCAACACAAACCACATAATTGATAAATAATGCAGAGCCTCAAGTTTAGTCCAAGGTAGAGATAGGGACTTCTCAGGTCTTTTCTGAGCATGTGTCCAGATGCACACAGCCCTGGGCATATGCATGGCCTTCTAGATTCACAGCAATATGTCAGAGCTTTTCAAAAACACCATGGCCACCTTGTTCCTCATCATTGCCTTTTACAATTTTTGATTAGTCTATTATTTGCTGCAACTATTATCCATCACCTCAGGCAGCTGTGATGTTAAAACATTTGATGAACATCCCCTGGGGAAAAGCTTTTTTTTGCTTAAAGGATGCAACTGAATTCTAATAAAGACAAGCCTTTTAAGTGGGGTCTTAAAGGGAAACACCAGACTAGTCAAATGATTACAATTCTTTGGAAATGTGGCTCCAGCTCTTTCTGGCTCCCTCTAGTACCAGGAATGTGCATTATTATTTTTCCCAGGGTAAAGTTAATACACTACAAGGCTTGCTGTTTCAACTGATATCCAGTTGTTCTGAAAATTTTGATTTTGACAATTTTTGCAAATTTTCAATGCTTTTATGGAGAGGCCCTTACAACACCATTTTTGCTGATGTCACCTCAAACATTTTAAATAACTCAAGAGGATATTTACCATGTCTGTTTCACTTCTTTCATTCCTGAAGTTCCTTATTTCCTTCAAGTATACTTTCCCTTTTGCCCAAAGGTCTTCCTTTAGCAGTTATTTTAGAGGAGCTGTGTCTTTGATAAATCCTCTTTGTTTTCTATTACCTTAGCATGCCTTTATGTCACCTACATTTCAAGAACTGGAAACTTATTTGCCCTCTGGTGCTTGGTGCTGGTCCTGGGGGGGTGAGAGATCATGTGTGTAGTAGTCACTGACAAACAAGAGACCCTGCTGTATCTTGTTTCAGGGTCTCTTATGCTGTTGTACACAGAGTAACCCAAGAACAAGCTTTATAGTGTCTATTTACTTTTATCATTCCTTAAAATTTTCTTTTTTATTTCATTCTGTCATAATAAAAACCTTATTTTATTTAATTGTCTCTTTTCATGAGTAGTGTGATGCTAAGTCTATGTCCCTTAAGGACAGGGTTTATTTCTTATGAATCTTTTATCCCTAGTGCCTAACACTGTGACTTGATCAATATAATTTTGTTTCTTGAATAATATCAGCAGAACTGACAACAGATTAGAGATTGTAGGCTGGGGGAAGGGCTTGTTAAGAAAAAATGATTGAAGGACTGGGAGATTTAAAGTAATGATTGTCAAACTTTATTGTTGATAAGAATAAACTGGTAAATTTGTTAAAATTTAGATTCCCTGACTTGACCTCATCCAACAATATTCTAATTCTCTAAGTCTCATATGTGTTCCAGAAATCTGTATTTTTAACAAGCACTTCAGTCATTCTGATGCAGAGCTTTTCTGTACAACTGTTTGAGAAGTATTGGTTTAGAAAATTAAGTTTTAAAATAATTTGATGTGTGTATAGCTCCTTGTGTTGTCATATATGTCCATGTTTCTCATCACCTATTTCAGGTTGTGTGATAATATAAGATAAACTTTATTGAATTTCACCACCACTCTACAATCCCACCCTCCACCAAGATGTCAAAAGAAAGTGAGTTTCAACACTTCTGAATGATCAGTATAGGTCAGGACCCCACAGATATGTCACAAAAGTAGATTAATGTCATAAACCTATGCTGGAGAAATCAAATCCAGATGGTCTGCAGTAATTCATGTGTTTGAATATTAGTGCCTTTGCTGTGCTGCCAGCATTAAAACAATGATACTAAATCTCCTTCAAAGGAGGTCAAGTCACATGTGGATTGTTTTTTTATCAAATTTAGTAATCTGCTTCCTGCTAGGACTTTAGGAAATCTAAAGAATCAACTACATAGTTATATGATCTTCAGGAACAGCTATTTTAAAGTGATAATTTACTGGAAAGGTAAGATCCATCCAGTTAAGTCTAACCAATTGCACTAACATCAATTTCATTTGTATATGGTTAAAGTTTTTAAGAGGTCTGTCATTTTTATTTGTCACTTCTGTACTTTTCAAAAAGCATATGGGCCTAAAGTTATTGCAAGGAAATGGAATAAAAATATATATTCTATATCATGCTCAATAAACATTTAGAAGTCCTTTTTGCTGAGGAGGAATTAGGTCCACATGTAAGGAAATTAATAAGCGAAATTATATGTATTTGCAGTCAAAGTGTGAAAAGACCTTTGTAAAAACATCAACATTTATAGAAAAGGTCTGGTTATTTTCAATATTTGAAGCATAATATTGATAACCTAATTCTCATTTTAATATCCAGAATTAGAAGTTGAGCAACCAAAAGCTGGTTATCTGCCTTTGGGCACTTTATCAGCAATTAAAGCACATTATCACCAGGAAATTTGGTGTTTTAGTTATGACTTCAAGTCCTGAAAAAATCAAGTTTCATTCTATATTGACATGAAAAAGGGTGATTAAAATATTATTCCAATAAAAAAATTCATAATCTTACATAGTTCAAAATTACATTTTTGTCAGTAAAGAGAAAAATGTGCAATGTATATCGATAAATTGAAGAGCATAAAATAGATATAAATAAATCAAATATTAATAAATTCAATTACAGAAACAAAAAGAAAAGAAAGACAAAAACTAGTTGTCTCAAAAATCTGAAGAATAAAAATCAAAAGTGAATGAAAACAAAGAAAGTATCCATGAAAATGATTTCTTTCTAAGAAAATATAAAATACTAAAATTGACTCATGGAAAGATAGAAAATCTGGAAAGACTGAAAATATGACCAAAATTTTTTAAGTTTAAAAACAAATTCCTTACTAAAAGAAGGGCTTTCATATTTGCCTATAAGTCATTTTTTAATCATTTTTTTCAAAGAATAGATACTTTCCTATGCTAATTAATCTGTTTCAGAGAATAAGAAAGAAAGAAATTGTCTCAATACAGTCTATGGAGCTAGTATAACTACAATAAAAAATTTTAAGAAACACATAAAAAATTATGTAAATGATAGCAGGTTCTTATTTATAACATGCAGAATTGAAATGCATAAAGACAATATAAAATATTGGTAGCTGAATTCAGCAGTGTATTGAAAATAATATACATTGGTCATGGAGTATTTATACTAGGAATGTAGGAATTGTCCAATATTTGGAAATCCATTAATATAATTCATAATATCAGTAAAAGAGGGAAAAAGTAACATCATTTCAATAGATACTGAAAAGGTATCAGATTGAGGAAGTTCCCTTCTATTCCTAATTTGTTGAGTGTTTTTACTATGAAACTCACAGCTAACATACTTAATGGTGAAAGCAGCTTTCCCCCTAATTAATTTAGGAACAAAACCTCTTCAACATTGTACTGGAAGCTCTAGCCAGGGAATTAGGTGAACAAAAAATGAAATAAAAATATCTAGATTGGAGGACTCTATAAAAGTTTTACTTATTAAGTTTATTTTTTCAGAAACTTAAAACTTCCAGATTGTTCCTATGCCAGATAAGCCCTGAAACCCAGAGGTACCAGTTTCTCCAAGAACATCACCCAGGTTCATTCCTCTACCCCATAATGTTGACACCCCTTTTCAGCATGAAGAAGTTAGAATGGCCATTGCCCAAATACCCCTGAAGATGGAGAGATCAATCAAAGGAGAGGGAGGAGATGTAACAGAGAAGTTAAGATTTAACAAGTGATTATCACTATGGAATGATTATACAGATATTTCTTTTAAGTTTCTACTGTATTAAAATAATCAGAAGGAAACACCTGAAATTGTTGAACTCTAACCTAGTAGCCTTGATTTTATATAGTGATTATATAACTATACAGTTTTTATCTTATGACCATGTGATTGTAAAAACCTAGTGACTGACACCCCATTTATCCAGTATATGGTTAGATGAGTAATAAAATAAAGACATGCATGGGAAAAATGTAGAATATAGGGTACCTAGAGATAGACAGAAGCTGGAAAAGGAGGAGCAGTTACCTAACATGTACAGAATTGTTAACGAGGTTGAACTTAAATGTTTGGGAATGGTTAGAGGTGATAGAGTTCATTATCAGGATTATAAGTAACTGTACCATACTGAAGGTGTATTTGATTGAAAAGGGTTGTTTAAAGTCATGTATGTAAATAAGTTCTTGCATGAAGCACTACAAATGTAAAAAAAAATAATAGAAGGATATATGGGAAAAACATAGCTATTGCAAACTATGGAGTATAGTTAACAGTAATAACTTAATATTCTTTCATCAACAGCAACAAATTTACTACACTAATACCATGGGTCAACAATGAGGGGGGGAGATAAGGGGTGTGGGAGGAATTGGGTTTTATTTTTTATTCTTATTTCTGTTCTGGAGTAATGAAAATGTTCTAAAATCAATCATGGGGATGTATGCACAACTATATGATGATACTTTGAAACAGTGAGTGTATACTTTGGATGGTTTGTATGGTGTGAGAATATATCTCAAGAAAATTGGAAAAATATCCAGGTTGGAAAGGAATAAGTAAAACTATCTCTATTTACACATGACATTATCTCATATACAGAAAATCTAGCGAATCCACAAAGCTACTGGAGCTAATAAATGTGTTCAGAAAGGTTGCAGGATACAAAATCAAAAGGAAAAATCAGTTGTATTTCTATATATTAGCAATGAACAATCCAAAAAGGAAATTTAAAAATTCCATTAACAAAAGGCTCAGAAAGAATAAAATACTTTGGAAGAAATTTAACCAAAGAAGTGTAAGATTGTACACTGTAGATTACAAAACATTGTTGAAAGAAATTAGATAAGGCCTAAATAAATGGAAATATATCACATGATCATAGATTGAAAGACTTAATATTGTTAAGATGGAAATACTGAATTGATTTGAAGTAATCTCTATTGGAATTCCAATTGCTTTTTTTGCAGAAATTGACAAAGGGATGCAAAATTCATCTGGAAATTCAAGGGATCTAGAATATGCAAGATAGTCTTGAAAAAGAGTAATAAAGTTGGAGGACTTACAACAAAGATTACAGTAATCAAAACAATGTGGTAATCTCATAAGATCATACAGATCAATAGAATAGAATTAAGAGTCCAGAAACAAACTTATACATTTATGGCCAATTGAATTTTTTGAAGATTTTATTGAGATACCTTCACAAATCATATACTCCAACCAAAGTATACAATCAATGTCTCACAGTATCATCACTTAGTTGTGCAATCATCATCACACCCAATTTTACACCGTTTTCATTGCTCCAAAGACACAAGTACAGACAATTGAATTTTGACAAAGGTGTCAAAACCATTTAATGGGAACATAATACCTTTTCAACAAATGGTGCCAGGACCAGTGAATATTCACATGCAAAAGAATCAATCTGGACCCCTACCTCATCTCATATACAAAAATTAACCCAAGATGGTTGAAAGACCTACTTGAAAGAGCTAAAACTATAAAATTCATAGATGAAAACATAGATGTAAATCTTTAAGACCTTGGGTTAGGCAAAACTTTTTTTTAGACATGACAACAAAAGGACAAATGAGAAATGAAAAAATAAACCGGATTTCATCAAAATAAAAAACTTTTGTGCTTCAAAAGACACCATCAAGAAACTGAAAAGATCTTGCATGGACTGAAGAAAATATTTGCAAATCATGTATTTGAAAAGGGACGTTTCTCCACAGTATATGAACAACTGTTACAACTGAAGTAAGCTAATTATAACTTTGGCAAAGGATCCAAATGGATATTTCTCCAAAGAAGATACACAAATATCTAATAACCGCATTAAAAGATGATAAACATCATTAATCATTAAAGAATTGTGAATAAAGTCCACTACTAGGAGGACGATAGTGAAAAGGACAGATAATAACAAGTCTTGAGAGGATGTGGAGAATTTAGAAGCTTCACACACTACTGGTGAGAATGTGATATGGTTTAGCTGCTGTGGAAAGCAGTTTGGTGGTTCCTTCATAAGTTAAACAGAGAATTACCATATGACCCAGTACAAAAGTGTTCATAGTAGCACCATTTATAATAGCCAAAATGTGGTAACAACCCAAATGCCCATCAACTGATGAATGGTTAAACAAAAACTAGTATATTTATACAATGTAATATTATTTGGCAATAAAAAGGAATAAAGTACTGATAAATGCTGCAACATGGATGAACCTTTAAAACATTATGCCATGTGAAATAAGTCGAACAAAAGTCCATATATCATATGAATAATTTATGTGAAATTTCCAGAATAGTCAAATCCATAGTAACAGAATGTAGATTAGTGGTTGCCAGGGCCTGGGGTGGAGGTGGGAATGATGAATGACTGTTAATGAGTATGGAGTTTCTTTGAGAAGTGAGAAAGTGTTCTAACATTTATTGTGGTGGATCTGCGAATATACTAAAAACATTAAATCATGCAGTTAAATGGGTAAATTGGATGGCATGTCAATTATATCTCAATAAAGCAATTAAATAATATATAAAGGCATATCTTCAAGTCATTAGATAATCTTTACACATCATTTAATGACTTTCAAGTGTCCCCATTTTATGGCTATACAACATTTACTTAACTTCTTTCCTATTGTTGAACACTTACGTGGTTTCTAATTCTTTCCAGTATTATAATCAGTCCTTTGATGAGCACTGCTATAGTTTAAGGTTTGCATGTATATTTTTTTTTATTTCTCAATGATAAATTCCTAGAAGGAGAATTGCTGGATCAAAGAGTATGCACATTTTTTACTTTGGATGGAGATTGACAAATCACTTTCCACAGTGATTCTCTTATTTCAAAAGACCATAAATGATTTGTGAAAGTGCTGAGTTCCCTGCAACTTACTCAGTGCTGGATGTTTTCTTCTAGTACTAATTTCTATTCTCCTCCACTTTGTCTTCTCATCTCCTTTCTTCTTAACATTAACTATATATATATTTTCCTAAAGCTCTCTTCTCCGTAGTAATTACTGAACTGATGAAGACTTTTAGGGAGTTCTCTAGTGAAATGATCTAGGAGTTTATTTTTACAAATTTCCTTTTCAGCATTAAAAGACATAACAGACTGGCTTGTCCAAGTTTCACATGGCATGCAATTAAGAGGACTGTCTGTCACCCATTGTCCATTTGTTTGCTGCTTTAGTCCTCCTAATCCCTTTAAATGGTAGGCATCTCTATCATTTCAAAAGGAGAATCTTGATACCTGAAGAGGTTAAATCACTTAATTAAGGTCACATAGCTTGCAGTTAGTAGAGCAAGGGGTCAAACTCAGCTAAGTTTGGTTTTAAAGCATGTACTTCTTCTACTATGCTACATTCATTTATTAAGGTCAACAAGTATTTGTCGGGAACCTACTCAGTGCCAGGTACTAGTTTAGTGATAGGGGATATAGTGATGTGTGAAAGTAACAGTACTCTTAAGGAATTTATAAATATAAAAGTATGATAAACTTAACTAGTGATAAATGAAATAAAGAAAATAAAACAAAGTGATGACAGAGTGACTGGGGAAGAAAGTAGATAAAGTGGCCAGATAAACCGCTCTGAGGAGATTTGAGCTAAGACTTGAATAATGAGAAGGGGCTAACCGTATGAAGACCATGGGAAGGATGTTCCAGGAAGAGGAAGTAAATTGCAAGTACAAAGACCTTGAGGCAGAAACTAAGAGCATAATCTAGAAATAGAATGAGGGTTAACACAGACGTTGCAATTTGTTCTGACAACCCATCATCTTGAACCCTTTTCTTTGTTTTGAGAAGTCCTTTTATTAGGAGGAGTAGTGGGATGCAAAGAGAGCCTCTTTCCCCAAGAATGAACTGGTAGATGTTTTCCTTTCTGACCTTCTCGCAAATAGGGTACAGGAATGTGACCCAGGCCTCACCCATCAGGCAGAAAAGTTTGAGGTTTTAACTCAGGAGCTAGAGTCACAAGACAGAGGGAAAGAAGACCTTTCTCTCTCCAGCAGTCATAATGTTGCTGCAGAGTTATGTTCCTGGTCCAGAAGCAGAGTGCTGCATCTCTAGTGCTCTATAGTTATAGTGGTGGTTTCCTCATGAGACCAGTTCTGAACTTGATTTTGGCTGTTGTGTCTGGAAGCTTAGCTTGTAGCCTGATTCTCTAATCCTCCCAAACATTTTTATAATTTTAGCTTTAATAAGCTTCTTTCCTCATTGATAATTCCACATAAGCCTCTGTTGCTTGTGACTAAGAGCCCTGGATGATATTGGCAGTGTGGCAGAAGCATAGCGAAAAGGGGATGAGTTGTAAGAGAGTGTGGCAAGCAGAAAAAAAATGGCCCCAGAAAGATGTCCACATCTTAATCCCCAGAACCTGTGAATATGTTATCTTACATGATAAAAGGGAATTTGCAAGTGTAAATAAGTTAAGAATCTTGAGATGGGAAGAGTATCCTGGATTATCCAGGTGGGCCCAATGCAATCACATGTTTCCTTATAAGAGGGAGGCAGGAGGGTCATATGAAGGAGAAGACATGATGATGGCAGCAGAGGTTGGAGCGATGTGAGGCCATGAGCCAAGGAATTCAGGTGGCCTCTAG
Organism: Choloepus didactylus; assembly: GCF_015220235.1. NCBI lineage: Eukaryota > Metazoa > Chordata > Mammalia > Pilosa > Megalonychidae > Choloepus > Choloepus didactylus. Next base: position 181,505,727 of record NC_051334.1, on the reverse strand, counting down.
AAGCTGAAAAAGTCAAGGTATGGATTTTCCCCTAGAGTCTCCAGAAGGAACATAGCCCTGCCAACCCATTTTAGATTTCTGACCTCTAGAATGGGAAGATGATAAATGTGTGTTACATCTCCAAATTGGTAGTAACTTGTTACAGCAGCAATTGTAATCAACACAGAGATTTGTAATAAAGATATAAAGATTTCTAATAGTTTGGCTTTCAGTTTAAGGATAATGGAAAACCAATGGATGCTTTTAAGGAGGAAAGTCACATTACCTTGTGCTGGTTTGAATCTATTATGTCCCCCACAAAAAATATGTTCTTTTTTTTCCAATTTTTTTTTCAATTTTATTGAGATATATTCACATACCATGCAGTCATCCAAATTGTACAATCAGTTTGGTCACAGTATCATCATATACTTGTGCATTCATCACCCCAATCTAGTTTTTGAACATTTTCCTTGTACCAGAAAAAGTGAAAATAAGAATAAAAAATAAAGGTAAAGAAGAACACACAAAATACTCCCTCTCATGCTATTTTTCATTTAGTTTTTTGTCCCCATTTTTCTACTCATCCATCCATGCACTGGATAAAGGGAGTGTGATCCACAGGGTTTTCACAATCACACTGTTACCTCTTGTAAGCTACATTGTTATGCAATTGTCTTCAAGAGTCAAGGCTACTGGGTTGGAGTTTGATAGTTTCAGGTATTTACTTCTACCTATTCCAATACATTAAAACCAAAAAAGGGTTATCTATATAATGTGTAAGAATGTCCATCAGAGTGACCTCTTGACTCCATTTGAAATCTCTCAGCGACTGAAACTATATTTCATTTCATTTCACATCCCCCTTTTGATCAAGAAGATGTTCTCAATCCCATGATGTTGTGTCCAGTTTCATCCCCTGGAGTCATATCCCGCGTTGCCAGGGAGATTTACACCCCTGGGAGTCAGGTCCCATGTGGTGGTAGGGGGGAGGGCAATGAGTTCACCTGCCAAGTTGGGTTAGCTAGAGAGAGAGGGCCACATCTCAGGAACAAAGAGGCACTCGGGGAGACTCTTAGGCACAATTATAAGCAGGTTTAGCCTCTCCTTGGAGCAACAAGCTTCATAGGGGCAAGCCCCAAGACAGAGGGCTCAGCACATCAAGCCATCAGTCCTCAATGTTTGTGAGAAGGTCAGCAACAATCCAGGTGAGGAAGCCCAACACCTCTGCATTCCCCCCCAGCTCTTCAGGGGGGCCTCAAATATGTATTTTTATTCTCTGCCCAAATTAATTTGGGATGTGTCTCTATTTCACACTAACCTATGCAAACCTACCAGGTCTCACTTGTTATTAAAAGTTCCATGTAATTGTGGTATTTGAACAGACTGTACAAGTTAAATTGTTTAGGAAATATAGATCTTGCACCAACTAAACATCTCTTTCCTTGGTCTCACATGGGATTTGAAGTTTTAAAATGCAGTCATTATTGTCCTTTACCCTTTGGCCCGATTTGCCCTAGTCCTAACCACATCTGCTTCATTCATATCTCTAGTTGAAGTCTGGACTCTTTTTCAGCTTTTTTTAACAGTTGATCTGATGTGCTAATACTGACATTGATATCTGCCAAGCTCCAGCTCTGAGTTTCAGGTGTCACACTGATACCCAAAGTTACAGGGATTGATCAAGTTATACACAAAGGGATCAGCATCTCAGAATCTGGAGATAGCCATTACAATTCAGGAATAGATGTGACTGCTGTAAGAGCTTACAATCTAGGGACCATTACAATCATTGTTTCCCTGTTAGGCTGTGCTCTGAGGTTCAATTCTGAGTTTGGACATTGTATTAGTTCATACTGGTGAGGCATTATAATGTTTGCCTTTGTTTCTGGCATAGTTCACTCAAAATGCTATCTACAGGATCCATTCACCTCTTTGTGTGTCTCACAGATTCACTCCTTCTTGCAGTTGCTCAATATTCCATTGTATGCACACACAACAGTTCACCATTCTGTTTCTCAGTCGATGTACCCTTAGGCCACCTCCACCCATTGCAAATCATGTGTACTCTCTCTGCAAACACCAGTGTGCAAATGTCCATTCATGTCGCTGCTCTTAGATCCTCCAAGTAAATGCCCCCTAATGAGGTTGCAGGACCTTATGGCACCCACCTACTTAGTTTCGTGTGGAACCAACCCACTGTCCTCCAGAAAGGCTATACAATTCTGCCTCCTAACCAACAGTAAATATGTATATCCCTCTCTCCATGTTTTCTTCAGCACTTTTATCCCCGTTTATATTTTTCCATACAATTTCATAGAGCTATAGTCACATAGCATACAATTATCCACAGTGTACAATCAGTTGTTCACGGTATCATCATACAGTTGTGCATTTATCACCACAGTCAGCACTTGAACAGAAAGATTACTATGGAAAAAAAGTTTTTTATTGAATAAAAAAAAAAGAAAAGAAAAAGAAAAATACAGTATCATACAATACAATATGATAGTAGGGTCAGACAACAAAACCACTACCAAGATCCCATATCCCTCCCTTATGTTCCCCTCTCATACACATTTAGCTTTGGTATATTGCCTTCATTACATTTAATGGAAGCATATTACAATGTCACTGTTGACCATAGACTCCAGTTTGCTTTGATTATATTTTTTCCCCAATATCATTCCCTTTCCAACACTCTGCATGGTTGACATTCATTTGTTCTCCCACATGCAAGAACAGTTTTATATTTGTACATTTAGTCACAATCATTGACCACTCCAGTTTTTTCTAAGTTAAACAACCCTAGTCTTTACCTTCTATCTTTACCTCAGGTGTCATTCATGCCTCTAGACCACCTCTTTCAGTTTTACTCACAGACATCTTTGTTCAGTGTACTTACAATATTGTGCTACCATCACACAGTATTATGATATCTATTTCTGGATCTATACAAGCAATCCTGCTGAACATTCTGTAGTCCGTCAGCATCAAATGCCCAACCCTCTTTCTTTTCCCTGGTAGCCTGCATTATCAGCTTTTAACTCTCAATGGTTGTTCACGAATGTTAGTTCATATTAGTGAGACCATACAGTATTTGTCCTTTTTTTTCTGGCTAACTTTGCTCAACATAATGTCTTTAAGGTTCATCCACATTATTATGTTCCATGTCTTTGTTCTGTTTTACAGCTGCATAATATTCTACCATGTATATGTATCACAGTTTGTTTATCCACTCGTCCGTTGGTGGACATTTGGGCTGTTGCCATCTCTTGGCTATTGTGAATAATGCCGCGATGCACATCAATTTACAAGTGTCCATTTGTGTCTTAACTTTCAGTTCCTGTTCGATTTCTTTTAGTAGTTTCTTGTAGTTTTCTTGGTATAGGCCTTTTGTGGCCTTCGTTAAGTTTATTCCTAAATACTTCATTCTTTTGGTTGCTATTGTAAATGGATTTTTTAAAATTTCTTCTTCTTGTTGTACATCACTTGTGTATAAGAACACTACAGATTTTTGTGTGTTGATCTTGTAGCCTGCCACTTTGCTGTGACTAGTTCTAATAGCTTTGCTGTAGATTTTCTGGATTTTCTACATATAGAATCATGTCATCTGCAATGAGTGAAAGTTTTACCTCTTCCTCTCCAATTTGAATGCCCTTTATTTCTTTTTCTTCCCTAATTGCTCTAGCTAGCACTTCCAGCACAATGTTGAATAACAGTGGTGACTGTGGGCATCCCTGTCTTGTTTCAGATCTTAGAGGGAAAGCTTTCAGTATCTCCCCATTGATTACAATGTTAGCTGTGGATTTTTCATATATTGTCTTTATCATACTGAGAAAATTCCCTTCTATTCCTATCATTTGAAGTGTTTTCATCAAGAAAAGATGTTTAATTTTGTCAAATGCCTTTTCTGCATCAATCAAGATGATCATATGGTTTTTCTGCTTCGATTATTGATGTGGTGTATTACATTAATTAATTTTCTTGTGTTGAACCAGCCTTGGATACCTGGAATAAACCCCACCTAGTTGTTGTGTATAATTCTTTTAATGTGCTGCCGGATTCGATTTGCGAGTATTTTGTTGAGGATTTTTGCATCTATATTCATTAAAGAGATTGGACTATAATTTTCTTTTTTTTGTCATATCTTTGTCTGATTTTGGTATTAGGGTGATGTTGGCTTCATAGAATGAGTTGGGTACCTTTCCCTCTTCTTCAATTTTTTGACAAGTTTGAACAGGAATGGTATGAATTCTTTCTTGAATGCTTGGTAGAATTCACATGTGAAGCCATCTGGTCCTGGGCTTTTCTTTTTGGGGAGCTTTTAGATGACTGACTCAATCACTTTATTTGTGATTGGTATGTTGAGGTTGTCTGTTTCTTCTTGAGTTAATGTTGGTTCTTTATGCTTTTCTAGGAGGTTGTCCATTCATGTATGTTTTCCAGTTTATTAGCATGTAGTTGTTCATATTGTCTTCTCATTATCTCCTTTATTTCTGCAGGGTCAGTAGTTATGTTTCCTTTCCCATTTCTGATTGCATTTATTTGCATTGCTCTCTCTCTCTCTCTCTCTCTCTCTCTCTCCCCACCTCCCTCCCTCCCTCTTTGTTAGCCTAGCTAGGGGTCCATCAATTTGTTGATTTTCTCGAAGAACAAGCTTCTGGTTCTGTTGATTCTCTCTATTGTTTTCCTGTTCTCAGTTTCATTTATTTCTGCTTTAATCTTTCTTGTTTCTTTCCTTCTGTTTGCTTTGGGGTTTTTTTGCTGTTCTTTCTCTAGTTCCTCCAGGTGGACAGCCAATTCCTCAATTTTTGCTCTCTCTTCTCTTTTAATATAGGCATTTAGGGCAATACATTTCCCTCTTACCTCCACCTTTGCTGCATCCCATAAGTTTTGATATGTTGTGTTTTCAATGCCATTTGCCTTGAGATATTTACCAATTTCTCTTGCAATTTCTTCCTTTACCCACTAGTTTTCTAAGAGTGTGTTGTTTAGTCTTCATATATTTGTGAATTTTACAATCTTCTGCCTGTTACTTATTTCCAACTTCATACCATTATGATCTGAGATAGTGTTTTTTATAATATCAATATTTTTAAATTTGTTGAGACTTGCTTTGTGACCCATCATGTGGTCTATCCTAGAGAATGTTCCATGAGCACTTGAGAAAAATGTGTATCCTACCACTGGAGCTGGGCCACGCTCCTCTTTTCTTGGGAAGTTATGGTGTTTAGCAAATTCTCTCTGCCACTTGACTTATTGCTTTGTCTCTCATTGCTATCTTAGCTCTGCTCTTGCCTGGGCCCAAATTGCAAGTCTTTGAGGCTTTCTGTAATAGGCTACTTAAAATAGTTATTTAAAAAAAGAGAGAAAAAGATAAAAAAAAAAAAAAAAAAAAAGAAAAGAGAAAATGAAGGGCCCAGTATAGACTATTTAAAGAAAAGCCCTTTAATTCTGTCCTTGCAGTTCTGATGGGCTATTGATATGCAAAAAACAAGGAGTTGGAAAGCAGTTGAGGAACAATCAAAAACCAGAAAAACCGGCTTGTCAGAGAAGGGCCCAGGCATGCAGCATTTTCTTCTTATGATGGGTACAGACATATCATTTCATACCTAGACTAAAGAACACCCGTCGTTGGTTAAATCTGTCTTTAAATATTGAGTCAACTGCAGTCTAGTAACAAATAAGACTTGGACCAGAATTGATTATTGGGTCCTGGCCTCCAACACAAACAGACAATCCAACAAAACAACTCATTGGTGCTTAGTCTGTAGCACTAGGAATATAAGATTCAAACTGGGAAAATATCCAATCCTATTTAACTATGTGCTGCTCCCTAACCATATCTCAAGTACCATGGTTATTTCTAAGAACCACAATATTAGGATATTACAAACTATATTACCTTCAGACTAGGAAAAAAACATTTCTGGAAAAGGAATTGGGAAAAATGTGGAGGTTTAGCAAATACCAATTCTCATGTATTTAAAAGGCTGTTATGTGAAAATGACTAATCATAGTCATGATTAATGGGAATGGTAATATGATGCTTAATGCATTGAGTTGTTTTGAGGATTAAATGAGGATATATGTATATGTGCATATTACTATTTTTATTATTATCAATATATTCTGATTGTATCTACATGGCAAAACCTGGACCAATAAAGTTATAATGAAATAAACTGCAGCCAAATATGAGGATGAATATTGTAGAATAGCAAAGATAGGTGTCTAAAGATAGGATGACTTGCTTAGTTAGGTTGTAAAATCCCTGGCATTGAAAGAGACCCAGCAGAGGGTGGACTTGCTGTTGGAATAGTTCAGAGAATATTCCCATTTTGAGTTGGAAGTTAGATCAAGATATTTATTGAAGTCACATCTATAACTCTAAGAATATAAGATGTTTATGCATTGATTTTTCTTGAGAGCTATAAAGCAGAGGAAAAAAGGAATCTTTTTATGCCATCATGATAGCCCCTAGTTCTGCCTGTCAAATATGCTGGGTTTTTCTTCTGGTCACAAGGTAGGGTTGTACTTCTTATCAAGTAAGATTGTGTAGTGTGTGTAACTAGTTCTCCCTGATGAGTATGAATGGAAGTGGCAGCCTCACTTCTTCACTGAATCATTTAATTAATAATGTAAGACCCTGTAGGGTCTTCTCTTCCCTCTGGCATAGTGACAAGCAATGTTACAAAATGATAGTTGTTCTTAAGCCTGGAAGAATGAGTAACTGCAATAGCGATCCCCCCTGCAAAACAGTGGTGGATGTGTCATCTGAGTAAGAAATAAACTGCTTATTTTAAGTCATTGAGCTTTGGGAGTTGTTTGTTACTGCAGCATAACCTGGCCTATCTTGATCAATATAATGATACTGAATTATAAAGATTTCTGATGATGTGTGCAAGCTCTGGTTTGACATTTCACCTTTACCATTCCCTAAGAAGAATTGAAATAACTAACATTTTCATGTATCTGGTCTAAATAAAGTTTGTCTCTCTCATTTTTTCCAATTCTGTATTCCCCCATGTCTCACCTCCCCAGCCCCAACCCCCAAATATAAGATGGAAATACAGGGCAGTTGTAATTTGTGCCGGTTTGAGTGTATTGTGTCCCCCAAATGCCATTATCTTTGTAGTCTTGTGTGGGGCAGAAGTTTTGGTGTTGGTTAGATTTGCTTGGAGTGTGCCCACCCAGCTGTGGGAGATAATTTTGATGAGATGTTCCAATGGAGGCGTGGCCTCACCCATTCGGGGTGGGCCTTGATTGGTGGAGCTATATAAATGAGCTGACTCAAAGAGAGAAAAGGAGTGCAGCTGGGAGTGATGTTTTGAAGAGGAGCAAGCTTGCTGGAGAGGAACGTCCTGGGAGAAAGCCATTTTGAGGCCGGAGCTTTGGAGCAGACGCCAGCTGCCTTCCTAGCTAGTAGAAGTTTTCCGGACGCCATTGGCCATCCTCCGGTGAAGGTACCTGATTGCTTGGACGCTTTGTGCCTTAAGACTGTAACTGTGTAGCGAAATAAACCCCCATTTTATAAAAGCCTATCCATCTCTTGTGTTTTGCATTCTGCAGCATTAGCAAACTAGGACAGATTTTGGTACCAGAGAAGTGGGGTGCTTTTGCTGCTGTGTTTGCAAATACCAAACATGTTGGAACGGCTTTTCAAATGGATAAGGGGAAGACTCTGGAAGAATTGTGAGGAGCTTGATAGAAAAGGCCAAAACTGCTTTAAAGAGACTGTTTGTGGAAATATGGACTCTAAAGATAATTCTGATGAGGACTTAAGCAGAAATGATGAATGTGTTGTTGCAAACTGGAAGAAAGGAGATCCTTGTTTTAAAGTGGCAGAGAATCTGGCAAAATTGAGTCCTGGTGTCAGATGGAAGGAAGAATCTGGAAGCAACAACTTGGAATACTTAGCTGAGGAGATCTCCAGACTACGCGTGGAGGACGTATCCTGGCTTCTCCTTGCAGCTTATAGTAAAATGCGAGCAGAGAGAGATAAACTTAGAACTGAACTCTTGGGTTCAAAGAAACCAGAAGCTGATGGCTTGGAAAATTGTGAGCTTCCCGGGGGTGGAATTCCAGAAGCTACAGCCCAATGTGAGGATGTAACCAAACATGGAATCCAGCTGCCATTTCAGTACAAGCCAATATTGGAGATGGAATTATCCAGAAAGGATTTGTGGAAACTCCTGTTGTCTGATGGCTTTGACCCCTGCATGCTTCATGCGAAGCCAACAGAATTTTTGCGAGATCTTTATAGACAGAGCCATTGCCGATCTGGACTGGAGGAGACAGACAAGGAAAAAATTAAAGGAAAAATCTCTTCAAAGACAGAGCCATGGAGGTTGAGGTCTGGAGTCAGGAGGTCTCGGGCTGGGAGAGCGGAGCAGCCCACATGCATGGAAAGGGTGAGTTTGCCCTGGAGGTCGAGGGCGGGCTTTCCGCCTCAATGCTCTGGAAGAGTTCTGCCACCTCAGGTCCCAAAGAGGTTGGAGCACATTCCCAGGGAATTGGGGAGAGCCTGGCTGCCACCACACTGTTCTGAAGGGGTTGAGCGTGTGCCCCGGAGATGGAAGGGAATCCGGGAGCTGCCCCGATGTTTGAGGAGGGTGGGGCCGAGAAGGTGGTCTCCCCAATGTGTGGAAATGTTGGAGCACTCACCTAAGTGTTTGGAGAGGAACGGGCTGCAGAAAAGGCCCTTGGGAAGGGTTAGGCTCCCACTCTCTCAAGCCCCAAGGATGCAACATTGTTCCGTAAATGACTCTCGGACTTTGAAATCTAATGGACTTTGTCCTGTGGGTTTTAGGAACTGTTTTGCTCCTGTTAACCCTGTTTTCCTTACTGTTTCTCCTTATGGCAATGGAAATGTTTATCCTATGAATGTCTCTCCTTTGTATATTGGAAGCACATAACTTGTTCTAGGTTCACAGATCCACAGCTAGAGGGGAATTATGCCTTAGAACTGACCAAGCCTAAACTGATTTTGATGGGATTTTGTACTTAACTTTTGTTACTGAAATGATTTAAGTTTTTGTGATATTGTGATGAAATGAATGTATTTTGTATTTGGAAAGATAATGTCATTTTGGGGTCCAGGGGATGGAATGTGCCGGTTTGAGTGTATTGTGTCCCCCAAATGCCATTATCTTTGTAGTCTTGTGTGGGGCAGAAGTTTTGGTGTTGGTTAGATTTGCTTGGAGTGTGCCCACCCAGCTGTGGGAGATAATTTTGATGAGATGTTCCCATGGAGGCGTGGCCTCACCCATTCGGGGTGGGCCTTGATTGGTGGAGCTATATAAATGAGCTGACTCAAAGAGAGAAAAGGAGTGCAGCTGGGAGTGATGTTTTGAAGAGGAGCAAGCTTGCTGGAGAGGAACGTCCTGGGAGAAAGCCATTTTGAGGCCGGAGCTTTGGAGCAGACGCCAGCTGCCTTCCTAGCTAGTAGAAGTTTTCCGGACGCCATTGGCCATCCTCCGGTGAAGGTACCTGATTGCTTGGACGCTTTGTGCCTTAAGACTGTAACTGTGTAGCGAAATAAACCCCCATTTTATAAAAGCCTATCCGTCTCTGGTGTTTTGCATTCTGCAGCATTAGCAAACTAGGACATAATTGTTCCATAAGGCTACCAGTATTCATGGATGGGTTTTGGTGGGGGAGTGATATTCAACCCATTGGGAGGGCACAGGTGGCTACCCAACCCTATATCTTCACACAGACACACACACCCTCAACCCTCACCCCCCCACCCCACCACAAACAGGTTTCATTCACCTTAGTATCCCTACCTTTCCTGACTGGCTGCACACCATGATGGCCTCATGTTAAGGCCAACTGGGCTACATCTGAAACTTCTGGAGTCATGCCAGAACATTCCACTCCATTCACCTCTGCTAGCCCTTCTTTTGCTCCTAGAGTGCACAGACACCCACATCTAAGTATGTCATAGTACAGCACTGCTTTGACTTGAACAGAGCAAGGGAAGGCAACTGAGGGAAAAGCAAGAGATTAAGGTGAGACAATAGCAATCTTAAAACTAGAATACTGTGTGATGACTGAGGAGAGTTTGATGGAAGATTTTTTGAAGTGAAGCGAAATCAACCAAGGGGAAACTTTATGAGAATCCTGACACATCTTCTTAGAAAGGAGCAATTGTGATGCTATATGGGGCCTTTTTACAGACCTTCATTCTGTTATGGAAACAAAGTAGAGATGACACATATAGGTGATCCAATTACACAAAATATAACTTTGTTACTATAGCAATGATCTTTGTTATTAGTGACATAGCAGTCAACATTCATTTTATCTGTATAGATTAGATCAGAAATAAAAATTCCTTTTGTATTTATAATCACCTTCAGGGAGGATAACTGGAGGGGTAAAGCCACTGAAGATACTAAAACTAGGAGAGAGGGTCACTCAGAATTATTTCACTTGTGAAAGTCAGAGAAAAGGGGAGGAAAATTTACACCAATTCTTTCAGATGCTTTTTACTGCCCCCACTGCCTTGTTTAGCTCTCACCCTGCCAGCTAACAATTCTTTTTGTGTCCCAGGTTGTATGCATCTGCTTTTCCCTTGTCCAGCTAGCTAGAAGCTCTTTGACGGTAAGTCCACTGATTGCCAGCTCTGCCACTAACTTACTTTATTACCTTGAAAATCTGTTTTCTTGCTGGGTTATGATTTCTTGATCTGTAAAAAAAAAACGGGGGGGATTGGAGCACAGATGGGGGTGATATTCTCTTCCTCTTGTTAGAAATGTGATTTGGTTGTATTTTCCCCCAGGAGCAGGCGGGTGTGTTACTTTTGAGAAGTACATTTTGAAAGGAGTCAATAATTCCCTTGTAAAATAAAGGTAGTGAAAATAAAACCAAAGGAAATGACTGAACATCCTTGGGGGTCTGTAGATGAGGCCTGATGATAGGCTCAGAGGAAATTAGGTGCTGTAGGAGTATATTTATTTCTTAGGAAACAGCAAGAGCCATTAAGCATCTATCAAATGCTGCCTAACAATGGTTATTAACATGGATTTAGCTGTTAAGTTTTCACATTTCTTTATAAAGGAAAGGTTATGGCTTAATAAGAGACCATGCCTATGGCATTATCTAGTGGAAGAAATCAATTCTAATATTATCAAAATGTGTACAAATGTCTCACAAAATTATGATACCCGGAGAGCAAGAACCACCTCCAGAGGTATTAGCTGTTCTGTGCAAATACCTCCTGCTCCCTCTATGTTATCTCCATGGGGATGCATTGAAGAGTGATATGTCAAGCAAATTAGTGTCAGGTTGCCCAGAAAGGGCCTTCTTTGTCAAAACTCATGAGGCTTTAACAAATGGGGTTAACTATCATCTACATCAATTACCAGCTGTATAAATTTAAACACCGTACTTCACCTCACCAAACTTCAGCTTCCTTATCTGGAAAATAAGAATCACATCTACCTACCAGAGTTGTGAAAATTATGTATGTAGGGATATATAATGCACCTTCATGATGGCTGTAGCAGATTAGGTTGTCATTTGTAGTGCCCTAATCCATATCCCCTCATTCTACCTAGAGATTCATTCTGTCAAAGCTGCTGGGTCTCTCTGTTTTTATGCCCCAATAATAGCTGAGGGTGAGGGGAATGTGGAATGAATGGTGGAGAAGAGAGGGAGAGTATGAGTAGTGTCTGCGGCCATGAGATAACTGCAGTGACAGTGGTTATAGGCCAGCCCACTAATGTCTCTCTTCTCAGTTTTCCGTCAGGAAGACAGAATGATGGGAACAGTGGAGGATACTCTCAGAACCTGCTAGGAGAAGTGGATCTGTGTAGGGCAGGGGCTGGACTGTGTGGGTCGTGAAAATGTACCACTCAGCTCTCATGCTGCAGGGACCAAGACTGACTAATGGCCCCAGCAACTATCCCCTTGGATCCACTTCTGTATTCCTGCTGAGGCAGTGCCATCCATGGGCATCACATAGCCAATGCTTGAACATGGTGGAGGTACTAAGCCAGCCCCATTGGGAAGGGACAAAGAACTCCTATGCAGAGTGACTTTGGTTTGTCGTCTCCCATTGATCGAACCACTCTTGGACCTGCTCTGTAGTCCATGACCCTTCCGAACCAATCACCCTTCCTCCTTCTCTCCTTCCAGAGGTTTCAGACCTCCATCAGAGTATGAAGGCTCTCCACTCTTCCTGCTCCTTCCTTAAATAAACTCTTTACATATTTAATCTTGTCTTGGGGTCTGCCTCCAAGCAGACCTGAAGGAATGCAGCAAGGAAGCTTGTAAGTGCAAGAAAAGGAACAACCTCAGGGTTGACTTTCAAACAATGGGGGCAGAAGCGGACAAAGGCTCTACCCTCCCATACTTTGGAGGGACAAGTTTGAAGTATCAAATCAGCGGTTCTCAAAACGTGGTCAATGGACTCCTAGGGTTCCCTGAGAAACTTTCAGAGAATTCACAAGGTCAAAACAATTTTTTTTTTAAATCCCAGAGCTGACATTTGTACTGATGGTGTGAAATCAATGGCAAGTAAAACTGCTGGTGCTTTAATACGAATCAAAAAAAAGTGACACCAGACTGTAAAAGTGGTCATTGCATTCTTCACTGCCATGCAATCTCAGTGGGAAAAAAAATCCAGTCTTACTGAAGAGTGTTCTGGATGAAGCAATAAAGATTATTAATTTAATTAATTCTTGACACTTGAATACATGCCTTTTTAATATGCTGTGTTATAAAATGGGAAGTATGCATAAATGCTTCTGCTGCATACTGATGTAAGATGGTTGTCTGAAGAAAAGCATTTGTGCAATTCTTTGAATTACGAACTGAACTATCTACTATTTTTCATGGAACAACATTTTTTACTTGATAGAATGAGAAAAAACTATGCTTATTCAGACTTGGTTATTTTGCAGACATTTCCTCAGAAGTAAATGAAATGAGCATGTTCCTTCAAGGAAAGCACATGATGGTATTTGCTGCCAATGATAATATTTGCAAATTCAAGCAAAAATTAGACTTCTGGAAATTTTGTATCCACCACCATGAGCTCCACAGCTTTCCAATACTTAAAGCCTGCTGATAATTACAAACATGAAGCAATATTTTTCAAATGGCCATGCAGATATTACAAAATCATGCATGGGTAAAAAATCCATTCGAAGTGCAAAATGTTCATTGATTTGGTTCCAGATTTCATATGTCACATTGCAATTACCTTTCAGAAACTCCTACTGGTTATGTTGTAGTATCCGATAATATCCAAAATCATTTGAAAAGGTAATATAAACACTCTTTCCTTATCCACCTAGGTATCTGTGTGAGGTGGGATTATCTTCACATACTTCAACCAAAAGAGCATATTGCTACAAATTAAGTACAGAAGCAGATGTGAGAACTGGTTGACTTCTATTAAGCTCAACATTAAAGAGATTTGCCAAAATGTAAAACAATGCCACTCTTCTGCCTACATTATATTTCACTTTGAAAATTAGTGTTTTTTTTTTGTAAAATATGCTATCTATGTTGACATGTAATGGGTGTATTATTGTTAGTTTTAAATGAATTAATGCATGACTACTTTATAATTTTTTCAGTTTAATTTCTAATATGCTAGATAGCAGTTGATCCACTTAACCCATTTAGGGTCCTCAATAGAAATGTCCAATGTAAAGGGGTCCTGACATTTGAAAACTCCTGTTCTAGAACATTGCTTTTAATCATTGCATAATATTACAAAACATGAGGGCACCATTTTCATTTAACCATTCTCCTATTTGTGCACATTTAGGATATTTCACATTCTTCTCACAATTGCAAGCATCATTTTTGTTCCTCTTGGTGACTGCTGCATATTTTATGCTGCATCTAGGAATGTCCCTTCTAAGGGTTCTCCATTTGAAGCCCCATTCACCCTTCAAGACTCAATTCCAGTGTTGCTGGATGGATATAACCCACGTAAACCGTAATTCCTCAGGAACCTCACACTTTTTAAGTGTAGAGGGATCCTGAGGCTTAAACTTGTGGCAACTGCTGTGCTACCCCATAATCCTCCCTTAATTGCCTTTTCTTCTTCCCCTGTCTTGTTGTCCCCACTGCTGTCCTCCTGCTTCCTGGAATAACCCTCCAAATATACTACCTCCTCCCAAATCCTTGATCTCATGCTACACTTTTGTAGAAATCCAGATTAAGAGAGTAGAGGGCTCAAATAAGTACTCAATAAATGATGGATATGGTTAGCACTGCCACTTCCTAACTTTACAACCAAGGGTAAGATTCATGAAGTTCTTTCTAACTTGTCTGCCACACCACCCCTCAATCGCCTAAATAATTATCGGGACTTAATTGCCAAAATGAGTTGCTCTAAGGTACTTTTGTGTGTTATAATATCTGTGTGGTTTGTATTGTCTTCCTTTCACTCCTCTATTTCAGGACTCTGATCTCTGACCCAAGAATAAGATTGGATGGCCCTCCCATTCAAAATATTATTTATGTCTCAGAAGACTTGTTGGACTGATGATGGGAGAGAGTGGGTCTCCCTTAGTTCTAGTTTGCTAATGCTGCCGGAATGCAAAACACCAGAGATGGACTGGCTTTTATAAAAGGGGGTTTATTTGGTTACACTGTTACAGTCTTAAGGCCATAAAGTGTCCAAGGTAACACATCAGCAATTGGGTACCTTCACTGGAGGATGGCCAATGGTATCTGGAAAACCTCTGTTAGCTGGGAAGGCACGTGACTGGAGTCTGCTCCAAAGTTCTGGTTTCAAAGTGGCTTTCTCCAAGGACGTTCCTCTCTAGGCTGCAGTTCCTCAAAAAGGTCACTCTCAGTTGCACTTGGGGTATTTGTCCTCTCTTAGCTTCTCTGGAGCAAGAGTCTGTTTCAATGGCCATCTTCAAACTGTCTCTCATCTGCAGCTCCTCTCTCAGCTCCTGTGTGTTCTTCAAGGTGTCCCTCTTGGCTGTAGCAAGCTTGCTCTTTCTGTCTGAGCTTACATAGTGCTCTAGTAGACTAATCAAGGCCCACACTGAATGGGTGGGGCCACGCCTCCATGGAAATTATCTCATCAGAGTTATCATCTACAGTTGGGTGGGTCACATCTCCATGGAAATACTCAAAGGATTCCAATCTAATCAGCACTAAAACGTCTGCCCCACAAAATTGCATCAAAGTACATGGCTTTTTCTCGGGGACATAATACCTTCAAAGTGGCACACCCTTGAACTATGAAGATTTGTTACATAATTGGTTTTGAATCTATTTGCGCATGAATGTAAGTTTGACAGAAATTGATCTAACTTGTTTTATTTTAACATACTACCTCTTAGCAGGATTATGAGGTAGGGAAAGTATAGCCCTTATCTACTTCTTACTGTGGAAGATTACGATATTTACCAAAAGAACACAACAGTTGACCAGCCGAACTGCCATAGGTCAGATGTTAGCCTATCTTAAATTGAAAGATTTAAGAGGATAAAATGTAAAAGTATCTCCTTTGTCAGCGGCATGATAACAAAGCATTGGATTTTATCTACAGAGGAAAATACAACAAATATGGCTAGTTGGTGAAAGACTACACACTAACTCATCAGGATTTCTCATATATTTTCAGTGGTAGCAGTAAGTCTGGAAAATATATCATTTTAAAAAACTAAACATTTTTTTTTTAATCTTCAAAATAGGGTTTTTTGGTACTTCTGCATAAATGTTAACAGGTGGTATAAAATAAAATTTTTTGTTGCAGACTAAATTGGCTTCCTGATAAACCATGGAAATATGTTGTAGAAATGCTTTCAATAAACATCAAAAAATCTATCTCATAAAATTAAAAATAGCACCCAAAACAGCCTCAAATAGAATTATATGAACCAAAGGTTCCTAACCTGAAGTTGCTTTTGTATTCTGCCACTAACCAAATGGGCTTTCCTAGTTTCCTAGTTTCCCAATCTGGGCTTCAATTGCCTCCTCTTTAAAATGAGGAGACAAGCTTAGATGGTTTGTAAGATCCCTTTCAGTATTTCGGTCTCTTAAAAGAACCATCTAAACACACATCTCTTAACCAGGGGGGTGGGGGGGGGGGCAGGCAGTGTTAGATTCTGGAAATACAAAAGAACTTATGATTCTGTTCTTGAGAAACAATTTAATTGGAAGTTAATGCACATGAGCCAAGTGCTAATTCATAAAGCTTAGAGTACAAGGAGTGGTGAGTGGCACCAATAGACAGTATTTTAGAATTTCATTTTGGGGGTGATCTCTGGGAGCTGGAGTTTTGGGGAAATCTCCTTGAATGCCTGATTGCCTTTGGATATGAGAAACATGGAAGGGACTCATGCTTGCTGGAGCAAATTGTATTTGTTAGAGCATAATTAGAGGTGGACTTGGAATCAGATCAGCAGGTCAAATTGAAGTATTTAGTTGTATACTTTGAGCATAAGAAAGCTAATATTATAGGGAATAAAGTATAAAACTGACATACAAATTCTTTTTAAACAATTAACTCTGAGGAGGTGATATTTGAACTGGAATGTAGTTTGGAGCTGTTATGTACCCTGAAAAAGGCAATGTTGTATTGCTGAGAGGGTGGCACAGGAATGAGACACGGACACAAAGCTAAGTATCCAGGGAGCAGGGGGCCCACTTGCCTCTTGGGCTAAGTGGACGATAATGCCGAGTTGCTCCAGCTATTTATTAGAGCAGATCACGTGCATATGCTAAAGATCCTCGGGCTCGGGAGAGCCCACCAGATACCTACGTTCACATCAGGTGCATTTACATCAGGTGTTTACAGAAGCGTCATCATCATAGTCACAAGACTTACATCAGGTGTATATCATTATCATAGTCACAAGACTTACATCAGCTGTATTTCGTCATCATAGTCACAAGACACATCTCCACAGGGCGGGCCTGCATGGCATTCTATGCAGGCCTGCGGCTCAGCATTCTAAGCCCCCACCCTAGATATGCCTCAGGCAGCATGGAAGGCTCAGTTTCCCACAATGTTGTTTTAATCCAGTCCTGTGGGTACAGACTTATTGTAGGTGGGAACTTTTGATTAGGCTGTTCCCTTGGACATATGACCCAGCCCATTCAAGGTGGCTCTTACTCTTTTTACTAGAGTCCTTTCTGAGAGGATAAAGGACAGAAAAAGCCCAGAAAGCTCAGAGAGAAAAGCCTCAGAGAAGCTAAGAAAGGACCCACAGAGGAAGCCACTAAATCCAGAAGCAGAAAGCAACAAAACCCAGGAGAACAGGACCAGCAGATGCCAGCCATGTGCCTTCCCTTCCCATGTGACAGAGGTGTCCCAGATGCCAGCAGCCTGTCTTCAGAGTCCAGATAATGTCCTTTTGATGCCTTGAGTTGGATATTTTCACGGCCTAAGAACTGTACATTTTAAGTTAATAAATCCCCATTGAAAAAAACCAACCCATTTCTGTTATATTGCATTCCACCATCTTTAGCAACTGAAACATGGGATAAGAAGAAAATAGAGCTGCCTAAACCAGAAAATAACTTGAACGGGTGAAGACGTACATTTCAACCAAAGGAAATTCTGGTTATAAAGGCATGGGGTGGTGAAAAGGCACTACATGTTCAAGAAATGGAGACCAGTCTATTATGGTTGGGAAAATGAGAGGGTCAAACATTACAGTGAGAGAAAAGTCTGTAAAGAGAGGTGGGGTTCAACTCAGGAGAGCTCAGAACACCACACCAAGGGATTTGGGTGTTCTTTTGTGGACAAAGGAAATTCTAAATATACTTAAAGAAGGGAGTGACAGGCTATGAACTGCTCTTTAGGAAAATGACTATAGCTGGAACTTAAATGATGGTTTGAAAGATAACAATAACAATGAAAATTCTATTGTAATTGCCCAGGTGAGAAATGATGAGGGACTGAATAGAGAGTGAAGAAAGGAGGGGAAGATGCCAAAGTAAAAGCAGAGGTGGGGCCAGCAAGATGTAATAATGCAGAAGAAGTTGATGCCAGAGTAAAACAACCACAATAAAACAACAAAAGAACACTAATAATAGTAATAGACACAACTTATTGCATAATGTCTATGTGCCAGAAATGGTGCTAGGAGGTTTATATATTTTATCTCATTTAATTCTTGCAATAATTATGACACAGTTTTATAATCCCCATTTTTACTGATGAGGAAATTGAGACTCAGAGAGGTTAAGAAACTTGTTTATGGCCTCACAGCTAGTATGGAACAAAGCCTCAAATATTATGGATTTCCTGCTGATTCTTCAAGACTTACTTCTGCCAAGGCTCAATGACCACTCCATGTAGATTTAGTTATTCTTTCCCTTGTGAGTTTTCTACATGCGTACACATATATTATTGTTTCTTTACCTAACTACTTAATAAACCTCTTGAGGGAAGGAACCGTATCTTTTCAGCTCTATGTCCTCAACACCTAACATTTTCAGCTCATAGTGGTACTCAACAGTAATGTTACTGTGAATTAATGAATGCTTGAAAATTAAAATGAAATGTCTCTAACCTAATTTTTCCCACTTGCATTCCTTTAATTGATTCCATTCTTATCTAAATGGCTATGGATTCTCTCTGTTAGCTCTTCTATGTCTTATAATCTATGCTTTATTTGGGCTATATGAAAAATATGCTGTACCTTCCTAGTGAAAAAGGGTTTTGGATATCAGAAACAGCCATGTCATCTCTGCAAGCACTCTGCAAAAGTGACATAGTCTTACCCAACTGACCTCTTTCACAGTCAACACATGGCATGTGTGGGTAGTATAAACATTTTAGATTGACCCTGGACCCTTTTTTCAAAAAATTTATATGCAGTTTAACACCATTGGGTTGGCAAGAAAATAATTAATCAAATCTTATGGGTATGATCCTTTTTTATGCCTTTGTTTCAAACCAATCAAATTTTGTTAGTTGTGTTTGCATTTCAAAATTAAAAAGCACAAAAATTTACCTATAGTGATTTTCTCTGGAAGAAATGAAAATATTGCTTAATATTTGCATGCTGTATAGTATGCAAAATTTGGGGATATTGATTTTAAATTTCATATAAAATTATTTAAGGTGTTTCTTAGTAATGTTTGTTTTCCTAAGAGGCAGTCAATGTGAAGATTTTAGTCTAACATGCATTTGGGAAAGAAAATAAAAAGCCTCCCATAAATATATGTTCATCTAGAAATCTTAATATTATATTTCTATTCCCCAATAAAGAGTGCCCAATTATCCATTATTTTTCTATCCTTTTGAATCTACTGTTTAGAGGGATTATTTTGTGGTAGAAAATTTATCATTTTGTTTACATTTATATAACATAAAGTTGTATCCAAACAAAATATATATACATGATGATGTGAAAAAATATTTGAGAGATATAGAGTTAGGATTAACAAATGCCTTGTTCATGTTTTAAACACTCAGGAGAAGGAAATAACATTGGGTCTGGTTAAGCTAACAGAAGACATAGAAGAAGGTGAGTTTGGAAAACTTGAAAATTATGAATTATGTATCACTTTGGAATGAATTATCTCCCAAGATTTAAAAGTACACATAATACCTATTAAGTCTTAAGTTACTTTTTCCTTAGGGTTATTATTTAATTATTTGGATGCAAATGTGTGCTATTTTAAAATGAGGTTTTGTTTTACATTAATATGCCAAAGATCTTAAAAATAAAAGTGAAAGACCCTTTAAAGAGAAAGGGGCTTACTTTTTTCTTGAACAGATTAAGCAGACAACTTGCAACCATGATTATGCATTTATTTTTCTTGGAATCAGGGTTTGGTGTCAACTTCAGTGTAGCCTATATAATATTCTCATAGGTTCACTTTGCTCAAACAGTGCAAGGCATGGAAAATAAAAATGAGCAAATCACTCCCTGCCCCCAAGGAGCTCACAGTCTAGTGCAAGAGATAAGGCAATTAATTTTTTTTAAATGTAGCATAAGATGGGAAATAAGTGCCATAAAATGTTCAGGAAACATAGACATGCAAACAGACCAAAACCAAACTGATTTTTCGAAACTATTAGGTTCATTTTGTCAAGTGAGGGACATAGGTCTCCTTCACCAAAATCTTGCTACAGGGTGAGACATGTTACAATGAAGGCAAATCTAAGTCTGCATTTTGCCACATGTAGTTTTGTTCTAGGAGCTAACCTGTCTTGTAAGCTGGATGAGCTTAAGAGCTCCACAAGCATCTTACCTGAATGATTCAAGTGGCAATAATATAGTGGCAGAACTCAGCTTAAATTTCTGGTGGTATTAGGCTATAGAATCCTATGAAAATAAAAGCAGGTAAGAGCATAAGAGCAGATGGAATCTTAGACTGAGGAAAACACTCCAAAGAACTTAATCTCTTTGGTCTACTACATTCTTTTTCTTGTTTTGCCCTGTTTATGCAAGGGAAAAGAGACATGTACAATATCTCCAGGCAATCAATGTATATGGAAAATTATTTACTTCAATGATGTAAACCCACACCTAATATTTGTTATAATAGATTAGCAAACTATCTATTATGGACCCAATGTGAAAAAGGTTCAATATAATGAACCATCACTTGAATGGTTCAAGAACTTCAATAGTTAATAATTTAACAGATTAGATTAAAACTAACTAATGAATGTTGTAAGTAGTTAACCAATAACTCACTAACTATATTTCTTCAGTTCTGAGAATTTAAAATAATTGTAAACAATATAATGCATAGTTTCTAAATGAGCAGAGTCTCATTCAAAGGGCTATTACTAACACTCCCTTGTTTCCTGAGCCTTTTAGGTTCTATACAAGGGGAAATGATAAAGCAAAGAAGTATACCAATGACTTTGGTCCCTCTCAAACTGATAACCTTTGATAACATAACTTTTCCAAGCATGCTGTCATTGCTTTAAGCACATTTGGAGTGACTTTTCTAGAGGTGTCTTCAGAAGCAGTTTCTGAGCAATTAAAATAAAAACACACCTGACTGTATAACCTTTATACCAAGTTGAACCTAAAGCTGTGTCATCATAACCTTTTCAACATATATGGCACATATATTTACATTCCTTCAAGAAAGTTGAATTTACCATTGAAGGATGGAGATTTGCCACTGTTAACTTATGACTCGACATGGTGGGGTGGATGTTTTTATCTATACTCCCTTATGAAAACCATGAAACTCCCATTGTTTAATACCTATTTAGAGTACCCATATAGGCCAGGGATCTTTCTAGTTAATGAATAAAACAAAATTGCACAAAACAGGCAAAAATCCTTACCCCTCATAATGCTTATATTCTGGTAGGGATTTTAAAAAATGTGCAAATCCAAGCAACTCCTCTCCCCTGGAATCCTGACTCATATCTAACTGCCTGCTTGATATCTCCATTTGGCTGTCTTGTAGGCAACTCTAACTAACTTCTCCAAAACAAGCTCTTGATATTTTCTCTAGCCACCAGCCCAATCTGTTTCTCCTGAAAGCAGACTCTGTGATTATATTGAGAACCATTGATTTTACACATTGGATGGATTGTATGGTGTGTGAATAAAACTGCATTTATGTAAATAGAAGTCTCCAGAATTTCCACCATTTCTCAAACCCTCTGGTACTACTATCCTGGTCCAAGTCACCATCATTTCTTGCCTGAATTATTGCAATAGCTTTCTAACTGGCCTGTTTGTGCTACTGCCCTCTCCTGTCTATTCTCCTTTTTTTTAACTGATTTAAAAAGCAGTTATATAAAATGATATACATAAAATGGTATGGTTGGGTCTCTAATATATTTGACAATAATAGAAATAAGGAGGGGGATAGGGGCAAAGTTGTATTGGGATAAGTAATTGAGACCTGATGGTATCTTGAATCCACACAAACAAATGAAGAGAACCAAAAATGGTATATAAGGAGATTAATATAATGTACTCTGTAAAGATATACTTGTTCTCTTTTCCTCTCTCAGTTTCCTTAAATTAAATAAAATAATATAAATGTGATGGTTTGGAGCTGTATGTACCCCAGAAAAACATGTTCTTAAGCTTAATCCATTCCTGTGGGTGTGAACCCATTGTAAGTAGGACTTTTTTTTTATTTCTTCCTCTTGTTGCACATTACTTGTGTATAAGAACACTACAGATTTTCGCGTGTTGATCTTGCAGCCTGCCACTTTGCTGTATTCATTGATTAGCTCTAATAGCTTTGCTGTAGATTTTTCTGGATTTTCTACATATAGAATCACGTCATCTGCGATGAGTGAAAGTTTTACTTCTTCCTCTCCAATTTGAATGCCCTTTATTTCTTTTTCTTGCCTAATTGCTCTAGCTAGAACTTCCAGCACAATGTTGAATAACAATGGTGACAGCGGCCATCCCTGTCTTGTTCCTGATCTTAGAGGAAAAGCTTTCAGTCCCTCCCCATTGAGTACAATGTTAGCTGTGGGTTTTTCATATATCGCCTTTATCATATTGACAAAATTCCCTTCTATTCCTGTCATTTGAAGAGTTTTCTTCAAGAAAGGATGTTGAATTTTGTCAAATGCCTTTTATGCATCGATTGAGATGATCATGTGGTTCTTCTGCTTTGATTTATTGATGTGGTGTATTACATTAATTGATTTTCTTGTGTTGAAGTGGCCTTGGATACCTGGAATAAATCCCACCTGGTCATGGTGTATAATTCTTTTAATGTGCTGCTGGATTCGATTTGCGAGTATTTTGTTGAGGATTTTTGCATCTATATTCATTAAAGAAATTGGTCTATAATTTTCTTTTTTTGTAGTATCTTTGTCTGGTTTTGGTATTAGGGTGATGTTGGCTTCATAGAAAGAGTTAGGTAGCTTTCCCTCTTCTTCAATTTTTTTGAAGAGTTTGAGCAGGATTGGTACTAATTCGTTCTTGAATGCTTGGTAGAATTCACATGTGAAACCATCTGGTCCTGGGCTTTTCCTTTTTGGGAGCTTTTTGATGACTGACTCAGTCTCTTTACTTGTGATTGGTTTGTTGAGGTCATCTATTTCTTCTTGAGTTAATGTTGGTTGTTTATGCTTTTCTAGGAAGTTGTCCATTTCATCTAAGTTGGCTAGTTTATTAGCATACAGTTGCTCATAGTATCTTCTCATTATCTCCTTAATTTCTGTAGGGTCAGTAGTTATATTTCCTTTCCCATTTCTGATTGCGTTTATTTGCATCTGCTCTCTCTTTTTTTTTTGTTAGCCTAGCCAGCGGTCCATCGAATTTATTGATTTTCTCAAAGAACCAACTTCTGGTTTTGTTGATTCTCTCTATTGTTTTCCTATTTTCAATTTCATTTATTTGTGCTCTAATGTTTGTTATTTCTTTCCTTCTGTTTGCTTTGGGGTTAGTTTGCTAGTCTTTCTCCAATACCTCCATGTGGACAGTTAATTCCTCAAATTTTGCTCTCTCTTCTCTTTTAATGTAGACATTTAGGGCAATAAATTTCCCTCTCAGCACCACCTTTGCTGCATCCATAAGTTTTGATATGTTGTGATTTCAATGTCATTTGCCTCAAGGTATTTAGTGATTTCTCTTGTAATTTATTCCCTTACCCACTGGTTTTCTAAGAGTGTGTTGTTTAGTCTCCATATATTTGTGAATTTTACAATCTTCTGCCTGTTATTTACTTCCAACTTCATTCCATTATGATCCAAGAATGTGTTTTTTATAATATCAATATTTTTAAATTTGTTGGGGTTTGCTTTGTGAACCAACATGTGGTCTATCTTAGAGAATGTTCCATGAGCACTTGAGAAAAATGTGTACCATGCTCTTGTGGGGTGTAGTGTTCTATAAATGTCTGCCAAGCCTAGTTCATTTATCACAAAATTCAACATTTCTGTTTCCTTATTGATCCTCTGTCTAGATTTCTATCCATTGACAAGAGAGGTGAATTGAAGTCTCCAACTATTATTGTGGAGTTATCTACTTCTCCTTTCAGTGTTCTCAGTGTCTGCCTCATAAATTTTGGGGCACTCTGGTTTGGTACATAAATATTTATGTTTGTTATGTTTTCTTGATGAATTGACTCTTTTATTAATATATAGTGTCCTTCTTTGTCTCTTTTAATTGTTTTACTTTTGAATTCTACTTTGTCTGATATTAATATAGCTACTCCCACTTTTTTCTGGTTGCTGTTTGCATGTAATATCTTTTTCTAACCTTTTACTTTCAGCCTATTTTTTCCTTGTGTCTAAAGTGAGTTTCTTGTAGACAGCATGTAGATGGGTCCTGTTTTTTAATCCATTCTGCCAGTCTGTGTCCTTTTATTGGAGTGTTTAATCCATTAACATTTAGTATTATTACTGTAAGGGCAGTGCTTTCTTCTATCATTTTGTCTTTTGGATTTTATATGTCATGTCTTATTTTTTCCTCTCCCTCTTTGTACCTTTCCTGATAATCTTCATTTCTACACTGTTCTCCAAACCTCTTTCTCTTGTCTTTTCTTATCAGCCTGTAGCAGTCCCTTTATTTTTATTTTATTTTTTTAATTTTATTTTGAAATAAAATTCAAAGTTATAGGAACATTTGCAAAAACAATACAAACCCCATACACAGAACTCCAGCATACCCCGACCCCCCTCCCCCCATACCCCAATCCACCAACTTTGACATCCTGTCACACCACCATTTCTTTCTTTCACTCCCTCTCTCCCTCCCTATCTATCATCCATCATCTATTGCTCTGTCTTCTGAACATTTGAGAGCAAGCTGCACACATCCTTGAACAAACACTATAATTCACATATACAATTCCCATGAACAAGAACATTCTTTTATGTAATCCCATTAAGTGCAGCTAAGAAGTTCAAGAAATTCAACATTGATACAAAGCTTACATTCTATATTTCCTTTTTTTTTTCTTATGTCTCAACTGTGTCCCTTTGAGCCTCCTGTCCTCCATCCTCAGATCCCATCCAGGATCATCCTTGGCATTCAATTGTCATCTATTTAGACTGTCTTTTTTTTTTTCAACTGTGGGAACATATATACAACCTAAATCTTCCCATTCCACCCCCTCCCTAGCATTCCATTAGTGGGATTAATCACATTGAATGTTGTAATGCTATCACCTTCCCACCATCCATTACTAGAAATTTCCCTTCACCCCAAACAGAAACCCTACACTCATTTCTTAACTCCCTATTGCCCCTTCCCCCACTTCTGGTAACCCATACTCTATTTTTCATCTCTATGGTCATATTCTCTGATAATTTCTTTGTGTTTACTGTGGGGCTTAAAATTAACCTCTTAAATCCATAACAATCTTGTTTTTCTTTGATACCAACTTAACTTCAATAGGACCCATAAGTTATGTTACTATACCCCTCCATTCCCCCACCTTTATAGAGTTCTTGTCAAAAATTACATATTTTACATTGAGTCCAAAACCATTGATTTGCCATTAGAGTTTGTGTATTTTATATCCTGTAGGAAGTAAATAGTGGAATTACAAATAAAAAATTATTGACTTCTATTTGTATTCCATTGTGGTCAGAGAATGTGCTTTGAATATATTCAATTGTTTTTTTTTTTAATTCATTGAGGCTTGTTTTATGTCCCAGCATATGGTCAATTCTGGAGAAAGATCCATGATCACTGGAGAAAAATGTGTGTCCTGAGGATTTGGGATGTAAGGTTCTATATACGTCTGTTAAAATTCTCTATATCTCTCTCTCCTTTCTTTGTTTCTCTGTCAGTAGGGCTCCTTTTAGTATCTGAAGTAGGGCAGGTCTTTTATTGGCAAAATCTCTCAGCCTTTGTTTGTCTGTAAAAAATTTAAGCTCTCCCTCAAATTTGAAGGAGAGTTTTGCTGGATAGAGTATTCTTGGTTGGAAATTTTTCTCTCTCAGAATTTTAGATATGTCATGCCACTGCCTTCTCGCCTCCATGGTGGCTGCTGAGTAGTCACTACTTAGTCTTATGTCGTTTCCTTTGTATGTGGTGAATTGCTTTTCTCTTGCTGCTTTCAGAACTTGCTCCTTCTCTTCAGTATTTGACAGTCTGATCAGAATATGTCTTGGAGTGGGTTTATTTGTATTTATTCTATTTGGAGTTTGTTGGGCATTTATGCTTTGTGTATTTATATTGTGTAGAAGGTTTGGGAAGTTTTCCCCAACAATTTATTTGAATACTCTTTTTAGACCTTTACCCTTCTCTTCCCCTTCTGGGACACCAATGAGTCTTAAATTTGGACATTTTATTTTATCTATCATATCCCTGAGATCCATTTCAATTTTTTTGATTTTTTTCTCCAGTCTTTCTTCTATTCTTTCATTTTCTGTTCTGTGGTCCTCTAGGACACTGAGTCATTGTTCACCTTCCTCTAATCTTGTATTATGAGTATCCAGAGTCTTTTTAATTTGGCCAACAGTTTCTTTTATTTCCATAAGATCTTCTATTTTTTTATTTACTCTTGCAATGTCTTCTTTATGCTCTTCTAGGG
Organism: Choloepus didactylus; assembly: GCF_015220235.1. Classification (NCBI taxonomy): domain Eukaryota; kingdom Metazoa; phylum Chordata; class Mammalia; order Pilosa; family Megalonychidae; genus Choloepus; species Choloepus didactylus. The sequence goes on along the minus strand of NC_051334.1, from coordinate 181,479,312 downwards.
TCTTCTTTATGTCCTTTATATCCTGTGCCATGTTCTTCTTCATGTCCTTTATATCCTGTGCCATGCTCTCATTCTTTGATTGTAGTCCTTTGATTAATTGCACCAAGTACTGTGTCCCTTCTGATATTTTGATTTGGGTGTTTGGGATTGGGTTCTCCGTATCATCTGGTTTTGTCATATGTGTTAAGATTTTCTGTTGTTTTTGGCCTCTTGGCATTTGCTTTGCTTGATAGGGTTCTTTCAAGTTGTAAAAAATACCAGTCTGATTTTTCAGAACTACAACTTGGTGGTGTACACTTTCTCTAACTAACCAGCAGATGGCATCTGCGAGTCACCTATTCCCCTCAAGTCAGTTCTCAACTTTGTGGAAGTTGGGAAATGATTCTTGTGGAGTTCAATTGGTGAACTCAGTTTGGGTGTGTTTTTGGTGCTGTCTGCCCTGAATGTGGGGCATGTGTTTGGGTGGTTAGGGAGGCAGGGCTGCTTTAATATTCAAACCTCCCAGGTGTTCCTGGAGATTCAAGGCTGTTGCAAGAGTCTAAGCCTTCATTTCAGTTTTGCCCCAGATTTTCTCTGCCACTGATCCACAAGTCGCCAGCATTGATGTAGCATCCCTGGGTTTTCAGAGTGGGCCCCTTTCTCAGCTGTGATCTTCCAGAAACTCTGCCGAGGGAAGGCTGTGCTACATCACAAGTGTGCGCCATCCCTCAAGGGAAGCCCTGGGCCGCCGGGCCATGCAGGGGAGCTCCCAGCCTGATGCAAAGATGGCTGAATGGGGCGTGTCTCCACCCTCCCCTTTTTGCACAGCTCCGCCTTCCCAGATCTGAGACAACAAGCTGTGTATGCACCCAAGGCCACTGTCCACGGCCGATATTGTGGCATGTGCACGGTGCCATGGGATACACTCCCCGTCACACTGGGTTTCCTGGTGTGGCTCTGGGCTATGGGTACAGCCCCGGGCAGGCGTATCTCCAGCCCACCAGGGAACTGGCTGCAAGCAGCATGGTTTCTTTCTCCTTTTGGCTCTCCTCTCTGCCCCCCTGGCCCTGAGGGAATCAGCAGTGGTCTATCCTCCACACCAGACACCAAGAGGTTGGCACAGCCCGCTCCTGCCGTGCTTCACTGTGTGGTTCTCACTGTCATAACTGCAGCTGCTCCTGGGTTTTTTTTTTTTTTAAAGAACTAGTCCATCTCCAAATGCCAACCCCTGGTTTCCCCACACCACAATGCAGCCGCGGGACTTTCAGCCGGCTCACTCACTCGTTTTCAAATGCAGACTCCCGGTTTCACCAAGTGCACAGTCCCTGTGGTTTTAGCAGACCTTGTCCAGCTGGTGCATCGCTGAAACTGGTGTTCTGGGTCACTTTATGGTTTTTATCTAGTATTTTTCATGGAGGTGTTTTTTTGCCCTGTCTCACCTAGCCACCATCTTAGGTTCTCAGCATTCCCTTTAGTATCTCTTATAGTGCTGATCTCTTTATTCACAAACTCTCTCAGTGTCTATTTGTCTGAAAATATTTTAATCCATCCCTCATTTTTGAAGGACAGTTTTGCTGGACATAGAATTCTTGGTTGGCAGTTCTTCTGTTTCATTATCTTAAATATATCATACCACTGTCTTCTCACCGCCATGGTTTCTGCAGAGAAATCTGTACATGATCTTATCAAGCTTTCCTTGTATGTGATGGATTGCTTTTCTCCTGCTGCTTTCAGAATTCTTTGTCTTTGACATTGGACAATCTGATCAGTAAATGTCTTGGAGTAGGTCTATTGGGGTCTATTCTCTTTGGAGTATGTTGCATATCTTGAATTTGTAATTTTCTGTCCTTCATAAGAGTTGGGAAATTTTCAGTGATTATTTCTTCTTTTATTCTTTCTGCCCTTTCCCCCTCTCTTCTCCCTCTGGGACACCCATAACATGTATGTGTGTGCATTTCATGTTGTCACTCAGCTCCCTAAGACCCTGCTCATATTTTTCCATTCGTTTCACCATCTCTTCTTTTGTGTGTATGAATTCAAATGTCTGGTCTTCCAGTTCACTCATCCTTTCTTCTGCCTGTTCAGATCTACTGTTGCATCCCTCCACTGTCTTTTTCATCTCTTCAATTATCCCCTTCATTCCCATAAGTTCTGCCATTTGTTTTTTCAAGTTTATGACTTCTTCTTTATGGTCATCCAGTGTCTTCCTTATATCCTTCATCTCTTTTGCTCTATCTTCCCTCAGTACATTGACTTGATTTTTTAATTGATTTAGGAGATTTATTTGAACATCTGTAATTAGTTCTTCCTTCAGTTCATTGAATTGATTTAGAATTAGTTTTCTCAACTCTGGTATCTCAGTTGACCTATTAGTTTGCTCCTTTGGCTGGTCCATATTTTCATGCTTTCTAGTGTAACTCATTATCTTAAGCTGTTTAGGCATCTGCCTTTCTTGATCTGTTTATTCTGAAGCTTGTTTTCACTCTTTTACCTAGGGGTTTCTTGTTGGTTGACTTTGTTCTCTAACCTTTAGTTTTCAGTTCAGCTTATTCTACAATTCTAACTTAGGTTCTATTTAGTTGATCAGAATTTTTCACCCCCTTGTTTTTCTGTTTCTTGCTCTGCCTGTACGTAGCCTTCTTGTGTTATGGTCTCCTCAGATATGGTCAACCCCAGTCAGGTTTTCCCAGTCCAGAGAGGCCCAGGTCTTGGGAGGAGGTTATAGAGTTTCCTTGAGAATGAGAGCCTCCTGTGAGGCCTTTAGACTCGGTGCTTTTCCTATGCTATCCAGGAGGTGACACTTGCCAGCCCTCAGCTCCCCCACCAGTGTGAGGAGGTGTGGAGCCTTTACTTCTCCAGGTGACCCTCACCCTGTCAGGGGCATGGCTGACTGAAGCTGGTTTCTGAATTCCAACCCCTGAGGTCTGAGTTCCCCAGAAGAGGGCTGCCACTGGAGCTGGGCAATGCCCTCTTTTTCTTGGGAAGTTCTGGTGTTTAGTGAATTTTCTCACCCACTAGACTTATTGCTTTGTCTCTCAGAGCTATCTTAGCTCTGCTCTGGCCTGGAACCAAATTGCAAGTCTTTGAGTCTTTCTCAAATGGGCTACTTAGAATAGTTATTTAAAAAAAAAAACAGAGAAAAAGATTAAAAATTAAAAAAAGAAAGAAAAAAGAAAGAGAAGGGCCCAGTATGGACTATTTACAGTCCTTGTAGCTCTGATGGGCTTTTGAAATGCTAAAAGACAAAGAGTTTAGGGCGATAAAGGAGCAATCAAGAAAGAAGAGAAACTGGCTTTACAGACAAAGGCCCTCACGCCCTGGATTTGCATATGTGCCTGATTCTGTTTGAGCTTGGCCCTTCTCCTTATTATGTTCACCCCAGCTCCAAAAGTCTCTGTTTTTATTTTATTTATTTATTTATTTTTTTGCTGTTTTTGCTAGCCCTATCTCCTCTCTGCCAGCTGACTGCTCCCAGATTTTCAGTGTCTGGTCTCAGTTTATCAGTGGTTGGAGTTTTTGACCAGCAGTCTGAGTTTGTTAATCAGAGCTGCAACTGCAGTTCTCCCCTCTGGTTCCCAGCACCAATGGCCCCTCCTCCCTTGGGATTGTGCCTGGCAGTGAGGGGCACAGGCCCCCTGGCCATGAGAACTTGCAGATTTCGCTGATCTCAGCTGCTCCACACATTCGAGAGTGTTGTATGAAGTATGCCAAACTCAAATTCCTCTGCAGTGTCCAGTCCACACAGTTCCTGGCTTTCTACCAACTGCCCCAGAGGAGAAACTAAAACACACACCTCACCACTCTGCCATCTTCTCTGTGTAAGTAGGACTTCTTGATGAGATTACTTCAGTTAAGGTATGGCCCACTTCAATCAGGATGGGTCTTAATCCTATTACTGGAGTCCTTTGTAATTATGCAGAATGAAATTCAGAGAGAGAGAAAGCCATGGGAAGCAGAAGCAAGAAGTTGAAGGTCAACGAAACCCAGAAGCGAACAGAGAGGCTGCCATGTGCATTGCCATGTGACAGGGGAGCACAGGACCGAGGATCACTGGGAGCCAGCTCCACAGTCTTTGGGGCGAAAGCAATACCTTGGTGATGCCTTGATTTGGACTTTTCCTGGCCTCAAAAGCACAAGCCATTATATTTCCTTGGTTTAATCCATCCCTTTGCATGGTTTGCTTGGGCAGCCTTGGAAACTAAAACAATAAAGCAATAACTATAACAATGTATTCTTGGGTTTGCAACATATATCAATCTAATATGTATATCATTAATAGCACAAAAAAGAGTGAAGGGAGCATAGAGCTATACTGGAATGATGATTCTATATCTTACTGGAATTAAGTTAGCATAGATTTGAAGTAGATTCTCATAGGTTATGGTGTATATGGTAAGCCCCACAGCCATCACTAAGAAAAGAGCAACACATATTGTGAAAAAATCATTTAAAGGATGTGCCGGTTTGAATGTATTATGTCCCCCAGAAAAAGCCATATTCTTTGATGCAATCTTGTGGGGCAGACATAATAGTGGGGCTTAAGTTGGAACATTTGGATTAGGTTGTTTGCATGGAGATGTGCCCCACCCAACTGTGGGTGATGACTCTGATGAGATATTCCCATGGAGGCATGGCCCCACCCATTCTGGGTGGGCCTTGATCAGTGGAGCCATATAAATGAGCTGACTCAAAGAGAAGGAACTCAGTGCAGCTGTGAGTGATGTTTTGAAGAAGAGCAAGCTTGCTAGAGAGGAACGTCCTGGGAGAAAGCCATTTTGAAACCAGAACTTTGGAGCAGACGCCAGCCACATGCCTTCCCAGCTAACAGAGGTTTTCCGGACGCCACTGGCCATCCTCCAGTGAAGGTACCCGATTACTGATGTGTTACCTTGGATACTTTATGGCTTAAGACTGTAACTGTGTAGCCACATAAACCCCCTTTTTATAAAAGCCAGTCCATCTCTGGCGTTTTGCATTCCGCAGCATTAGCAAACTAGAACAAAGGATTAAAATATTATACTAGAACATATTACTCAATGTAAAAGTATCTTTATTATTTTCAGAGATAAGAGAAGACAAAAAACAGTAAAAATGTAAGTTTTCTATAAAAAGGAAAAATCCAGAGAGTGATAATATGTCATAGAAGTTAAGTATTTGAGAGCCAAAATTTTTAAAAAATCAATACAGACATACTTTGTTTTATTGTATTTCACTTTAATGCGCTTTGTGGATATTGCATATTTTACAAATTGAAGGTTCTTTGCAACACTGCGACGAACAAGTCTTTCAGAGCCATTTTTCCAATAGCATGTTCTCATTTCATGTCTCTGTGTTACATTTTAATTAAGCTTTGTACATTGTTTTTATAGACATAATGCTACTGTACACTTAGATTACAGTATAGTGTAAACATAACTTTTATATACACTGGGAAGCCAAAACATTCATGTGACTTGCTTTATTGCAATATTTGCTTTATTACATTGGTCTGGAACTGAACTCATAATACCTCTGAGGTCTGCCTGTATATAATTTGGAAGATCAAGTTGAAAAAGTCTCCCAGAAGTTTGAAGAAAAAGTCAAAGAAGAAGTTTGGGATAGAAAAGACTAAAAAAAAAAAAGTAGAGGATCACTTTAGGATGTCTAATATCTGAGTCGCTGGAATTCCAGAAAGAAAGAATAAAGAAAATGGAAAGGGGATTTCTTAAAACAAAGAAATTTGTAGAACTGAAGGATTTGGCTTTCCAGATTGAAAGGTCCCAGCAGAATGAAGAATTAAATGATCCTCAACATATCATGAAATTTTGGAACACCAGGGATAAAGAGAAAAATTGAAAAGTTTATAGAGCTCCTTCTGGCTATGATGGAGTAATAAGTCCCATAATAGCCCTTTCACCATAACAGTGATGAAAGTGGACAGAATAGATGAGGCAACTGTTTCCAGGCATTTGGCAACAGGCAGAACAAACTGCAATCTCTGAGAGAGGCAAAATTCATGGGGTGAGTTCCGTAGCTCTCTGCCTGCAGAGCACTTTGATGACCACTGTGCAGCATGCCGGAAGCCAAAGCAGACCCACTGAACCGATGAGGCAGAAGTCAGAGTTCATGGCAGCTGAAACCGCTGGAATCCATGCAAAAAGACTGCAGAAGCAGAGAGGAGAAAGGTGCAGGGGATGTGCTTCTTGAAGTCTGTTTGCCCCCCTCCCTCCTGAGAGTTAGTGACTGAGATCTGGGTTTCACATGTGCAGGATGAGACGATCTGAAGTTTACCAAAGAGCAGCCTCTTATGGGATTAAAACCAGAACAGAGGTACAGTGAGTCGTGCTGGGAGGACCTTAGAGTTCCAGCCTTGCCAAAGTAGAAAGACTCGTTATCCGTTCCTAACACCCTAGAAATCCATCTGAGAGACCATGAATTCTGCTGCCTTTGGAGAAAGAGTTATGCCCTACAGCAAGGATGAGCTAATTATGGCCAGTGGGCTGGGTGCCTGTTTATGAAAATTTTATTGTAACAGGGCAACACCTATTTATTTGCATATTTTATATGGCTGCTTCCATGCTATAAAGGCCAAACTGAATAGTTGTGGCAGAGACTGTGTGGCCCTCAAAGCCAAAATATTTGTTATCCTACCTTGAAGAAAAAGTTTCTTGACCTCTTTCTACAGTGAATCATAGTCTAGAACTTCCCTAACAAAGCCCCAGACCAAGTCCTAACAAGATGCATAGGGGAAGTTAAGTTCGGAGTTTGTATCTCACCAAGCTACAAAGGTTTGGAAATACCTTACACTTTGCACATCTGTCTTATCAAAGAATAAGACTAAGCCTACATATGTTCAGGCCTACACATGGCTACTAGAACAGAAATCCACACTCTTAAGTTGAAGACAAGGAATCAGAATCTCTACAGTGTATCGTTAATGATGGAAAGTATATAGTAAAAAAGTTGTCCCAGCTCTGCTTGTAACTAGAATGGAGTAAAGGGATCAGAATTTATACTCCTTCCAAAACAAGCAGAAAACTGAACAAAACATATTCCAGAAAAAGGTTTCAGATATTGGACAAAAGGCATAACTTGTTTAATTTTTATTATTTCAAAAGAAAAGGAAAATACAAACTTAGCCCTACAATTACCACAGATTTCTATCTTGACATATATTCTGGAACATGGACAGGGAGGAGGAACCTAAGAAAAGTACAGCAGTCTTGCTTAGTAGAGGAGATAGAAATGAAGTTTTGGGATCCTGAGCCAGCTGGAATTTGTGGGGCAGAATTACAGCAGGGAGAGGAAAATTCAGGGAAAAAATCCAGAAATGCCTTTGACAGAAACTGGCATCCATTTCTGACAAAAACTCTCAAAAATCTAGGAATAGAAGGAATTTTCTCAAACAGAAAGAGGGCAAATATATGGAAGAAAAAGCTGCAGTTAACCTCACACTTAATGATGATAGATGAAACAGCTTCCTTCAAAAATCTAGAACAAAGTAAATATGTCCACTCTCATTGAGGTACTATTACACACCTACTAAAATGGTTAATATTAAAAAGGCAGATCGTACTACAATACTAAGTGCTGGGGAGGGTGTGAAGCTTCTGGAACTCTCATACATTGCAGGTGAGAACGTAAAATCATTTATCAGCTTTGGAAAACATTATGGTACTTTCTTGAAAAATTTAAATATAGACCTGCCAAATGACATAGCAAACCTATCCTTAGATATTTACTCAAGAGATATGAAGGCTCTAAACCTGGAAATAACCAAAATTTCCATCAACAGGTGAATGGATAAACAAAAATACGGTATAGCCATACAGTAGAACACTACTCAGTAATAAAATGAATGAACTATGGATACATACAACAATGTTGATGAATATCAAAAAATATTATTTTTAAGGGAAAAAGCCAGACACACAAGAGAACACACTATACAGTTTTATTTATCGAAAACCCTGGAAAAGACAAATCTAATCTGTAGAAACAGAATGTGGATGAGTGGTTGCCTGGGGACAGGGGTGGTGATGGAGAAGAACTGATCACCTTTTGGGGTGGTTAAATATTGAATATCTTGACTGTGGTGGTAGTTACATGGATGTGTACCTTTGTTAAAAGTCACCTAATTTTGCACTTCAAAGTTGATTTAAAATAATACTAGGTATGTAAAGAAGAAGAAAAATGCAGCCCATGTTCATGAATAAAGTAATCAACCCCAAATGACCCAGATGGTAGATTTAGCTGTCAAAGATTTAAAGTAGCTATTTTAAATATCTTCAATGTTTTAAAGGAAAAAAAAATATGTCCAAAGAAAAGAAAGGACATGTCCTAAATAGGGAATATCTGTAGAAGAAAATGAAAAGGGTAAAAATGGAGAAATAAAAATGGAATAGTAACAATAACCGAATTGCAAAATTCACTGTATAGGCTTGAGAGCAGATTGGAGATGGCAGAGGGAAAAGCCAGGAGACTTTAATATGGCTCAATAGAAACTATCCAACCTGAAGACCAGAGATAGCAGGAGATTGAAGAAATATGAATAGAGTTTCAGAGTCTTCTGCCACAATATTAAAGAGTCTAAACATACATTTATTTTGAGTGCCAGAAATAGAAAAGAATGAGAATGGATAGCAACATATTTGAAGAATTAATGCCTGAAAATTTCCCAATTTTGCTAGAAATAATCAATTTACAGTTAGAAAAGCTCAGTGAACCCCAAGAAGGATTAAACACACACACACACACACACACTAACAACTGAAAACCAAAGACAAGAGAAAATTTTTAAAGTAGTCAGAGAGGAAACAAGGACACAATAAATACAGGGAAACAAAGATACAAATTAGCTGACTTGTCATGAGAAACAATTGAAATCCTAAGACAACTGAATGTCATCTTTAAAGACCTAAAAGAAGAAAAAGTCAACCAGAGTTCTGTATTAGATGACAATATCCTTCACAAACAAGGGTAAAATAAAGACATTTTCGTATGAACAAAAGCTGAGAGAAACTGTCACTGGCAGAATCGTACTGCAAGAAATGCTAAATGATTTCTTCAGACTGGAAGGAAATAGCACCTGATGGAAACTCAGATCTACAGGAAGGAATGTAGAACCTCAGGAATAGTAAATTAGCAGGCAATACAAAAAATCCTTGAAAAAGGGAAATGCAAGGGAAAAAAACAGGATCATACACATGCAAAAAAGCAAGAAATATTAGAGCTTTGCTTTACAAATTCCAAAGGGAGATAATCTCCAAAAAATTGTATCTTTAGCCATACCAAGAATTAATTATCAGACACCTACCTTCTTAAAAAAAAATTCTTTTCATGTAACCTTTCTCAGAAAGCCGCAGAATGATGTGTTCCACTAAAACAATAGAAAAGGAGATACAATATGCAGAAAACAGGGACCCAGCATAGCAGAGTGGTAAAAGGAATTCCTAGACCCACCTTCCAAGAAGTTTGTTGGGAAGTATATTGGGTTCCTCTGGATAAAACTCAGGCAATCAGTTTGTTGGGAGTGGGTCCCAGGCAGCTCTATTTTTAATAGGCTGCACATGAGTCTAAGTTACAGCCTGATTTATGAACAACTGGTACACATTTTCTCATTTGTTTTATAATAACCTTGGGAGTTAGGCAGACAAAATATTAAAATCCTTTTTCTAGAAACTGAGTCAAAGTCATACATTTAAAAAATAGCAAAACTAGGACTAGAACTCCTCAGTGTTGTGAGATTTTTGAGATATTTTCTCATTGTTGGTATACAACTATAAAAGTGCTTCTCAAACTGCCCTTTGTGGACCCCTGGCATCAAAATTTACCTTGTAAATTCTGGATTCCATCCAAGGTACCAATTTAAGAGGTCAGTGACTGCGCCCAGGAATCAGAATTTTTGGCAAGTTCTCCAGTACTGGTTTTCTATGGTTGCTAAAGATTGAGAAGCCTGATCTCTAACTACCCTCAAAACTGACTACTTACAAAGGGGATGGAATGAATTGCCACTGCTAGAACACAAGGCACCTTTGTGTAAAGTACAAAAAGGCCTCCTTTTCCTGGAAGAATTATAAATAGGTGCCCCTTCCTTGTTATAACCAGGGCCAGGTGCCTCCATGCAGGGCAAATTTATCACAAATATTTGGATGAGGAATAATTTGCACATAGAAAATTTGGCATTCATGTTAACGGTGAATATTGATTGGATGACTACGTTTATTCACATTCCCTTGTAAGCTGGCTAAAATAAACAATTTTAAACCAGTTCACCTTAGAATACGGTCAAAACTCATGAAGGAACAAAGGACAAACAGTTAACAGAAGCTTTTCAGTGCCTTGTGGCCCTTATTTATCCATCCTTTCCCTACTTCCCTGTTTAGATTTGGGAGTTATTGTTATTCCCTTTCTTATATCCTCCAGCATTTCCAAAACTATATTTAAGTGGGGCCCAACCTCTTACTCGAAGGGAAAGTATGTGAGATATAAATCACCTCACTCTGAACTCTCTCATTATCACATGCAGTGTACACCTGTGACTTTTTGGCAATGCATCTGATTTTAGCTGGGAAAAAATCTGTATATTGATTTGTTGCACATGTTTTCTCATTTGCATTATGTTCCTGCAAAAGTCTTTATTTTTTAAATCCCCTCTCAGCTGGTTTCTTTTCAGTTACCCTGTGGAGTCCCAGGGTACACATTTCAATATTTGGACAATGAAAAGATAAACTTGAACTCATAGCATAAAAGGAAAAATACCAGGGTTACAACTCCTCTATGAAGCTTTTAGGTATGTTAGGGGGTTGAGTAGAATGGATTTTCTTTTCCAAATTCCCTTTCTAAGAGTTAAGAGAGCATGGGTTCTTCTGGATAAAAGCCAGGCAATCAGGTTTGTTGTTTTGCCCTTCCTGGTGAATACAAGCTAGCACCCCCAAATTTGCCATTGCTTCGACCTAAGAATATGAGATGCTTCTAGTGCCAGTGTTGTGTTATATATGGAAGACCTGAAATAATACTGTGCTGGTTGTGCTTTCTCTATCTTCAAAATACAGCCAGAATATGGCCACTTCTCACAACTTCTACCACTACTGCCCTGCTCTAAGCCACCATCGCTTCTTACCAGGATGACATCCACAGTCTCCCTCTTCTAGCCTTGGGCCCCTTCCATCCCTGCTCAGCAGATCAACCAGATGATCCTTTTAAAGTATAAATCAGATAATACTCTTTTCTACTCAAAACCCTCTGATGGCTTTTCATCTCATTCAGTGTAAAGGAAAAATTGTACGGTGGTCTACGTGGGCCCAAAAGGTCTCCCCTGCTCCTTTACCTCTGTGACCTCATACCCTACTGCTCTTTTGTTACCTCACTCTAGTCATTCTGGCTTCCTTGAACATCCCATGCATGCCCGTGCCTCAGGCCCATTGTAATTGCTGATCCCTCTGCCCATGTGCTCTTCCCTCAAATATCTTCAAAACTTGTTCCCTCATTTCTTCAGGATCTCTGCTGAAATTGAAACTCCCATCTGTACCATCACTATTCCCTATCCTTGTTTCATTGATTTCCATAGCCTTATCACCAATTAGCATGATGCATACTTTTCTTATTGATTTGTTTCCTGTCTGACTTCCTCCCACATGAAAAAAAAAAAAGTAAACTCCAAAAGGGTATGAATTTTTTTGTCTGTTCACTAGTCTATCGCCAAAGCCTAAAATGATACCCGGCATACAGTATTTCTATTACTGTGGTCTTCAGCTTTGTTTGGTTCCTTTTCATAATTTCCAACTCTCTATTGATATTCTCTTTGTATTTGCCTATGATTTTCCTGGTTTCCTTTAGCTATTTGTCCATGTTTTCCTTTAGGTCTTTGAACATATTTAGCACCAATTTTTAAGTCTTTGTCTGGTAAATCCCAGGTCTGGTTCTCCTCATTGGTGGTTTCTAAATGCTATAATCTTCTTTGCCTGGGCCATCACTTCCTGTTTCTTTGTGTGCTTTGTAATCTTTTGTTGAAACCTGGACATTTTAATATCTTAATGCATTATGGCTGGATTAAGCTTGTATCTAGAGAGTGTTATGACAGAGCTTTCTTTGAGTTTTGAATGTCAGGAATCGACAAGAAAAACAATAAAGAAGAAAAAAACAAAACAAAACAAACAAAAAAAAACAAAGCACCTCTCCCAGTCTTTGCACACTGACCTATGCCAGCACTGCCCTTCAGGGCTTATCCATACAATGATGTCAGAGAGTGGCTCCAGGCCAAAGTATAGGGGCCTCCCTGATCCTGCACATCTCTTGTCTTAGACATGCACATGTGGCCCTAGGAATTCCCCCACTTCTGCAGATAGGAATGTCCCCTCTTCCCTAGGGAACAGTTTCCTCATAGTCCCAGGCACTGTACCACGTGTCCTACACCAGCAATAGCCCCCACCCAAGGCAGCATGACTTGACTGCTCCCCCATATCATTCTGTAGGAGAGCTCTGAGAGGTGCTGTGGTGGTTTGGAGCTGTATGTACCCCAGAAAATCATGTTATTAAAGTTAATCTATTCCTGTGAGTGTGAACCCATTAGGACCATTTGATGAGGTTACTGCAGTTAAGGTATGGCCCAGGATGGGTCTTGATCCTGTAACTGGAGTCCTTTATAAGAAAATGAAATGCAGACAGAGAGAGAGAAAGCCACAGTAAGCATGAAGCTGAGATGGAACCCAGAAGAGAAGGAAGAGACCAGGAGACGCCACCATGTGCCTTGTCATGTGGCAGATGAGGCAAGAATTGCTGACTGCTGGTCTTTGGGAAGAAAGCATCGTCTTGATAATGCCTTGGTTTGGACATTCTCCTAGCCTCAAAACTGTAGGCTAATAAATTCCCCCAGTCTTTAACCTAACCCATTTCATAGTATTTGCTTAAGCAGCCTAGGAAACTAAAATAAATAGGTACCTTCTATAGGCAAGGCAAATTCTGGGACAGCTGAGTCCCTTAGGCCACCACCAGACCCATTGGGCCAGACATCCATGCTCCCAGTATGTGTATGAAGGTTACTCGGCTCCCTCTGGAACCAGGACCAGGAATCAGCAACGGTAGCAGGGGCTGGCTCCCCAGTGAGCCAGTGAGGTTTGGGGCAATGGCCAGTCAGGACACCAGGAAATCCTCCTGCTTTTAAGAAGCTTTTCTCTTGATTTGGCACACACCCTGTTACTGCAGTCCTTTTACTGTTTTCTGGAGCTTGGCGAAAGATGCTATTGCCAGTTCTTGCTGGTTGATCAAAGCATCTGTGTGGGGTTGCAGTCCTGAAGTATCTTACCCCACCATCTTGATTCTCCTACTCTATCTCCATCCCCTTGTTAATATTAGAAAATAAATGCAAAACCTGTCCATTGGAAAAGGATCATCTCCTATCTTCATCCTCTCTGCACACTTCCCCACAATAACAAAATCTCACACCTGGATAGGTAACATTCAGTTACCTGAATTTCTATCTTTATTGTACTTTCCATTCCTCACAATCCCATGCACAGATTGTTTACTCAAATATTACTTAAAGAGCAAATGAATAATTTTTGAAGTAGAATTTCTTAGGAAATAGTGTAAATTAAAAGAGAACCAAGTATTTTTACAACCAAATTTAGAAGAGAAGGAAAAAGGCACAAAACCATGATTGAAAGATGCTGTACTTCCTGGTTTCAGTGAAGCCTTTGTTTTTGATCATTTAGCAGAACTTTTTTTAATGTGTGTTCTTTGATTTGCATTCTTTAAAGGAATGTGTAATATGACAGTGCCCTTGGGACAGAGCTGCCAGTTATAGTCTATCCAACCTGAAAAACTTTGTTCACTGTTGCTAAAATAAACAGAATCAAAAAGACAAACTGCTCAGTATAGGAACAATGGAAATTTGGAGATAGAATACATTCATATACCACTTTACGCTTGACAAAACATATAGACACAATGAATATAATTGAGGTATCATGTAGTAAAATCTTCTCATTTTAAAATAGTTGAAACTGAAGCCCAGAGAGTGGATGCATTTGGCCCAAGGTCTTTCATATATATCTTCTTATTTCATGCTCACAAAATAGCATGATTTGTAGGAAGAAAATTGACCTTGAAGTGATGAATCCTATTTTCTATTCCTGAGTCTGTCTTACAGCCTTTCCTATATAACCTTGGTGTGGTTGGCTGAATTATGTACCCCAACAAATGACGTCTTCTCAGTCTTAATCCACATTTTTATGCCTCTCAGCTTATATGTAAAATGGAATTTCTGAAGATATTACTTTTAGTTAAGGTGAGGTCCAACTGAATCTGGGTGGGCTTCAATCTATAGTACCGGAGGCCTTTATAAATAGAAGAAATTCGGATGCAGTGAGTCACAGAAGTGCACAGAAAGAAGTCAGAAGTCAGAGGAAACTGAAAGAGCAGACACATGTAGAAATAGATCACCACGTGACAGGAGGTAGACATGCAAGCCAAGGAACCCCAAGGCATGAGGCAAGCAAATTCCTGAATTCTACAGACTTTGGGAGAAAGCATTGCCTTGCCAATGCCTTGATTTTGGATTTATAGCCATCCAAACAGTGAGCCAATAAATTCCTGTTGTTAAGCTGACCCATTGTGTGGTATTCCTCAGAGTGGACTGGCAAACAAAGACTTGGCCAAATCCCAATCCATTATTAGTTTCAATTTCCTTATCTGTAAACTACTTAAAAGAAATGATGTTCTAACCCTCTTACGTTATGGGTCTACAAATTGATCATTGGAATCCAGCCAGGTCTTGAATCCCATTCTGTCTAACCTCAAACCCCCTACATTTCACTATATCTATTGCATCTTTGTTCCTGGAGCAGAGATGATACTTATTCTATTGGGGGAATAGAATAAAGTGAAGTACTGCTAATACTTGCACCTGGAGACCCATAAGTCAAGATTGGCACCATATGATTTCAGAATCAGGAACCAACAGACACTTGTTTTTGTTTTCAATGAAACCAATCATCTTCATACATACTGCCCTTGATCCAGAAGTGATGAACAGATGGTACAAATCTGCAAGGGATTAGGGAAACATCTGCAAAAATATTTTCACTTTCAAAGGAAACGGAGACATTATTTAAGTCCCTTAACTGAAGAAAGAAATTTCACCCTTAACATTTTGCTTGCTGAAAGTAAAGTGTGTGGGAACTGTAGCCTTGCTGGGTCCCCTTGGGAAAAATATCCTGCAACAGAGAGAGAACCATCAAAAAAGGAAATTTCTAGAAATGAAGAATTTGTGGAAAGCATGGGGATGGCATTAGTGCCACATGATGGATGAATGTTGTAGAATCATCGTTTCCTGATGAGATGAGATATATTGTGACTTTGGAGTTAGGCAGACCTGGGTTTGATTTCTGGCTTTGTCATTTTTAATTTGTGTTTCCTTGGGCAAGTTAAGTTATTTATATAAAAAGAATCTAGCACAGAGTAGGCACAAAATTTCTGTCTGAGGAATGAATGAAATTACTTTTTCTTTCTGATTCACCAAGCTTTTCTTAAAATGCAAGTACTATTTTATTCCTGAGAACACTCTTGTGTATTTTAGGTTCCTAACCCATAATAGGAGCTCAGTTAAATTTCGTTCCCTCCTATCAATCTTATCTGATGATGGAGACATACACAATACTATTGTAAATAAAAATGATGTTGTCCTTTAAATTATTTATAATCAAAGTTATCACATGAAATTTTGCAAAACTGGTAGAAAACTGCATGAACACATGTAAACTACTCATTAAATAAGTGTAACTTGTCCTTGTAAGCATCTACCAGCTCTCTGAGTTATGGGTACCTGAGTAAGCATATTTTGTTTGACTCTTTAATACCCTTGCTTCTGCTTCTTTACCTCTCCTTCAGTGTTTTAGCTCTGGGGGAATTCTCATTGGTGTTTTATAAAAGTTAGGATTTCTTTCAGTTGTTCAACCCAGAAAATCCAAAATACCACTGGCTTAAGCATAGAGAAATTTGTTTTTCTCTTAAGTAAAATGGTTCCAGGACTAGACAGTCCTCAGTTGATATTGCAATTCTAAAGTCATCAGGGAGTGAGACACCTTCCTTTTTGCTTTCTTGCCCTCCTAACCTTGTCCAAATGGCTGCTGAAGCTCCACCCATCACATCTGTGTTTCATGCATTAGAGAGAAGGCAGCATAGGCAACAGAGTTGGTCATCTTTAAGGAGGTTTCCTGAATGCACCAGACAACACTTTCACTTACATTTCTTTGGTCCAAACTTAGTCTTCTGGACCATTCTAGATTCAAGAGAGTTTCAGAAATGTAGCCTTTTCGTGAAGTACATTGACACATCAAACAAATTTGGAGTTCTGTTGCTAAGGAATAAGAAAATAGATGCTGGGTTAGCAACTAGTAGTCTCTACATTATTATATTATTTCTGAAAGAACATGAGAATGGTGGAAGCAAAATAAAAATACCCCAAGGACAACTGGAGTATGTCCTTGTTTGGTAAAAAACAAACAACCCTTCTCCCAAAGTTTGTACACCCACCTCTGAAATAAAATTTGAAAAATATCACCATGATGGCAAAACAATGATTTCCACATTTGGGAGTATTTGACACTTGTGGAGATAATCTGACATGTCTCTGCCTTTGAATTAACTGATGACCCTAAACCATTTAAACATGAGTGAAAATAAAATGGAGATAGCTGAGTCTATAGTTTCTGAATTCCTTTGTTGAGTCATGGCTTCCTAATCCAATCCATTCCCTTTTTGCCACTGCCCATTCTTATAATGTATAAATGAACAGTGACAACTTAAAAATGAAGGAAACAATGGATTGAGCATAAGTTATTCCGGAACACTTGAGCATTGTGGTGCAGTACCCAAACCGCTCCTTCTCCTTAGAAAAGGGTTGTCTCATTTATTTTGTATTATTGTTGTTGAATAAAGCATTGTGCCACTTTTGGGGGTGTGGTAATAATGTACTAAAACACAGATAGGTATTAAACCACAAAGATCTTAAAGAAGAATCCATGTTGGAGCCTCAGAACACTTGAACTTGTAAGAAAGAGGACACTGAAGCTAGTTTTAAAGCCTACTCATGTGGAGCCGTAACTGTATTCTGGGGTTTCTTATTCAAAGTTTTCAAAAATCACTTGGAAAATGAGAGAGCAGATACAAATACAATCAATCATGAGCCCAGTGTAATGGAAACCCACAGTCTATTGAAAAACGGCAGCCATCAGTTCAATAATGAGATTGGAATCCAGATGTGTCAGGGCAGACACAATCTATTAACTTTCTTTATTGCTAGACATGATGCCATGAAAATGCCTTTACAAAACAAGTGGGTCTGATCTAATGTTCCCGAACCAGAGAGCTGTTTTCAGTGATCACGACATGGAGGTTTCTAGGCCAAGTTGGCTAGGGATGGCTCTCCCTGCAGAGAGGGGAAATGAGACTAGGAGAAGCAAACCCAAGCTGTCTCAGTATGGGTGATTCTCTTGTAAGGCCATGCATATGTTTTGCTGCCTGCCTTACCTACTTCTCTCAGTTTCTGGGGATGTCTTGTGTGATGGCTCTTTCTGTGTTTGTAAATGGCTTATCCCACTTGATTTCCGTTTGCTTCCCTGCCTTTTGATCGCACAGCTGTCCTGGCTTATATATATTTTTGCAGTTTGATTTCCCCAGTTCCAGCTTTTCTCCTGGCCCCCTAACCCCCTGACTATCCATTCTGTGGCACATACACTGGCACAGTCACTCTGATAAATGCTCACACCTAATTGCAGATGACCTCCAAGGTTGTGTTCAATTGTATTTTAAAACGTTCACAGAAAAATGATTTTAAAAATATGCTTACTTCCAAATATCCCATGTTGTATTTGTTTACTTTCATTATATCGAGTCATGAAAGAAAAAACCAACAACTGTCATTTGCATTATTCTCATCATTCTCTCTAAATTTCCATCCTAATTTGGGGGGATCTGAGGATAGACGGTATAAATCTGGAGGCTGTTAATTTTCCTTCCCACTAGTTAGAGACATAGAAATGGAACTCGGGTCTTATCTCAAACACTGATATGTGTGCACGTGTAGTGGAGTTCTCATTAAGGGGGAATTTTGTTCCCCTTGGACATATGGCAATGTCTGAAGACATTTTTGCTTGTCACAACATGTGTGTGTGTGTGTGGGGGGGGTGAGTTGTTACTGGCATGTGGGGTTAGACAATGGGTAGATACCATGGACATTGCTAAACACACCACAATGCACAAAGCCACCTCCCACAACAAAGAATTATCTAGCTCCAAATGCCCACTTGACCAATATTGAGAAACTCTGATATAAACTGGAGCAGGTTAATATAGCATATTATTCTTCTGCAGGCTCTCTCTAAAACTTACTCTCATCTTAGAAATACATACTTTATGGATGTCTTGAAGAATGGACATGGTACAGTGTTTCTAATGGAGGCTTGCTTGTAAGTGAGGAAAAATATTAAAACACCTTGAGATAAATGCAATATATTGAATATGTTCAATTAATAATATTGGATATGTAAATGCCATAGGTCTGCCCTTACTAAATTAATACATTTAGTTTATTCTATTTAACTTAATTTTCTCCTAAATTTGAATGTTTCTTAAACCACTTGAAATATACAGTTTTATTCTCATGATTATGAAATTGCTAACTACATTTATGCTGAGCTATTTTGTTTGTTTGTTTTTGCTTTCTGTAGAGTTTTAGGTGCTACCGTAAAGAAAATGTGTCTTTTGAGTTTTTTGTTAGTTTTGTTTCAATAGTTTATCAGCTTGTAAGATGAACAGTATTGCAGAGAAAACCCATTTGATTTTTCACTAATGAAAAACTGGAGGACTGTTTGTTGAAGGGTGCTAGATACAGCTTAAAAAACATTTTGATGATAAAAATGCAAGTTACATTCAGAATTATCAGAATAACATACTATAGAAATAAATAACAATGACACTTTACCTTTCTAATAACACATTAAAGTTAGCTGAATTCTAGACATAACTATTACTATTGAGGAATATGTGGGTTTTAGTATCATTTTCACTTTGTGGATGGAAAATAATTTAATAAAATGTTCTGAATGGCTGTTCCAAATTCATTTATTTCAAAATACAGGCTAGTGGTTCTATTTGGTAAATTAAAGGCAAGGTAAATATTGCCAGTAGGGCAATACTTGCCTCAACAGTATTGGCCTTAAGAAATGAGATGATTTAATAATTTATAGTCACAAACATGAAAGGTATGTGGGGAGAAAAATGATTTTTTCCAGGTTGTATTTCCATCAGTTTTTTAAAGACTCAAGACAATAACTCCCATCCCCAAATCTTTCATGAAACCATTAGGACTTGCTTGTATAAATTACATATTTTGACATTTCTTCTTGCTTGAAGCAAATTAGTTGGGTAGACAAGTATCAAAATCTATGTTACAATGCTTAGTAGCACAGAGAGATATAAATTATTACACATAGCATTACATTTTCAAGAACTGAAAGGACCTGATGGCTGACTGCGTGCTTTAACTTTATGCCATAGTTTCCTGGCGTTTAAAATAGTCCCCCAGTGCTAAGTACAGGGTCTGGGACAAAAAGTTTCAGGACAGAAGTCAGGATATCATTGTTAGGAGATTTGATGTCAGACAAACCTGATTTCAGACCCACCCCCACTATTTAATAACTTTGAGAAAGTTGCAGAGCTTCTCAACTGGTATGCCACAACACACAGTCTTGCTGTAAAAGGTTTACTGAGGGGCCAGGATCTTACCTGCTGAGTCTTGAGTCAGCCAGAGTCTCCAAGGCTGTGGCCTTAGCCATTTCATTACACCCAAATGATGTACAAATAATATCAATGTCTATGTATGTCATGCAGTGAAAAAGGTTAGGAAGATTTATTTTTTATAATATTAATATATCACCTCTTTTAAAAACTAGAGATTTTTTTCCAAAAAGAATCCGAGCCTTCAGTATTTTCTCTGGAGGGTATCTCTGCAAGGATGTATCCTTTCCTTTCCTTATTTTCATTTTGTCCTCTGTGGTGTTTCATCCAGGTTTGGAAATTAACCAGGGCATTTCCACTGTTACGCTAGCAGCTATCAGAGGAAGATGCTTCATTTTGTTCCAGGGGAGTTGTTTATTCTTTCTGACCAGAAACTCTCTATGCCAGGCTTCTTCACTGGCCCATCAAGTTTTCCATTATCTCTGCCTGTGAATTTAACAACTTCCTGGGCTTCATTTTGTTGTCAGTCAGGAGAACATATTTCATTAGGTTGTAAGCCTGCCACCAATCTTTACTTTCCTAACTTCCTAACTTCTTTCTCAATCTTGACGTTGAAAGATCTTGCAACAGGAGCTATATCTTCCATGCCTCTGGCAAGATGCCATGCCTGTGTTTGAGTCCATCTGTTGCTTATTATGAAGGTTTGCAAGTTGTGCAGGCAGAAACTAGACTAGGGGTGGACATTCCTGATCTAAGCCAAAAGATAGAGCATCATTGGAGACCAAAGGAAGGAGACACCATTTCATCCTCATGTCTGAAATCTAGCATTTGAAGAGATTCTGTCTAATCTATTCCATACCAAAATAAATTTCATTCATTTTTTGGTACTCATCTCCTAAAGTGTGCCAGGAAGTAGCTACAGACACAGGTGACCAAGAGTGCAATTCCAAATGGCCCTGATGTCAAGGAGCTCACAATTTAGCCTGCACTATAATCACCTGGGAAGCTTTTGAAAATACAGTTTCTGCATCCCCAACTGCAGTAGATCAGGGATGTGGGCTCAGGACTCTGTATGTCTTACAAGCATCTTAGATGCTTCTGTTATAGGGGACCTTTGGATGACTTTGAGAGACACAGCTGCATAAAGCATGAAGAACAGCTTTGGGTTGGGACTGATCATGATGTTCAGGGAACAGTGGTAGAGAGGTCACCTTGATTTGAAGGGCAGGTCTCTGTAGTGGAGGAGTGGAATGAGATTGAATAGGTAGGGTCAGGCCAGAATATGCAAAACCTTGAATCCCAGGCTAAGGAGTTTGAACTAATTCCAGATCACATCACATTTGCACTAAATCAAATAGGTCATCGAAGAACCACTGGGTGTTTTTAACAGAAAGGCGTTTTAGTAAGATTTATGGTTTAGAAAGTTTGTTCCAGCAGCAAAGTCTAAGATGAATTGGAACAAAAGGAATTTGAGAGTTTCTAAAGCCATGAAGAGTCTGTTGTAACTGTTTAAGTATGAGGTGACAAATACTAAGACTAAGGTGGTAGCAGTGGACAAATATAAAAGGCATGCATTAGAAGGATTGCCAGAGAACCAGAAGGATGCAAGGAATGAGAGTAAAAAAAAAAAAATTCAGAAAGGACTGTAATGTTTGGTGCCGGTGCTAATGAATGACCGAAGATGGCGCTGATTGGCACAGGAAGATGGTAAAGGACAACTGATTTCTTGGGAAGATAAAGAGTAGAAATTTGAACAAAC
The DNA here is from genome assembly GCF_015220235.1 of Choloepus didactylus. Lineage (NCBI taxonomy): Eukaryota > Metazoa > Chordata > Mammalia > Pilosa > Megalonychidae > Choloepus > Choloepus didactylus. The sequence goes on along the minus strand of NC_051334.1, from coordinate 181,457,858 downwards.
TTGATCTGAATTGACAGATGAAATATTCAAGGAGAGATCTCTACTGCCAATTAGAAATACTGACCACAGACTAAGGAAACAAATATAGATCGATCCCAGGTCCTAAAAAGGGTGACATGACCCCAAAATGCATTTTTCCCATTGGGTTAGCAAGAAAAATTATTATTAATGAATCATGAATGATCTTTTTTTATAAAAAAAACATATTATCTATCATTTGTAGTACAGCAACCACATACTTCTTAAACTTCAATTCTGAAATTGTGCATTAAAATGTTAGTGTGGTTGTTTCTTTAAGGACCGAGGCTTTGCTTTTGGAGGAGGCATTTGGGCTGACATTGGTGGATTTTATTTTAGCACAGAAGGTGGTTTAGATACTCTTCTAATGGTGGGTCAAATAAAAACATCTACCATGGCAATGCTTGCAAGTGTTCAGAATTTCCAAGGGTAAGCACAGACTCTGAGGTAATGGGCAACAGTGAAAAATGGAGAGGGTGAAGATGATTGATTTGCATAGTAGCTAACATTTTTCGAATGTATTGACTGTAAGAAAGTACATTTAAACTATACGAGGAGTGACTGGCTTCCCTGGCTGCCTGTGTGCAAAGCATTTGTCTAAAAGTCCCCATAAAATAGACCATCTGCCTCTGCCTTTGCTGTCCACTCCTCAGTTAGTTGGAGGTCAAGCACCCGTTTCCAGAATTCCAGGGTTACCCATATTTTTCTTTCTCATAGGAAAACTGCCCATGAGATATACTTGGTATTATAACCCTGTGTTCTCCATTCTTCCCCCAAACAAGATAGGCAGGGGTAGTTTGGAGACTTACGGATCATGAAAATAAAACAGATGTGAGGAAAACTACCCATAGGCTGCTGCCCTTCTCTGTGTGGCAACCAGGACAATTGTCACGAGATTCCATGGGTAGAAGAGGACCTGGTGGCACCAGGTTGAGTCCATCCAAAATGAAGGATGAGTTGCATATCAGACATTTTACAAAATAAACCTAGTGTAAATTCTGCCACCTGTGTGGATGTTTGCTACCTCTTTTGTTTCCGGTATATACTGAAAAATATTACTGGTGGTTGTACTCTTCATTGCAATTCTAAAATAAGGCCCCATGGCTCCATTTGGCAATTATGCCACTATGTTGTTGCTGTTTCTTTACCCTGTTTTAACAATAATTATGGGCCCTTTTGAATTAAAAATACATGCCAAAAAATGGATATCTATTGGAATGGAAGCTCCATAGAGTGTGGGATCTACATCTGTCCTGCTCACTGATATATCCACAGTGTCTGGCATTAACAGGTCTTCAATAAATATCTGCAGAAAGAATGAATTAAGATATTTTTTAAAATAGAAATAAAAGGGCAATTTGTATAGAAATAACAGTTTCATTAATAATATAGTAGCTTCTCAAACAAGTTCAGCATTGTTCACAGAGACTAACCAAGTCACTTGGTATTATAAATTCTCTATTGTCTACAAATTAGGAGTAGCTCCTCGTATCTGAAGAAGACTCCTTTGAGGAAATTGATAATTACCATTTCACTAACTCCTAGCAGAGATTCAGTTCTGCCCCTTTTATTCTCAGTGATATGAAATAGAATCTTCAGCCAGTGCATTATAAATTTTAAATAAATTACTATTCCCTTATATTACACAAATTTTGCTGCTTCAGGGATTCTCTGGTGGAACAACTCATTGTGGTCACGGACAGTTATTTCACTGAAGGATATGCACTTGCATAAGGGTACACAACCACTTCTCTTATTTAATGTCAATTTTGACCTCTCTCTTACGTTATTGAGCAGGCCCATACACCTTTTAATCCTTGGTATTTATTGGTCATCTTTCCTACAAAAAAGTCAAATTATAGTTGAGGCAAATTCTGTAGATAAACACTGTACAGCTATATAATGAAAAGAAATCAAAGTTGGAAAAAATCTCACTTTTTGGCAGTGTTTCTCCCCACCTCTTGAAAACTTTAACCCATGGATCACTGCTTTTGTTAAGTGTTTTACTGCCAGTTTTAACAAAATATTTTCCTCCTTGTACATTTGAATTAACAGTAAAATGACAAGCAGCATGAAGAGTGCATTAGAAATTACCTCCATCCCATCATCTGATAAAACCCAATCTGCTTCTTGCCTCAGTTTCTATTACTGCTATTAAAATATATGTACTTTGAAAATTGTAGCATGTCTTTATTATCCCTCAAATTTTGTAGCTTATAGAGCATATACAGGTAGAACATCAATGCCCTATTATTTAAGAATTATTGCTCAGGAAAAGAGGAGTATCTCTTATGTTAAGAGATATTTAGCCTGCATTTTAATATAAGTCCTATGTGTGAGTTGTATGCACGATACCATAATTTGCTCCATTGGCATGTAGGTGGCAATAGTCATTTTTATTCACTGTGCCTTTTATAGTCCCCAAATCTTCATTGTACAACCTTTTTCTACATGGTCAACCATAATCTATGTATGGCTAAAGCTTTGTACTCATTCAACATATTCTTCATTCTTATCTCTGTCATCAGGAAAATTATCTCGGACATGGTACAAATGTTAAAAATTATTATTGATGTCTTTTTTTTATACTTCTCCTATCTCTAGTGGAATTTTATGGATGAATATAGAGAAAAACCTCCCATCATGTATTTTTAAAATTCCATATGGATATGTATTCCACTTTTAAAAAATTGTAGGGCATTAAGGCTTAAATGTCTATCTGGGATGTTGGAAAAGTTTGGGTAATGGATGGTGGTGTTGGTAGCGCAACATTGTGAACATAATTCACCCCACTGAATTATACATTTGAATGTGCTGAAAAGGGGAAAGTTTAGGTTATATATATGCAACTAGAATAAAATTAAAAACAACAACAACAACGAAATACCTGCAGGGAAACCAGCAATTATAATCAGTGCAATAAGTTACAAAAAAATTATCCTAAGGAAATAAACTTCTAATCACCCAGAAAAAGAAAAAAAAAAAACCTCCAAATGTTTTCATTGCAGCAATGTTTATAATGGGTAAAAAAATGGAACCAACATAAAAGTCCAGTCATAGAATTAAGAAAATAATGGTACATCCATGTTGTGGAATACACTATAGCCATGAAACAAAAATTATGACTATAACATAGTTTCATGAAAAATAAATGTTAGAGTATAGAAACCACAATGCAAAATTGTATCTATATCATAATTACATTTATGTCAAAACAAGGTATGTATGTACATGAAGTGGTGGTTTGAAGCTGTATGGACCCCCAAAAACACGTTCTTAATTCTAATCCATTCCTGTGGGTGTGACCCATTGTAAGTAGCATCTTTTGATGAGGCTACTGCAGTTAAAGTGTGACCCACCTCATTTAGGATGGGTCTTAATCCTCTTACTGGAGTCCTTTATAAAAGGAATGAATACAGAGAGGGAAAACCACGGAAGCAAGAAGCTGAAATCCACAAAACCCGGAAGAGAAGGGAGAGACCAGCAGATGCCACCATGTGCCTTGCCATATGGCAATGCAGTTCAGGATCGTCAGCAGCCAGTCTTCAGAAAGAAAGCATTGCCTTGATGATGCCTTGATTTGGACATTTTTTTCTCAGCCTCAAGACTGTAAGTCGTAAGTGAATAAATTCCCATGGTTTAAGCTGAACCATTTCATGGTATTGTTTTAAGTAGCCTAGGAAACTAAAACACACGGGAACTGGAAAAAAACAGGGAAAAGTGAAAACAGGCAAGTTGTTAGAGTGGCTGAATAGGAATTTTTTATTTCAAAAAATGTTTCTGCTGTTACTGTGAAGAAAGTGTTTTATTCTGTAACATATTTTGAATTTCCATATAGCCACAATTCTGCTAACCAATGGCTGATCCTAAAGCACTGTAATTAATGCATTGTTTTATCCTATTTAGCCTTTGGTCTAGAACTCCAGCAGCATTCATGGGCCATTATGTTTACGACTTTATAATGACAGAACATTTTCTTAAAGCCTAAGTGACCTCCAAATGGCTAAAAAATTTGTTTAGATTCTCAGCTATTGAAGAATAAATAAGACAGCCCATTCCTTCAGTTGGGGAATTTATTTTTAGGCCATTAAAACATAAAAGAGAATTATCTACATGTTTTCCATTTGTTCTATATCACACAGAAGAAATGGGAGCGTAACACCTTACAAGACCTTGACAAAATAAGTACATGGTTAATTAGAATGTCTATTGCTTCTGTCATGATATTCTAATTGGATTCAGCTTGTGCAAGTTTAGTTCAATGGAACTTAATATTTTCAGCCTTCTATCCTCTGAAATTGGCATTATCTAAACCTAGCTCATATACAAATATTACAAATTGTTCAATGCTGCAGATTCATGCAGGAGGACAGAAAACTTTATGAATTATCTTACTGGTATGCTTCCTTTTGAACATGATGGAAAATAATGTGTCACCATATGTGTGGTAGAGAAAATAATGGCTTCACAATGATGCCCAGATCCTAATCCCTGGAACCTGTGAATATGTTACCTACATACAAAAGGGACATTGTAGATGTAATCACATCCTGAGATGGGCTGATTATCCTGCATTATCTGGGAGGTCCAAATATAATCCCCTTATAAAGGGGAGTCAGGAGGGTCAGAGAAGATGATGTGATGATAGCAGCACAGTTCAGAGGAGAGATTGGAAGATGCAACACCGTTGGCTTTGAAGATGGAACATGGGTCACGGGCCAAGGAATATAGTTGGCTTCTAGAAGCTGGAAAATGGCAAGGAAATAGATTCTCCCCTCTAGCCTCCAGAAGGAATGCAACTCTGCCAACAGCTTGATTTTAGCCCAGTGTAACCTATTTCAGGTGTTGCCTAGACAGTATAAAAGACTGTGAGTTTCTGGGTGTTTAAGCCTTTGAAAAGTGGGCTGAACATTTCAGAACTGCAGGAGTGACTTGGACACTGGTGGCAGTGGCTGCTATTTTTGTTGTGTGTATGTGTGCATGCATTTGTATGTGTGTGTGTTTCTTGTGTTTCTCCTTCATAAGGGAATCTTAGTCCCTGTGCTCAAAAAGGCTTGCCTTGGTATGCCTCTAGGTCTTGAAAGCTTATTTATGGCATCAAAATTCCTAACAACCAGGCAAATCAGGATGAGATGGGGCTCAGAGATGAATCCGTGCCATTTAGGGACGCACCAGTTTATTGAACAAAAGGACCAGACCCTGCTGGGAGCAGAAGTGCTGATTAGGAAGCATTAGGTGGCTCTTTCTAGCAGTTAGAATGAAACTTCCTTTTCAATGTAGCCTGGAGACATTTTCAACCCTGACCTCCCCATTACTCTCTAAGGAAACGAAATAAAATTTTCCTATAGCTCTAGGCTTCTACCCTGCATTGTAGCAAAGGTCAAAGTTTACTGCCACTCTAAGTAATTCCATGAAAATAATCTTTGCCTATTATATAAGAAGCAGCCTGCAATTTGTGCTTTTGCTGCCCAATAAAAGAAAATGCAGCAAGAAGGCTCTTGGAACATTCAGCAAGTACTTTTTATAGATTCTATTTTATACAAAAAGGGCCCAGCATGTGGAGCCAATATAGGAATTAGTAAAAGTGGGAAACAAACCAAAGTCAAAAAACGTTGAAATACTTAGTTATTTCAGTAGTCTTAACTACTTTCTCCTCCTGCGGTTTATTTATTAATTGGATGATAAACACACATCTGCAATTCTTCCTAAGTTAAAATTGGCCATTTACCTAACATTTCATTTTCTAGTATCTCAGAGGAAACACAGTATATCTCATGATTCTTCAAAAATTCCTTTTGAGTTCATTGTTGCAAGTTATTATTGTCCTTGCTATGTATAGTGACTAAATTTAAAGTAAAAGTGAGTGAGGATGTCTGGAGATAAACCATTTGATGATGTGAGTGTGTGCAGCTTGGTAGCAAAATTTCAGAACATGACTTTGAGGTACAGACTGATGTGACAAATATCAATAGAAAGATTTTGCTGTTGCTCTATCACAGATTAAGCCCTTAGATTATAGTCCATTTGTCCATTTCTTTCCACAAGTGAAGATTAGTTGACCCATTATTTGCTGCTGCTAGACTATATCTCAGATAACTATAGTTGCAATCTTATGTCTTTCTGATATTTTAGTTACATTTTTATATCAAGTTTATTGATATTATTGACATTTTCAACATGCAATAAAATGTACCCATTTTAAGTGCACAGTTTGATGAGCTTGACAAATGAGTATAGTCATGTAACCACTACCACAATATAGAACATTTCTGTCACCCCAAAAAGTTTCCTCCTGCCACTCGGCTGTCAGTCATCCCTAACTCTTAGTAATAGGGACATAACTGATCTCCTTTTGACAATAGATTAGATTTAAGTTTTCCATAAATGAAATCAGGCAATTTGGTCTAATTGTGCCTGCTTTCTTTGTTCACCAAAATCACTTTCAGATTTAGCCATGCTGTGTGAACTGATAATTCATTTCTTTTCGTTGCTGAGTAGTACACCATTGTATGGGTTGACCACAGATTGTTTTTTTGTTTCATTTACCAGCTGAGGGACATTTCAGATGTTTGCAGAATTTGACTATTGTGAACAATGCTGCTATGAACATATGTTTTCGCTTCTCTGGGGCACATACCTAGGAGTGGAATTAATGGATTATGTGGTAAGTGTATATTTAACTTTGTAAGGAACTGTCAAATGGTTTGCCATAGCGCATGTGCAATTTTGCATTCCCACTAGCAATATATGAGAGTTCCAAGTTGTTACACATTCTCACCAACACCTGCTATCTTTACTCTTGTTAGTCTTAAACCATTCTGGTGTGAATGTATTAGTACCCCATTGGGGTTTTAATCAGCATTCCTTGTCAACTAATGATGTTGAATATCATTTCATGCCCTTGTTGTTCATTCCAATAACTTTTTTTTAAAAGCAGTTTTATTGACATATATTTATATACCACACAATGCATCCAAGTTGTACAATCAATGGCTGTTAGTATAGTTACAGAGTTGTACATTCATCACCACAATTTTATGGCATTTTCATTACTCCATGTGCCAGTTTGAATGTATTATGTCCCCCAGAAAAAGCCATGTTCTTTGATGCAATCTTGTGGGGCAGACATAATAGTGGGGATTAAGTTGGAACGTTTGGATTAGGTTGTTTGCATGGAGATGCGCCCCACCCAACTGTAGAGGATAACTGATGGGATATTTCCATGGAGGCGTGGCCCCACCCATTCAGGGTGGGCCTTGATCAGTGGAGCCATGTAAACGTGCTGACTTAAAGAGATGGAACTCAGTGCAGCTGTGAGTGACGTTTTGAAGAGGAGCAAGCTTGCTAGACAGGAACGTCCTGGGAGAAAGCCATTTTGAAACCAGAACTTTGGAGCAGACACCAGCCACGTGCCTTCCCAGCTAACAGAGGTTTTCCGGACGCCATTGGCCATCCTCCAGTGAAGGTACCCGATTACTGATGTGTTACCTTGGACACTTTATGGCCTTAAGACTGTAACTGTGTAGCCAAATAAACCCCTTTTTATAAAAGCCAATCCATCTCTGGTGTTTTGCATTCTGCAGCATTAGCAAACTAGAACACTCCATAAAGAAAAACCCCATGCCTCTCACCAGTCACCTCTCAATCCCTCTATCCCTCCCCAACCCTACATAACCATTAATCTAATTCTGCCTCTATAGATTTATTTATATTTAAAGATTACTAAAATATTACTGTTAACTATAGTCCAAAGTTTTCATTAGGTGTATTTTTCCCATTCCCTATTACTAATACCTTGTAATAGTTCATGAAAGAACATTCTTATATTTGCACTGTATTCACCACAGACATCGTCCACCACAGGGTTCACTGTGTTATACGGTTCCATGCTTTATCCTCTAGCTTCCCTTCCAGTAACATACATGACCTAAAACTACCACTTTCACCCACATTCATACCCATAATTCAGCACTGTTAATTATGCTCACAATAATGTGCTACCATCATCTCTATCCATTTCCAAACATTTACACTCAGCCTAAATAGAAATTCTGCACAAATTAAGCTTCAGCTCCCCAATCTCTACCCTGTTCTATCTCCTAGAAACCTATATTTTAGATTCTAACTTAATGAATTTGCTTATTATACTTAGTTCATATTATTGAGATCATACAATATTTCTCTTTTTGTGTCCAGCTTATTTCACTTAATATAACGTCCTCCAGGTTCATTCCTGCTGTCACATGCATCAGGACCTCGTTCCTTCTTACTGCTGAATAATATCCCATCATATATATATATACCTCATTTTGCTTATCCATTCATCTGTTGATGGATACTTGAATTGCTTCTGTCTTTTGGCAACTGTGGATAATGCCACTATGAACATCAGTGTGCAAATATCTGTTTACATCCCTGCTTTCAGTTCTTCTGGGTAGTAGCAGGATGCCAGTTCATATGGCACTTCTATACTTAGCTTCCTGAGGAACTGCCAAACCATCCTCCAAAGTGGCTGTACCATTTTACATTCCCACCAGCAGTGAATAAGTGTCCTATTTCTTCACATCCTCTCCAACACTTGTAGCTTTCTGTGTTTTTAATAGTGGTCATTCTAGTAGGTGTGAGCTGATATCTCATTGTGCTTTTGATTTGCATTTCCTTGATGGGTAATAATGTTGAGCATCTTTTCATGTGCCTTTTGGCCATTTCTCTTTGGAAAAATGTATATTCAAGTCTTTTGCCCATTTTTAATTGGGTTGTTTGTGTTTTTATTGTTGAGTTGAAGGATTTCTTTATGTATTCTGGATAGTCGACCCTTATCGCATATGTGGTTTCCAAATATTTTCTCCCACTGAGTAGGTGGCTTTTTCACCTTCTTGACAAAGACCTTTGAAGCACAGAAGTTTTTAATTTTGAGGAGGCTCCATTTATCTATTTTTCTTTCATTGCTTATGCTTTGGGTGTAATGTCTAAGAAACCACAGCTTACCACAAAATCTTGAATATTCTTTCCTACGTTTTCTTCTAGGAGTTTTAGGTCTTTGATCCATTTTGAGTTCAATTTTCTATAACTTGTTGTGTAGGGGTTTGTGCCAGTTTGGATATGTTATGTCCCCCAAAATGCCATTATCTTTGATGCAATCTTGTGGGGGCAGACATATTAGTGTTGCTTAGGTTGGAACCTATTGGTTCAGTGTTTCCATGGAGATGTGACTCAATCAACTGTGGGCAAGAACTTCATTGGATTATTTCTATGGAGGTGTTGCCCCACCCATTCAGGTGTGTCTTTATTGGATCACTGGAGTACTTTAAAAGAGCCACACAGACCCAGATGCAGAGCTTGTCCAGCGCCTTCTCGCTCGGTCCCACGCGTCCTGTCCTCGGCCGGCAAGGAGAACAGAGGGAAAGAGGGAGAGACACAGACAAACTGACACTTGAGGCACACAATGGCAGTGAATGCAAGCCCTTTACTGGAGCCAGGAAGAAAACTTTCTCTGTTACATATTCCACACGAGGCCCTACACCCCGTGGGAGAACAACCTCTATGCGGCCGTCAGGCACGGCTCCCTGTGGGTTGTCTCCCCGAGGCTAGCGCGGGCAATTTCTTATATGTGATAGTTACAACCAATGTGCACTGGCACTACGTAAGCGTGTACAATAGGCTAGCAGCAATCGCTGCCTCATGCGTCACTATGCGGAAGCAGGATGCAGGCGCCATCTTGGCTCACTCGATGGGCGGGGGTAACTCTAGAGCAGGTCGCGGCGCGTCCACTAGACCCTAACCCGGAAAGCGGCTCTCCACATCTCCCCCTTTTTTATATATTTCAACCCAGTGTCTCCATTGATGAGTGTACTCCCGTGGGCTTGAGTGACCCACTACATATTTTGGTGCTTTGGGGAGTCTGGACTAGGCCCCTGCCAATTTACGGCGGAACCTCTGGCACCGACCAGAATGCTTACCTCATAGAGACCGGAGAGCCCGTGAGCTGGAAACAACGTGACTCTCCCTACAGTACTTCGCCTCGTAACTGGGGAAAGACGGTTGGGGCAGGAGAGTGGCAACCAGCGTCAAAGGCGTCACTAGGCATCTCTGTGCAATGGCCAGAGCCCCGTGTGGCCACAACCGGGACCTCGCCTAAGAGACTCGCCTGAGACAAAATTTGAGACTGCTGGAGCTATATGCTATATCCGGGATATGGCCATGGACTTTGCCGCGAACCCAGCCCCAGAGCGCCCCACCCCGAGTGGCCGGGACGGGGATCGATCAGTCTAGAGCCTGCTGTCCATGTGAGGGGGGAGTAAAAAGGTTAACGGTAGTTCAGCAAGGTGGGGGCTCAACGTTGACAAGGCGTTCAGGCGATTGTCAATGGCTTCGCTGCTGCGGGCTAGGCGAAGGAGAGAGGTTCAAAGTCCAAGAGTTCAGAGAAGCCGGAGCTCGAGGTTGGTGCGATGTTTTGTCACCCGAGAAAGGCCTCGCGGTCGGCGGGTGGACCGGTGGTGATGAGGTCGCGGAGGATTGGTTGTCATCTCGGAGGAGAGAGCATCAGAGGTGGCGAGTTGTTGGTAAAAAATAGCATCTGTCTGTTTTCTTACAAGTTGGACGATTCTGCGAATAATGCATGGCCCTAGAGCGAGAGCTAGGATAATTATTATTAGGGGGCCAAGAAAAGGAAGGATATATGGGAGGATGGGGGTGAAGAAACTGGACCAATAACTGGCAGCCTCACGATCTCTTTTACGCTTTTCCAGTCCCTCTCGGACCTTCTTTAGACTGTTCTCTGCGAGGCCTGTGGTATTGGCATACACACAACACTCTTCTCCTAGGGCGGCACAGAGGCCTCCTTCTTTGAGAAGAAGAAGGTCGAGACCTCGGCGGTTTTGGAGCACCACCTCAGAGAGGGAGTTGACAGAATTTTTAAGATGAGAAATAGCATCTTGTAGGTGACGGATGTCCTCGTCGACAGCCGCCCGGAGATGAGTCAGGGCGGAGCCCTGACTGGCTAGTGCAGCGATTCCGGTGCCAGCGCCTGCGAGACCTAGGAGGGAAGCAATTGTAAGAGCGGTGATGGGTTCGCGCTTTTGCAGGGTGGCAGGAGCTGCAGTTCTTTCCAGGCGAAGGAAGAAATCTTCCTCGCTGTGGTATAGGACCCTAGGGATAAGGACAATTAGGAGGCAAGTTTCATGGGTTGTGTTGAGGGTCTGCACGTTAAGGCAGGGGGTGAGTCCTGTAGAGGAGCAGAGCCATTGGGAGGAGTTGTGAGGAATAAGAAACTTGGCAGAGCTGTTGGGAGACGAGTAGCTGGCACAGGCTGTGAGATCGGGAGAGTTACTTGAGCGAGGGCGGATGCACTTTCCTGTATAGGAGACTGAATGAAAAGTTAGGGGGACAGTAGAGGTATTCCAATTGCACTCCGAAGGGCTGTCCTCCGTGTTTTCTGAAAAAGAGAGGTTGGAGGCGACTGGCTCATACAGGGGAGAGGAAGTGGAAAAGCAAAGCCAACAAGAAGAGGTAAGATTGGGGTTAGAGGAATTCACTGAGGTGAAGGCCGCTTGAATCAAGCCGAGGAGGGGAGAGGAGTAACGAGAGGGGGGCAGAAACGGTTGGGGTTGTGGTGTTGGCGATGCGCTGTTTGCAGCTGAGGTGCGGCTGGTTGGAGCTGAGGTGCTGCTGGAGAGCTGTGGAAAAAGGGGGTTAATGACTTTATTGGGGCCAATGCCCGAAGATGAATGTTGAGCTGCTTCCTTTTTTATGAGAATAAGGGATCCCGGATCGGACCCCGCTAGATAAATTCGGAAGCCCCAGGTTCGACCCATGAGCCAAGACGTATCTGTAGGGCTTTGTACGGTGAGCATTAGCCTTTTAGGACAAAGGTACCTGTCGAAGTAGCGATTGCCTGAGTTTAGGCAAGTATAAGGGATTACTGTAAGATTTAGAAATTTGTCAGGGACAGAAGGTTTCCAGCCAGTGGCTAATGTTTCACACCCCCAGTATGCACAGTAGTACTCATAGGGGGAATTGCAGTATGATTTTCCAGGATTTGAAGATGGACACATATAATAATTTTGTGTATTTAGGCTGCCTGGATAACCAATAGGTTTTGGATTAGGAGGGGGGAACAGATCAGTGGCCTTAAAAACAAAGGAGGGGGATCCTGCTGTGGTAATACAAAGAATTATTTCGGAGTCCTCCCAACGCGCGAGGGTCCACTTCCAAGGCTGGTGGGGGTTGGCCTGGGTAGAAGAGGCGAGGGCCAACATGACCATTAGAAGGGAAGCAATGCTCGGGTGGGGGTTAGGATCACCGGTCCTCCCCCTGGACGACGGGGAGGCGGTCAGGATCATTCTCATCATCTTGCTGGTCATTTTGCTGATCGTCACCAGCGTTGAAGGTTGGGTCTCTTGTGTCATCTTGGGGTTTTCCCAATTGGTCAGGCTGCAGCTTCTCAGCGCTCTCGGGCGTTGATACGGTTCTCACCAATCTCTCCGGAACCCACACCGGTTGACGTCCTGGTTCCTGTGGGAAGACACAAACAGAGCCTCTGGCCCAGCTGAGCACAGGGTCAGGGCCTTGCCACTGTCCTGACAGGACATCCTTCCATCGGACTAGACCTCTATGTGGAGGACTTGGGGTGGTATGTTGAAGGGCAGGTGTCATGCCCTGTGAATTTTCATTTAAGAAATTATACGTGAATAAGGCTACAGACAGTTGAGCCCTTGGGGATAGGCCGTGACCTATCCCTTCTTTCTGTTTGTTGAGCAAGTCTTTCAGAGACCTGTGTGCTCTTTCAATGATACCTTGTCCTTGAGGGTTGTAAGGGATTCCGTGCTTCAATTGTACTTCCATATTATCACAAAATTTTTGGAAAGTTTTACTGGTATAAGCAGGTCCATTATCTGTCTTTAACATTTTTGGCTTGCCCCACGCTGCCCAAGCGGCAAGGCAGTGTGCAATGACTTGGTGGACTTTCTCCCCTGTCTCAGCAGAGGCAAATAATATTTGAGAACATGTGTCTACTGACACATGCAGGTATTTGACTTTTCCGTACTCTGAATGATGAGTGACATCCATTTGCCAAATGTCTCCTGGGACGAGACCTCTAGGGTTAACTCCCACAGATGGGATATGCTGTTGAGTAACACAATTTCCACAAGCTCGGACTATGTCTCTAGCGGCCGCTCGCGGTATACCAAACCGCTTAGCCAGGGTACCTGCATTGATATGAAATTTGGCGTGGAACTCTCGGGCTTGCTGATATGGTGTCAGCACGGGGAAGACGTGTGGCTGTCGAGTGGCCACATCTACTATGTGATTTCCTTGGGCCACGGGACCAGGTAGGCCTGTATGGGCCCTAATGTGAGTTGTGTAAAAGGGATGTTGCCTAGTACGAATCGTCTTTTGCAGCTCGAGAAAGAATGTGCTTACAGTGGAGGAGCATTTTATAATGCCCACAGTTTCTAGGATTTGTAGAGAATTTACGACATAAAGGGAATCAGAGACAATATTCAGAGGGCCAGGAAACTCTCTCAGGACTGTAATAGTAACCTGCAATTCAACCCACTGCGGTTTTTGTGGTTGAAAAAACACTGTTTTGGGAGTGTCCCCTTCCACACAATACGCCCCTGTACCGGAGCTGGAACCATCCGTGTACACGGTGAGGGCGTTCGCTAGTGGCCTAGACGAAGTCACTTTGGGAAAGATTATCGGATGTTGGGTGACAAACTGTAAGAGGGGGTCTTTGGGATATTGGTTATTAATACATCCCGAAAAGGTGCATCGGAGAACAGCCCACTGATCTATGCATCCGGTAAGCACCTCAATTTGTGGGAGAGAGTAGGGTACTCTAAGGTTTTTTAGTGGTTGGCCAAAATGTTGGATGGCCTTCTTGATGGCCTCCAGGGCCAGATCTGCAACTGCGGTAGGGTAATGCTCTAAGATCTTTTTTGGAGAAACTCCGGGGTGGATCCAGAGTAATGGCCCCTGTTGCCACAGCACCGCCGTGGGCTGTGACACCGTCAGCAGTAGGCAAGCTTCGAAAGGCTTATCAGGGTTTATTCTTTTTAACGTGGCACTACTGAGTGCCTGTTCTACTTGGTATAGTGCTTGTCTCGCTTCAGGGGTGAAGGACCGTGGCGAAGCTAAGTCCGGATCCCCTTTAAGCAAGTCAAACAAGGGTCTTAATTCTGCATTGGGTAACTTCAGGTATGGGCGAATCCAATTTATGTCTCCCATGAGCTTTTGTAGGTCATTGAGGGTGTTCAGGTTATCTAACCTGAGAGACACCTTTTGGGGGGAGACTTGAGTAGATGTAAGTTTCGCTCCCAGGAAGGTGACAATCTCGGTCATCTGGATCTTCTCCGGGGCTATTTCGAGATTGACCTCTCTAAGTGTAAGAACCAAATGTGATAGTGCAGCGTTAAGGAGATCTGGGCTTTCATGAGTCAGCAAGATATCATCCATGTAGTGAAGGATCCTTACTTTGGGGAATTGCTGCCGGGTATCGGCCAACTGTGCAGCGACATACAAGCTGGACACATGGTAGGGACTAGTTGGTCATGCCCTGGGGCAGGACTGTCCACTCAAAGCGGTGACAGGGCCCCTCTTGGTTTAGAGAGGGCACAGTAAAAGCAAATTTTTGGGTATCCTCTGTGTGAAGTGGGATAGAGAAGAAACAGTCTTTGATATCTAAGATGATAACAGGCCAACGCTCTGGCAGGGCCGAAAGGAGGGGCAACCCCATCTGAACGGGCCCTAAAGGCTCCATGCAATTATTGATGGCTCTTAAATCGTGCAGCAACCTCCACTTGTCTGATTTTTTCTTTATAACAAAAATAGGGGTGTTCCAAGGTGATGTGGAGGGAATGAGGTGGCCCTCTCTTAGCTGATCTGACACCAGAGTGTGCAATGCAGAGAGCTTTTCCCGTGATAAGGGCCACTGAGGCACCCAAACCGGAGATTTGGTCTTCCATTTTAGCTTTATGGGTGTGGGTGGGAACATTCCCTCAGTGGCCCCCAGGAAAAACCCAGGCCTTGCTTGGTGATGTTGGAGGTAGCTTGTATGGGCTCTACACGTCCCTGTAACGAGGCTCCTAAGCCTTTGCCAGGGACATATCCCATTCCTTTTAACAATCGCTTAGAGGTTGGGGAACAACCACTGGTCAAGGTAACGTCCATCTGGGTAAGAATGTCTCTTCCCCACAGGGAAACAGGCAGGGCCAATACATACGGCTGAAAACTACCTTGGTGCCCTTCTTCGTCTGCCCAATGAAGGGCAGCGGCACTCAGCATGGGTGCCGAAACCTGGCCTATTCCTCTGATGGTATCTTCCGCCTTGCACGTCGGCCAGGTGGAGGGCCAGTCCTGTTGTCTTATAATTGATCGATCGGCCCCGGTATCTAGCAAGCCTAGGAAAGATCTGCCTTGTACCTTGATAGTCAGCATGGGTCGAGACTCCAGAGACATATGGAGGCCCTCAAAAACTTCCCCTGAAGACCCAAATCCCTTATCTCCTCTCTGTCTGGGTCTACTCTGAAAGAGTGTATGCAAGCTGGGTAGGAGCAAGAGCTGTGCCAGCTTGTCACCTTTTGCAATGACCAGCGTACCTTGCTGAGATTGTACCATAATCTGGACGTAACCTGTGAAATCTGAATCCACAACACCCGGTATGACACTCAGTCCTTTCAGGGCTGTGGATGCTCTCCCAATTATGAGCCCAACAGTCTTTGCTGGCAAGGGCCCTTTAAAGGAGGTCCCTACCAGCTGGACACCCATGGAGGGGGTCAGTACGAGTCTGGAGGTGGCACAGAGGTCCAGTCCCGCTGACCCAGGGGATGCGCGAATTTGGGCGGACTTCGTGTCGCCGGATGGCATGCAGGGGGGCCCACCGAAAGGGTGGACCCCCCCTGCCCGTTTTTTGGGTCCTGTTCAGGATGGCCGGAAAGGCGCACACCTTGCACATCGAAGGCTGACCTACAGTCTTCTGCGCGATGAGGTCCCTTGTGGCAACGGCCACATAGCCTGGTTGCTGCATATGGTCTACCAAACTGTGGAGTGGCAGGTGGTTGACCTTTATTGGGACAGTTCCTCTTAATATGTCCCAGCTGGCCACAATGAAAACATCCTCTGGGCTTCATTTCTAGTTCTTTAGATTTCTTTGCAGACACTTGTAAGGAGTTGGCTAGCATGGCAGCTAGACCTGCATTAGTTAACGGGCTGCCAGCATCTCTGCAAAGCCGAAACCAGTCCGTCAGCTGTTTTCCTCTGTTTTGTGCTAAAATAACCTTACATTCTTTATTACACTGTTCAAATATCATTTGTTTAACTACAGTCTCCGCCACCCCTGGATCTGAGAAAATTCTCTCGGCTGCAGTCTGCATTTTGGCTACAAAGTCCACAAAAGGTTCTGTGGGGCCCTGATGAATATTACTGAGCGAGGCTTGAGCCTCTCCCTCACCTGTCAGCTTTTTCCAAGCTCCCACAAAACAACGGAAGATTTGGGCATAGACCTCTTGAGGGAACCGCGTTTGATTTTGGGCATGGGCTCCCCTTCCTAACAGCATGTCTGTATTCCATGCGCCATGTCTTCCCGCTGCGTTCTTAGCTGCTTGTTCCTCAGCTAACTCCTCAAACCACGCTTTCCAATCTATAAATCGACCTGGTGGCAAACAAGCACGGGCTAACTGAACGATATCTGCGGGCGTATGATTTAGGGCGGAGAGGTTTTCAACCATGTTCAGGGTATAAGGGGCATTGGGGCCGTACTGATGGACGGCCTGCCTTAGCTCCTTCAAAAGTTTGTAATCATATGCTTCATATTGATTGTTGCCTTGGTGGTTAATAATAACCGGGTACATTTCTGGGGATGGTTCTGGCTTAAGTGGTTGGTACCCACCTAGTATACCGAAAGGCCTAAAGGTGAAAGAGGGGACCCATTTCCAGAAATGCCTCCCTCCACATTCCGATGATATGGGGTCTAGGGGGCCTGAGTATTCAGGTGGGGGATACGGCTGTGAATGCCCCTCCCCCGGCCCGCCTGCAAGGGGTTCCGGGTCCCGCAAAGGCGGACCATCGCGATTATCGGATTCGGGCACTAGTGGGAGCTCTCGGTAAGGGCCTTTGACGGAACCGCTCAACCAGCCCACCGGAAGCCGCGGCGCTTTTCGTGACGCGGCAACAGGCGCCGGCGGGGCGGAAGGCCGCGTGGGTGGGGCGGAAGGCTCCTCCCAATCAATTAATGGAGGCGCTTCCGCTCCCTCACCGTCACCGCTATCCGATTCTGAGGCAGAGGTGTCCGAGCTACCACCACTCAACTCTGGCTGCTTGCCTTTATGGGAGCCGACCGCAGATGACACCGACTGGGTTTCTTGGAGAGCGTGCCGTACCTCTTGCAAGGCGGAGGACGGACTTAGGCCTGTAGCCGACTCCAGTTCAAGGACCGCGCGGACGGTCTCCCATATAGGGACTAGAATTGGATCCAGACAAACGCCCGTCTGACGCGCCCGGTCTATATCGTGACCAAGCTTCAGCCAAGAGGGCAGACTGAGGCTGCCGGTGGAGGGAAACCAAGGGGCAAAAGTTTCAACATCATCGAGAAACCTCTGTAGGGAGCTTTTCTTAACTGAAATACCCCTCTGCTTCAGGAGGGTTTTTAAAGGAGCCAACAAAGGTGAACTTCCAGACTGCCCCATGCTTGCAGTCGGCACTGTACTTTAACCACTCGGAGAGCTCTTCCGAATCCCCGGGACCGCCTGAGAACCCACGGGCCCTGACTCTCACGTAAAAGGAGCACTCACCTTCTCGCGCTGATCAGGCGCGGGAAGTCCGCTGCAATGAAGAAGGAGCGAGGCGAAAGGTATGTGTTAGCCCCGTACGGGCCACCACTTGTCCAGCGCCTTCTCGCTCGGTCCCACGCGTCCTGTCCTCGGCCGGCAAGGAGAACAGAGGGAAAGAGGGAGAGACACAGACAAACTGACACTTGAGGCACACAATGGCAGTGAATGCAAGCCCTTTACTGGAGCCAGGAAGAAAACTTTCTCTGTTACATATTCCACACGAGGCCCTACACCCCGTGGGAGAACAACCTCTATGCGGCCGTCAGGCACGGCTCCCTGTGGGCTGTCTCCCCGAGGCTAGCGCGGGCAATTTCTTATATGTGATAGTTACAACCAATGTGCAGGCACTACGTAAACGTGTACAATAGGCTAGCAGCAACCGCTGCCTTATGTGTCATATGCGGAAGCAGGATACGGGCGCCATCTTGGCTCACCCGATGGGCGGGGGTAACTCTAGAGCAGGTCGCGGCGTGTCCACAAGGCCCTAACCCGGAAAGCGGCTCTCCACAGAGCAGCTGTGACTGACATTTGGAGGGCAACTGAGAGTAACACTTGAAGAGGAGCTGCAGCTAAGAGAGGACAAAATGCCCCAAGAGCAACATTTTGGAGAATGCCATTTTGAAATGCAACCTGGGAGCAAGCAGATGCCACCCACATTCCTTCCAAGCTAACAGAGGTTTTCTGGTCATCAATGGCCATCCTTCAGTGACGGTACCTGATTGCCTTGGATACTTTATGGCCTTCAGACTATAACTTTGTAACCAAATAAATCCTCTTTATAAAAGCCAATCCATTTCTGGTATTTTGCTTAACAGCAGCATTAGCGAACCGTAACAGGGTCCTCGTTCAGTCTTTGGCTATGAATATTCAGTTCTCTCAGGACTATTTGTTGAAGAGACCATTCTGTCCCAGTTGGGTAGACTTGGCAGCCTTGCTAAATATTAACTGGCCATAGACTTGAGGGTCTATTTCTGAACTCTCAATTTGATTCAATTGGTCAGTATAGCTATCCTTATGCCAGTACCATGATGTTTTGATCAGTGTAGCTTTGAAATACGCTTTAAAGTCAGGATGTGTAATTCCTCCAACTTTGTTCTTCTTTTTGAAGATGTTTTTGTCTATTCATGGTCCCTTACCCTTCCAAAAAATTTGATAATTGGCTTTTCCAATTTTGAAAAGTAGGCTATGGGTATTTTGATTGGGGTTGCATAGAATCTGTAAATCAATTTGGGTAAAATTAGCATCTTAACAATTTCCCACAGCCAGCTATCCCTTGCCCCAGGAGGCTATGACTTGGCTGATCCCCACAGTCCTCTGTGGGAGAGTTGTGTGAGCTACCTTCTACTTGCAGGACAACTTCTGCAATTAGTGTCCTAGTTCAGTCCCTCAGGCTACCACCAGAGTTCAGGCCAGACATACATGCTCCCAGTATGTGCACAGGGTCTACTCTGCTCCCTCCTGTACTGCACTGGGAGTGTGGGCTGGCTCCACGCCAAGCTGGTGAAGGGATGGGGGAGGGACCAGTCAGGGCACCAGGAGATACTACTGCTTTTAAGTTGCTTGTTTCTTGAGTCAGTGCTCGCCCTGTTACTGCAACCCTTTAACTGTTTTCTGGAGCTTTGAGAAAGATGTTTCTGCCAGTTCTTGCTGATTGATCGAAGCTTCTGTGGCAGGACAGAGCCCTGAAGCTTCTTATCCCACCATGTTGATCAGGGCATGGGCTCCCCATAATTTAATCTTACATTCTGCTAGAGAAGTACATGCTATGTATTGGTAACTACTACTAGCATTAAAACTGGTTACAGTACTTTCCAAACCCCTAAGGAAGATGATAGCAAAGGAAAAACCAAGAACTTAGCAGGAAATAATGCACACATGGTAAACAAAATTATACTGAAATTAAGATGACATAAATAGGCAAAATAAGACCAAATATATCTGTTATGACAGCAAAGATAAATGGTTTTAATTCCAATTTCAGATGCTTGTTGACCTACCCATATGCCATTCTCTTTTTCTTTTGCAGATGCAATTCACCTGTCCTGTGGCACCTGAAAATGCATTGAGCACTCTCTGGTGACACATCCTGGATGATGAGATGTAAGGAGAAATGCACTGGTTTATAAAAATATCAACTATGTATTCTGTACAAAATGAAACTAAGAGGTTGAACATAAAATGGCAGAGATATCAGAACAAGGCAGAAAACTAAAACATACAGAAGTCATTTCCCACTAAGGCTATATTGTGAGGGAGAATGTTGGGGGAAATTCAGTAAATTGCCTTGTGTTATCTCTCTCTTGCGGCTTTCAGTAAGGACTTTTGAGTGTGAGAGAGAAACTTAAGCCAGAGGTGACTGATTTGAAAATAGAATGGCAAGAAGAAATGGCTTTGCTAAGAGGTTTACAAGGTAATAATCTGGACACCAGTGGGGGTTTAGCACTGCAGTGCAAGCAAAGTCATATCTGAAGCCCATTTACTTAAACCAGGGAGAACAAAAGGAGAAAGACAGTAAAAGATAGTGAATTCTCTGCCTCCATTACTTGGTTCCTCATTAGACTAGACTAACTAGCTCAGAGCAAGAACCATAACCCAGACAAGCTTTGACAGAGGAAAGGAGAGAGGCAAGTCCACATGCATCACCTATGATTTATTTTTTGCCAAAATTGTTTGACCTGAATCTAATCAAGTGTAAAGACTTACCTTCCAGTTTTGAGTAGAAGAACCCTTTAAATGACACCTTGAGGATATTTCAAATCCAGAATGTGGGATATTAAACAAAATCAATGGTCTGATCAATTTATATGTCAATGTCATGAGAAACTCAGCATTCTAAATTAAATGAGACTAAATATACATAACAACTAAATGCAATGAAAAAATCTTGACTAGATTCCAGTTTGGAAAAAAATATGTAAAAGGTATTTAGGGTACAATGATGGAGTTTGAATAAGGACTGTCTATTAGAAAGCATTCAGGAATTGTTAATTGTCCTAGGATGATAATTATTTTGTGATTACATAGGAGTATGCTTTGAATTTTAGAAGAAACATGTTGAAGTTTTAGGGATAAAGAGTCATAATTCCTGCAACTGAATTCCGATTGGTTCAAGTAAAGAAGGATACACATATACATTCACGTATACACATATCTAGATAAATCAAATATGACAAAATGTTACTAGAATCTCTATGGCAAGTATATAGGGGATAATTCTTCCATTCTTTCACCTATTCTATATGAGTGAATTTTTTCTAGTAATATGAAAAGTTAAATATGTGAAATTATTTTTAAAATGTACAAGGAAACTTCTGAATCTGATCATGGTGGATTAAGTGGGAGCAGACTCACCCTTCCACTGTAAACAATTGGACAAAATATATGAGGCCACAGTTTTCAGGTATTTACCAACAGGCAGTGTAAGACTGATCACTGAGAGACGGGAAACAAAATAAGTAAACCCAAAGATTGCTCTGGCAGTTGGCCTGGAAGCATCTCCAGACCACAGTGCAGGGAGGGATATCCCAAGCAGGCAGTGTCACTGAAGATGAGGAGACAGAAGTTGAAAATTGAGAAGGCTGGGGCGGTTGGAATTTGAGAAGGCAGAATACCAGAAAGGAGGGAGCTATGAAGGGAAATATCCCTAGAAATCTTTAAAGAGTCTCCTCTAGTCTATCGCTTGAATAATAAGCCATGCATGTGTAGGATAAAATTCCATGAGGTCAGGCAAAGAACAGTTAGAGATCTGAAAGCTGAACAGTTCCCAAAATGTACACCTGGCTTGGAATCATTTGATTTCAGAAAAACCAGAGGAGACGATTCATCATTGACATTCAGTGGAGATCCCAGATGGGGCAAGCATTAGTTCATGGGGCTATCCTAGTCATGGAGTGAAGGCTTCTCTAGGTCTACCCTAATAAAAGTCAGAAACTAGCCTTCCAAGAATAAAGATGCTCCACAAGTAACTTAACAGGCTGTCAGAACAAAGTCCAACATTCTCTCAAATAATACCAAAGAACCCAGTGCTCAGAATAGTCAAATGTCCATCTTCCAATCAAACATTACTGGTGAAGAAGCAAGAAAGTGTAACCCTTAATTAAGAGAAAAATCATTCAATAGAAAGAGACTGAAATAACAAAGATGATGGAATTAGCAGATAGGGACTTTAAAACAGTTATTTTGAATATTCTCAATACACTCAAGTGTTTGAAGAATAATACACATAGTGAGTGGAAAATATGTGTATTCAGAGTCAGGAGATAAAATAAATGAATGAATCAATGAATATTCTGTAGATTAAGAATATAATATCTGAAATTAAAAAGGTACACCATAGGATGAAAAGTGAAGTAGAAAATGCAGAATAAAAGATCAATGAACTTGAAGACATAGCAATAAAAAGTATGAAACCTGAAATACAGAGAGAAAAAAGACTGAAAAAATTGACACAGCCTCAGTGGCCTGTGAGGTAATATGAAACAGTCTAACACAAATTTAACTGAGGTCCTGGGATAAAAAGGGGAGGACATTGAGCAGAAAAAAATTAAAACATTGCCAGAGAATTATCCAAATTTGAGAAACAATGTAAACTCACAAATCCAAGAAGCTCAATTAGCCATAAACAGGATAAACACAAAGTAATATACACCAAAATTTATCATAACCAGTCATAGAGATCCAGTCATGGAAAGAATATTTTACAAGCAGTCAGAGGTAAAAACAAAACAAAACAAAACAAAACATATTACAACCAAGGAACAGAGAAAAGACTGCTTACATAAGTTCAAGTCAGAAGAAAATGCAATGATGTATTTAAAGCCTGAATGAAATCAACTGTCAACCCATATCCAGCAAAAATATCTTTCATAAATGAAGGTGAACTAAAGAATTTATAGAAAATACAAAAGATGAGAGGATTTATCTCCAGCAGAAGCTTACTGTAAGAAATATTAAAAGAAGCCTTTCTGGCTGAATGAAGATGATATCAGATGGAAACTTTGATCTACCTGAAGACCTGAAGAGCTCCAGAAATGGTCAACATGTGGGTAAATATAAAAGGCTTTCTTCTTTTTAAAAAATTTAGCTTAAATTTCTAAAGGAAAATTTCTAAAGGAAAATTAATAACTTATTGGGAGTTTATATATATGCAGAAGTAAAATTATAACAAAATTGATAAAAAGGAAAGGAGGAAAGGAATGGGATTATACTGTTGTAAATTTCTTACATTATGTCTGAAGTAATTGTTGATTAGATATGAGACTTAAAGGAAATAAAACTCAAGAATGTCAAACATGGGTTAGCAGGGGCCGATTAGGGGTAGGGAATGGGAAGTTAAGGCTTAAAATCTATAGAGTTCCTATTTGGAATGATGGAAATGCTTGGTAATAATGGTGGTGATGGTAGCACAACACTGTGAATGTAATTAGCAGCACTGAAATATATATCTGTATGTGATTCTTTAAATGGTAGATTGTGCGGGGGACCCAGGACCCAGTCCCCTTCCCCTCCATAGTGAAAGTGAGTTATCTCACTTAGCCACTTACAGACCTCCCCAGGGGTTGGAAAGAATGTACAAATGGTATTGTAAACAAAGCATTAGAACTCCCCTCCCCTGATCACTATTGATAACAAACCTCTACACCCCTGTGTCATGAGACCCTGTGGAAACTCTGTTTTCACACCCTATGGAATGTCTGTCCTAACACTTACAAACCACCCCCTGGTACCCACCCCCACCCCCTTTTTGCAGAGTGCTAACTTGCATCTTTCTCAGCCAGCTGCTGCCATGGAACTCTCTCCCCTCTTCATAAATTCCATTAAACTCATGTCTAACCCTGTGCCCATTGTGTTCTTTGATCTTGGGGCTGAGCTGGGTTGGAACAGATTGCATACACATGCAACAGAATAAAATTTAAAAAAAAATCCATGGAACTACAGTGCACAAAAAATGGGCCCTAAATTAAACCATTTACTAAAGTTAATAGTAGAGTTTAAAAAATGTTTGTTCATCAATTGTATCAAATGTTCTACATACACCAATGCAAAGGGTTAATAATAGGGTGGTATATGGGAATCTTGTATTTTATGCAGGATTGTTCTGTAAACCCAAAACTTCTCTAATAAAGAAACAAATAAGAATAAACTACAAACAACTTTCACATTACTACACCCATAAATAAATATACCACTATCTTTTTGCTAAAAAATTTAAAAGAATGACTCCCACCTATTTGCATAGCTGTTCCCTTTAAATAGATTGGGGATTATAGAAGGGAAAATTTGAGATGAGGTATGATGCTGAGTTTTAACTAGGATGCCATGAGTACCATGAAATATCTTTGTGAGTAATCCAGTAGGCAGTAGTAAATATAGGACTAGAGTTTATGAGAATTATCTTTGTTAGAAATAAATATTTGGGAGTTACTGTTAGAACTATGGGAGTGTCTGAAATTGCCCAGGTACAATGATAAGAAGTTAGATGAGAGAGTCCTGGGGGACACCTTCATTTCAGGACCAAATGCCAAGAGAGTTGCAAAGGAATAAAATTAGAAATGAACAGAGAAGTAGAAGAAGAAAAAAGTGCGGTCCTGAAAATCAAGGCTGCTAAGGAGGGAGAATGGCCAACAAAGCAAGAGGTCAATAAATTGAGTTCCCAGTCACCTATTCTCTTGTGTAAATTAGTAGAAAAATTAGAAGATGCTTTTTTCTCTGTAGGTGTCATTTAGCCTTTAAGTTGACTTCTGGTCTTTTCCCTCCATTCTTATCTAAATAAGAATACATGGAATTCACATGCAAAAAATACCTTAAAGAGCTGTTTTCATTTATAAGAAGCACAGTTGTGGGAAGCCTATTTCAAATAATTGTTTTTACTGCTGCCTCAAGGAGACTGTGGGTTTGAATTTCACTGTTCTCATGGGAGTGACTTACCAAAATTGTGAATTCATTCTCTTTTTTTCTGGTGATAATCTTAAATCACCTCTGCTCCATCTTGAGGAGATCAATATGGGAGAAGGACAAAAATTCTTCAAAAACATTTTAGTAGCATATTCATTAACACTTAAGACACTACAGAAAGTTGATTCCATGCCTAATTGACAGAAGACACTCAACAGATACTTGAATTGACTTAAATTCTGTGGATTTTCCTGTGACTGTTACTAAGGCTAAATGGGTAAAACAAATATAAGGTAGCGGCTGCCTGGTTAAAAATGTGGGCTTTGTTGTGAATCTTAACCACTTGTTTCTTGATACCCTGGTATCAGCATTCTGGAATTACAAATGTTTTTAAAATACTGACTTGCTGTAATTTTGAAAATAAAACTAAGTTGCATAGAAGGTTTTTTTGAGTGATAAGCTGTAGAACACTGGATAAGGAAGGGAAAGTTTTGTGCATTTAAAACCAAGGGGCACAATCAGGCATACCAATGTGTCCCTTTGGTTTAGAAAAGTCACCAAGTTTATGTTTTTATTTTTGTTTCATTTTTTATTGTTTCTGTTAACATTTATATGCTTTCCTTATTCATTTGTAAATGCGGGAAACTGACATGAGTCTCAATGATTGAATAGTCTCATTATGCTTATATTCTAAAGGAAATTAACCTGCTCCCAATCTGACAAGTTAGTACAACTCTTTCTGGTCTGTTAGACAGTGCACCAAGTTAATCAGGCTTGTTTTTTGTTTATTGCATGGAAGATCTGTCCATCATCCAGAGCACTTCCAAACATGCAATTGGCGCTTGAAAAAAGAGGCACTTTGCTAACTGCTTTTTATAACCACAATTTCTACAATTTCCATGCAAGTGAAGTGCCCAGGTTCCTGGACAGGCATACATTTACTTTACTAAGTGATGGATTTGCAGGTGACTTTTAAGGAATAAACTTTACTGTCTCTCTATAAAAAAATCTTCTGAAAATGCAAATGTAATATCACAGATATCTGTCCTATGTTATTTTACAGCTAAAAGTAGAATCTGCTAGTCTCTAATTTTGATGTTCCTTTAAAAGTATGTATCTGATCTTAATCAAGTTTCATGTTTCCTGTTTGAAAATTTCTATCCACTGAATACTCTTAATTTATTTTAATTAAAATTATTTTATTCTTAAGTTATTTATAATTAAAATGGTGTGTGTATGTGTGTGACAGACTGAGTCATGGAGAGAGAGGGAGAGAGAAACAGAGTGAACAAAAGAGCAGGGGAAGGGTGTACTGATAATTTTTATATGTTTTGCTTTCATTCATTGAGATATAGTTTATCTAGAAGTTGAGGGACCTGAGTTCATTCATTCATTCATTCACCCTTTCATTTATTTATTAAATGTTTATTGCATCCATTAAGCATTTTTTGAGCATCCATTCTGTGCCAGGAACACTCAAATGCACTGGGGCTACAAATATGAATACGAAAAACCCCTCCATTTAAAGAACTCCTAATTTAGTAGGGAAAATGGAAAAGTCCTGAGGTTCTCATAGAATGCTATTGTAAAAGAAAGAAAGGATTGTGAACCCATTCTTAGAAGCCAGAGAGGTGGATTCTTGTCCTTTATCTGCCATTTTCTGGATCTGAGGCTTTGGGCAAGTCACTTGCCTTCTTGAGATAACAGTTCCTGCATTTCTAAAAATGAGGAAAATGCTTTACCCTTAGGTGTCTGGGGAAAAATGTAAAGAGATAATCATGAAAAGTAACCTAGAAATTTTAAAAGGCTCGGGTATGTGGAGAATTACTGCTATTATGATGGTTGAGCATCTGTGAACAGAATGGTTGAAAGGAAAGTTCCATCTGTATTAAGCAGCCTCCAGACTTGACTTGAAACCAAAAATTAGAGTCAAAAGTGGAATGCTTGGACAGTTAAAAGGTACCAGACTTGTGCTTCTTCTAAGATGCATTTGTGTATAGAGTTTGTCATTAAAGCATTCCAACCCTGAGCAATCCTTCACTTTGTCCAATAAATCCCTAGTCTAGAAATTCCTTAATTTCTCCCTAGTCTCCCATCCCCATCCTATTGAGCTGATATTCATAAAATCTGCAGTCCGTTTGCGTTATCATGTGGTGCCATTCGATTTGGGTTTAGTCTTCGGTCATTCTGCAGTTCTGAGTTTCTGTAAGCACTGGTAAAGAATATGTAAGATGAGTTGGCTGGGTTTGCAACGTATGTGTTTCTTCGGTCTCCCAAACTATATTGTAACTCCTCTAAGGTGCCAACTCACAGTTCCCTTCCCAGTACTTATTCCTCACACATGCATTCATTTGATCATTCCATTAGCATTTACTTAGCATTTTTCTTTTAGATACTCCAGGTCCTGTAGGTGTGAATCCATTTGTAAATGAGATCTTTGAAGATCTTATCAGTTAAGGTGAGGCCAAACTGAATCAGGGTAGGACTTAATCCAATATTGTGGAAGCCCTGGAAGGAGAAGCCATGGGGAGCACCCAGAAGCAGGAAGTCAACAGAACCCAGAAGAAAAAGGAGAAGGTGCTGCCATGTGCATTACCATGTGATGGAAAAGCCAAGGAATGCCAAAGATTTTTCCAGCCAGCCAGAAAATACCAACCCCAGAAGGAAGCAAGCCTTCTAGCCTCTGAAACCGTGAGCCAATAAATTCTTGTTTTTAAGCCAACCCATAGTCATTTTTAAGCAGAGTAAATTTGAACATGGTTAGTAGGATTCAGAGAACACAGAAGGCCATGTGACGGAGGTAGAGTTGGAGCTCTGGATTGCCACCAGAATGCTACAGAACTTCAGAGAAAGCCTGATCCCGGACTTGTAGCTTCCAAAACTGTGAGACACTAAACTCCTGTTGTTCAAGCCAACCTGTCAGTGGTATTTTTTATAACAGTCCTAGCAAACTAAAACAGTCACTAAACTAAATGCTTATAGTATTATCTCATTTAATTCCTACAACAACCGTTAAGTGAGGCACTGTTATTATCCTCATCTTACCCTTGAAAAACTAAGACTGATAGAAGCTAAATCACTTTGCCCAAGCTTCCCACTTCAGCTGCTGTTTCTTGGTCTTTCCAGCTCAGTAAGACTAGCTTCTGCCTTGACACCTCTCCCATAGGAAGTAAAAAGCCACCCACAGGTTCAATTTCAACTAAACAAATGTTCTTAGCTTTTTGTTCTTAGTGATGTGGATGCAAGATCCCCCCCTCCTCCATTCAGCCCATTTGTACTAATATTTTGGAAAGGCAGAAACAGAGTTTTAACATTAAAGTAACATTTTTTGTCATACCTATATCAGTTGTTCTTCTCATGCATTTTTCTCTCTCCATAGAAATTAATAACCATGTTATAGCTACTTTTCGATGGGTATAAAAATTAATGCTATGAAGTCTAAAGTTTGGGATAAATGTTTCTAGTAGGTCACTAAGCTTTATCATTTCTGATGACTGTGATCTTTTTCCTGTAAAAATTGAAGTGCTCTAGATGGGTGGAGACAGCTCCATTTCCTATATTATTGCTTTATGTTTCTTTCCTGGGCAAGAGGAAAGAGATGTGAAAAGGGAAAGAATGACCAACTGTAGGTATTACTAAATTCCCTCATAATTTATTTTCAAGGTTGATTTTGGAGAAAAATGAAATGCAACTTGAAATACTTTCTTCCCTAAAAAAGTAATATTAATAAAGTCGTGTTCTCATATGAGATAAAGAAAGAAAAATTTAATATCAACTTGTTTTCTGCATATATTTGTGAGCAAAGATGAAATATTGCTTGGAGAGTTGAAATTCTCAACATTGCAGTGTTCATAGTTCTGATCATTAATTTCTGAAGCAGAGCATGCATAATTTGCGATACATTTTTTTTGCCTAAAGAAGTCCCCCCATGATCCCACAAGGAGAACCAAAAATATACCCAGCTTCATTAAGTAGGCCTACTGTTTTCCATTCGGACCTTTGCATGTTTTATTTTTTACTGATTCCTGAAGCATTCTCTCAAATTCCAGAGCATGCTTCACGAATTCTTTGAACATTGGCACAAATTAATATTAATCATAATAAGTTCATTTGTGTTTCAGTAGTGGAAAGCTTCATTTCAGTTATTAAAATGCCCAGGACTGTTCTGAAGGTGAGAGGAAAACATAAGGGGGTCACCAGAAAGCAGAATGAGGGGAGGGGACCAAACATTTAGGCTCACTGAACAAGCTTTCCCCTGGGCTACCTTTCTTTCCAAGTGGGTCTGATCTTCTACATTAGCTTCATGCAACTTTCTCTGGAATCTCAGCCTTGTGCAAGATAATTTAAGTATGATGGAATGGAAAGGACCCTGAACTCTGAGTTGGACAGACCAAAATCTGAATCTTGGTTCTGATACTATTACTTTGCTAAGCCTCAGTTTCCTCTTCTGTAAGACAGAAATGGCAACATGTACCTCATATGATAAAAGAGGATGAAATGAGGTAATGTATGTGACATTATTGGCCCAACAGTAGGGGCTTAATGTTAGCTATTAGCTGAATATAAATTTGAATTCCACCAATGGATTACTTGAAGTGACAGCATTACTTCTTTTCTTGGCATTGCAGAGATTTACTGTGCTTCAATACAGAACTGGAAAGGACCACAGAAGTCACCTTGCTTAACCCTTACTTGAAATATGTGTTCTAGCAACAACCTTCCAGCAGGCTAGTAGATTACAATCTGCTTGGACACCCCCAGCTCTGAGAAGCCACTGCCCTCCGCGGCATTTCATTCTACCATTGAGTAGCTCTTGCCAGAAGCTACTCCTGCTTCTTCCATCCGTTCAACAAATATTTATTAAACACTGACTATATCCCAGGCATTGGGGATGGAAAGGTGACTAAGACAGTTACAACCTTAGGCCTTCTGGAGATCGCAGACTCATGGGGGTGACAGATGTGTACCTGGACAATTATACTGGTGTATTATACTGGAGTATTGAAATGGGGCAAACATCTGGGGATTGAATATACCCATCCAAGATGTTCAATGAGCTCCAAACAAGATAAACCCAAATAGACCCACAATATGATACACGGTAATCAAACTATTTAATGCCAAAGATAAAGAAAAAATTAAGTGCCAATTTCTCCTCTGAAACCATGGAGGCAAAAGGCAATGGGATGACGTATTTAAAGGGCTGAAAGCAAAAAATTGCCAACACGGAATTCTATGTTTCACAAAACTGTCTTTCAAAAATGATGGTGAGATTAAGTGATTCCTAGATAAACAAATGCCAAGGGAGCTCGTCACCACTAAATCAGCCCTACAAAGAGAGGCTAAAGAGAGTTCTTCAGGTTGGAAGGACAGGACAATACGCAATAGATTGAAGCTGCATGAAGAAATAAAGATCTCCTGTAAGGGTAATGGCATGGGTAAATATATATATTATATATATATATATATATATATATATATATATATATATATATATATGCCAGTACTATTGCATTATTGCATTTTTGGTTTGTAACTCCACTTTTTACTTCCTACAGGATCTAAAAAAGCAAAAGGAAACACATATAATGCAATGGTAAATCAGTAGTTTGGGTCTCATAATGTGTAAACATGTAGTTTGTAACAAGAACTACATAAAGGTGGGGGCATAGTGGGGTACAGGAATACAGTTTGTGTATGTTATTGAAGTTAAGTTCATATCAAAGCAATCAAGATTGTTATAGATTTAGGATGTTAAATTTAAGCTCCATGGTAACTACAAAGAAAATATCAGAATATGTCAGCTCATAGAGAAACTGGAGTACATATTGCCAGGGCTGGGGGGTGGGATGCAGGGAGATGAGGATTTCATGCATAATGAGCATAATGCTTGTTGGGTTTCTATTTGGGGAGATGGGAAAGTTCTCATAATGGATGGTGGTGAGGGTACTGCAACATTGGGAATGTGATTAATCCCACTGAATGATATGCTTGGGAAGGGTTGAGAGGGAAAAGTTTATGCTGTCTATATGTTCCCACAATTAAGAGAAAAAGAAAGAGCAGCTAAAGAAATGATGACAATTAAATAAAGTATGTGTTCTTAGACAGGATCTAAGAAGGAAGGAGAAAAAGATCAAAAGGATATTATTAGAATATAAGAAAACTGGAATATAGACTGTAAGCTTTATATCAATGTTAAGTTTCTTGAACTGGTAACTGCACTTAAGGTGGTAACGTAAGTGAATATCTTTGTTCTTAGGAAATGTACATGACAGTAGTAAATGTTTGAGTATGATATATAAAACTCTCACTCAAATGTATACAAAACAGATTGATAGATAGATTGATAGATAAATGCATAGATAGAATGATATTGCAAATATGTCCAAATGTTAAAATTAGTGGATCTGTGTATCTGGGAGAGTGGGGGTATTTTGAAGTTCTTTGTATTTTTTGCAACCATTTGTAAGTTTGAAATTATTTCAAAATAAAGAGTTTAAAAAATAGCAGATCTTGATAAGTGCTATGGACAAAATAAAGCAGTGATGGACAAAGTAACACAGAGAAGGGGAATGAGGGATCTTGGGGAAAGGGAATTTTAAATAGGGTAGTCAGGAAAGGCCTCACTGAGAAAGTGACATTTCAGTGAAAAGCCAGATGGAACAGCAAGTGCAAAGGCCCTGAGGTGAGGTGAGAGCTTGTTTGACATATTTCAGAAAAGGC
Source organism: Choloepus didactylus (assembly GCF_015220235.1). NCBI lineage: Eukaryota > Metazoa > Chordata > Mammalia > Pilosa > Megalonychidae > Choloepus > Choloepus didactylus. The sequence goes on along the minus strand of NC_051334.1, from coordinate 181,426,395 downwards.
GAGAAGGCTGGCTGGGGTCTTATAAGTGCAGGGAGAGGAGCAGACTACCCAGGGTGGCATTGTATCATGTTTAAAAGCACACACCAGTGAGTCAGACCACCTAGAGTCAAAGCCAGGCTCCCCTCCTTACTGCTCTGTCACCTTTGGCAAGATATATAAGCTCTCTGTGCCCTACTTTAAAATGGGTTTAATAGTATGTAATGGGTTTAATGGATGATGAGATCATCCTTTATTATCCAGGTGGGCTCTTCATCCAGTGATATGGGTTGTTATAAGAGACACACTGAGGACAGCCATGGGGTAGAGAGGAGATGTCCATGTGAAGATGGAGGCACCGATTGGAGTTATGCAGTCATATGCCAAGGAACGCTTGGAGCTGCCAGAAACTGGAAGAGGCAAAGAAGGATTCTTCTCTAGAGAATAAATGTCTGCTGTTTTAAGCCACCAAGGCTGATAATCTGTTAAGGAAGCCCTAGGAAATGAATACATAATAGTATCTCTCTCATTAAGTTTGTTATGAGGATTAAATGAGTTATGTGTGTCTATGTAGTGTTTAGAATAGTGCCTGGTGCATGAGTGCTTCTTAAATGGCAGTTGTTACTTGTCCATGACCCCATGCTATCTAAAAGCCTTAGGGTGAAATACAGTTTGGAATTCAAACTTTCAAGATTTTAAAATCCTAATATAGAGTGCATCTGCCACATATTATGGAAAACCCCTTTGTGGTCCAGGGCATACTCACACATAGCAGAATGCACAAATAGTCACACAAAGTAGGATGAGACTCTAAACAGCCAAATGTTGATTCAAATCAGGTTTGGCCATCAAACAAGTATTCAGAACTTGCATTTCTCGGAAATACAAGAAAGGGTTTATGGAACTGTGGGTGTTATGAGGTCAGAGAAATTGATGAGGGTCTAAAATAAGGGGCTGTCTAAGGGAATGGAGAGGTGGTGATGGGTATAAGAGATAGTAAGGAAGTAGAATGAAAAGGACACAGTGACTAATTGGATGTAACAGATGGGAGAGAAAAGGGAACAATCAAGAATATTCCTGGAGTTTCTGGTATGGGCCACTGGGAGGAAGGAGAGGAGCAGATTTGGGGTTTGGGGAAGAAAATTAGTTCAGTTTTGAAGATATCATGTTGTAGATGTCTGAAGAAAATCCAAATGAAAATATAAAAAAGGAAGCTGTGTATATAAGTCTGAAACTCACCATGGAGGTCTGGCTGGAGAGAAAGATGAAGGAGTCTTGGGGAAACATAAAATTGAAACCATGGGAGTGAATAAAATCAACTAAAGATGGCATATTGAATGATAATAAAATAGAGCTTAAGACAGAGAGAGGCATTTTTATTGGTCCTGCAGAGGGAGAAGAGGTGGCAAAGTTTATTGAAAAGGATAAGATGGACAAGTATTAAAAAAACAGTAGGAGAAATCAGAAGCTTTACTAAAACTGAGAAAAGAAAGAATTGCAAGGCAGGCAGTGTTTAACAGTATCAAATGTTTATGTTAAGCCCTAATCTGCATTCCTGCAGCTTTTAAACTTTGAGTTTTATTTTGCTCTCAGTAAATATAATCTCAGAAGTGGCTAGCTGTAACCCTTCTTTCACATAAGAGCCTTCAAATATTGAAAGACAATTTTCACAATTCTCCCCAATAATACAATACATACACACTCCTACACACACACTTGTACATACACAGTGGCTTCAAGTACCCTTATCATTCCTTTGTATGTGATTAAATTTGTTAATGTCCTTCTTGAAACACCATATTGGGAATTTGGTACAATTATCCAGATACAGTTCAATAGTGGGGCTATTGATTATTGTTATTATAAAAGGCTAACTTCAATAAATATCAGGCCACATTATTATTATCTCATGTTGTCAACTACCCCCACCTCCAGGTCTTTTCCACCTTCACTATTATTACACTATCTGTCCTACCTGCTAGATTCTGCTTTGTCCTTATTGGCACCATGTGTATTCCAAGACTATTGAAGGCACACACTTACTTGAAACTTATACTAGACATTCTAGACATTGGACTGGGAGAAAAGAAGAGTGGCTACCATAATGGGGAAGGGAAGCCCTTAATGGGATAGCCAAGATACTAGTTCTTGGGAAGATGGTGGAATAAGTGAGGCAGGGAAAACTTCTCCTCCATGAAAGAAACTACAGAGAAGGCAGAGAACACCCAGGACAACAGTTTCAGGGTGTGACCAGCCAAAGAGGGACTTCTACAAACCATGGTGGGGACTTGAACAAAAAAGTGGAGAAAATGCATCTCAAAGGATGGGGTGGGTTTATTCAGCTGGGACTGCCACTGGGGACTGGTAGTGGTGAGCCTGCCACTGAACAAGGGAGGGAACAGCTCTCCTCTCCAGTGCACCCATCTCAGCAATTAGCTGGGGAGATAATCTTTCTCAGCCACACAGCTGGGAGCTCCCATGAGGGAACCTTGGAAACAGTGGACCAGTGTTGACCCCATTACTCTCCCTCCATGGAAGTCCATGGTGTGCATGGGTGAGAGGTGGTGACAGGCAAGGGCACCACATGGAAGACCAGGAACAGCTCCCACATCCCAGAGGCTCATGGACACAGGTGGGCAGGGAGTGGGGCCCAATTTAGCTGGAGGGTGAGACATGTAGTCCCACAGCCTGAGAGTCATCGATTGAAGGCCTGGGAATCACCAGACCAATGATGCTATTAAGCAGACTCCCTGCTCAACTGCACAGGGCCCACACTGCACCCCAGGGATGGCACTCACAAGTGCACAGGGAGAACTGGTGCGCTGATTGGATTTCCACCTGGTTTGGACCCCCACAGCTGCATTCAGGGAAACGTGAACTTGAGGGGAAGAAGTGGTACAAGAGCACTTTCTAATGGGAAGACAAGGAATGTGAACTTCAGCAAACTGTGGTTCTGCCAAATTTTATATAAATGTCCAAATACTTCTGCATTTCCAAAAATAATTTTACCAAGATGAGCAAATGCCCTGAAGCCAAAAGAAAATCACGACACACATGAAGACCAAAGAAGATATGGACAAGCCAAATGACTAAATTAAGAAGTGAGAGGAGACACAGAACTTGCAGCAATTAATCAAAGAAGTACACACAAATCTCCAAACCAACTTCAGTGGGTTGGCTAAAGACATAAAGGACATCAAGAAGAATCTAGAAGAGCATAAAGAAGAATTTGAAAGAGTAAATAAAAAAATAGCAGATCTTATGGAAATAAAAGATACTGTTGATCAAATTAAAAATTACGAGAGATATACAACAGCAGATTTGAAGAGTCAGAAAAAAGAATAAGTGAACCAGAGTACAGATCAATTGAAAGCAAATGCACAAAAGAACAAATGGTGAAAAAAATTGAAAAAATTGAAATGGATCACAGGGAAATGATGGACAACATGAAAAATTCAAATATAAGAAGCATTGGTTTCCCAGAAGGAGAAGAGTAAAGAGCTAGGAAGAGTATTTGAAGTCATAGTTGGGGAAAACTTCCCAACCCTTCTAAACAACATAATATGCAAATCAAAGACCCCCAATGAACTCCAAATAGAACAAATCCAAATAAACCCACTCTGAGACACACACTAATCAGATTGTCAAATGCTGAAAAGAAGGTAAAAGTCCTGTATATTAGTTAGGGTTCTCTAGGGAAACAGAATCAATGAGAGATATCTATGAATATAAGATTTATAAAAGTGTCTCACACAACTGTGGGTATGCACGAGTCCAAATTCTGTAGGGCAGGCAACAAACTGGCAACTCCAATGAAGATGTTCGATGAACTCCTCAGGAAATGAACTGGCAACTTTGAAGAACTCCTCAGGAAACACATCGCTGGTCAGCCAAAGAAGAAGTGAAGGTCCTCTATCTGTCTCGCTTAAAAGTCTTCAACTGATTGATTGTATTAAATCCAGCCAACTGTATTCTCTCATTGTGGAAGACATGCCCTTCATTGACATCATCAGTCACAGCTGCAGCCAATTGACTGATGATTTAATAAACCAGCCACAAATGTCCTCGCAGCAATGGTTAGGCCAGTGCTTGCTTGACCAGAAAGCTGGGTACCATCACCTGGCCAAGTTGACACATGAACCTAACCATCACATCCTGAAAGCAGCAAGAGAGGTGATTCACCACATACAAGGGAAACCACATAAGACTAAGTAGTGACTACTCAGTGGGCACCATGGAGGCAAGAAGGCAGTGGTATGACATATTTAAGATTCTGAAAGAGAAAAAGTGTCAGCCAAGAGTTATTAATCCAGCAAAGCTTTCCTTCAAAATTGAGGGAGAGTTTAAAATTTTCACAGACAAACAAATGCTGAGAGAATTTGTTAACAAGAGACTTGCCCTGCAAGAAATATTAAAGGGGAGTTTTCAGCTGAGAGAAAAAGAAAGGAGAGAGAGGTCTGGAGAAGGGTGCAGAACTGAAGCATTTTAGTAAGGCTAACTTGAAAAAAAAAAGAGAGACAGGGGAAAAATAGATCTGATGAATAAAAAACAAAGGATAAGATGATTGGTTCAAGAACTGCCTTCACAGTAATCACTCTAAATGTGAATTGATTAATCTCCCCAATTAAAAAATACAAGTTTTCAGAATGGATTAAAAAGTGTGATCTATCAATATGCTGTTAACAAGAGACTCATCTTAGACCCAGCAACACAAAGAGATTGAAAGTGAAAGGATGGAAAAAAATATTCCATGCAAGCTGCAGCCAAAAGAAAGCAGGGATAGCTATACTAATATCAGACAAAATAGACTTTAAATGCAAGGATGTCATAAGAGACAAAGAAGGACACTATATATTAATAAAAGGGACAATTCACCAAGAAGAAGTAACAATCATAAATGTTTATGCACCCAATGAAGGTGCTCCAAAATACATGAGATGAACATTGGCAAAACTGAAGGGAGCAATAGACAAGTCTACAATTATAGTGGAAAACTTCAATACACCACTCTTTCTGTAGACAGAACAACCAGACAGAGGACCAATAAGAAAATTAAGACTGTGAATCTGCCAGTTTGTATATATTATGTCCCCCAGAAAAAGCCATAATCTTTGATGCAATCTTGTGGGGGCAGACATATTAGTGTTGATTAGGTTAGAACGTATTTGTTCAGTGTTTCCATGGAGATGTGACTCAATCAACTGTGGGCAAGACCTTTCATTGGATTATTTCTATGGAGGTGTTGCCCCACCTATTCAGGGTGGGTCTGAATTAAATCACTGGAGCCATATAAAGAGCAGCTGTGAGTGACATTTTGGAGAGCAACTGAGAGACATTTTGAAGATGGCCATTGAAAGCAGACTTTTGCTCTGGAAAAGCTAAGAGAGGACAAACGCCTCAATAGCAACATTTTGAAGAACCCATAGGAACTGAGATAGGAGTTAAAACACAACCCAGGATCAGCAGATGCCAGCCAGGTGCCTTCCTAGCTTACAGAGGTTTTTCTGGACACCATTGGCCTTCCTTTGATGAAGGTACCCTATTGTTGATGCCTTACCTTGGACACTTTATGGCCTTAAGACTGTAACTTTGTAACCAAATAAACCCCCTTTATAAAAGCCAATCCATTTCTGGTATTTTGCATAATGGGCAGCATTAGCAAACCAGAACAAATCAGTAATGTTCCTATATACTACAAATGACCTGTGCTGGTTTGAATCTGTTATGACCCCCACGAAAGCCATGTTCTTTAATTCAATCTTGTGGGGGCAGGTTTATTAGTCTTTTGATTTGCGTGGGACATTTGATTAGGTTGTTTCCATGGAGATGTGACCCACCCAACTGTAGGTGAGACCTTTCGATTAGATCATTTCCATGAAGGTGTGACCCCGCCCATCCAGTGATTAGTTCACTGGAGTCCTTTAAGAGAGCTCATGGAGAGGAGAAGCTCAGAGAAGCTGAGAGAGACATTTGGAGAAAAGCTAAGATATGTAATCCAGAGTTTGCCCACAGGAGAAGCTAAGAGCTGACACTGACCCAGAAGCTTAGAGATGTAGATGTAAAGAAGTTTGGAGATGCTAAGCTAAGAAATGAAGCCCAGAGTTTGCTCTGAAGAAACTAAGAGAGAACTCCCAGATGCTTAGAGATAAATGCCCCAGGAGAACCAATCAGAAAGCTGAGAGAAGCTAAGAGAGAGAAGCCCAGAGACATTTTGGAGAAAGCCATTTTGAAACACAACCCAGGAGCAATGGAACTGCAGATGCCAGCCACGTGCCTTCCCAGCTGACAGGAGTGTTCTGAATGCCACTGGCTTTCCTTCAGTGAAGGTACCCTCTTGTTGATGCCTTAGTTTGGACACTTTTATGGCATTAGAACTATAAACCCAATAAATCCCCTTTATACAAGTCAATCCATTTCTGGTATTTTGTGTAATGACAGCATTAGCAAACTGGAACATGACCTAATTGAAGACACTTAAGAAAAAAATTCCATTCACAATAACAACAACAAGAAAAAAATCAAGTACCTAGGAATAAACTTATCCAAGGTTGTAAAGGAACTCTACACAGAAAATTTAAAAAAAATTTACTAAAAGAAATCAAAGAGGGCCTAAATAGGTGGAAAGATATTCTGTGTTCTTGTATAGGAAGGCTAAACATTGTTAAGTTGTCAATCCTTCCCAAACCGATCTACAGATTCAACGGAATTCCTATCAAAATTCCAACAACCTACTTTTCAGACTTGGAAAAGCTAGTTATCAATTTATTGGGAATGGAAAGGGGCCTCGAATTGCCAAAAACATTCTAAAAAAGAATGAAGAGGCACAGAGGAAGATGCATTGATCAATTGAATTGAATTGAGAGTTAGGAAATAAACTCCCAGATCTATGGATGACTAATTTTTGATAAGGCCCCAAAATCCACTGAGCTGGGACAGAACAGTCTCTTCAACAAATGGAGCTGGGACAATTAAATATCCATATCCAAAAGAATGAAAGATGACCCATACCTCACACCCTATACAAAATTAACTCAAAGTGAATCAAAGACCTCAATATAAGAGACAGTACCATAAAACTCCTAGAAGACAATGTAGGGAAACATCTTCAAGACCTCATAATAGGAGGTGGCTTCTTAGACCTTACACTCAAAGCTCAAATAGTGAAAGAAAAAATAGATAATTTGGAACTTGTCAAAATCAAAAGCTTCTGTACCTCAAAGGACTCTGTCAGAAAGGTGAAGAGCAACCAACTGAATGGGAGAAACTATTGGGAAACCATATATCTGATAAGAGACTTATATCCTACATATATAAAGAAATCGTACAACTCAATGACATTAGTACAAAAAGCTCAATTATAAAATGGGCAAAAGGTATGAAACGGCATTTTTCTGAAGAGGAAATACAAGTGGCTAAAAATCACATGAATAAATTTTCATCTTCAGAAGCTATTAGAGAAATGCAAATCAAAACCACAATGAGATACCATCTGACACCAGTAAGAATGGCTGCCATTAAACAAACAGGAAACTACAGATGCTGGAGAGAATGTGGAGAAATTGGAATGCTTATTCATTGTTGGTGGGACTGTATAATGGTACAGCCACTGTGCAAGACAGTTTGGCAGTTCTTCAGAAAACTAGATATAGAGTTGCCCCACAACCCAGCAATTCCACTACTCGTATATACCCAGAAGATCTGAAAGCAGTGACAGATTCCACCTTTTGGTAATTGTGGACAAGTCCACTATGAACATCAGTGTGCAAATTTCTGACATGAACAGATATTTGCACACTGATGTTCACAGTGGCATTGTTCACAATTGCCAAGAGGTGGAAACAACCCAAGTGTCCTTCAACAGATGAGTGGATAAACAAAATGTGGTATATACATACGATGGAATACTATGTAGCAGTGAGAAGGAACAAGGTCCTGAAACATATGACAACATGGATGTACCTTGAAGACAGTGCTGAGTGAAATGTCAGACACAAAAGGAGAAAAATTGCATTTTATCACTAATATGATTTCCCTGAACAATGCAAAATCAGTGTCTTATAATGTAGAATATAGGGGACCTAGAGATAGACAGATGCTAGTGAAGGTGGAATGATAATCTAGTATGTACAGACATGTTAATGAGAATGAACTTAAAGGCATGGGAATGGACAGGGGTGATGATAGTTCATTAATGGGATTTTAAGTATCAGTGCTGCACTGAAGGTGAACATGATATAAATAAGGTTGTTTAAAAGTATGTATCCCACAGATTAGCACTACAAATATAAATAAGTACTTGCATAAGATACTTCTAAGGAATGACACTGGTATAAAGCATTAACAACAGAATGGTATATGGGAAAAACTACCTATTGCATATTATAGACTGTGTTTAATAGGAATGCCTTACCAGTACCTCACTAATACTAGGGATAAATAAATAGCGGCTGATAAGAGCTTTGGGGTATTTGGGGTTATAATAATTGTTTAAAATTGAGAGTGATGATGGTTATACAACTACATGAAGATAATGTGAGACATTGATTGTTTATCTTGGACAGAATATATGCTATGTAAAATTAGGAACCCCCTACTTAAAAAGTCAAGCCCTTGACCTTGAGGCTTGCTCTAGTGAAATTTATGGCTGTAAAGGGGAGGCTAAGCCAACTATAATTACACCTAGGAGTTACCTCCAGAGACTCTTTTGTTGCTCAGATGTGTGCTTTCTCTCTCTAAGCCCAACTCTGCAAATAAACTCATTATACTCCCCCCCTACATGGGACATGATTCCCAGAGGAGTGAATCTCCCTGGCAACATGGGACATGACTCCCAGGAATGAGTCTGACCCTGGAATTGAGGGGTTGAGAATGCCTTCTTGACCAAAAGGGGGAAAAGACAGGAAAAAAAATAAAGTTTCAGTGACTAAGAGATTTCAAATAGAGTGGAGAAGTTATCCTGGAAGTTACTCTTATGCAAGTTCCAGCTAGATGTTCCAAATGCCCACAGTATGCCAAGCCCTAATCAACAGTAGTCCCCAAAATACTAAAGTATAAGTAGGTCCCTGTCTGAGACTCTATAAAAGTTTCAGTCACTAAGTTTACTTTTCAGAAACTTAAATCCCCCTGAGTGTTCCTATGCCAGAAAAGTCCCCAAATCCAGAGACAGCAGCATTTACAAGAACATCAGCCAGGTGCATCCCCCTTCCCCATAATGTTGACACCCATTTTCAAGTGGGTGGCCACTTCCCAGATATCCTGAAGATTGAGACAGTGCTCAAACAAGAGAGAGGGGTAGCAACTGCCAAGATAGGATTTAACAAAGGATTATGAATACTGAATCTTGATATGAACTTTTTTTAGTTTGGGAGGTAATAGAATAGCTAGAAGAAAATAACTGATATGGTGGAACTGTAACATATAATGTTCTTCAAATTTGTTCTACAGCTATTTGTTAAATTGTACTTTGAAAGTTATCACATTTCTGTATATATGATATACTTCACAATAAGGAAATAACAGAAATTGTGGAACTGTGACTCATGACATTCTTTGAAATTTGCTAAATACTTGTTAAATTGTACTTTGAAAGTTATAACTTTTCTGTACATATGTTATATTTCACAATAAATATGTAAATAAAATAAAATAAAATAATAAAAATAAAAAGTTAAATAAAAGATACTAGTTTCTACAGTCATAGACAAATACCCAAATGCCATAAAAGAATATGAGGTAGGATGTTTTTGGAGGCATTTTACAGAAAACCCAAATAATGGTCACTTATCTAATAAGGACATTTATTTGTATCATTTAAAAAAAGTCTAAACATAGGCAGTTCCATGTCTGGTTAGTTCAGCTGCACAAAGTTGTCTACAGAGACCTAGGCCTTTTCCAGCTCTGCTCTGCTAGCCTCACTTTAGTCAGCAATGTCTCCCCTCATGATTGATTGTACGATAGATGCTACAGTTTCTAGTATGGTGTCTTCATACAACCAAACCCAAGTCAAGAGGGAAGAGCTGAGTCCCTCACCTCCCTGCCCTCCCCTTCTTTTCTCTTCTCTCTCTCATTTTCATAGAGGAAATATTCCCTAGAAGACTCTCTCTCCAACAGACTGTGCCCCAGATTACACTGGCCAGGAATGAGTCACATGCCTAATCTCTAACTACATCTGCCTCTTTAGTCCCTGGCTTGTCCTTCCACTTTCTTCAAACTGCATACAAAGAAGAGAAGTTCCTAATTCTAATGTTTTCTAATAGATAGCCTTTTCGTTTATGGTTAGTTCTTCTTGGGTCATCAATTCTTCCTTCATAAATTTTCAAGTGCACACACATTTGGAATTGTTACATTTTCCTGGTGAGTTGAACCATTTATTGTTATGTAGTGATTCTATATCAAATATATTTTGTCTTATAGACTATTTTGCCTGATGTTAATGTAATTCACCAGCTTCTTTTGTTTAAGATTTCCCTGGTGTATATGTATATATTTCCATCCTTTACTTTTAACTTTCCAGTGTCCTTTTGTTTTAGAAGTGTCTATTGCAAATAGCAAATTTCCGAATTTTAATCCAATGTGACAAACTCTGTATTTAGCTACTGAATTCAATCCATTTTAATTTAGGATGATTAGAGTTATAGTTAGAAAGTTTTCTACCACCATACTTTTTCCCACCTTTTTTTTATCTGATTGGTTTCTACTTTCCTGTTAAAAATTGTGGATTGTGTTTGTTGTGTTTTTCTCATTAAAATGTCGCTCCCTACTAATATGGAAATTATACACTTCTCTATTTTAGTGTGTGTGGTTCCCTTAACATTTCATAATTTATAAGGTTTAGAATCACCCTGTCCCAATATGCATGCTATTTTTTCTGGTATTTTAGTTATTTACTTTTTTAGCATACACAAATTAGACATTGAGTTTATTATTCAATTTATTTTTATTATTTTATACTGCCAGTTTATTTAGATCTACCTACATATTTATCATTTTCTTTGCATATGGCTTTTTTTTTCCTTGTGCCTCAGACATTCCTAAAAATATCCTTTAAAAGTTACTTCTGCCTTTGGGCTATAAATTCTCCCAATTTTGAATAATTGGATAATTTTTTTGTTTTACCCTTGGTCTTGACACATACACAATTCTGAATTGACATTTTTTTTCATTAAATTCAGTTTTATTGAAATACATTCACACACCATACAATCATCCATGATATACAATCCACTGTCCACAGTATGATAACATAGTTATGCGTTCATCACCACAATCTATCTCTGAACATTTTCCTTACATCAGAAAGAACCAGAACAAGAATAAAAAATAAAAGTGAAAAAAGAACACCCAAATCATCCCCCCATCCCACCCCATTTGTCCTTTAGTTTTTATCCCCATTCCTCCACTCATCCATACACTAGATAAAGGGGGTGTGATCCACAAGGTCTTCACAATCACACTGTCACCCCTTGTAATCTACATTATTATATAATTGTCTTCAGGAGTCCAGACTGCTGGGTTGGAGTTTGGTAGTTTCAGGTATTTACTTCTGGCTATTCCAATACATTAAAGCCTAAGAGGTGTTATCTATATAGTGCATAAGAATGTCCCCCAGAGTGACCTCTCGACTCCATTTGGAATCTCTCAGCCACTGAAACTATTTCGTCTCATTTTGCATCCCCCTTTTGGTCAAGAAGATACTCTCAGTCCCACGATGCCGGGTCCACATTCATCCCCGGGAGTCATACTCTGCGTTGCCAGGGAGATTTACACCCCTGGGAGTCGGGTCCCACGTAGGGGGGAGGGCAGCGAGTTCACCTGTTGAGATGGCTCAGTTAGAGAGAGAGAGGGCCACATCTGAGCAACAAAGAGGTACTCGGGGGAGACTCTTAGGCACCATTACATGCAAGTTTAGACTCTCCTTTGTGGTAATGAGCTTCATAAGGGCAAGTCCCGTGCTCGAGGGCTCAGCACATCAAACCGCCAGTCCCAATGTTTGTGACAACATCAACACCAGTCCAGGTGAGGATGTCCAACACATCCGCACCTTCCCCCAGATCCTCGGGGCTGGGGAGGGGGAGGCTGTAAATATATTTTTTATTATCTGCCCAAATTACTCTGGGATGTGTCACTATTTCACTCCAGCCTATACTAACCTACCGTATCTCACTTCCTATTCAACGTTCCATGCAATTGTGGTGTTTGAACAAATCGACTGTAGAGTTGTACCGTTTAGAAAATTTAGATCCTGTACCAAATAGATATCTATTCCCTTGGTCTCATATGAAAGTTGAAGTTTTAAAACACAATCAGTTTCAACCTTTACCGTTTGGCCTGGCTTGCCCTGATCTTAAACAGACCTGCTTCATTCATATCACTAATTGAAGTCTGGGCTCTTTTTCAGCTTTTTTTTTTTTTTTTTTTGACAGTGGCTGTATGCACTAATACTGACATTCATATCTGCCGAGCTCTAGCTCTGAGTTTCAGGTGTCTCAGAGATATGCATTGTTCCAGAGACCAATCAGGTTATACGCTAGGGGATTAGCATCTCAAAGTTTAGAGATAGGCCTTACAAGAATTGACATTTTTTAATCAGCATGTTGAAAATATTCCATTGCTACCTGGTTTCCATTGTTACTGGTAAAGAAAATCTTGTATCGGGTTAATTTTCATTCTTTGTGGGTGCTTTTTTTTTTCTCTCTTCCAAATTTTTTATTCTTTTTTAAATGCAATTTTATTGAGATACATTCACGTAACATACAATCCTTCAAAGTGTACAATCAGTTGTTCATAGTATCATCATATAGCTGTGCATTCATATACCAAATTTTAAGATCTCTGTATTCTCTACAGTTTTGCAAGAATGTAACTGGGAGTGGATTTTGGTTTTACTTATCCTAACTGGCATAGTGTGTTTGGTGTATTTGTGGATGCATACCTTTCATCGTTTCTGGAAAACTCGCAGCCATCATCTCTTAAAAACACACCTCCCTCCATTATCACAATTCTCACCAGTTGGGATTATCTTTGAACCAAGGCTAGGCCTTCTTATGCTATCCTCTGTAGTTTTCAACCACTCTTTTTTTAATCTTGGTGTAATTTCTTCAACTCTGTCTTCTAGTTCTCTCTTTCAATTTTGTCAAGTCTGCTGTTTAACAGTTCAACTGACCCTTTGCTTTCAATAATTATGTTTTTCATTTCTAAAGTTTTATTTTGCTCTTCTTATCTGCCTAGTCATACTGTTACTTTTTAGTATCTGTGATCCAATCTTTTTTTCTTCAACCATGTCAACCTTTATTTTTCCTTCCATTTCTTTTCCTTGCAATAGCTGAAATACTTGGGGATTTAAATTTGTTATTCATTGATTCTGTTGACTCTCTCTTTCTTGCAATTTTCCAATTCCTTCTGTTTAGTGAGTTTTGATTGTGATTATATTTGAATCATTTCAGTTTGTAGACTTATCAGGCAAAAATGTGCACCACTTCAGCTCTTCTTGGCTTCACCTGTCTGCCATTCCAAGCGCCACTGCAGGGACTAGCTTTATGCACTTCATTCAATTTCACACCAGTGAAATTCCCTCAGGCTTGTATCACACTTCCTTGTCTCTCACAGGAGGCTTTTTTGGTGATGCCAAGGCAGAGATATCCAGAACCTGTTCCTGAAGACACATGTGCAACCCAGATGTGCAATGGAGTTAACTTCCCATGGGCCAAACTTGGACCCATGGGATTTAGAAATTGGCAAATAAATGAGTTCCCCTTTCTCTCCTATCTTGTAGTTTATTCATCTCATCCAAACATAGTCCCACAAGCCTGAGTGTGCTGGTTTGAAGCTGTTATGTAACCCAGAAAAGGCCATGTTCTTTTATTCCATTCCTGTGGGTACAGACCTATTGTGGGTGGGACCTTTTGATTAGGCTATTTCAATTGAGATGTGACCCACCCCATTCAAAGTGGGTCTTAATCCTTTACTGGAGTCCTTTGTGAGACAATAAGAGGCAGAAACGGTCAAGAGAGCTGAGAGAGAGAAACACCCAGAGAACTTGGAGAGAAAGGCCCCAGAGCTGCTAGGAGAGAGAAACACCCAGAGAAGCTTAGAGGAAAGCCCACAGAGGAGCTGAGAGAGCTGCTGAGAGGGCCACTGAAGCCAGTAGCTGAAAGCAATGAAACCCAGGAAAGAAAGACCAGCAGACGCCAGCCATGTGCCTTGCTATCTGACAGAGGAACCCTGAATGCCAGTGGCCTTTCTTCAGAGAAGGTATGATCCTGTTGATGCCTTAATTTGGACATTTCCATGGTCTTAGAGCTGTAAATTTGTAAACTAATAAACTCCCATTGTAAAAGCCAGCCTATTTCTGGTATATTGCATTCCAGCAGCTTTAGGAAACCAAAACACCAAATCATTAATCACACTTAACAGTGACCAGTTCAATGATGCACCCTCATTTTTGCTCTTCCTCCTTTCTGCATCAATCACTACCCTTCTCCTCGCTTACTCCTGCCTGTATGGGAGCACATGTAAGACTTTGCTCGGGCTCTACTTTCTCAGGGAACTCATGCAAAGAGAATGGAAAGATGGAGACTACATTAAGGGTATTCTCTTCCAGTTAGGATTTCCATCTCTTCCTGCTGGGAACCAGAAATACTATTGCCCTGAGACTTTTCCATCCCTCAAGATTTCATGGCTTAATCTGAGAGCCTCAGGTTTAATCCCTGAAACTTCCTTGCTGCTGTCCCTCCCAGACTTATTTTTCTAACTGTAGCAATATTCATTGTTTGCTGCTCTATTGTCAGCACAGGGTTTTTGCTCTCTTATTTTCCTTCGTCATTTTTTGGGGGGGAGGGGAGGAGGCATGGAGAGTTCCCTTACTTTCTGCAAATGCAGCATCCTAAGAATAAATATGTTTTATGCAGGATTAGTTTATTTTTTCTTTGTAATAAAAGGGGCTGCAGCATATCTAGCCTACTATAATGCTAGCAGAAGTAGAACTTTTTTCTCCTTTTTTAAGCTTTGCTTTTCTTGATCACATGATTATAATATGCAATGTTGGGTGCTTTCCATCTCCTTAATCATTCGAAACAGCAAATATCCAACCATCTGTGAGTTTATTATTTCCACTTACCTTTACTGAGTTGTTTCTATATGCTGTTCAATGGCATTCACAGCTATGCAAGGAAGTCAGACTATTATAATACAGTGTGGTAAATGCTGTCGTGAGGGAAAAACAGGGCACTGTGAAAATCCATTAGAAGGAGCACCAATCTCTGCCTATGAAGGTCATAAAAACCTTAACAGTGAAGGTGCCTCTTGAGTTGGAACATGAAGAGGGAGTAGGAATTTGGCAATTTCCATTCTATAAAGAGTCAAACAGAACCAGTATCTTGTCATCCACCCTCAAATACTTGGGGGCCCAAATGATTACCAGAAGTAGCTGGAAGATAAATTTTAGTTTAACTTCTAGACAAACTCCAATAATCTGAATTGGGTAACTATGGAAGAACCTTCCTGAAAATCTGGTGAACCTTGTCACAGACTGAGGTTCATCAAAACTTCAGCTAAGATGCTTTAGAAAGGATCCCTCTACTCAGTGGAAAATTGGAATAGAATGGGCCCATCCATCTTTAAGAGTCTGTTATTCAAGGTTGTCGTGAACCATAGCGAATTGTTTAGGCGATATCTGAGTTATTCATATAGCCACTATAGTAGCTGGTTAGACCCTGGAGCTTTAAAACAACAAGACCAGGGTCAGAAAATTCTTACACCTGTGCAAGTAGATTTAGTTAGCGGAGGCAGCAGAAGGTTCTCATTATATCCAATGTTTTAGCAAGGCTCCTGTGTGATGTTTAAATGTGAGAATGCACTTGGTGCTACTCAGAGAGGCTGCATTATGAATTAATAATGTTCTCTGGTGACCAGGCCTTTCGCTTCATTCCCACGTAAACTAACAACTCATAATAGTGGCTCTGCCTGGAACTAAATGCCAAAAACAGTAAAAATAAGATCGGGGAGCATCATTGTAAAGACAGTTTATACAAAGGAAAGCACTATTATGCTTTCTTAAAATTTTAATTATCTAATTAAATTCTGAATTTTAACAATATTTTACCTTTAAGAAAATAAGGCAATTATGTTCAGAGCAGTTATTTCACCAGGCAGTAAAACTAAAGGAAATCAAAAATTCTCTCTTGTGATTCACAGGAAACAAGGATGAGAACATATACTAAAGGGAAAATGAAAGATGAGAGACGTTACTGTGTTAGGCCTTCCCAGGGAGTCAAAACAGCATTAAACATCATTAGGGAATAGATGTTACTTGTTTTCTTTCTAAATTACTTTTCAATTTCCATTCCAAATGCTGCATGCCAATATTTTCACTGGTGCCATTTTAAAATTCATCAAACTACAGACACATGGCACATACCCAGTTCATCTGGAATCCACAAAGTTCAAAGACTTCCTATTTTCATCTTCTAATTCTGGGGTGCAGAGAGCAACAAAAGCTGTCCTTTGCAAATGTAATCCTTTACATCAAGCCCTTGTGTACAACAATATTAGGGGGGTTGTTTTGAGTGCTTTGCATATAAATCTGCAAAACTTATTTTCATGTAGATTATAATGGAGGGCTAGGTTTTCCAGTAGACCCTCATTTGATCAACAAGCACTTATTGAGCACCTACTATGTGCTGAGCTCAGGTGGCTGTCTGATAGAACTCATCATCATCTATGGATGCCAAGTAGACAGAAAAGTACAATGCAGTAGTATAAGTGTTAATAAAGGTAAGCAATGAGGGTTGTGAAAATATCAAGAAAGACTCAGCTATCTCTACCCATGGCATTTAGGAAGGGGGCAAGGGTGGCTTCAAGGAGGCACTGGCTTATGAATAGGATATTGAAGGAAGGAGCTGGAGCTCAGATTACTCGTGTGAGATTCTCTTTGGGATATTCAGCTAAACTGCTGGGTCTGAAGGTATATGCATCTCTATTGTACTTTGAGTAAATGCCACCAGTTTGCTTTCCAGGAGGACTGCACCAATTTAGACACCCACCAGCAGGGCATGGGGGCTCGCCTCGCCCCACACTCCCACAAACACTTGGCATAATCAAGCTCTCCTAATTTTGTCAGTCTAACAGGTGAAAAATACCGCCTTGTGTTTGAATTTGCATTTCTCTGATTACTAATGAGTTAAGAGTATCTCTAACCAGCTTCATGGGGGGTGTGGCCTGTGCAGTCACTCAAGGCCCCATGCATGGTATAATGCTGGGCGGTTGCCGTCTTGACATTCTTAAGGTGCCCTGCGTTTTTGCATTTTCTTTTCACATGGTGTGCCGGTTTGAGTGTATTGTGTCCCCCAAATGCCATTATCTTTGTGGTCTTGTGTGGGGCAGGCGTTTTGGTGATGGTTGGATTTGCTTGGAATGTGCCCCACCCAGCTGTGGGCAATGATTCTGATGAGACGTTCTCATGGAGGCATGGCCCTGCCCATTCAGGGTGGGCCCTTGATCGGTGGAGCTATATAAATGAGCTGACTCAAAGAGGAAAGAGAGTGCAGCTGGGAGTGATGTTTTGAAGAGAAGCAAGCTTGCTAGAAAGGAACGTCCTGGGAGAAAGCCGTTTTGAGGCCGGAGCTTTGGAGCAGATGCCAGCTGCCTTCCCAGCTAACAGAGGTTTTCTGGACGCTTTGTGGCCTTAAGACTGTAATTGTGTAGTGAAATAAACCCCCGTTTTATAAAAGCCTATCCATCTCTGGTGTTTTGCATTCTGCAGCATTAGCAAACTAAGACACATGGGGTCTCGTGAATTATGTGCCTAGTTCTGCAGAGGAAATAGAGGACTATAAAGGAATTTACATAATTTCTGTCCTAAAGGGGCTACCAGAGTAGAATGGGATTAAGTGGTTCAGTGGGAAGAAGAAAAAGAATGGTACAATCCAAAGGACTGAGCTCCATGAAGGGATGGATGAAATATCACGGCAAGTCATAGAAAGGATTGATGAATTTGGCCAGGGGTAGATTGGGACGGAGAAGGGGCTACTTTATAGGAAAAGTACCGATTGAGTTGGGCCTTGAAAATTGCTTTGCCTTTTTCTCAAAAGAGGAAGAAAGGCCTTTTAGTCTGAGAAAATAGCATATGCAAAGAAAGGAAAGCATTCATCCATTGAACAAATGTTTATTGACTGCCCGCTGCATTCCAGGCAATGAACCAAAGTCCCTTCCCTCATAGAAACTGCATTTGAGAGAGGGATCTGGACAATAAACAAGTAAACAATTCAACTTGTAATCTAATGTCAGATGACAGTAAGTACCATGAAGAAAAAGAAAATGAGATAAGAAGATAGAGAATGAGGACGCTTTTTAAGTAGGATTTATGAGGGGGTAATATTTGAGCAAGCAATGTAGAGGGAACAGCCAGCGTGGGGACCTGAGGCAGGAATGACACTATAATCTAGGGCCATCTGGAGGCCAATGTGAGTAGAGCCTTGTTAGGAAGGGAAAGCGAAGGGCAAGGATGTTGGAGAGCTAGGCAAGTCCCAGGCTATGGAGGAGCATGGTAAGGACTTTGAGTTTTATTCTAAATGAGACAGGAGCTACTAGAGAGTTAAGAGCAAGAGAAGAACAAGTCTAAGTTGTATGATGGTAAAATGGTACCCTGACTACTCTGTGTAATAGACTGTAGGAGGGCAAGAGTGGAAGCAAGAAATCAATTATAATGACCCAGACAAGAGATGGTAGTGGTGACTTTGTCCAGTGTGTTTATGGTGGAGGCATTGAGAAGGGGCTAGATTTGGGGTCTATGTTCAAGACAGAGACAACATGATTTGTTGTTGGATTGCATGTGAGAAAGGATGCCGCCAAGGTTTATGGCCTGAGAAAATGGAAGAATGGAGTTGCCATTCACTGTGCCAGGCACTGTACACATTATGCTCAGAGAAGCTGGCTTAGGTCATGGAAATAGGAGTTTAAAATTTGCAGGAGGTGAAATAAGTCAGACACAGAAGGACAAATATTGTATGAGCTCACTGATACTAAATAATTAGAATAAGAAAACTTGCAGAGTCAGAATCTAGAGGATAGGTAACCAGGAGAGGGAGTGGGGAATTGGGAATGGAGAGTTTAGGCTTAAATTGTACAGTTTCTATTTGGGTTGTTTGGAAAGTTTTAGCAATGGATGATGGTGATGGTAGCACAACATTGTAATTAACAGCACTGAATTATATATTGGAATGTGGTTAAAAATGGAAATTTTAGGTTGTAGATATATTACTAGAATAAAAATTTAAAAAACAAAGGACAATGCAACACAGTGAAACCTATTGTGAACAATGGGCTAGAGTTTATAGTCCAATTATAAAAGGTGTTCTTTCATGAACTGTGACAGACGTACCATGCCAATGCAAGGTGTTAATAATAGGGTGGTATATGGGAACTCTGTATTTTATGCATGCTTTTTCTGTAAACCCACAACTTTTCTAATAATGAATGAATGAATGAATGAATGAATAACAGTGCATGAGGAAAGGAGGGAAGGTGCAGCTGATGTGAAAGGTGGAAACTATCTCAAGTTGGGTCTCAGAGATTAGGAGTTTGGATGTTATCCTAAGGATTTTAAGTCAGAGAGTAAAAGAAATTTTTACTTCAGTTGGATTATTTTGTTTGCCATGTGGAATCTCGCTTGGAGAAGTGGGTGAGGGACCAACTAGGAGGTTAAAGTTAGAGTCCATATGAGAGAAAATGAGGTATGGTGCTAAAATACTGGCAGTTGGTTTGGAGAGGAGGGTTTGAATTTGAGAGAAAGTCACAGATTTCTTCTATTCACTGAGTGATTTTGAGCAAGTATTTTCTAGGCATTTTTCTTAGGGCTTACGGATATACCAGTTAAAAAAAAAAAAAAACTGAAAATTTGCACCCTCATGGATCTTAAGTTCTAGTGAGATGAGAAAGACAATAAAATAAGTAATACATAAAGGGGATACAATAGTGATAAATGCTATGCAGAAAAATGCAGTTGGGAAAGAAGATACAGAGTGTCAAGGAGGGGTTGCAACTTTAATTATGGATGTCAAAGCAGGCCTCACTGAGAAACTGACATTTGAATAAAGATTGAAGGCTTTGATTTTCATTTTCTGTAAGTCCATTCATTCATTCAGTAAACATTTATTGAATGTATACTGTGCCCAGATATTTTGCGAGGTCCCGTCATCCAGTAGAGCTTAATTTAATTTTTTTCCATAGCATCTTGAGGCATCAACAATTCACGTTATGTTTTCAGAAAGCCTTTCTTGGTACTGTTTGCATTACAACTGCCACAGCCCTTTGGGATCTTAGAAAGCTCCCAGATAGCCTTTGGTGAATGCCTCCACAGATAATGCCACCACCAGAAGAGTAGTTATATGAACTCTGGGGAGGAATTAAAATACTTAGGCCTTAGAGTAAAGGACTCTAATGAATTAAATGGGGATATAAACTGAGGTTCAATCTAATAATAGTGCTCTGCCTATATAATTGAAATAAGGTAGGAAAGGACTTCTAGATTATAAAGCTACATCTCATCAGAAAGCCCAGCCCTGACACCCTATCTAAAACAGTAGCATCCCCATATATATCACTTCCTCTCCCACTTCCATGCTTCTTTTCTTTCCATTTTACTTATCACCAGCTGACATATTATCTATCACACTAAGTTATTTGGTTTTTTTGCCTGACTCTTTGACCAGAGTGGAAGCTCCATCAGGGTCAGGGATTTTCTCTGTCTTGTTCCTTGTTGAATCCCTAACATCTAGAACAGTGGATGGTACATTCTAGGCATTCTTATATTTTTAATTGTTGAATACACAGACGTTAAGGAGGAAGAAGAAGAGGAGGAGGAAGATCAGGAGAAGAATATTATAAACCCGTAACCCAGTGGAAGTTGGTACCAATAATGAATTTTGGGGGGTCCATTCATTTTGTCTGTGCCAATCCTCTTTGAGTCTATTGGCATGTATTTTTGGAATAGATGGTCAGTGTTCTAGTTTGCTAATGCTGCCGTTTGCAAAACACCAGAGATGGATTAGCTTTTATAAAAGGGGGTTTATTTGGTTACACAGTTACAGTCTTAAGGCCATAAAGTGTCCAAGGTAAGGCATCAACAATTGGGTACCTTCACTGGAGGATGGCCAATTATGTCTGGAAAACCTCTGTTAGCTGGGAAGGCACGTGGCTGGCGTCTGCTTTGGGGTTCTGGTTTCAAAATGGCTTTCTCCCAGGACGTTCCTCTCTAGGTTTCAGCTTCTCTCCAAAATGTCACTCTCAGTTGCTCTTGGGGCATTTGTCCTCTCTTAGCTTCTCTGGAGCAAGAGTCTGCTTTCAATGGCCATCTTCAAACTGTCTCTCATCTGCAGCTCCTCTCTCAGCTCCTGCACATTCTTCAAAGTGTCCCTCTTGGCTGTAGCAAGCTTACTCCTTCTGTCTGAGCTTGTATAGTGCTCTAGTAAACTAATCAAGGCCCATGCTCAATGGGTGGGGCCACATCTCCGTGAAAATCATCCAGAGCTATCACCTACAGTTGGGAGGGTCACATCTCCATGGACACTGGACCAATAGGTTCCAACCCAATCCACACTAATACATCTGCCCCCACAAGAATGCATTAAAGAATATGGCTTTTTCTGGGGGGCATAAATACACAAACCAGCACAGTCGGGTAGGTTGTTTTGGTTTGCTAAAGCTGCTAGAATGCAGTATAACAGAAATGAGTTGACTTTTACAATGGGGACTTATTAACTTAAAGTTTATAGTTCTAAGGCCGTGAAAACATCCAATTCAAGGCACCAACAGGATGATACCTGGACTCTGAGTACAGACTGCCAGCATCTGGGATACCTCTGTCACATGGGAAGGCAAATGGCCTGAGTCTATTGGTCCCTCTCTCACGGGTTCATTGCTTCCAGCTTCTGGCTTTGTGTTTCTCTCTTTTAGCATCTGTCTTCTCTTAGCTTCTGTGGGTGTGTCTTTGTCTATCAGCTTTTCTGGGGCTTTTTCTGTGAACTTCTCTTAATTTCATCTTTTAGCTTCTATATGTGTTTTATCCTCTTATAAAGCACTCTAGTAAGAGGATTAAGACCCACCTTGAATGGGGTGAGTCACATCTTAATTGAAATAACCTAATCAAAAGGTCCCACCCACAATAGGTCTGAACCCAAATGAATGGATTAGAAGAACATGGCCTTTTCTGGGGTACATAACAGCTTCAGACTACCACATAGGGTGACCAACTATTTCAGTTTCCCTGGGACTGAGGATTTTCCCAGGACATGGGGCATCAGTGCTAAAAAGTTGCAGGAAGCCAGGACAATTGGCCACCATCTGATCAGGGGTATGGGTTTCAACTGAGGATGCAAAAAAGGACAAAGTTAGCAAAGTGTGGTTGTTTCATATCGCAGCAGTTCTAATAACTCCCTATGAATTTGGCAATTTCCTTCCCATCCCAAGACCTCTATTTTCAACATCTAGAGAAAAAGCATTTGGGCTAGCTACTTTCTAATGGTTCTTCTAGCTCTAACAGTCTGTGGTTCTTAATTCCATAAGTGGGTATTGAACCCGTTATGTCACCCTTACCACCGTGACCTTACCAAGAACAGCTGAGCTAGCCAGCCAATTGATTTGAAACACTTCATTGAATAATTGCAATGATATTTTTCCATTGTAAAAGCCACCTAACAAACATTTTGAAATTTTATTCCAGAAGGCCTAGCACCCAATATTTGCACCGTTTTCCAAATTCAGGTTATTTATGTTGGAGGTGGGTCCGGTGAGATTGCCCCCCCCCCCCCGGCCTTCAATGTAGTCCTTATTGTCATTTGCTTGAATAGGGAAGTAGAGGGTAGGCTGTTATTTTAGTGGCCTCGAGGAAAGACCCTTGTGTGTCCAAATTCTTTCACGCCTTTCCCTGGATTCCCTCAAGTTCATTAACAATGGGTATAAAGCTTACAAGGAAAATACACTTTAATGTGTGGGAACAGATTCACTTTCCCTCATAAAAATGGAATAGAAGTGTTTGATATTATACTTTTTGCTCAGCATAGAGAATCATTTCCTTTGAAAGTGAAATAGCCGTGGGGATCAAACATCGCTTTTTTGCCTAAGACATTATTATGGACCACGTATCCCCAAATCCTTGTAATCCTCTCAGAGCTGGATCGTCATTCTAGTCAAGTAGTATTTTTACAGTGATAACCTTCCCTCTCAAGTTTTCTTTTTTTCATCTTTCTCCCTCAGGCTGATTTACTACTTCAGCACCAATGGTACAGACATTTATCTGACCTACAATCCTCATGAGTTCTCTTAACTCTAATCAATTTCCAGACTGTTCACATCAAATTTGGACTCATACATAACTGCAGTTAATATTAGATGCCAGAATGGAGATAACACATTTGCTGTGGATGGTAAATTTCCATGGAAGGAGGGAATTTTTACCTGTCTTTCTTTCTCACCAGTATTTTGGTCCAGGTTGTATACATACTTTTTCATATTCACTTGTACCAGTAGCTTTCTTATTTCCTTGCAGACTGTGGTGGTTCAGAACTGTATATACCTCTGAAAACATGTTTTTAAATCTATTCCATTCCTATTGGTGTGGACTCACTGTAAGTAGGACCTTTTGATAAGGCTACTTCAGTTAAGGTGTGACCCACCTCATTCAAGATGGGTCTTAATCCTATTACGGGAGGCCTTTATAAGAGAATGAAATTCAGATGCACAGAGAGAAAGCCATGGAAACAAGAAGCTGAAGTCAATGAAACTCAGAAGAGAAGGGAGAAAACATAAGAGGGTACAAGGATTGCCGGCAACCCATCTTCAGGAAGAAAGCATTGCCTTGATTTGGACATTTTCCTGGCCTCAAAACTGTGAGAAAATAAATTCCCATTGTTTAAGCCAACCTGTTTCATGGTATTTGCTTTTAGCAGCTAGGAGACTAAAACACAGACTGTATGGGCCATGTCTCAATTCTTTTGAAATCTACTACTTCCTCCCTTCAGTTTCAAATTGCATTGGTTCAAGATTTTTCTTAAACTACTCTTGTCTTATATTTTTCAACCATAACTCACAGGGACCAGGATTGGGATATTACATCATCCTCTAGTCTGTCTCTACTTTTCAGGACACAATATTTTCATATTGACCAGATTATACAACTAAAGACAGTCATATTCATATATTCATAGGATTTTCCAGTCTTGAAATTACCTCAGACACCATCCCCCCCATCAATTCCGTATATGGTGCTTGAATCCGTTTTAGTCTGTGAGTTGATATGAGCTCAACCCCTTGGGAAGCAGCTCACTGTGACTTAGGAAAACTCCAGCTACCAGAAATATCTGCCTTACCTTAAAATTAAATCTGTCTCCTTAGACATCCAGCCAGGGATTCTAGCTCTATTCCTTAAAGTTATCAGCGCACATCTCTCTTGTCCAAGTAACAGCCCTTTAGAGATTTGAAGAAACAATGTCATTGTGTCCCACCAAAATCTTATCTTCTCCAAATTAGATGGGCCTATTCTTTCCACAATTTCCTCATGTGATATAGTTGCAAGACCCTTCACCATCATTGATTCTCTTCTCTGGCCATCCTTCTGGTTGCAGAAAGCAAAAGACAATACAGTACTCCATAGATGCCTATTAGAACTAAAGGAGAATAATTATATTCTTATAAATTTCATTGCAGGAATTTTACCTCTGTAGCCTAAATTTGCAAACCTTTTTTTTTTTGTAGCAGTCATACTAAACCAGTGGTTCCCAAACTGTGATCCCTAGACCAGCAGTAGCAGCATCAACATCACCTGGGAACTCCTTAGACATGAAAATTTTCTGATCCCACCCCAACCTTTTGAATCAGAAGCTCTGGGGATGGAGCTCAGCAGCTTGTGCTTTAAGAAACCCTCCTGGCAATCCTGATGCATGTTCGAGTTTGAGTACCACTGTTTCCTTGAGTGACATTCAAACCCTAAAAATATGCATTATTCTTATGTATTTGGCATATATTTACAAAATTTGACTGCATTTCATTAGATTCAATCAACTGCCTAATTTTTTCACATGGTTTTTGTACTCTGATTCTGTTCTCCAACAAACTTGCTAACCTTCCTTTCTTTGGCTGCATGTCAAATGTAAACTTGATAAACAGGAGTCAGGTATTTGTTTTAAAAATATTTGTTATTTGCAGATAAAGCTATGCTCATTATAAAACTTTCCTTATTTGTAGATGGTATATTCCCATATACAGAAAATCCAGAAAAATCCACATCAAAAATTCCAGGGCAAAATGGCAGGGTACAAGATCGACAAGCAAAAATCATATGTGTTTCTATGCACTTGTAATGAACAATATGAAGAGAACATCAAGAAAAAAAATTAATTTACAATAGCAAGTAAAGGAATCAAATATCTAGGCATAAATTTAATCAAGGATGTTAAGGACTTGTACATGGAAAAATATAAAGCATTGCTGAATGAAATCAAGAAGGCCTAAATAAATGGAAGGGTATTCCATGTTCACGGATTGAATGACTAAATATTGTGAAGATGTCAATTCTACCCAAAGCAATTTAGAGTTTCAGTGCAATCCCAATAAAAATTCCAGCAGCCTTCTTTGCAGAAATGGAAACTCCAATCATCAGGTTTATACAGAATGGTAAGAAGCCCCAAATAGTCAAAACCATCCTGAAAAGGAACATTGATGTTAGAGGACTATCACTTCCCAATTTTAAAACTTATTAGAATGCTACAGTAATCAAAACAGCATGGTACTGGCACAAGGGTAGGCATACATACCAATGGAATAGAATTCAGGGTTCAGAAATAAACTTTCAATCTATTACCGATTGATTTTGGACAAGGCTGCCAAGTCCACTAAATGGGGAAAGAATCATGTCTTTAACAAATAGTGCTGGGAAAACTGCAAATCCATATGCTAAAGAGTGAAGGTGGGCCACTACCTCACACCATACATGAAGATTAACCCAAAGTGGATCAAAGACTTAAATATATGAACCAAAACTTTAAAACTCCTTGAAGAAAACATAGGGAAGCATCTGCAGGACCTTGTGCTTTCTTAGTCTTTATACCCAAAGCCAAGTGATGAAAGAAAAATAATAAAAATAATAAATGGGACTTGAACAAAATTAAAAACAATTGTGCATCGAAGAAATTCATTATGAAATGAAAAATACATCCTACACAATAGGAGAAAATATTTGGAAACCACATATCCAATATGGGTTTAACATCCAGTACATATAAAGAAATCCTACAACTCAACAACAAAAAGACAACCCAATTTAAGAATGGACAGGTGACTTGAATAGACGTTTCTCCAAAGAAGATGTACATATGGACAGAAAGCACATGAAAGATGCTCAATAACCTTAGCCATTAGGAAATTACAATCAAAACCACAATGAGATACCATTTCAGAGCCATTAGAATGGCTATTATTATAAGAAACAGGAAATAAGTGTTGGAGAGGATGTGGAGAAATAGGAAAACTCGTTCATTGTTGATGGCAATGTAAAATGGTGCAGCTACTGTGGAAAAGAGTTTGGCAGTTCCTCAGTAAGTTAAGCATAAAATTACCATATGATTCAGCATTTCCACTTCCAGGTAAATACCCAAAATAAATGAATGCAGAAACTAGAACAGATATGTCCACACCAATGTTCATTCATAGTGGCATTATTCACAAAAAGATGGAAGCAACCCAAGTATCTATCAATAGATCAATCACCAAGTAAAATGTGGTATATCCATAAAATGGAATATTATTGAGCCAAAAAAGGAATGAATTTCTGATACATGTGACAACATGGATGAGCCTTGAAGACGTCATGCTGAGTGAAATCAGCCAGACATAAAAGGACAAATATTGTATGATCTCACTGATATGAAATAGTCAGGATAAGCAAGTTCATGGAGTCATAATCTAGAATACAATTTACCAGGGGCCGGTTGGGGGAAGGGAATGAGGAGTTAATAATGTTCATTGGTACAGAGTTTCTGTTTGGGGTGATGGTAAATTCCCAGTAATGAATTGTGGTGACAGTGGCACAATGTTGTGAATGTAATTACTGCCACTGAATTATCTATTTAAATATGGTTAATGAGGATCTTTTAGGATATATACATGTTACTAGAATAAAATTTTTTGAAAACCTAAGACTATACAGCATAAATATTGAACCTTAATGTAAACTATGCACTATAGTTAACAGTATAATTACAGTATTGTTTCATCAATTGTAACAAAGTTACCACACAAATGCAAAGTATTAATAATAGGGAAAACTGCATTATGAGGGGAGGTCTATGGGACCTCTGAATTTTCTTCATGATTTTTCTGTAAACTACAACTTTTGTAATACATACATACATACATACATAATGCCCTCCACCACTACCACCTCCCAATCCCCCACCCCCACAAACCCCATGATTAGACTCATTTAGCCTGGTATGAGGTCTGGGTACAGATTTTTTTTTTAATTTTAAATTCTTTCTGAAATGAATCTAACGTGTAGTTGGAGTTGATTGAGAAACACTGAAATAGGGATAGCTTGGGACTTTGGCTTTTCCTGAATGAGATGAGAGGCACAGCAGGATTTCAAACAATGGGGTGACATGATCTGTCTTATGATTTAATGGGATAACTCAGGCTTCCCTTTTGAAAAGGAAATATGATGCATGACACAAAAAAAGAAGCACAGATGAAGTCCTTCAGGCTTTCAAAGAATCCCGAGCTGCATGTGAAGTGAAACAGGGCAAAGTTAGGTAAGTGAGAAGAATTTTAGGCAAATGGAATGGCACCAACAGGAGAAGGGAGGTGAGAGGGTGCAGGGCATATTTTGAGAATGGCAAGGACTCGAGGAGAGGAACGTTGTAGGTTGAAAACCAGAGAAAAAGTGTAAGCTGAGGCTTTTTCTTTGAAGGTTTGAGTGCCAGGCTTGGGGTTTTAAAACATTTCTGCAAGTCAGGTGGGTCAGTTGAGAGTTTTCACGCAGGAAAATGACACTCTTAAAGTTATGTTTATCTGTTTCTCCTCAACCACTCCCCCACATCTAATTGCTTATTAAGGATCGCCATTCTTTACCTGACATTTCTCCCAAATTTTACTCTTGCTGACTCTTAGATAAAGGCCCTCATTCTCTAGCTGGTCCGCGCTTCTATCTTCTTGCTCATATTTCCATGAGGTCAGTGGCTGATATGGCCTCCTTAGCAAAGCATGGATTTCCTTTGAAGTTTCATGATTGATCTTTGCAGTGCATGTGAGTTCTGCACACTCTTCCATAACATGCCAGCTTAAAATAAGCATTTTCCTTTTAAACTTCATGGACAATTGATATCTCTGGAGGATGTGTCAGATATGTATGTAAGGTTCTAATATACCACCTCACTGTCATCATTTTGTATCCCATTGCATTTGACAGTATTTAATTGGTCCTAGGATTCTTCACCAGCTTTTCTCCTGTCTCCCAACACTCAGACAGACACACACACACACTCATCTTATACCCTCCTTCTCCCTTGACCTTACAGACTACACTGAAATCTTCAGTCATGTTGTATCACAAGAACACCCCTATGTCACTAAAATTTTCAAAACTATTATTTTCAATGGTTGAATAACATTTCATGGACCACCTTCTGTCGAACATTCAGGTCTTTACCATTTTGAGAGGCTATAAATAATCTCCTTTGGTAGATTTTTCTTTTCCTTTCTTATTTCCTTAGGATAGATTTACAGAAATGGTTTTATTAGATTGAAGTGACAAGGAACTTTGTGTTTTTCATAAGCATTTCCAATTTGCATTCTAAAAGTTATCTAAAAAAGTGCTGGTTCTTCTGCCCCTAAACAGTTCTGGGGATTAGTGCTTAAAATAATTGGCCATAAATTGGGTCTCATCTTTGTTTTAATACATTTTGTTGTTTCTTTGTGGCATGATGTATGTTTGTTTGGTATTCATTTTACATTTTTGGTTGAGTGGTTCATTTGGTTTCATTTGCCCACTTCTGTACTCGGGGTCTTCATTGATTTTGATGATCTCTATTTATTAAGGATACTAATTTTATAGACCTGTGCATTCACCAAAGAAGGAGCACAGCTCCAGATTTTACTTAGAAATGCCAGACACCGCAGTTTCCTAGGGGAAGAAGCAACATCTGGAAGAATGGTACTGGTGGGAAATGTGTGGTTTGTTGGTATGGCTGGGATGTTTTCAGAAACCACAATACAATTTCACAACAGAAAATATTTCTCATTAGAGAGTAGGTTGTGATACCAAATCTGGGCTACTTTATGTTTAATTTATCATTTATTACCCACTTTTCCCTGTGTGAAATTAATCTTATCATCATTCCCATGACTTTTCTTTTTAGCTTGGCTACTTTTCCCATATGCATAATACTAACTCACCCCAACTTTTCAGGTATGTATGAACATAAACCACACGATATAGAATTACCTATAATGTCTTTTCTCCTCTGTTCATTAGAAGGATGATGACAAGGGATGTTTTATACCCCCAATAGGGCTTTTACAAAAATTCTCAGAAAGTCATTTTCTATAATTTTTTGATGGTTCCATTTAAGCTACAAAGTACAAGCATAATACCTCCAGTTACTAATGTCATGAAAATATTCCCTACAGAACAAACACTACTGCATCACTGGACCTGTTGATGATCCCTCTGGAGCCCATGCAGAAATGGTGGGTGAATATTTATCTAATACTTTTCTCCAGTTGGGCATGCTGTTTGGGTTTGTACTTCTTTGATGTGCGGTTGCATGTGTAGTCCTCACCCCCACCTCCCATCCCACTGCAGACACAGTAGGGAATCCTGTGGCTGGGGGTGGTGATGGTTAGGCATAGCAGAGGCTGTTCATATTCTCAGAGACCACCATGATGATGGCTCATGGCATTTTCATAGACTCTATATGATTTTAGAACAGGATCTGGGTCTTTTTCCTTTCTGAATCCTTCAATTTGCTAAGGCTGGGCTTTGCACATAGTAAGTGCTCAATAAATGTCTGTGGACTACCTGAGTGAGGCTGATTAATATAATCCATGATATCACATAAATCGTGAAGGTGAGTGTGATGGTTAGGTTCATGTACCAACTTGGCCAGGTGATGATGTCCAGGTGTCTGGTCAGGCAAACACTGGCCTAACCATTACTGCAAGGACATTTGTGGCTGGTAAATAAACCAACAGGCTGGTTTATTAAAGCATCAGTCAATTGGCTGCAACTGTGACTGATCACATCAATAAAGGGCATGTTTTCCACAATGAGAGAATTCAATCAGCTGGATTTAATCCAATCAGTTGAAGACTTTTAAGCGAGACAGATAGAGGACCTTCACTTCTTCTTCAGCTAACCAGTGAAGCATTTTCTGAGGAGTTCATCGAAGTTGCCAGTGCGTTTCCTGAGGAGTTCATCAAACATCTTCATTGGAGTTGCCAGTTTGCTGCCTGCCCTATGGAATTTGGACTCATGCATCCCCACAGTTGCGTGAGACACTTTTATAAATCTTATATTTATAGATATCTCTTGTTGATTCTGTTTCCCTAGAGAACCCTAACTAATACAGTGGGGATGGGAACACAACATTGTGATTGTCATTAACAGCATGGAATTATATATTTCTGAATGTGTTTAAAAGGGAAAATGTTAGGTTGTACATATGGCAATAGAATAAAAATTTTTAAAAACTCCATGGAACTGCACTACACAAACAGTAAACTGTATATTAAACCATGGACTATACTTAATAGTACAATTATAAAAATGTGCTTTCATCAATTGTAAGAAACGTAACCATACCAATGCAAGGGGCTAATAATAGGGTGGTAGTTTAATTTCCTAGGCTGTTCAAAGCAGATACCATGAACTGGGTTGGCTTAAACAATGGGAATTTATTCACTTACAGTTACAGTCCAGGAAAATGTGCAAATCAAGGTATCATCAGGCAATGCTTTCTTCCTGAAGACTGGCTGCAAGTGATCCTCGGCTCCTCTGCTGCTTGGCAAGGCACATGGTGGCATCTGCTGGTCTCGCCCTTCTCTTCTGTTTGTTTTTTTTTTTCTTTCAGTTTTTTGATTCCTGTGGCTTTCTCTCTCTCATTTGAATTTCATTCTACTTATAAAGGACTCCAGTAATAGGATTAAAACCCATCCTTAATGTCAAAACAGACTGTGTTTTAAAACTTCAACTTTCATGTGAGACCAAGGCAACAGATGTCTATTTGGTGCAGGATCTATATTTTCTAAACAGTGTAACTCTATAGTCGGTTTGTTCAAACACCACAATTACATGGAACTTTAAATAGGAAGTGAGATACGGTAGGTTAGTATAGGTTAGAGTGAAATAGTGACACACCCCAAAGTAATTTGGGCAGAGAATAAAAAATATATTTAGAGGCCCCCCCCCCAAGGAGCTGGGGGAAAGTGCAGAAGTGTTGGACTTCCTCACCTGGACTGATGTTGATGTTGTCACAAACATTAGGACTGGCAGTTTGGTGTGCTGAGCCCTCTATCATGGGACTTGCCTTTATGAAGCTCATTACTGCAAAGGAGAGGCTAAACTTGCATATAATTGTGCCTAAGAGTCCCCTCCTGAGTACCTCTTTGTTGCTCAGATGTGGCCCTCTCTCTCTCTCTCTAACTAAGCCACCTTGGCAGGTGATCTCGCTGCCCTCCCCTCTACGTGGGACCCGACTCCCAGGGGTGTAAATCTCCCTGGCAGGAGTGAATCTCCCTGGCATTGTGGAATATGACTCCCAGGAAGGAATCTAGACCTGGCCTCGTGGGATGGAGAACATCTTCTTGACCAAAAGGGGGATGTGAAAGAAAATGAAATAAGCTTCAGTGGCAGAGAGATTCCAAAAGGAGCTGAGAGGTCACTCTGGTGGGCACTCTTATGCACAATATAGACAACCCTTTTTAGGTTCTAATGAATTGGGGTAGCTAGCAGTAAATACCTGAAACTATCAAACTATAACCCAGTAGTCTGGACTCCGGAAGACGATTGTATAACAATGTAGATTACAAGGGGTGACAGTGTGATTGTGAAAACCTTGTGGATCACACTCCCTTTATCTAGTGTATGGGTGGATGAGTAGAAAAATGGGGACAAAAACGAAATGAAAATAGGGTGGGAGGGATGATTTGGGTGTTCTTTTTTACTTTTATTTTTTATTCTTATTCTGATTCTTTCTGATGTAAAGAAAATGTTCAGAAATAGATTGTGGTGATGAATGCATAACTATATGATCGTATTGTGAACAGTTGATGGTACACCATGGATGATTGTATGGTAAGTGAATATATTTCAATAAAACTGAATTTAATTAAAAAAAAAAACATCCTTAATGAGGTGGGTCACACCTTAACTGAGGTAACCTCACCAAAAGGTCCTACTTACAATGGATTTACACACACAGGAATGGATTAGGTATAAGAACATGTTTTCTGGAGTATATACAGCTTCAAACCAGGATTCAAATGCTGGTTTGAATCCTGTATTTTATGCATGATTGTTCTGTAACCCCACAACTTATCTAATATAAAGAAATAAATATATTAATTAATTAAGTGTACCTGGAACTTGAGTAAAACGTATTCATGGACACAGGTGGCGAATAGTTGTAAAGACTGTGGCAAATTTAATGTCAACTCCTGATCAGAAAACTTAGAGAGGTGGTCAGGATTCACTTTCCAACATGGGGCCAAATGGTGGTGGTGATGGTTGGGAGGGGAATTTTGGCCTATCTGTGGGTAGCATACTGATTCTGAATTGGGGGGGGGGAGAGGGAGAGAGAGAGGGAGAGAGAGAGAGGCAGTGGGGAGGGGGTATACAGAGAGAGAGAGAAAATTGCAATAACATTTCAAGTTACCTGCCTCCAAAATAAGTGTGAACAAATGGATGAATAGCCTATATAAGGCATTCAGAAAATGTCGTTTTCGTACACCTTTTGCCACCATGTCTCAAGATTCTTGATCCAGTTTGACTTTTCAAAGGAAGAATGACAATTTCTGTTGTATCATCTTGGCACCTCTGCCGTAGGATGCCAACTGCTCCGGGTTTGCCTCGGTTTTTCTTCTTCGGAATCAAGATAAAGCTGGTGCTCTCCCGGTGCAATTTCACAACATCAGGTCGACGTGTCCTATTGCTTTACCTGGTCTTCCATTTAAGGTCAGTTATTCAGGAGCAAAGTAATGTGGAGGTGGCATTCTTACTCTCCCTCAGATTGGGCTTGTTATGCCATCTAAATTGTAGACATAATCATTTTGCTTCAGTTAAGCAATGACCCATAGCATTTGTCCCCTTTGTCCCTGCTATTTAGAATCTCAGATGATTTTTTCATATTAAAAATCATTCCTCCAGGAGAATATTTTATGACCTTTAAGAAATTGCTTTTTTTACACGGTGGGAAGTATCAAGATGGGACTGAAGGGTGAATTTAGATAAGTGGAACTGAGTGAGGTTAAAGAAAAAGAGAAAGTTTGGCGGGCACATAGAAAGCCTCTCACTTCATAAGATGAATCTTGTCTTCCCCAGGCTCTCAAGCACTTGTTAGCAAGAGCCCTTCCTACAGGACTAGATTTCACAAAACTGTTGACAGAACTCTTGGAAATAAGATAATATATAGAAACAGCACCTTTTATATACTATGCATCATAAATAGCAACTATTAAACATGGCATATTGTTAAGTGGAAAAAATAGTCTTGGGATCAAATTCCAGTTTCAACCCCACTAGAAACTCTGTACAATTTCAGCATTAACTCCCCATTCCATACCCCCACCCAGTCCCCTGCTAACCTGTATTCTAGATTATGACTCTATGAGTGTGCTACAGAGTTTTTATTTGGGTTGATGGAAAAGTTTTACTAATAAATGGTGGTGATGGCAGCAAAACATTGTGAACACAATTAGCAGCACTGAATTATATATGTGAATGTGATTAAAAGGGGAAAATTTAGATTGCATGAGTTACTAGAATAAAAATAAAAAAAAAAACACATAGGACTGTACAACTTAAACAGTGAACTCTATTGTAAATGATGGACTTGTTTTTTCATGAATTATAACAAATGTACCCCACTAATGCAAGGTGTTAATAATAGGGTGGATATGGGAAATCAGTATTTTCTGCATGATTTTTCTGTAAACCTGCAACTTCTCTAATAAAAAATAAACCCCAATTTCACCATTTCCTAGTTATATGTCCTTGGGCAAGTTACCTAACCTATCTGAGCCTCAGCTTTTTTTTTTTTTTTTTTTTTTTTTTTTTGGTAAAATAAGGATGGTGACAATACTATAGCTCATAGAGTTTTCATGAAGATTAAATCAGATGAAAAACTATCCATCCCCTGGCACAAGACTTAACCCACAGTAAACTTGCAGTGAGTGGCAGCTAAAACCAAAAGGACCATTGTCTGCAATATCTCACAAGTATCCCAGCTGCTGCAGTATCTTTCTTTGGCTACCCTCAGCTTGCTTTCTCTGCTACACTGTTTTTTCACCATGCTCCCAAGAATGGATCATTATGCTTGTTTTATGCTAGTGCTTACAAGTAATTCCAACCCATTCATTCTGCATGAGAGGAAACAGCACCCAAAGAAGAAAGGGTGTACTTTTGCTGTTGGCAGGACTGAGCCTGGGACCCAGGTCTTTTGCCTCCCAGCCTGGGGTTCTTTCCTCAGTTCCATCACTATCTTTCCAAAGGGAATGCCTTCCTCAATGACCCAGCTCGCCCCAAGGCACATTTAGCCTTAGGAGGAGAAGCCTCCTTGCTCATTCTCTGCAAGTACAGAGGTATTTTTTGTTTGTTTGTTTGTTTCCTAGTTTGGCTTTTGTTTAGTCTCCATGACACCGGATTGAATTAAAATGAAAAAAATTCCATTCCTCAGTCACACTCACCACATTTGCAGTGCCCAATAACCATCCGTGGCTAGGGGCCACCCTACTGGATAATGTATATACAGAAAATTTCTGTCATTGCATAGATTCCTATTAGATGTCACAGATCTATAGCCTCCTCCCTGCTAAGGACCGTCCTCAGACAAACTGGCCCTCAAATGGACCTTTTCTGCCTGCTCACTTGTCACAGAACTCCAAATTCTCTCTCTTCTCTCTACTCATGGCCAGAGGGAAAGGGCATTTTATTTGTATGATTATGTCTGTATCATTCCATATCACCTGCATTTTTTTTTGTTTGTTCGTTTTCCTTTAGTTTGC
The DNA here is from genome assembly GCF_015220235.1 of Choloepus didactylus. NCBI lineage: Eukaryota > Metazoa > Chordata > Mammalia > Pilosa > Megalonychidae > Choloepus > Choloepus didactylus. The sequence goes on along the minus strand of NC_051334.1, from coordinate 181,391,157 downwards.
TTTTTTTTTATTCATTTTATTGAGATATATTCACATACCACGCACTCATACAAAACAAATCGTACATTCGATTGTTCACAGTACCATTACATAGTTGTACATTCATCACCTAAATCAATCCCCAACACCCTCATTACCACACACACAAAAATAACCAGAATAATAATTAAAGTGAAAAAGAGCAACTAAAGTAAAAAAGAACACTGGGCGCCCTTGTCTGTTTGTTTGTTTGTTTGTTTCCTTCCCCCACCTTTCCACTCATCCATCCACAAACTAGACAAAGGGGAGTGTGATACCTATGGCCCCCCCAATCCCACTGTCCCCCCTCATAAGCCACATTTTTATACAATTGTCTTCAAGATTCATGGGTTCTGGGTTGTAGTTTGATAGTTTCAGGTATCCACCACCAGCTGCCCCAATTCATTAGAACCTAAAAAGGGTTGTCTATATTGTGCGTAAGAGTGCCCACCAGAGTGACCTCTCGGCTCCTTTTGGAATCTCTCTGCCACTGAAGCTTATTTCATTTCCTTTCACACCCCCTTTTGGTCAAGAAGATGTTCTCCGTCCCACGATGCCAGGTCTACATTCCTCCCCGGGAGTCATATTCCACGTTGCCAGGGAGATTCACTCCCCTGGGTGTCTGATCCCACGTAGGGGGGAGGGCAGTGATTTCACCTTTCAAGTTGGCTTAGCCAGAGAGAGAGGGCCACATCTGAGCAACAAAGAGGCATTCGGGAGGAGGCTCTTAGGCACAACCATAGGGAGGCCTAGCCTCTCCTTTGCAGCAACAGTCTTCCCAAGGGCAAATCCTGTGGTAGAGGGCTCAGCCCATCAAACCACCAGTCCCCTATGTCTGTGAGCACATCAGCAACCATCAAGGTGGGGAAGCCCAACACCCCTGCATTCTCCACCAGCTCCTCAAGGGGGCTCTGCGTATTTTTTTCCTTGTTTTTTTTTTTTAACTTCTTTTTTTTAAATCAACTGTATAAAAAATTTAAAAAATTAAAAAAACATACAATAAAAGAACATTTCAAAGAGACCATAACAAGGGAGTAAGAAAAAGACAACTAACCTAAAATAACTACTTTACTTCCAACATGTTCCTACTCTACCCCAAGAAAGTTACCTAATATAGCAACATTTCTGTGAACTTGCTCCTATTATATCCATCAGAAATTGACAGACCATAGTCATTCCTGGGCATTCCCAGAACATTAAATTTACCCATTATATCACCTGCATTTATATCTTTCTCCCCCTCAAGCAAAAAGGATGTTTTTTGGATGGAAACATCTTAATTTCCTGCTGCACCATCTCTTGACTACCAGTCACACAGGAAAATAGCTGGCTGATGGTAGAACTTTCTGTGACTTGCGAATAGCCCTTGGCCACAAGGAAGAAAGGGACTGAGACAGGCTAGAATAGGGCACTCTGGGCAGGCCAGGGGCGTTGGTCAGTTCAGATGGAGAGTCAGCATCAAGCCATGGATAGGCAGCTAGAGAGCAAGAAGGAGGGGCTGAGCAAAAGGAGGACCAAACCCTACTTCTCAAAACCAGCTGAGACAGGCAGGTGGAGGGAGAAAGGAGGGGCTGGGTGGAAGGAGAATCAGACCCCAGTTCTCAGAATCAGCTAAGATAGCCAGATGGAGGATAAGGAGGGGTTAAGCCAGGGTGGAGGAGAATGGGAACTTCCACCGCCAACCCTAGTCTGAAGCATAGCGACATATAAAACCTGAACTTAGCTCAACCCAGTGTGGCTCCTCTCTTGGGCATGCCTGTGCTGACCTCTCAAGCGTGTATTTCTTCTTACCAACCTTTGCTATTCCCCAGTGTGTGCCAGCTTTTTCAAATAAACTTTACTGCTTGCTACTATTCCTCCTGTCCCTGAATTCTTTCTTGAGACAAGAAAATGAGCCTTCACTGGAGCTCACCTCGGGTACCCACTGGGCTCTGGCGACAAAACCTGTTATGTTGCAACACTGACTCTCAGTGCAGCTCCCCTCCTTTAAAGGGAGCTGGGTGTAAAAGATTGTAAAAGTGCATGTTAAAATAGCCATTTTTACATTGCCTTCACACATTTGTGCATAAGCAACTCATAGACTTATGATTTCTGCTTTGGAAATTAGACCAGCTACTTTGGAAATAAATGGAAAAAAGGTGATTAATCAGGAAACTGAAAGTTATTTTTTAAGTCCTTCTGTGAAATGCTCTTTATTCAGGCCCTACTATGTGCCTGGAGCTACATTCTAAGCCCTGGACCAGTGTGGAGTGAGTCCTGGGAACACAGGATCTGGCACAACAAACACTTTCAGCAAATGACCGCTCCATTGCTTACACAGTGCAATGTGTCCAAAAGAGCAGGAGAAGAGGCCCCATCATGGTTGGCCTACCCAGGGAGGCCAACTGCCTGGGTCAAGGTCAAGGTCAGGGTCAAGGTTGGTGGATGGCAGTTTTGCAAGCCCCGCCTCACCTCAGAGAGGAGAGACAAATCTGTTACCTGAGAGTTAGGTTTGTATACCCCAGGGGGAGGGTTCCACCACTGAGCAAAATGTATTTATCAAGCAACCTTTGTGCAGAGTTCCTGCCCTGGAAGGCAGCTGGGGTCCTTCATTCTGGGTTTGGAGTTCAAGATAGGGTCAGGCCTCTCCATTAGACCTATTGTATTCTCTGGTGGCAGAAGGGGGAAACATATTGAATCGTGCACTCAACAGAAAAGGAAAGGGGGTGGGTAAGGGCTGGGAGATGGCTGCTGAGCTGTCCCTGATCTCCCCAGCAGCCTGGACGATGGGGAGCGAGGGAGAGGGAGGTACCAAGCTTGGGGCTGGAGAAATTAGGTGACAGCAATCACTGAAATTGGGAAAACTGGGCTGGGGCAGGGAGGGGTACAGAGAAGTTTCCAACTCAGACATGGATCCCCCCATTCCCACTCATTTTAGTGAGAATCTAGGAGGGAGTGGAAGGGATTAGATTGCCTTCTCAAGTCCCCAAAGAAGTTGCATTTTAGAAGGATGTTTCATTTCCATAACATTGAGGTGGGCAGGGTTGGGCAAAACCCCCTAAATCCTACTTTTAATGACCATTTCCATGGGACATTTTGTAGTCTAGAAGCATTTGAATGTTATTTTTTTAAATGATGGAAATGTTGAATGCTTATAGAAATTTTAGAAGATACAGAAAAGCATAAAAAGGTATTTTCAAAAGTCACCAATTACATTTGATGTATGTAACAAATATTTATGGGGTATCTGCCATCTGCCAGGAACTGATTGAGTACTGGAGGTATATCAAGGAATAAAAGAGACAGAGTCCCTGCCCTCATGGAGCTTGCAATCTAGAAGGGGAGCAAAAGAATACATTATTGACTAAACAAATGAATAAATGAAATAACATCAAGTACTGGTAAGCATGGTGAAGATAAATGTAGCAGAGTAAGGGGAATAGAGAGTGATGGGAATGCAATTATAATAAGCTGGCTGGGGAAGGTTGAGGAAATGATATTGGCAAGCTGGGAGCTAAAAGTCATAAAAGAAGCCAGCTGGGTGACTATCAGAGGGAACGGCATCCCAGGGCAGAGGAAGGTGCTTGTGTACTCAAGGAACTCATAAAAGGTCAGTGTGGCTGTAGCACAAGAGCCAGAGGGAGGATAGCACAAGCTGAAGTTAGAGAAATGGGCAAAAGGAAAGAGTTTGTATTTTGTTGTAATTGTGATGGGAGGACATTAAAGCCTTTTAATCAGGGAAGAAAAGTGACCTGATTTATATTTAAAGAGATTACATTGATTGATGTTTGAGGTGCCGTCATGCTTGGGGACTTCCCTGCATTGGATCCCATCTTTTCCTCCCTTATTTTGATGGAGAAAGCCCTCCTTAGTTTTGTTTTTAAAAGTGCAAAGAAGATAAATGTGTAGGCCTAGATTATCTGAAAATATATTTATTCTCCCCACGCAGTTGATTGATATTTTGTCTCGCTATAGAATTCTAAGTTGAAAATCATTTTCTCTCATTTTGAAGGCATTGCTCCATTATTAAATGAGCTTCTGGTATGGCTTTTGAGAAGTTCTATAGCATTGTCATTTCATATTTTTTGCACGTGACCTATTGTTGTCATCTCTCTGTAAGCTTTTAGACTTTATCTCAGGTATTCTGAAATTTTGTAATATGCCTTGGTAAGGTGCTTTCCTCATTCAATGTGCTAGGTGCTTTGCAGAATGTGACAAACTGGAACCTCTTGTCCTTCAGTTTTAGGAGTTGTATTTTTAAAGTATGTTCTATTCTTCTCTTCTTTCTTCCTCCCTCTCTTGCTCCTTCTTCCTTCCTTCCTTCCTTCCTTCCTTCCTTCTTCCCTCCTTCCCTTTTCATTCTTTCTTTCATTCCTATTATAATTTGGAGGTATTAGATTGATTCTCTAATTTTATCTTTTTTTCTACTATTTTTCTGATCTCTGTTTTACATTCTACTATCTGGGCTCATCTTTATTGCCCAAAGTTTCTACTGATATGTTTTTTTCTAAATTTTGGTATCATATTTTTAGTTTCTAAGAACATTTTCTTGTATTTGGAATTTTCCTTTTTAATGGTATCTTGTCCTATCTGGATTTAAAGTTTGTTTTTCTCTGCAATTGTCAATGATATATTGCAGATTATTAATGAGATTAAAATAAGTTTTGCTCCTTGCATTATTTATGTTTTCTCTGAGTTCCTTCTCCTGTTTTTATTATAGTCTCTTTCTTCCCATTGACAGATTTTCTCAAACATCTCTTGTTCCTTGGCAATTTCAGGTATGAGACACTAAAATATATACTAAAACTCTGAGTAAGTACATTGGGCTGTTGACTGGCAACCTTCAGTGTGGTAGATGCCCACATGTCAGTACCTATGGGTCGTTTATCCAGAGATGGATATTCCATACTCTCTCCCTTGGGAACTAGTCTAGATTCTGAGAACTGTTCTGATGGAGGGAGATCAGAAATATATACTTACCTATGTTTCCTTAGGCACTTTAATGTCTTGATACCTTACAAATAACTCCTTAATCCATTTAGAATGCATGAAAATAACACATAGCAACATACCGTAACACAACAATATAACATAACATAACATAACATAACATCATATAATGGAATGTAATATAAACCTGGTTCCATGTATAGGGCAGTGGCCTCAGCTACACAACCTGAGTTTGAATCCTGGCTCCACCCCTTGCTATAGGTTGCTTCGCCCTAATTGTGTGACCTTCGGCAAGGTACTTACTCTCTGTGTATTGGTCAGGGTTCTCTAGAGAAGCAGGTGATATCTGTAATCATTATGAGATTTTTCTAAGAATTGCCTTACATGACTATGGGGATGGGCAAGTCCTCATTCCATGGGGCAGGCCGCAAACAGGGAACTCTGATGAAGTTGTTTGATGAATTCCCCAGGAGAAACTGGCTGGCTGAAATTCTTCCTTCTGCCTGCTAAAATCATCATTTCTCTTTTTAAGGCCTTCAACTGATTGGTTGAGGCTTCTCTCATTGTTGAGGGCAATCCCCTTAGTTAATTGTAGATGCAGTCAGTCATAGATGCAATCAACTTACTAAAGATTTAAGTTCACAAAATGTCCTCACAGTAACAATCAGGCCAGTGCTTGCTTGACCAAACAACTGGGCACCAAAACTTGGTCAAGTTGACACTTAAAATTAACCATCACATTCTATATGTCAGTTTCCTCTCTGTATGATGGGGATAATAATACATTCTACCATATAGGGGTTTTGTAAGTATCACAATGAGTTAATAATATATGTAAAACACTCAGAACAGTCCCTGATATGCAGTAAGCACTATCTAATAATTAGTTATCATTATTATTTACTCTGTATCAGTGCCACACTGCTGTGATATTATAATTACAGTGTTTTAAAACTTGTGGGAAAAGAATTGGAGTTTTCTCTAGGGCCCCATATGATAGAAGTAGGACCAATGAAAGGAAGCCTTGGGGAGATGAATTTTGGTCAAAATGAGGGTACTAAGGTCTTGTCTAACCATTATACATGCCCAAAGGTGGAATAACCACCTCAAGATTTAATGATATCCCTGACAATAGAAATATTCAAGAGGATGTTTGTCAACCTTTCTGTGGTCCTGTTAGAGGGAGGTTCCCAAAAGCAAAATACTATTTGCATTAAATGAATGTTAGGACACTTTCAAAATCTGAGATTTTATAATCCCAACACTATAATCTTCGCAGATAGAATGAATATTTCAGACATGGTAGAAAAAGCAGTGCAGATTTGACCCTAATTCTTAATGACTATAATTTTGGCCAAACAAAAATATTAGAAGTTCTTTGCTAAGCTATAATGGGTTATCATATAGACCACAACTAAAATTCACATCTCTATAAAGTAAACATTGTGGGAAAACCAATCCAAGTGTAGATAAAGTGTCAGAACTTAGATAAGTTTGGGGATTTCTGGGCAAAAATGGTTCATGACCAAAGAGAATTAATTCCCATGTCTCCTACCAAATGATATATAATTTGATAAAATGAATAATCAGTGTTATTGTAGTTGGTATTAAATATAATACTGTGAATGGGTGAAAAGGATAAGGATAGAGAGTCTTTAAACTTTACAGCAAAACATGTTTCCTGACTTATAAGCAAGTGTGTTTGTAATGATCTGAAATACTGATCTATCCAATCTTTCAAGTGTCAAATTACACCATTTGAAGAAACCATCACCAATTTTATTTCTCTTAAAGTTGACATTCCTTTCAGACAACTACTGAGTCCTACACGCCATAACACTCACTGTGACAGTTCTGTGTGTTTAAAGGTTCTAGGGGAAAATCGAAAGCAAATGACCCCTGAGAACCCATGATAAAACAGACTCACTAGGAGTGGGTCATAAACTTTGAGTTGTTTTTCCAGTAAGGCAATCATGTGCTGATTCAGCCCCAGCTCTTCATGTACCCCGAAACACATATTTATGAAGTGCTTCATTTAGGTACCAACTGGAATCACAGAACCAGAATATCTTAAGATGGGTCCTGTAACCTAGGTCAGGAACAAAGGCAGAGAATAGAGGTAAAGAATACAGCTTTTGGGGTCAGCACACCTGGCTTCAATCTTGTTTTTTTTAAACTAGGGAACTTTTGGGTTTACAGAACAATCATGCATAAAATACAGGATTTGCATATACTTCCCTATTATTAATACCTTGCATTGGTGTGAAACATTTGTTACAATTGATGACAGCACATTTTTATAATTGTATTATTTACTATAGTCCACAGTCTAACTTACAGTTCACTGTGTAGTGTAGTTCCATGGATTTTTAAAAATTTTTATTCTGTTACCATATATACAACCTAATATTTCCCCCTTTTAATCATATTAGCATATATATTTCAGTGCTGTTAATTGCATTCACAGTGTTGTGCTACCATCACCACCATCCATTACCCAAACATTTCCATCATTCCAAATAGGACCCCTATACATTTTAAGCCTTGGCTTCCCATTCCTTACCTGTACCCAGATGGTTTGAATCTTGAGTATGTGATCTTGGGATGCTGAGCCTCAGTTGTCTTATTTGTAATATGGTGATAATAATACCATGCCATAGGGTTGGTATGAGAAGGAAAAGAGACTACATGGAGCCTAGCACATGGTAGGCTGTTAAATATTGAATTATGAGGAGTAACAGTGAGCCCCTTTGAGATGTGGGAGAGAGCACAAGGGATGGGAAGCCAATGTGGACAAAAGGAAACACAAACCACACTTCTCTGCCTGACAGAATGACTCTGGCTCTTCAGGTAAAAAATTTTCACTCCACTCATACTTTCTACACTCCCTCCAGCTCTCAATTTTCCTGCATCTTCTCAGGTCTGCTGGAGGTAACTGAGTCACACAGTGGCAACCTCCAATTCTAGCTCAACTTAACGTCCCAAGTTTCCCATGTCTTGTCTGGCTCATACCAGGAACTGGATTGGGCTTTATCACCCACCTAAGTATTTATGATTGTCCCTCCATAAACCCATGCCCATGTGCCACACTTCTTTCCCCACCCCATCCCTTATTCTCTGGCTCTTGACAGACTTGTGTCTCGGAGCACTGAGTCATAGGTAACTGAGCTAAGAGGGGGGCAAAGGATTAAAACACAGTCTGAATTTCAACATTTAAGTACTCTCTGTTATATGTGGCTCTCTGGAAGCACACATTTCCCAGTTTTTGAAAAAGGGTTCATCACCTTTCACCACCAATACCGAAGTGACCTTGATGGGTGTCTCTCAGTGCATTATAATTCAGTGCTGTGAAAAGTCATTTACAAACAGCCCAAATGCAGAACATCAAGGGAACAGCGAAGTAAATTATGATACATCCATATGATGGACCATTATGCAGCCATTAAAATGATGTTTACAAAGAGTTTCTAATGACATGGAAAAATGCTAATGATATAATGCTTAGTGAATAAAAATAGGCTGCAAAAATGTTCCACATAATATGATTTAAATCATGTAAGAAAATATCACATATATAGCCCTATATATAGCTGTATATAAAATAGTATAATATATAGTATGAGGAGCACATCTATCAAATATAAAATGGATTTCTTTTAGCACACGTATATACATGTATATAAAATGTACTGGAAATAAAGACATGACAATAACAGTGATAATCTATGGAGGAAGGGATTACAGGTGATTCTTATTTTCTGGTTTATACTTTCCATTTCCCCCCTAAACATTCTACAATATGCAAGCATTGTTTTTATAATCAGCAGAAAATAAGCATTCTTTATTTCAACCAGTTACCTTAACCAAAGTTAATTGCATTTGGGCTGTGAAATCAATCAATTTCCTAGAGACATGGGATCTGGTTCTCTGACTGCTTCTCTCCTGGAGTGCACATGGTTTCCCTAGACTAACAATGGCGAATGGAGAAGCTTGACCATACTAACTGTACTTAAAATAGGCCAAGTAGTTACAGAATGACATGAATACAAAAATCTTTGTGTTATGAGCTAGATCTTATTCTATAAAATGGGATTTGTGGTAGGTTAAATAATGGGTCCCCAATACATATCCATTTCTTTATTCCCGGAACCTGTGTTTATTGCCTTCTATGGAAAAAAAAAGACTTTGAAGATGCAATTAAGTTGAGGATCTTGAGATGGGAAGATTATCCTGGATTATCTGAATGCACAAGTGCATGTATTTTTATGAGAGAGAGAGAGTGGGAGCATTGATACACACAAAGAGGAGGAAGCCATGTGACCATGGGGACAGAGAATGGAGTGGTGCGGCCACAAGCCAAAGAATGCTGTCAGGTACCAGAAGCTGGGAGAGGTAGGAAATAAATCCTCCCCTAGAGTATCTGGAGGAAGCACAGCCCTGCCGCCATCTTGATTTTGGCCAAGGAAACTGATTTCAGAATTCTGGCCTCCAAACTGTGACAGAATTAAAATTGATTGCTTCAAGCCACCCTGTGTGTGGCAATTTGTTTCATCATTGAGAGCAAACTAACATGGGGATACACTGAAATGTTTGAAACCTGGAACCTAGCTATAAGAGTTCATAGACCAGGGGAATAGGAAAGGGCCTAAAAAGAGAAAATTATAATATTTTGTCATAAGTGATTAATTCTACCTGTGAGACCTGGGAATGACTTCCTGGTGATGGGTGCTATTGTACCTTTGAGGAAAATGATGTAATGCTTTCAGTCCCATTTGAGTGGTACAGTGATTAATTTGTGGCAGCAATTCTTAGGGCACAGTGGAAAGGCTACTGGACCGGTAGTCAGGAGAGATGTGTTTTGTCATTTGTTCTGCCACTAACCATATGGCTTTGGGTAAGTCACTTCTCAATACGTGACTCAATTTCCGTATATATACACACACACACACACACACACATATATATATAATTCAAAGTTTGAACTCGATTTCTGAGAGTCTCTTGACATTATGAATTTCCTTAAATCTATGCTTTGACAACACTAGGGGAGTGGAAACTGAGACCCAGTTTACATGAGCTGGTAACTTGTATTGTAATTGTTTATGAAGCCATGATAAGCACTCATAAAAGCACAAATTACAAAATTTAAAATGAAATTCAGGATGTATTGCTATGAGAATGGATTTGTGTGAATTTAATTCCATGAAAATAATTGCACACTTAAGAAGCACTCAGATGCTCAAATGACATACAAACATTTATTGCATAGTATGGTGTTTGCCAGATTTTCTACTATTAAAATATTTATGCTAAGAGAGGATTGTGGGAAGATGGTAGAGTGGGAAGCTCCAAGTGTGCTGGTTTGGATCTATTACATCCCCCACAAAGTCATGCTCTTTTAACCCAATCTTGTTGGGTGGAACCTCTTGATTGAGTGTTTCCATGGAGATGTGACTCACCCAACTGTGGGTGAGATCTTTGATTAAATTATTTCCATGGAGGTGTGGACCCCACCCACTCAGGGTGGGTCTTGATTAGTTAGTTCACTGGAGTATTTAAGAGATCTAAGACCTGACACAGATGCTGATGCTTAGAAATGATTGCAGATGTTTGGAGATGCTAGCCCAGAGTTTGTTCTGGAGAAGCTAAGAGAGGACCCCCAGATGCTTGAGAGAAACGCCCTGGGAGAAGAAGCAGAATGCACAGGACCTGAGACAGAGAAGCTAAGAGAGGACCTCCAGATGCCTAGATGCACAGGAGCTGAAGAAGCTAAGAGAGACAAGCCCAGAGACATCTTGGAGAAATTCATTTTGAAACCAGAACTCCAGAGCAAAGAACCAGCAGATGCCAGCCACATGCCTTCCCAGCTGACAGAGGTGTTCCGGACACCACTGGCCTTTCCTCAGTGAAGGTATCCTCTTGTTGATGCCTTAATTTATGGCCTCAGAACTGTAAATCTGTAACCTAATAAATCCTCTTTGTAAAATCCAGTCCATTTCTGGTATTTTGCATAATGGCAGCATTAGCAAACTGGAATACCAGAAATCGGTCCCTCCACCAGAACAACTATTAAACACAGAGGAACTGTCTGAATCAATTATTTTGAATCTCTGGAGTCTAGTAGATCACTGTGCAGCATCCAGGGACGACCAGGAGGAAGAGGCTGGTAAATTGTGGTAAATACCGATGAACTGCACTCTCCATGCTGTGGCTATCGTCACCCATCCTCTAACCTCCTGACAGGTAACAGTAAGGCCCTCAACCCAGAGTACTGGTAGAGCTTGCTGGTGTTAGTGTGAGATATAAAGACCTAGTTCCCCAAAATCCAGGGGTGTGCAGTCCAATTGCTGATCACTGCCAGAGCCTGGCTCTGAGGGCAGCCATTGTTCCAACCCACACTGGGCAAAAGTGGCAGAGGAGTTTCCCTTCCTCAAAACTAAGGAAAACAGTTAAAGGGCTGTATTTGCTGGGCAAGTACCGAATCAAGAAAACTCAGCTTCAAAGAGCCTTAGGAAAAGCTCCTGGCTCCGTTGTCCCTCTCCAGGGCCAGTGCGGAGCTGGTTGATGCTCCCTTTGAGTGTTCCTAGCCTCCTTCCATCTGGGAAAGACTGACTTTGAAAACTCTTTTCTAGCCACATCCCCCAATCCCCAAACTTGCCCTCCAGGCAAAATCAGCTTGGGACAGTGAAAGTGGTGTAAGAAATAATTCAGTTGGGTGGCCTGAGGCAAAGGCTTACCTACTTTAAGTCTTGCAGTGGAGCTCAGGTAGAGGGAAAACATCTGCTTCTTATGAAGTAGAGGGGACATCAAATTCCTGTAAATGGGTTATCTTCTAGGGCCACTAGCAAGCATGAACCCAAGACAAGACACAGGCCCAGAAAAGACAAGGAGGACCCTGCACTCCGCATTTGCCTTGAGCTGACCTTCTTGATAGGAGGGCTGAACTCTGACAGAGAACACCAGCCAACAAAAAGCCAATTTGCAAAGAGTGAGAAAGGTGTTTTTTGCATTGGCTTGTTTAGTTTTGTTGGCTCCTGGAACTCAAGAAAATTTCCATCCTATCACCAGGTGGACACAAACTCAAGAAATAGACAGCTGCTCAGGGACTAAATCCCAGAGTTAACATTTAAAAATATTTAAATGTACAGTGTGCAACAAAAGATTATAAAGCAAAGAAACAGTAAATGATGGCCCATCCAAAGAAGAAAATAAAAATCCAGAAAATATCAACAAAGAAGATCAGACTGTGGACATACCAGACAAAGACTTAAAACAAAAAAGATCTTCCATATGCTCAAGGAGATGAAGGAAAATACAGAGAAAGAACTAAAGGATATCAGGGAAATCATGAATGACCAGTAACAGAATCTTGATAAAGAAATAGAAACAGAACGACTGGAGTTGTAGCCCACAATAACTGAAATGAAAAATTCCCAGGAGGGTTTCAATAGCAGATTCGAGCTGGTGGAAGAAAAAATCAGTGAATTCAAAGACAAGACAAATTCTTGAGCAATTGCCTCAAACTTCAGTTAAGATTGGAGGCTCACTTTTCAGGCATGGTAAGAATAACTTACCATCACACTTGATTTTAGGGCCAGAACCAGGAGGAGAGGAGTGAAGCACTCACCTCATCTGCAAAATTTAAGGTGGTGAGGTGTTGGATCCTGCCTGTATTTCAAAGTTTGAAAATTTGTTCATTTTTAAATTTTTCTTAACTTTTAAAAAATAGGGCATTAAAATATTATTTATCCAGATTTTTGAGATTTTTGGTGTCCCCTTAATTTTGTGCCTGAGGTGAGTGCCTTACTCATCTCACTCTACCCCTAGCCCTTCTTGGTTTAGAGTATAGTCCTATACTATGGTATCTGCTCCTTTTATTTGCCTCACCCCTGGACCTTCAAAACTGGAAAGATCAATTCATACATCATGCCCAATGGTGTCTCTGCATGGTTTATCAAGATTGATGCATACTTTGATTTATGTGTAGCTCCCAATGAACAATGTCTTGACATGAACCTCTGATTGCCAATTTACTTTACTATGTTACCCAAACAGTCCAACCTGGCAGAATGCATTGTTTGTATAGATCCATAGCATGTTTCAGCAAGTAGTGGGAGCTAAAGGATTAGCATACTTGTAACATATTTTGTAATTCTTCAGGGCAGAGGGCACTGACTACAAGGAAGTAAACTAATTACTGCTTTCAGAATAACAGTCTTATAAGGCTTTTGTTTTGCTTAACAGCCTAATTATTTATGACACTTATTAGCCACCCCCAATTTTTGTTTTCTTGATTCACAGTCATCCAGTGGTATTAGGTAAGGAGCATTTTTAATGGTTAAAGACCTCTGCTGTGCAGCAATGGATCTAGTTTCTTAGGAATGAAAATTCACATTAAGCACACAGATCCAAAGGCATCTGGCCAAATTCTCAGGTGGATTTCCCCGGTGCCTTTAAAATCTAATAATAGTTCACACAGTATAAGTGCTCACGTAGCTCTCCACTCCAGCTTATTAATCATCAGTGTCTGATGATTTTTCTTACAGAGCTTATGGCCTAAATCTAATAATGCTGGGAAATGTCATAGCAGCTAATGTTTAATCTTCCAGTACATTTTGCTTTGAATAAGATAAAGATTATAATTTGCATTTTTGGAACTTTAAGCACAACCAGAAATTTATAGTTTGATATACAGCATAAATGTCAGCAAATAGATTGAGAACCAGAGGCTATAACTATACTATAATCATACTATAATCATGCTATACTCATGCTATACTATATTATAATATACTATACTATAATCATAGTATGTTTCTAACCATTAGAAATCATACTATGCAATGCTTTAATTTCAGAGATGGAGAAATTGAGAACTGAAAAGGTAATACTGTTACTACAATCCATTCTCCTTCCTATATTTAGATTATACCTACATGTGGCAAGTAGCTTTATTTAATGGAAATATATATGGATGTAAATGTATGTATGCCTGTACTCAACAACTTGATGCTTGGGGCACATCTTATCTATCTTCTTTATTAAAAAATAATATGTGCTCTTGTGAGCTATTGAGCTAATTACTATATACAATAAATTAATGGACAAGATCATTCTGAACTATTTTTTGTCTGTGCTTTGAAATCACTTTTCAAGCCTTCTTCAGTAGATTTGTTTTCATTTATTCTTTCACTTTTAAACATGTCTCCTAGCAATTAGGATTATTTCAGATTTCGAACAAAATATGCAGATTGGAAAGGGAGAAAGGAGGTCAGATGAATCAGAGCAGCAGTTATTTTTTTTTCAATTAGGTTTTAGAGGATACATAGATAAGGACATTTGAGTCAAAAACCATATATTTTTAACTGTATTCTTACTTGATTTCTATACTGGAGATCTCTGAGATATGGATGAAGAGACTGGAATCAGGTCAGAATATCCCTCTAGAATTGGCTGTTTTCTACCCTGAATCTGTCTTTGGTGAGGCTTCATTAGGGAAAAAAATCATGCTTTGGGAAGGGGGTGGGGGGCATCTTATAGTACATCCCTAGCGTTTATAGAGGATTTTCTATTAGTTAGGCTGAATGAAAAACAATTAACTTAGCAATGTTCACTCTGTAGTATACAAGACTCTTAAAGAGTAACATTCTTATAGAATAAGAAACATCCTCCAATAGGGAAATTCAATCTCTGGTTCTTGATGTATGGATGGGATATTGACTACTACATAACAAGGAGCTATAACTCCGTGCTTCTCATATGAGACTCCATGTGACTTCATGGTCCAAAAGTACAGAAGTAGAAGTGATCTAACAAGCACCCATTTATGCTAGCATCCATATGAATCACAGGGAAAGCCTGTGATGGAAAGCAATGCATTCAATAGCCAAATCAGATTTCTTCACTTGGGGATTGAAATCCTTCAAGGAAGTTGTGGTGGTTTGGAGCTGTGTGTACCACAAACAAACATGTTCTTAAATCTAATCCATTCCTGTGGGTGTGAGCCCATTGTAAGTAGGACCTTTTGATGAGGTTACTTCAGTTAAGGTATGTCTCACCTCATTCATGATGGGTCTTAGTCCTATTACTGGAGGCCTCTACAAGCAGAATGAAATTCAGACATGCGAAGAGAAAAAGCCCAGAGGACAGCCAGAAGCTGAACATCAATGGAATCTGGAAGAGAAGGGAGAGGCCAGGAGAGGCCGCCATGTGCATTGCCATGTAACAGAGGAGCCCAGGACCAAGGATCCCCGGCAGCCAGCCCCCGAATGCCAGTCTTCGAGAAGTAAGCATGCCTTGATGATGCCTTGATTTGGACTTTTCCCTAGCTTCAAAACCATGAGCTAATAAATTCCCATTGTTTAAGCCAACCCACTGCATGGTATTTGTTTGAGCAGCCAAGGAAACTAAAACAGAATTCATTAGGAGTTTTACAGAAGAGATTAGACATGTAGAAATCTTTAAAACAATCTTAAATCTGTAGACATGAGAGCCTTGGGCCATGGGGGAAAACGGATGCATATTAGGCCATTGGGTTAGAGGCATTTAGCCTTGTGCATGGTATTTTCTTGCTCTCCTCCTCTCCTGTGTGTATTGCAGTTATTACTAATTACAAATTATACTATTTCTTTCTGAACCTGCCTACAGACAGAACATTTCTCAAAACCCTGGTCCATGCAACTGTCCCCAGAGGCTTGGACTTAACATGGGAGATGAAACCTTTAATCATGCCTGTCCAGACTGATAGGAAAATCTCCTTGAGTTGAAACTTAATTTTTATTTAGGACGTGTCCTTCAAAACTCCTATTATATTGACATTTGAAACCATGGTAAATGAGGGAAATGATTAATGGTGGCTTGTATAACTTTAGCCCGCAGGTACATGAAATCGTTAATATCATCACATGAAATTCACCTACATGGACACTTTTAAAGGGCTTTGCTTTGTAGAAACTAGAATAGAAAGATGTAAACAAAGGCAGCGAAGTGCTTTGGTAAAGGCTCCCTGTGAGACTACTTGAAATGTGAACTAAATAGAGCACACTCCTTCCACGCATGGCATACACAGAAGCATGTGATATGAGGCTTTTTTGTTTGTTTTCTCGCACCGTCCTTTCATTTGATTACTTTGTTTATGAGGCCTACCTGGGCATATCATTGAAAACTTACTACTCACCTCCCTTGGAACTTAGTTGCCAGGAGAGTGAAAATGCGCTTATAAAAGCCAGGAAACCTGATGGGATGGGCACTAGCAAAAGCTACTGGCTTACTTCTATAAAACACTTCTCAGAGAAACAACAGCAGGGAAGGGGAAACATGTATTTGAACCATGACTGACAAACTTTTTTCTATCTCTCTTATACTCATTAAAAAAATTTTGAAATATGATGTTTCCTCTCAAATATTTTTAAACATTTTTATTGTAAAATATAGCTATATATACAGAAAAGTGAAAAATTTCAAAATACAGTTTAACAGGTAGTTATAGAGCAAATTTCAAAGGATAGTATGGGTTATAGTTCCACAATTTCAGGTATTTCCTTCTGGCTTTTCTAATACACTAGAAACTAAAAAAGAAATAGCTATATAATGATTCAGTAATCATAATCGTTGGTTAAATCCTATTTTCTCTGTTACTTACTCTCATTTGATCATTTTCTAAGTCTTCAGGGATATCTGGGCAATGACCATTCTAACTTCTTCATGTTGAAAAGGGGTGTCAACATTATGGGGTAGGGGAATGCAAGTGGTTGATGTTCTGGGAGATACTGGTACCTCTAAGTTTCAGGGCTTATCTAGCATAGGAACAATCTAGAAGTTTTAAGTTTATGGAAAATAAAACTTAATAAGTAAAACTTTTATAGAGTTTTAGACAGAGCCCTGGGTTTTCTTTAGGGTTTTCAGGAATACTTTTGGTTGGAGCTTTACATACTGTGGCAATTTGCAACATCTGGCTGAAGCTTGCATAAGAGTAACTCCAGAATGACCTTTCAACTCTATTTAAAATCTCTTAGTCACTGAAAACTTATTTTGTTACATTTTTCTTCTGCCTTTTGGTCAAGAAGGCATTGTCAATCCCACGATTCCTGGGCCAGGCTCATCCCTGGGAGTCATGTCCCACATTGCCAGGGCAACTTACATCCCTGTAAGTCAGGTCCCATGTAGGGGGGAGGGTAATGGGTTTATTTGCAGAGTTTGGCTTAGAGAGACAGAAGCCACATCTGAGCAACAAAAGAGGTTCTCTAGGGTCCCCTCACATATTTTAAGTTGATAACTTAAATTTGTCATATGAGTATATAGTTGTAAAGGATGTAATTCTCAGCATATTGTAACTATTTATAATAAAACTCTTATCAACCTTTTAAATGGAATATGATAGGATCTGAATACAATTTATATGGGAGCTAAGTATTCAATAACAAGAGAACTGTGATTCATGGATAATGGATTATTTATTAAATGATCTTAGGAAAATTACCTCAGTATACGGAGAAAAATAAGGCTGGTTTTCTATCCACCAGCACGTATAAAGCGGGGTTACAGATGAGTTAATGCCTAAATGTGAAAGACAAAACAATAAAGCTAATAAAATAACGTGTAGAAGATTATTTTTATAACCTAGGTGAGGAAAAAGAGGTTTTTAAACAAAACTCCAACAGCACTAAACACAAGACAAAAAACCTGATGAATTTCATTATACCAAAGTTAAGGATTTCTCTTTAACAAAATATACCATGCACAATATTAACAGAAAGGTGACAGAATGAGAGAGGACACTTGCAATGTCAAAACTAAGATCAATATGTAGATTATTCAAGGGTCTTTTGCTGGTTTGAAGCTGTTATGTACCCAAGAAAACTCGATGTTCTTTTCATCCATCCCTGTGGGTGCAGACCTATTGTGGATGGGATCTTTTGATTAGGTTGTTTCAATTGAGATGTGACCCACCCAATTCAACATGGGTCTTAATCCTTTACTGGAGTCCTTTATGGGAGGATAAAAGGCAGAGACATTTGGAGAGAGCTGAGAGAGAGACATGCCCTGGAGAAGCAAGAAAGGAGCCACAGAAAATGACAGAGCCAGAACCTGAAAGAAATGAAACCCAGGAGGGAAAGACCAGCAGACATTGGCCATGTGCCTTCCCATGTGACAGAGGAACCCTGGTGCCAGAAATCTTTCTTCAGAGAAGGCATCTTCCTCTTGCTGATGCCTTAATTTGGACATTTTTCATGGCTTTAGAATTGTAACTTGTAACCTAAAGCCAGTGCTCTTCTGGAATATTGCATTTCAGCAGCTTTAGCAAACCAAAACAGGACTCTTCCAAGTCATCAAGAATATAACACCCTATGAAAAATTGACAAAGGTTGTTAACTGACATTTTACATAAGAAGAAATCCAAAAGGATAACAGGAGTATGAAGAGATATTCTAACTCAGTTATCAGAGAAATGCAAATCATAAAACAATGAGGTAATTTTTACCTGTCAGACTTAAAATATTTAGGGATCTTGATCATTTCAAGTGCTCATGTGAATATGGGGGAGAGGAACCCCCATGCCCAGCTATTGGGTGTCTAGACTGGTGTAGTACTTCTGGAAAACAAACTGGTGGCATTTAGCCCAAAGTACAAAAGAATATATATACCCTCAGACCCAGCAGTTTTGCTAAATATCCCAAAGAGATTCTCACACAGGTCCATACATGAATGTATTCAAAGATATTTGTTGCAGTTTTAATTTTATTTTTTGCAGTAGAAGAGAGTTGGATGCAATCTTGGTGTTCTTTACTAGGGAGATGGTTAGGTAAAATGTGGTACGTTCTAGTTTGCTAAAGTTGCAATTATGCAAAATACCATAAATGGATTGGCTTTTATAAAGGGGATTTATTAGGTTACAAATTTACAATTCTAAGGCCATAAAAGTGTCCAAACTAAGGCATCAAAGAGAGGATACCTTCACTGAAGAAAGGCCGATGGCATCTGTCAGCCAGGAAGGCATGTGGCTGGTGTCTGCTGGTCCTTTGCTCCTGGGTTGTGTTTCAAAATGGCTTCATATGGGCTTTGTCTGTCTTAGTGTTCCTCTCTCAGCTCCTGTGCATTCTTGCTTGTTCTCCCAGGGTGTTTCTAAGCCTCTGGGGGTCCTCTCTTAGTTTCTCTGGGGCAAACTCTGGGCTTCATCTCTTAGCTTAGCATCTCCAAATGTCTTTCTGTCTGCATCACCAAGTGTCTCCAAGCATCTGGGTCTGTGTCAGCTCTTAGCTTCTCCCGAGGGCAAACTCTGGATTACATATCTTAGCTTCTCTCCAAAGTGTCTCTCTCAGCTTCTCTAAGCTCCTCCTCTCCATGGGCTTTCTTAAAGGACTCCAGTGATCTAATTAAGACCCACCCAGAATGGGTGGGGCCACAACTCCATAGAAATGATCTAATCAACAGGTCTCATCTACAGTTAGGTGGGTCATATCTCCCTGGAAACAACCTAATCAAATGTCCCACCCTAATCAAAAGACTAATAATTCTGCCCCCACAAGATTGTATTAAAGAACATGGCTTTTGTGGGGGACATAATAGATTCAAATCAGCACAATGGGCTAGAACCACACATAGCAAACTGCTGAGTGAAAAGAGAAACAGAATGACATCTATAACCCAACACTACCTACATAAATTAAAATTACACATATACAAAAAGAGAGATGGTTTACAAGAGAACATAGGAATAAAAGGATACATGCTAAAACCATTAGAGGCTTTGCAAGAACTAAAACTTCCAATGTGCCATGAATTCAAGAATATGATTAAGTGCAACATCCCCACTTGAAGTTCCATCAGAAGGGATGGGTAAAAAGGCTCTGAGGAATTTTGGACTTGAGTCAGCCAATATGTTCTCTTTCAATTGCATCACCCTAGCTGCCTGGACTACCACACCACTGGATGGGCTTTCCAGTCAACCTATCACTGCAGACTGTTATATTGTGAATTGGGCCTTTTAAAGGGGGCATGGAAAGTTAGATTTACCAACTAATTTGAATAAAAATACAATGCTGAGGCTACCATTAGTTCTTCTAGCTTCAACTATTCTAGTTAGAAAACATGGCAGAGTAGGAAGTTAGTGGACTCCAGAACTAGGTACACCTAGGTTTGAGCACAGCTCTACCCCAGTGGGGCCGTTGGGAAGGCACTCCCCACCTCTGCATCTCATTTTCTCCTCTATAAAATAGGGCTAATGATACTTATCCTGTTGGATTGCCAGATGAGGAATAATGTGCATACAGTATTTGGCCATCAATGAATGGAAGACGGTATTGTTTGGCTGTGATTGTTAGCATAGAATAGCCTATGAGACAGAGAAATGTGCCAGCAGCAAACTGGTCTATTTTGTTACATTCATTATGTGTGTTTTAAATAGGAATCAAAACATTAGCAAATACAATATTTGAACCCAATAAATGAGATATTCCCCTTAAATTCAACAAGACATACTTTTTTTGGAGCACCTACAATGGGCTAGGCACAGTGCTAGATACTGAGGTGGGGGAAGGGAGAGTGGGAGAGAGGTAACAGGAAACAGCCTTGGTCTGGGCCTGCCTTTGGCTCAGCCTAAGGACATGCCAGATACACACTTCCAGACTGTAAGGCAAGATAGGCTCTGACTGTTAAATATCCGAGGCTCTTCTTTCTTTTACTGTTTCTGCCATCTTCCCCAAACACTACATTGCTCTGAGTGGTGGTAAGGCTGCCCTAGGCAACTATTCACTAAGGAAATATTGATTGAGTGTCTACTCCATGCTAGGCTTGGAGATGGACTTAATGGTGAATAAACTGATAATCTAGTGGAAACTGATATGAAGTTCCTTGTTCTACCTGCTGTGGTGATTTTGACACTAAATTCTGAACTAATTGAAGAAAGTTGCTGGTATCTTAAGCACTGAGAGTTTGATTAAATATGTTCTACTGTGACATTGCAGCATTTTGGATGAATCGTGCTTAATGTTTTCTATGGCAATTCAGACAGGATGCGCCCATTTCTCTGATCTTTTATGACAGTTCTAATCCTGCTTGACACTGAAGTGGTTCTCTTGGCTAACTCTCTCTCTCTCTTCCTGTTTTCTTTCTTTCCTTATTGTAACCTGACATCCTCTTGCTTAAAGACATTTATGAAGTTTTTAAAAAGTCAGGAAAAAACATGATTAATAAAAGTAACTAATATTTACCATTGTACTTTACAAAGCATAGATATGTTGGTTATTTCATTTGAACCTCGAAAATAGGTTCTTAGGCAGGAAGCCTCAGTTTGTAGGGGTTAAGACTTGCTTGAAATTTGGACTTTGCAGCGGCTATTTCTACTTTTCCATAATGACTCTCGAGAGAAGGAATAAAAAACCCACTCCACATTTTTACTTATGAATAGTCACTAAATTATTAAAGTAAAACAGAGGTTTAGTAGACTATTGCAAACTCCATCAAATTTCCAAATTTCCTTTTGCTTTTTCTTTCCCCCCTTCTTTCTCTTCTCTGGTATCTTTTCTCCAAGGCTGACCCCATGACTGTGTACTCGATCCATTCCCCTCTGCCTTCTTTTGGCCCTTACACCATTAAATATGTTTTTTTTTTTCTCTTTTGCACCTGCAATTTCTCTCCACTAGCTGCTTCTTCTGCATCAACAAACATGTGCAAACATTTTTGCTCCTGTGGGGAGGCTGTCTTGCCCTATATGCATCCTTAACTCTTTCCTTTCTTCTGGAAATAGTCTAAGCATCTTGAAATAAGTAGCCTGAGCTTTTGTCAAATAGCCTATTTCTGATTTCTCTACTTTTGTCCCTCTTTCCTCTTCAAATCTTTACAAACTGATTTCTTTCTCCACCAGTCAACTGAAACTGTTCTCCATATGATTGGCCTTCTAAATCTGGTTGGTCCAATTTTATCTGCTTTAGGCCTGATCAGTCCCATCATGTGATGTGATCATTGCTACTCACTTGACTTGTTCATGTATATGATTCAGTGGGTACATTGATAGGGTCTAAACACCACCTTCTTATGGTTTGGGTGCCATATTCAGCATGTGATTTCCCGTATGAAGTGAAATAAGCCACCTAACAAGATGAAATCAACAAAAGCATGAGCTTGGAGAGGAATTTATTACACAAATTTAAATACACTTCTTCCAGGATACTCTTCTTTGAAGGAGAGGCCTGAGTTTTATCAAGCTGTTTAAGTGACTTGGAGCAAATACCCTTTCCTCTCTGAATTTTGATTTCCTTCATAGAAAAATCTAGTCTGCTTAAAAGGGTTTTTGTGAGAATTGAATGAAAGGATGTGTGTGAAAACATTTTGTGACCTCTAAAATATAGTGTACTCCTGTGTTTTGCCTCTCAGACTGTGTAGTTTAAAGTAATCCCATCATAGGATTGAATAATCATCAAAACATATATAATGAAATGTGGTGGTGTCCTGTTAGAGGAAAATTTGCATGAGTAGAAACACATGGGAAAGGAAGAAGGAAACAGGTATTACAAGCTTGATCCAGTGGCTTAACCACAGTTTTTGGAGGAGAGGTATAGTTCTGAGCATGGTTTGGTAGTTGTTACTTAGCATTTCCCTGCTCTGATCCCCTTTTGGTGGATGCCAGACTCCTCAATCCAGAGAGGACTGTAGATATAAATTCAAAAGCTGGTTTAACTAATCAGCTTTGGGTCCTAACACCATTTCTCCCACTCACCACAGACATTTTTGGTAATTTGAAGGTTCCAAGCACACTGGTGGCAGAGCCCAGCAGGAGATGGTGGGAGTGTTTGTGGGAGACTAGTGCTGGGCACAAGACTGGGGGCTCTGGTGTTAGACCACTATGCCCAGCAGGACAGCAGGACAGGGCCTGCCAGAGGCAACAATGCTCAGGGAACAGAGCAATGGTCACGGCAAATGGTGGTGGTACACACAGCTGCTTATACTTGCTCATGAGAAAATGTGAGCTGTCATTTGGGATCTCTCAGTAAGACTTGAAAGGATGAAGATCGGAACCAGAGGTGAGGGCCTGCTGGAACAAATGGGTAGGAATGAGGGCTAAGAAACTGGGTTGTTATTGTTAATGTGTCTCAGCTGTTCCTGCCAATCTAGTGAGGCCTGGGGAGAATTGAGTTAGAGATGTGAGCTACTATTTTATTGTCAATCAGTCCATTTATATTTCTGTGGATACATTTTTATTTATTTGAACAAACATAGGGAGCACCATTTGCATCATAATCTATGTGAATGACACCCCTTTGAATGATGCAGCCTGGATATAGTCCATTCTCGTTAGGTAATTGCATTTTCTCCACTCCATATGGTGCCCCGCAGACCTTGCCTTCTTTTGGACATGAACCATAATCATGAGTATTTTATGTAAAACCCAGGCCTCTCCTTCAAAGAGGAGTATCTTGGAAGAAGTTTACTTAAATTTGTGTAAGAAACATTGAGCCTGACATAGTCACATTTATAGCTTGAATGAAATCTGAATCTTCCAAGTTTTAGGATGGCAACAAATGATAATTATACCACCTGGCCTCTTATTTTTTTACAGCTTTATAACAAGGGCATATCGAGAAAGTAGTTAAATGGTGATGTTTTGGGGTCTATGTGGAGTCCTCACCACTCCATACCCAAGTAAATCAAGTGCAAGTGTCAATCACTTCATTTTTAATATCTTGATTTATTAAAGACACCATAAAACTAGAGTTGGAAAACATCATTGAATGAAATTCCCTAACTGTAACCACTATGCAGTGTTCCTTCTAATTCATACTATAACCAAATAATTGATATGATAAAACAGTTGGGATTGTAAGTTAATGAAATCCAAAGGATATGTGATATATTTCCAGAAGCAATTCAGTCTTATGCAGCAATTAAACAGCCTACATGTAGTGGTACAAAAATTGATCTTATACATGAATACCATAGTAATATTGTGAAGTGGAAGGCAAGCCATAATCTGCCAAGTAAAATGACACAATAAAACAAATAAAAATAGCCATCTATTGTGGAGTGATTTTTGTTGAGTTCCTCAGTTTAGGCCTTGATTATAATACAACCTGTTAATATATTCCAGTTTAAAAATATCTTTTGTTGTGGGAGCTCCTGAAGAAAGAGCATATTTGCCTAGACTTATGTGTAACCAAACTTCACCAAAAATTGTTGAAAATAAATATTGGAAAATGCCATCTGGGTCTATTATTGAGGAAGAAATTAAAAAATGAGGACACTTGAATTACATGTTGGAATAGTTCTGAAAAATATATAACCCCTTTCAATAACTGATTACCCTATAATTACTAAAGAAAATGTAAACACTATCTTTTCATCTATGGTAAATTGTCACTTACTGAGTATGTGCAGCATTCTTTTGTCAAGGCTTTGTAGCTTAATATTTTTAGAAATATATGAGTGTCATAGCTAATTTTCATTAATAAAATATGAACCAAGTAGAAATCTTAACACACAAAAGAGAACATTTTTTTCCTTTCTGCATATTTTCTTGAAGGATATCATCATTCTTAATTTAATATTTCAGAACCTAGTCAGGATATGTGATGGCAATATTAAAACAGGGGATATTTTATCACTAACTTCTTTTTCTAGTTGGTAACTTTACTGAGTTTCTAAACACTCACGTCAGTCACCCTAATTCCCTAATGGATTGCAGTAAAATCAGAATTTAGCAATGGGCGATTCTGTGCTCAATGAAACACATACGTTCAGTTTTTGCTACTTCCTTTGCCTTGAAAAGGCTTCATGCAAATAATCAAATACCTGCTCTCTGATTCAGTACTTCCTGGTATTTCTGCCAGGTCCAGACAGAACACAGATGTTTTTACTGTCTTTTTTATAATTTGCTAACTAAATGACAACCTTTCTGGGGCAGAGTTTTTAATTCTGTAAACTGGGGCTGCTAATCGCTGCCTAATTTACGGGACTTGTTTACTTCCCCCGCACAATCAATGCAGGTGAAATGCCTTGTAATTAGCTAAAGTGCAATACAGCTTTGAATTTACAATACTCTTGTTAGTATTCGTATATTGGCCAATTAATGAACTTAGCAGATAACTTTCATATAGAGCGTCTGATTTTTTAAGCTTCATATCCAGAAGGAACCACATGGCTCCGCATTGCTGGCCCAGCCATCTCACAGGGTCATCAGGGGAGTAACATGAGATGATATTGTCTTCATCTACAATATATTTTATCAACTATTTCTTTGCAGTTTTGAAGAAGCTGCTTCAGTCTGTTTTCTTTTACCCAAATCTGGAACAAACATCTATTGATGGCAAATGTCAGAAATGGTCTGTTCCTTCGCCCTTTTGTGGACAGTGACCTTTAAAATTAAACCTGCATCAACCTCTTCCCTCCTTGTTTTCCTCTGCCAAGTGCAAACTATAGAGTGACTTCCACATTGTTCTTTAACAATTGACTAAGCCGATGTCATGGATCAGCCTATTTCTTGTGAAGAGGTGGATTTCATAGATAAGTTATTGTTTTAGTTTCCTAGGCTGCTCAGAGCAGATACCAAGAAATGGGTTGGGAATTTATTAGCTTACAATTTGAAGTCATAAGAGTGTCCAAATTAAGGCCCCATCAAGGTGATGCTTTCCTCCAAAAGAATGGCTGCCAGTGATCCTTGTCTACTCTGCCACAGGGCAAGGCACATGGCAGCATCTGCTGGTCTCTGACTTCTCTTCTGGGTTTTGTTGGTTTCAGCTTCTTGCTCCTGTGGCTGTCTCTCCTTCAGTCTGAATTTCGTTCTCTTATAAAGGACTCCAGTAACAGGATTAAGATCCATCCTGATTGAGGTGGGCCACTCCTTAACTGCAGTAGCCTCATCAAAAGGTCCTACTTATAATGGGTTCACATCCACAGGAATGGATTAGGTTTGAGAACATGTTATTCTGGGGGTACATACAGCTTCAAAGCACCACAGTTATCCTTGGGCTCAAAGCAAAAAACAAATACGGTCCTGAAATCAGAACTCACAAGGATAAGAAATTGTTGTGAAAAAGAAAGAACATGAGATGTTTCACTGTTTCCATTTTTCAAGACCTTGTCTCTTGACAAGAATGTAGTAGTTTTGTATTTTTTTTATTTAAATAATTGGCATTGTATTGTAAGTCATTGTTTCTAATATTTTTTACTCAGTGGTATAATTCAAAGATCTACTCACGGGGCTGTGTGGACATCTAGTTTATTACTTCCACTGCTTCAAATTATTCCATAGTACATATCCACCGTATTTTGCTTATCCATTTTGTTGGTGATGAACTCCTTGGTTGCCTCCAATGGAATTTACTGCCTCATAAGATATGTGTATACTTAATTTCACTAAGCACTGCCAGATTGCTCTATAAAATAGCCAAAATGGCTGTGCTAGACTATACTTGCATCAGCAGTACATGAGGGTTTGTGTTTCCCCACACACCTGCCAACATTATCAGATTTTCAAATTATTGACAATATTATGGAGATCAAGTGTTAGCACAAGGTTTAATTTGAATTTTTATTACTAGTATTATATAATTCATATCCGTGAATTGCCCTTTCATATTTTGTCCATTTTTTTCTTATTGGTTTCTCTGAATTTGTTTCTTTTGTTAATTGGAGGAATAGCTTGTATATTAATTAATTAATATTAATTAATCCTTATCAGATTTTGACATGGAAAATATCATCTCCCAACCTGACACCTTTTGTTAACTTTGTCTTATATCTCCTGTTTCATACACAAGATTTCTCTGAAGCTATATATCTATGAGTACATTTACTGGATTGTAGAGTATGGGTATATTTAATTTAATAGTCAAAGATTTTTAAAAATCTATTTAAAAGATAGAGATATGAATGAAGCTGATCTGGTTAGGAATAAAGCAAATCAGACTAAAGTGTAAAGGATGATATAGATGGTGTTTTAAGACTTCAACTTCTGTGTGAGACCAAAGGAAGAGATGTTTATTTGGTGCAAAACCTATATTTTTTGTAGCACACTATAATTTAACTTGTATGGTCAGTTTATTCAAACAACATAATTACATGGAACGTTGAATAGGTAGTAAGATCTGGTTTGTTTGTACAGATTAGTGTGAAGCCCTGATACATCCCAGAGCAATTTGAGCAGAGGACAAAAAAGTATTTGAGATGCCCCCTTGAGATACTGGGGAAAAATGTGAAAATATTTTTGGGAATTCCTTATATTCTCGCAAGCATTGGGGACTACCAATTTAGTAGGCCAAGCCCTCGATCTTGGGGCTTGCTATTATGAAGCCTGTTTACTGCAAAGGAGAGGCTAAGCCTAGTTATAACAGTGCCTGAGTCACCCCAGAGAATCTCTTTTTTTGCTCAGATGTGGCCTCTCTCTCTCTATAAGCCCACTCGGCAGGTAAACTCGCTGCCCTCCCCCCTACGTGGGACATGACTCCCAAGGGTGTAAATCCCCCTGGCATCATGGGACATGACTCCCGGGGATGAGCCTGATCCTGGCATCACGGACTTGAGAAAGCCTTCTTGGACCAAAAGGGGGAAGAGAAAGGAAAATAATAGAGTTTCAGCAGCAAAGAAATTCCAGGTCATTTTGGAAATTATTCTTATGCATTATATAGAGATCCCTTTTTAGTTTTTAGTGTATTGGAATAGCTAAAAGGAAATACCTGAAACTGATGAACTGTAATCCAGTATCACTGATCCTTGAAGACAATAATATAACTATATAGCTTACACGGTTTGATCGTGTGATTGTGAAAACCTTGTGGCTCACACACCCTTTTTCCAGTGTATTGACAGATGAGTAGAAAAGCAGGGACAAAAAGTAAATGAATAATGAGGGGGAGGAGGGGTAGGGGATGTTTTGGGTGTTCTTTTTAAATTTTATTTTAATTTTTATTCGTATTTTTTATTTTTTGGAATAATGAAAATTAAAAAACTGGTGATGAATGCACAACTATATGATGATACTGTGAACAATTGATTGTACACTTTGGATGACTGTATGGTTTGTGACTATATCTCAATAAAATTGCAGGAAAAAAGTGGATGGCATCAGACAAGCAGTCCTCAGTTGCCAACTTGAAAATTTCTCCTAGTTTTGAAGATGCCACATGCTGCGAACATCTAATTCTGCTGAATGGCTGTCCACTGACCGTGCTTTGCCACTGCTGGTTTGGCTTTGATTTTAGATCTGACCACTTAATTATTGTTTGGACTGTGGCACATGGTGGCCTTGTTCTCCTAATTACTTACCTATCTGGTTCTCCTTTCATGGTACTCTCTTTTACCAAAGGCAGAGCCACATTTGGCGTTTCAGCCCTTGCCTCTCTAGATAAAGATGTCAAAGCACTTCTGGCACTAATGAATGGTCAATTTTTTTCTTACTCTCAGTTCTTCCTTCTCAGGTCCTATCCAGCCACCAAGTCCCTAATTTGCTACTACCCAGAAGCTGGGGATTGAGGATAATGTCCTTTTTAACATCTAATTTCTAGGTTGGTAATCAGTGACATCACTCTCAGTGGGTCCTGTATAAGTTTTGAAAAAAAGAAAAAAAAGCAGAGAGCAGTGAGGTAATTATTTTGATATGGACAACAATATTTTTATGTCAATAGTATAAATAAAATGTGAATAAAATGAAAAAATATCATGAACCTTAAAAAAAGAGATAATGTCAAGTTACTTTTCAATGTGATTAGTTCACTTTCCTGGTGTCCACGCAGTATACAAGAATTGCTCCACAATCCTCACTAACACTTGGAACTCTCAGGCTTATTAACGTTTTTCAATCTAGTGGATCTAAAATGGTGTCTTGTCATTTGATTTCACCTGTTCATAATTCCTAATGATATTGATTCCCATTGAATATGTCAATAGGCAATTCTAGTGCTTTCTTTCTTAAGGTGTCTGTTCACATTTTGGCTCATTTTATCCGGGTTGTCATTTCTGTTAATTTTCAGGAGTTCTTTATATATTCTAGAAACTAACTCTGTTGGTGATATGCGTTACAAATATATCTTTCCAATTTTTACTGTTCTTTTCAGTTGATTTATGGTGTCCTTTAGTGAGCATAAATTCTTCATTTTACATAATTCGATTTAGCAAGCACTTCCTTTAGGAATACTGATTTTTGTTTTACTTTAGAAAATTTCTCCTATCCCAAGGTGTAAATATATTTTATATTTTCTTGAAAGATATTTAAAGGTTTGCATTTCATATTTAGGCATTTTATCCATCAGGAATTGATTTTTATGTGTTTTGAGACAGAGATTCATTTTTATTTCTTCTAGATGGATAACCAGTTGTTCCAGCAAAATTTATTGAGTGGTTCATCCTTTTCCCACTAGTCTACACTGCCACCTTTCTCATATCTCAAATGTTTATATATTCTTTGGGCTGTTTATGGACTTTCTTTTGTGTTCCATTTAAATATTTATCTACCTCTGCACTAATGCTATTTATTCACTCATTCATTCCTTCAAAGTTTGTTAAATATCCGCTATGTGCCAGACACTTTTCTAAATGAGGAGATCCATCACTGAACAAAAGTGACAATAATACCTGCCTTTCTGAAGTCTATATTCCAAGGGAGAATGTGATAAATCATTAAATTAAATAATTAATACATATATAAAATATCAAATGGCAACAAGTGCTATGAAGGAAAATAAAGCAGAGGAGGATAGAGAGAGCCAGGTGGGTTGAGGGTTTCTATTTAAATAAGATAGACAGGAAAGGCCTCCCTGCTCTTAGCAGAGACCTAAAGGAAATGAGAGTGGTGAGCCATGCAGATCTCCCAGCAAGGGCTTTTAACGGGCAGACAGGACAGCAAATACAAAAGTCCAGATGGGAGAGCAATGCAAGGAGGCCAGTATAGCTTGGAGTGAAATGAGCAAAGGAGGAACAAGGTCAGAGATGTTATAGAGGGACCAGATGAATTATTATGCCATACTATTTTAATTACTAAGTCTTTATGGAAAAAATGGTACTTTTTTAGGAACCAGACCTATTAGCATACCACACTAATTTAATTACTAAAGCTTTATGAAAAAAAATAAGGTATTTTTAAAAACCAAATCCCTCCCATCTTATTCTTCTATGGAAGTATTTTGGGGACTTGACTATTCTTGGGTTATTGTTTCTCTATATAAATTTTAGAATTGACTTTGTCATGTCCTTGAAAAAGCCCATTGAAACTTTGGTTGGAATTCCATTGAACCTACATATCAATTTGGGAAGATGTGTTATGTATCTTTCTGATAGTGAGTCTCCTTAGATAAAGAACACCGTATTGTGAAAGAAAAAATAACTGTACTGGATAATGTTAAACAAGCAAGGATGATGTTGTTCAAGGGATTGCCGTAGCAGGGGAGAGAGAAATGGACTCAACTCCATCGAAACAAAGGGCAGCAAGCTATTCAAGGTCTGGGAGTGGGTTGGAGGCAAAGCACTGAAGATAGTAAGGGATGGGTGAGTGATTTTCTAAGGTTGCTTTAGGACCACTTGGAGTCTGTGAGGGTCTGAGGTGAGAAAGAGGGAGATAAGGGACTACCTAGTTAGGAGACTCTCAAACACCTGGGTAAGGTAAGGACTGGGGTGAGAGTGAGAGAGGAGAGGGAGGTCAGAGGTGAAATAGATATTTAGAATAATTAGGTTCTGAAGTTATCCCCCCACCCCACTACCAAGTCCAAGTTGTTTTTCTCTGCAGTCCCACAGCTGCAAGATTAGTTTCAAGGTATCTGACAAGGGCATGACAGGTAAGGCTGGCAGCTTGGTTAAGAGAAAGAAAAAGTCTTGGTCAGTATCCCTTTCATTTACTTTGGTCTTCTTTTCTGTGCTTTAAGAATGGTTTACTATTTTATTCCATGAAAGTCCTGTACATATACTGTGGGTGTAAAGCCCTGTGTACAAGGTCTGTCAGCCACTTCCTCCACCCCTTTTTCCCCACGGTTGTCACCATACTGCTCTCCTTTCTGCCCCTCAAGCACACTTCTACCCCAGGACATTTGCACTTGCTTCCTCCTCTTCCTGTAATGTCTGTCTTCCAGATATCTGAATAGGTCATGCCTTCCCCTCTTTCAGGTTTCTGATAAAATGCTAATGTATTAGCATGGCCTTCCCTGATCATGGTACTCATGATTTGGGGGATAAAGCCTGTTCTGGTTTGCTAATGCTGCCAGACTGCAAAACACCAGAGATGGATTGGCTTTTATAAAAGGGGGTTTATTTGGTTACACAGTTACAGTCTTAAGGCCATAAAATGTCCAAGGTAAGACATCAGCAATTGGGTACCTAAACTGGAGGATGGCCAATGGTGTCTGGAAAACCTCTGTTAGCTGGGAAGGTATGTGGCTGACATCTGCCCCAAAGTTCTGGTTTCAAAATGGCTTTCTCCCAGGACATTCCTCTTTAGGCTGTAGTTCCTCAAAAATGTCACTCTTAGTTGCTCTTGGGGTGTTTGTCCTCTCTTAGCTTCTCTGGAGCATGAGTCTACTTTCAACGGCTGTCTTCAAACTGTCTCTCATCTGCAGCTCCTCTCTCAGCTTCTGTGCATTCTTCAAAGCGTCCCTCTTGGCTGTCACAAGCTCACTCCTTCTGTCTGAGCTTATATAGTGCCCCAGTAAACTAATCAAGGCCCATGCTGAATGGGCAGGGCCACACCTCCATGGAAATTATCTAATGAAAGATCTTGCCCACAGTTGAGTGATCACATCTCCACGGAAACATCCAATCACAAGTCTCCAACCCAATCAACACCAATACATTTCCTGCCCACAGAAGAGTGCATCAAAGATCATGGCGTTCTGGGGGACATAATGCATCCAAACCAGCACAAAGCCACTGTGGCAGTAACGAGACAGAGGAATGAATAAACACAGTCCACAAAGCAAGGTTCTTCCAAATCACTGCTCCAAAAAACAGCAGCTGTGACAAGCTCTTTGTTGTTCTCTAGTAAGGTTTGGAGAAGCAAAGAAGTCCTCAAAGAATAGGGAGTCTGAAAAGGCAAATGTTTTGCTACTGCAATTTGGAGTGTACTTTATGGCTGACCCACATCCATAGGCAATCACTCATCTCTGGCCAGGACTTTTATCACCAGGCTTAGAGTACTACATTGTTCTTCAAATATCTATTTCATTTAGGGGTTGCTTGGAAACTTTGTCTTTAGACATAGTGTTGGGTTTATATATGCATTCATTGGTGTAATGCCTGTTTGTAATTTCGATCATGGAGATGTGGAAGGAAAAAAAAAAAGAGAAATCCCCACCTGGATCTCAAGCAAAACATGTCCAAGGCTTAAACCTTGCCATTTAGAGCAGAAGGCGTTTAGAGCTGTCCACTGAGGAGCAGGTGGAGAGGATAGCTGGGGAAGTTAGATGATCTATCATTGGTATTGATCTTGACAGTTTACGAAGCATTTTTTCACGTGGTATCTCAGTGGATTCTTACTATGATGGCAGTTATCACTTCCTTTTTCCAAATGGATGGAGCTAAGCTCAGAGAGATTAACTTATTTGTCAGGAGTCATTTAGTGCAAATGGCGAAGCCAGGACTCAAACTCCTATCTTCTGCTTTAAAAGGTTTTTATGTCTCCACCATACTCACCTGCTCTTTACCCTATATCATATACAGGTGATATATACATGAAAAAAATTTTTTTAACCTTATTCTGAGTTATTTGGATGGCTAAGTCATTCAAAACTCTTACATTGATTTGTGTATATAAAAGTCAAAGGCTATTCCCCTCTCTCAATTAAAACTCTGAAAATATATGAATAAGTGTATGTGTGCATATATAGGTGTGTATGTTACCATTTGTCAAAAGTTCTTGAATCAAAGGAAAAAGGTATAGTTTCCTGTTTTAACCTCGTTAAATTATAATAGTGGTGGTAGGGGAGGCATTAGAGTGAAAATATGGCATGCTATCTCTTTGCCATTCTGAAACATATCTCCTTATGTTTTAAATCTAGTTATGAAAACCTTAGATTTAAACCCGTGATATATGGCACACATTAAGGATAATACGTGTTTGATGGTTAAAATGGTTCATTTTATTATTCATTGTCATTTCTGTTTTATTATTTATTGTCTATAGTTAGCAAAATGTTATTATCTTATCTCTAGGCAATTTTTCTTAGCTTTAAGGAGAAGATAAGGTTCTTTTTTTTGTCATATTCATATATCTTTGGAATAGCTGTCTTATATTCATTCAATCTTGACATCTAGATCACAGTATGTATAATGTAGTGTAATATCATTAGAAGTGCTAGAAATAAATGGTTTCTAAGAATAAGAAAATATAAAACAAATAAAAGATAAACTGTCAAGTGACAGATTTCAGTGATACATTACTTTTATACCTTTCCCCATATTTCATGTTGTAAAAAGAACTGTTCAAATTCTGTGAATTCTTGTTTTTCACTGCAATAGGCACACAATATGTTTAATCACAGTTAATGTCACCTTTTAGATTTGATTATTTTTCCAACTAATTTGTCACCTTATCTTGCCCATTACTGCTCTCTGTTCACTTCAGACTGCAGATGTTGGAAGTGTGAATTCTGCAGTAGCCTCTGATAAATATTAATATAACAGATTCTTCTGAGCAGATTTACCTTAGGTTATATTGATCAGTATTTGTTGTGGAAAACCCTTGTTAAAATGATACTAACAACAAATTATTCTTTGATTGAGTTATTTCAGGGTTAATTAAAACTAAAAACATAACTCTAACCTCAGCATGATTTAGTGTTCTCGTGCTATTTTCCTGGATTTATGGCCATTTTCTTCAATGTAATTTTCTGTATTGGGAAAAAATCATCATAATTTTTTTTCTCTTGGGTATATATGTTCCAAGATGGAAACATATTTCCAGAGAGAATTGAAATAAAAAGTAAGCAAAATTAAATTAAATATAACTAGCCACACCAAAACCTAAATAATTCACTTAAGCAGTTGGATATCCATGCTCAGTGATCAGAGTTATAATTATGTGTGTATGTGTGTGTGTGTGTGTATTCTATTTCAAGGATTGAGATTAACCTAGAGGTCAGTGTTTCAGTCCTGGTTCTGCTACCAGTTATGTGGCCGTGGGCAAGTCACTTCACTGCTCTAGGTCTCACTTTTATCATTTTGCAACTTAAGAAATTTGGCTTTCATAATCACCAATGCCCTTTCCATTTGTGCAAATTTATTTGGTAGCTTAATCTCAATTTCTTTAACTGGAGTGGAGCAGATAAACACACAAGACAGAGCTCTGCACATAGAATAGGCTCCAAAATACTGGTTGAATGATATAGAAATAAATGTTGAAAATGAAGTGATGAGTACAAGTACTCTGATCAGAAAAGATTCACCATTGAAGGCTTCCAGGTAGACCAAACCCACTAGTGTTTACTTAAATTGTTGGTGACCAAGTGCTCACAATTGCCCATTCTTCACCCACTGCCTTGACCAAACTTTAGTCAGGATTCTCTCCTTCTGACAGGCCCATGAACTTTGCCTACCTCAGCCTAAGCAACCACTAAGGTGCAGAATGTTTCCCTCTAACAACTTATTCTGAGAATCAGCCACTCACAGGGAGAAACATTTCTTGTCAAAGCACCCTGATTTGGTCACCTGCTCATTCCACTGCTTCTGCCTCCCCACAAAGTTCCTGCTAGTCCCATTCACTCCTCCCTATTAAATAAAAGTCTTTCTCCATCTGATTTTGGGATGCTTTGCAGATGCTGAGGTCAGAGGGTTTACCTTATTGCAACAGTCTTTTCGAATAAAGTCTCTCCTTACTTAAGTCCAGATTTGTTTTTATTTGACACCAGTCAGGCTGATCTTTACACCTATATCTTGCCTGACTCATTACAGTTAAATATAAAGATGAAGCTAGGTAGATCCTGTTTCTCTCTTTGGCTTTTTCTTTTGTGGCCTCCACCCCCTTGGCCTCACTGAAACTCTGCTTTGGATAGTTCGTCTCTTCAGTATCTTTAAAACTTTGATGCTTCTGAAGCATTCTGGTCACATGAGCCTTCAAGTGATTTTTTTTTTTCTTTTCAGGACCTGTTTGCTCATTCTTTAAACCTCATCTGGTTCTTGTAATGTGAATATACATATCTTGGGGTTTGTCTTAAAATTTCTGTTCTTCACCATTACTTCCATGGCTTAAGGATACTTGTAAATATATATTGCCACATCCCTAAACAATATATTTATTTTCCATTGGGTCACTTTTTAACTGTTAATGTAAGGAGGATGTTGGGCCTGTTTGGGGCCTGTTTGGGGCCTAAAGGACAGTGAGAAACCTGAGTGGTATTAGTTGATCTTGTGAGGAAACCAAGTGCTAAAATGGGATTGGTTGAAAGCCTTGAACTGACTCCCTCCTCCCCTTGGCATTTCCAGAAATTTCTATAACTGAGTCAGGTGATTGTTGGTGACCAATGAGAGGTTCTTGCTAGGCCCCGCCCCATTATAAGACATAATTACTATCCTTGGCAGGCTTGCCTTCTCACTCATTTCATCTGGGCTTGCAGACCCTGGAGTTCACCATTCACCCGCACTGACTATTAACCAGTAAGTACTGCCACCATCTGGGCACTAGAATAAACCTTTTCTTATTCAACTGCATGAAACTGAAAATTTATTTTTTAAAATGAGAGGGAGAAATAGCGCAAGAAAGTGTGAACGCATATGGGAGAGATATGTGACAGAAAATAATATGGAAGAGAATGTGAGTAAAAATAGTGTGTGAGAAAATGGAGAATGCTAGTTAATAGAGGACGGTAATGTGAGGAATGAGAAAATATAAAAAGATAAAATGATAAAGGATAATCTGAGATACTGTGAGAAAATAAAACTGAGTAAAAAGAGCAAACATAGAAATATATGAAAGGGGAAAAGATTATATATGTGAGCATGAAAGAATATTAGAAAATTCATCGTGGAAAGATGAGGGGCACTGACATGAAATTAGAGAATGAAAAATGCAAAAGAATAAGCAATGTAGAGAAAATGCTGAAAATATGATATTAAGCACAAGAATGATATAAAGTACTAGAATATTTATGGGGAAAAGTGAGATAATGAGAGGAAATGAGTAGACTATGAAATAATAAAATAGAAAATAACAGCGTGGACTAATGTAAGAATGGGAAAGAGAATGAGAAACTAGAACGGAAGAGAAATAGGCCAAAAATTAAAGAATGAGAAACATGAAGGAAATGCATAGGGAGAATGAGAAAACAAATAAACGGAACATTTGTCGGAGTTTGCCCAAACGTGAGGGGAGGAGCCACGTGCAAGCCGCCAGCGAACGCCCAGACTGAGGCAGGCTGGGCGTGGAAGCAATGCGCAGGCTCCGGCAGACCGCACAACTTCCGGTGATTGGTGCGCACCCACTAGGCAGTGGCAGCTACGGGTGCCGCAGTGCGCTGTAAAATCTTCCGCCGCCACCCTGGTCTCTAGGTTTTAACTTTGGGAGGGAGGGCGTGGGCCAGAACCCTGTCTGTCTTCTGAGGTTTGAGTTTGTTTGCTGTTGTTTGCCTAATCCGTAGGGTCTCAACGATTTGAACTTGTCAGGGTCCATAATCATTTCTTTACCTTTACCCTGATGTTGGATTTTGTTTGCTATATTTTAGCCAATCTCTATACGAAGAGGCTTTCTACTTTGCGTTTAAACGCCCATCTAATGTTGAATAGCAGATTCCGCTGTGTACTAAGTCCATAGGATAATTTTTTTTAAAAAATTGTGGGTCACTTTCTGATTCTCATTGTTGGAGTTCTCAAATCTCAGCAAGCATCATTAATATTAAATGCCAAAAGTCCATATAAACTTTCTTTTAAGTTGGAGCAATTGTCTGTTTTTGGACTGAAAAAATAAAAATAATAATCAAGGGCAAAGCTTTTAGTGTCCAGAAGGGAAAGCTGTACCAGTTCCTAGTTTTAGGAATCACTATATTTTTATTTTTCAGTGTTAATAATAATTAAACTTAGCATGTGGCAGTTTGTTAAGCTTATGAGATTGGAGTTCTGAATTTTTGGTTGAGGTTTGGCTACTGTAAAAATGTTATTTGGGATATATTCTGAATTGTAAGGACAAAAGAAAAATACTTTTTGTACATTTTTTTCATTAAATTGGAATGATTTTCAAGTTTCTGAAAATAATTATAAAATTTAAGCATTTGTTGGTGAATGTGCATATTCCCATTTCAATAAATATAGTAAATGAGTGAAGTTGAAATAAATTCTTTAAACTTTACTATATAAAAAGACAACCACACCCACTTAGCCTCATTACTTGGCTGTACTGAAGTGAGAATTTCTGTTGTGACATTGACAAGAGTTGTTTTTCCCTGCAGAGCATAAAGGCTCCAGAAACTTGTGGTTTGTTGTCCTGCATTTTGTGCTATTGTCCTGTTTGTCTAAGTCGTTAAAAAATAACTTTTCGTTTATTTGTTTTGCAACTTTTCCACAGATTTGTTGAAAATTTGGAAATTAAAAAACCAACAGTTCAATGGCCATTTATGTAAATCGTATTTTAATGAGCAATTACTGCTTTTAAGGAAGGGAAAAGAGCTGGTCTCTCAATGCTGCATTATATTAAATAGGTGATTTCAGATCTAGAGCGAAGGATAAATCTTCCAAGAAATGTCATAAATCTTGTGATTTTTGAAATGTGAAAGTTTATTAAAATTTCCTATAAGCCCCTTTTCAAAGAATATTTCATATTCTGCTTTCAACAGATTTACACAAGATTATGAATGAAAGGGAATCAATAAGTTTCAGGAACTGTATGTGTAAGTGAACAAGTGAACTAAGGTTTTTTTGTTTTCCCCGGTCTAACCAAATGTGTTTTCATGGTATCATCTAAACTAGGAATTTACAGATGGGAAAATGCCTCTGGATGTTTCAGTAAATCCTTTTACCATGCAGATTTTTCTCCATGGAAATTTTGCAGTTCCTTTATAGGGAAAAAGTTCCCTTGCTAGAGAATATATATATTTTTTCCTTGTGAAGAATAGAAAATTTGGTGTGTGATAATGAGAACTATCAGGAAACCATTACTTCTAGCCAGTGGTCTAGTACTTGGTGTTGCTTAGAGACTTGGATCCGGAAGTTTACTTAGCAAGTTAAATTCACTTTTTCACCAGTTGCTTGCTTCTCCTAAATAATCCATTCTCTTTTTTTCTTACTAAACATTTTATTAGACAGGCATTTTCATAGTACATGGTGTGTTTTTAAAAGGTTTCTAAGGTCTGCTCTTGGAAATGTTCTTTTAAAAGATTTCAACAGGTTTCACATAGAAATATTTCAGGATCTTTTGACTACTGTGAGAAATGTATATATGGAATTCCAGAAAATGGCTTCCCTCAGAAAAATCTTGAGTAGTTCTTTCAATGTAATAACTCCCAATTGGATTATAGTTTCTAAATTACCACCTTTAATAAGCTATTTTTATTTCTGGATTTCATCTCCTTGGGATTTAACTCCTATATCTATATTTATTTGTCTCCTGGTTCCTGTTTGTTTCACTTTTAAACTTTTAGCCCTTTGGCTTATCAGAAAGCATGTTTCTAATAGTAGGGTTTCTACAAACTACAGAATGCAAACAGGAAAAATTATTCTTCAAATTGCACAATTCCAAGAATTGTTTAAGAGATGTTTCCCTTGTAAATACAATGAAATAAGGTGGCAATTAGAATTGAACCATATAAATCTGTGCTCCAGTTGTGAACCCTAGAAAGGTGACAGTGTAATGAGATTTGACAGCATGTAGAAAGGTGAAAACTCATTAACAAGCTAGGATCTTCATTTAAAAAAATTGATTAGCATATTTGTATTATGTAAGAAGATTGCTTAGCATTTCAGAACCAGAGAGGCAGTTGTGTGGCATTTAAATCTATTCTGAATTAAAAATGTTCAGTTTAAAAAAATTATAGAAAATTCTTATGCAAACGAAATGTAATCAAGCCATGCTTCAGGCTCATTATGAATGATTGATTTACACTGTAACTTGCTTACTAATTCAAGGAGCAGAGGAATTCAAATTATCATATTGTTTATGCAGTGCTGTGCCACGCTGCTGGAAGTGATATTAAATTGATTACGATAAACGATATAAACCAAGATAGGTGCTTATCAAACTTGACATTTATTTTATATGAAATGAGGAGGATTTCTTACTATCCTGAAAATCTCAGCTTCCTCATAGATGTTGAAATCTTTTTGAGGTTCTTAAAGATATCAAAATCAAGAAGCTGAGAGAGAATAAAATATGAGAGGACACTACTTTGTGATGCCTTTAAAAGATACTTGCTCGTTAAGCTAGAAGTTTGTTTGTTTATTTGTGATCTGTAATTAGGTATTTCCCTAATGTACTTCTTTAGTGAGTTCATGTCTAGTTGTGAGAATACTGGTAATGAAATTGCAAATTGGCCTAACTTTGGAAGACCGTGAAGTCAACATGGTGGCATTTCTCACAGCTTCCAGGGTTTAAAAAATTTGTAAGTTTGCTACAGTGTACAGAATCCATACTGATCTATTTCTTGGTCTAACTTAAGGATTTTGAGAACACTGGATAGGATAAAAGTCAAAGTTGAAATGATATATCAAAAGTAAGTGTTTCTTTCTTCTTAATTTTTTTTTTAGATTTTTAAATGATAGATTTTAAGTTACTCTTTTTGGTACGGCTTGAAACGTGGACTAATCTTGGAAAACTATGAAGTCAATATGATCAAATTTCTCACAGCTTCCCCAGTTAAAAAATTAATTATACCAGATATGCAAAATCCATACTAATCCATTTCTGTAATTCTTGGTTCTAACTTTAGGATTTTGAGAGTACTGGTTGGTTCAGGATAAAAACCACAGTTTATCTATCAAAAGTAAGTATTTTTTAGATTTTTTTATTTCTTTAAGTTTTACCTGACAGATTTTAAGATGTCTTTTTCATACAAATAGTATGTGATTTTTTATTTTAAATGCTTTCATTGTCAGTAGCTATTTTATTGGTATTTTTAAAAATGTTTAATTTTTATTATTGTAATTGTACTACACTGTCAGGGTGGAAAGTTTGGAAAACACTGTAAAGCATGAAGCAAGCAAAAGTCATAAAAATCATAATATGTAATCCTATAATTCAGAGTTAATCATAGTGAAAATATTGTTATATTTCCTTCCAGTCTTTCCACCATGAAGTTATTCCAGTATTTATTAAAATCCAACAGAAATATTTTAATGGCCGAATATTGTAAACCATAAATGAGATTTGTGATTTTAATGTGAAACTAATGACATCCTATTTTTGATTTAAAATGTTTTGTAGTACTCTTACTAAAATTTGTTTCTATATTGTTTGACAATGCATTCATCAAGAGGGAAAGAAAGTTGTGCGATTTTTCTGCTGGGGATTTTTGAAAATATCTGGAGTTGTGAAAGTTTCCGGTAGGGGTGATAAACTCTAGAGCAGTGTTTCTCAAACTCAGCACTGTTCAAATTCAAATTTTGCTTTGGAGTACTCTTTGCCATTGGGACTACACTATGCACTGATTAGCAGCACTTCTAGCCTTGACCAATTAGACTTCATTAGCATCCACTCAGGTTGTAGCAGTGAAAAAATGGTCTCCATACATTGCCAAGTGTCCTCTAGGGGCTGTGAACCACACAATGCCTAGTCTGAGCACCACTGTCATCCACAGAATACTGGTGGGAGGGAGGAAGGGAGACTGCAGAATAT
Organism: Choloepus didactylus; assembly: GCF_015220235.1. Lineage (NCBI taxonomy): Eukaryota > Metazoa > Chordata > Mammalia > Pilosa > Megalonychidae > Choloepus > Choloepus didactylus. The sequence continues at coordinate 181,350,491 of NC_051334.1, read as the reverse complement.
AAGGACTAAGAGTACAGGAGGAGGGAGATGGCCTGAGGAAAGGAGGGAGAGTGTAAGATAGAGGGAGAATGCAGGAGGGAGGGGAGCAGGGAGAGTGCATGGCAGAGGAAGGGTTTAGAATAGAGGAAGAATGCAGAGTAGAGTGTATAGGAGGGTGGGAGAGCAAAGGGAGGCAGGCAGGGTTGTGCAGGAGGGATGAAGATGACAGCCTTGGGAAAGAAAACTGGAAGAGGGAGATTGTAGGATTGCTGGAGGGAGTGAGAGGGCAGGGTAGAGAGAGAGTACTGAGGATGGAGATTTCAGGAAGGTAGAAGGAGAGTGCAAGAGAGAGGGGGAGGGAATAAGAGGGAGAGAGAACAGGAAGAAGAAGAGAGAATGAGGGGGACATGCATGAGGGAAGGAGAGGGCAGGATAGGGAGAACCAGAGAAGGGGGGGGTGCGGGAAGAAGGGAAATTGTGCAGGAGAAGGGAAAGGGAAGAGGAGATGGAGATTGCAAGGAAAAAGGAGGAGAAATGTAAGGGGAGAGAGAGGGCCAGCTAGTGAGAGAGTATAAGAAGAGGGAGGTTGCAAAAAAGAAGGACAAAGAGTGCAAGGGTCAGGCAACTAAGATGAAAGGGCCAAAGAGCTCTTGAGGGAAGGGAGCACTGGGCTTGGGGTGACTTAGAGAGTAGCTGCCCTACTGCCCTGGCCACTGCCTGCTGCTCCTTGCAGTGATTCCTGTGTGGTAAGGTAGGCTGTGGGTACTGAATCTCCTTTTCCTCTAAAGAGACCAACGATCTCTTTGGATTTAAAAATCAAAAATGTTTTACATGAAATTTTTGGATTTTGAAATTATGTTTACAAATACTGGTTGGTGGCCTTCTAGGTGCTAAACACTGTTCTAGGCAATAGGCAAAGTCCATGCTATCATACCACTTCAGTTGAAGTGAAGGGGGACAGCTAAGTACATATCAGGTGATGATAAGTCCTATGAATAGACACAAAGCCAGGTAAGAGAGTTCTGGTCAATATGAGATGGTCAAGAAAGGCCTGCTGAAGTTAGGTGACTTTTGAACTGGAACCTGAGGAGAGTAAAGGAGTGAACTGTGTGGGATATTAGCAGAGGAGCATTCCAGGCTGAGGGAATAGCAAGTGCCAAGGCCCTGTGGCAGGAGGAGCTCAGGAAGAGCAAGGAGGCCACAATAGCTGAGGGCAGTAAGCAAGAAGGAGTGTGGTGTGAGAGAAGGCGAGGTCAGAGGCCTCTGGAAGAGCCTTGTGGTCCGCGATGCCTCCTCTGGCCTTTGATAAGCGAGAGGGGAAGGTTTTGAGCAGGCGGGTGACTTTGGGCTATATCTACTACTTGAGTAGTTTTTGAATGTTTGCCGTATCAGAATCACCTTAGGGTATTGCCAAAATGCATATTCCTAGGTCCCACCCCAGACCTGTGAAAGCAGATGCTCTGGTTTGGGGCCTGGCAAACCTGCATTATTTAATAAGCTTCTTCAGGTGATTTTGATGCAGATGGTTGCGGAACACACTTTGAGAAACACTGCTTTAGAGGTATCTCTCTAGCCACTGTGTAGAAAATAGGGGCAAAGGCTGAGGCAGAGAGACAAGATGGGAAGCTCTGGCACTAATCTGGGCCAGCCATGATGGTGGTCTTAGAGCAGAGAGCTTGAGGCTACTCTTCACCTCAACATTTTACTAGTTTTTCTCCTGAATGTGTCTCTGCATCTCTAAAATGTACTATGTGAGCTGTTTGCAGGCTTCAAAGATTAGGCATGTGCTGTGCATAAAACATTTGGAGGTATTGTTTGAGAAAACGATTGAGTCCAAGAAAATGAGGGATCTATAGATAGATTCATGTCTCCCTCTAGTCTGATGTTACAGATACCCCATTCTCAAACACAGGTTACAAAAGGCACATCACATCCCCCTTCCCACCCGCACCCTAGGAAGGCACTAGCTTAGAAGACAGGACCATTTCAGATATGAAGGTTGTCTTCCGCCCGCCCCCCCCCGCCTGCCCCGTGTTTGTACATAGGCAACTTCTAATTGGATTGCAGGTTATAAATGAGTGTTCAGTGCAGTGGCTGGATAGGCGAGAAGGGCTTTCTTCTTTCCTTCAACACGTTCGGCACTGACTGCTGAGTCATCACACGGGACTCTGGTCTAATGGTTTTATGTGTATTATATTAATTGCTTTCATAGTAGCCCTGTCCAGGTTTCAGAAATCCTGTTTTCATTTAAATAAACTGGAGTTCAGCAGAGTTAAGTGACTTTTTTTTATAAGCTCAAACACATCAGATGTGGTAGAGCCAAAAACGGAATTCTGGTTTTCCTGATCCCATTACATCATGCTGAGTGTGTACGTGTATGTGTTTGTGTGTGTGTGATAGTGTGTGTATATTTTGTTCTGTAGCTGAACATGTATTTTTCTTTTTCCTTTTTTTTTTCCCTCACAAATACCCATGCATGTTTAGAATGGAACATTCTTGATCTTTAAAATATGATTGCCTACCAGTTAAATACCAAGCCGATTTAAGGAATAAGAGAGTAACCATCTCTGTATCCATCACCTAGCTGAAGAAAGAAAATATTATTATACAGTTAAAACCTTTTGTATGCCCTCCCGGATCCCAGGTCCTCATCTGCCCTTAGAGCTTATTCTGCATTTTTAGGGCAGAGATTTTTAAGTGAACATTCTTTTCAAAACATTAGCAGTCTAGTTGACATCTAAGAATTATTACATATATAGATATGTACACGTGTATGTGTGTATAAACATATGTATTTATATTTATGCTTATTTTATGTTTCTGAAATGTATTTGCTATATCCTAAATTAATAATAATATATTGCATTTGTATAGCAGTTTACATTTACAAAGCACTTTGAAGTATTTCATCACATTTAACCTTTTATTAATTGACATTCAGACCTACTTCTCTGGCCCTGCAAAGTCTTTGAAAGTCTAATAGATATGCATGTATGATCCTGGTTAGGGCAAGTTAACTACTTTAGATATTCCCATATGTTAACCACTGTACATCTGCTAGCAAATAATGCTTCAGCATATTCTCATTTCTGAATAGGCATTAATGGGAAGCATTGGGATATTATTCTGCTTTTGAGTTATAATCAAATGTACCATCTATATGCATAAATACATTTTAATTCACTGCACATTATCAGAAATAACAAAGATGGTATGTATTTGACTTAGAGAAACACCTGCAGGTTTCTTGGAACTTCTTGACATTCTTTATTGATAATTATCATAAATCAGATTTTTTTCCTATGGCTCCTTTCCTATTTCTGGTTGAATAGAGCTATATGAATTGTCTCCCTCTGTTTCATTCCTTGACTTTTCCAGAGACACATTTTGCTCTGGCAAAAGGGAAAGAAAAGTCAACTGATTTTCTTCCTCAGACTCAAAATGGGTGCAATAATTTTCTATCATATATTTCAGGCCGTTATTCTCATCTTCCAAAGCAATTTATCATCTTTAACTTGATTTTCTTTTTACCCAAGGCTAAATCATCATTTTTACATTAGGGATGACACAGCTGCTGGGGAACTATAGAAAGGCCTGCGAAATAGTAGAATTGGAGGAAAAGTAAAGTTTACCCTTGGCCAGACTGTATAGTATATGCTAAATAATGTAAGAAAATGAATGGAATAAAGTCATAGCCCGAGGCTAGCACAGGGACAGAGGTTTTATTCTCATTGTTTATTAGCAAAATTCTGTGAACCTCATTAAAGAATCCACTCTTGGACAAAGTGTGGTGGTGGGGGTGGGGGAGTGGGGAATGCCAGATCCTAGATGAAAGTACGTGGACGATCTGCTTTTGTTGCCTGGATTTCTTAGATTCCTGAATGCAGCACTTACAGTAATTATTTTTAGAAGAAATGATTATCTCCACAAACCTGAAAGAGGGGAACTCAACATTTCTGCCCTTTGGAAATCTGAAGCTCTTTCATTTGGCAGTTGGGGTTATGAAAGAGATGAGTTATGCCACAATTAGCATGCTGCTTGGAAAGATGACGTTTAATGTTCTACAGATTACCAAAGTTCCAAAGTTACCAGAAGGCCCTCTGAAGCTGGGGTGGGGGAATGGGAAGGAGGAGTTGTTCAAAACCAAGTCTGGTACAGCTTAAATACTTCCAAACTTGTACTCCACGAACTTGCATAGCAAATTTTTTGTCATATTTCAATTTGAGCTGTCTACTTTATGCTGTATGCTGGGCTTGAAGCTAGCTGAGATACTAATTTAGATGATATCTCATTAATAACTTCCCAAAGAGAGTAAAGGGTAACTTTACCACACAATACTGGCAAAGGAAAGCATATTAAGGAAGAATTATATAAATGAAACCAGTTGTCACAGACTGATTAAGAAAATGCACAACCTCCCGGCCCCCCATGATAGACTCTGCTAACATGAAATTATTTTGGCATCATAACAAAATACTGGACAATATTGCCATGCAGTCATTCTGCATGAAATCCAGCTTGGCTAAGTTAAGACTGATACAACACAGTGACTATATAAATTGTAGTTCAGCTGACTACTTAGCATTGAAAGCAAAAATAAACATGTAATTCCTGAAAACAAGGGACAGTTTATGAAATAATCATTTTCTGCTGAGAAAACAAGTTTCATGAAATTCAAGATGGTTTTGTTTTTAAAACATTACTTACTAATTGCATTTAAGCATAAAAATAACTCTTAAGGCTTTCTCTAAGTCTGCTCCATACTGTTGCATATACAGTATTTAATTAGATGATTCATTAAATTTATGAATGTTTTCAACTAGTGCTGAATATAACTTATTAAATTTTAATTTTAAATGACAGTGTAATAACCTCTTTTGGAGTCATCTTGCTTAGGCTGGCTATGAATACAGACATTTATGAATTTTGTCTATGAAACTGTGGATGCACTCACACTTGGAAGAACTGAACAACTTTTCTTCCCTCTACTTTCTACCCACTTTCAGCCCAGGTATAACTTATCAACTTTTCGTTTCCTCATCACTCTGCCCAATGATTCGCACATAGGTAGTATTCAGCAAATGCCCGATGATAAAACTATTCATTTCTGAGTAGCCAGTGCAGTCAAATGGAAAAATCACAGGATTTTTAAAAGTCAGGCATCCCAGCTCTTTCTATATGTATCTGTGCAATCTTGGGCCATCCCTTGACCTCTGTGGGCCTCAGTTTCCTTGTCTGTCATATGAATGGCTTAGAGGCGATGGTTTGTAAAACTCAGCCCAGGATTAACCTTCTATAGCTGGATGGCTTCCTTCCCTCTCACTCTGCCTACTTTCTTTGATTCCATCTTTACCTCTACTGGAGATGCTACTCTGTTGCGTTCATGTCACACAGCCAAGAGTTTGTTGTGCTTTCAATTTTGCAGACTCTTCAATAACTTCTACATTGACATTTGAAGGAAAAAGAAAACCCAGCCTTTTCCTCTAAGCTGAGAACATTGCCCCATGTTTGAAATCTGGGTCACTAAAGCTAAACACTCTGCTGGTGGAGAATGGCCCTTGCCTTTCTGCTCTCAAATTTCCTCCATAAGCATTTCCTGATTACTTCCATTTAGTGCTTTGATGGGGACTCAGAAGTTCTTTAGCTCTCCATTTGCTGCTAACTCCCTGGGTTACCTAGGGCCAATTGCGTCACACATTGCACCTCAGTTACCCCAACTGTCAAATTTATTTGATGATATCAAGAATGCCTTATATTCATACTCCATATGAGCCTGTGTTTGGGGATGCCACTGATTCAAAGGCAAGGAAAGGCAGAGGAACTTTTAGTGAGTGTCTATTATGTGCTTATATGGGTAGCTATACATAAAAACACTTTAAAGATGAGGGAACTGAGGGTCCGAGAGGTTAAAAATCTTGCCTAATCACTAATAAACAAGATGACAAATGGCAGAGTCAGGATTTGAACCTGTGTTTGTCTGATTCCAAAAGCCACCCTGGCAGGAAAGATAAGTTGGATCTGTTTTATTTTATTTGGTGGGTTATGGGAAGCAAATTTTTGAGCAGGGGTTGACCTCATAAAAGGAGTGATTTTTAAAAGGTCAGTGTGATGATGTTCCTTGAGAGTAGGAGCCATATCTAACACATCCCTTTGCCTTCAACCTCTAACACAGTATTCAGCAAATGGTTGATACATGATTAATGTTTATCGAATGAGTGAATGAGTGAATGCTGGTGATGAATAGGGCATGAAATATGATAAAGGAGAAATGCTAGTGAGAAGACTGCTGTGATAATCTGGACCTGAGGTAATAGGACTCTGGACTAGAGTGATAGCAGTGGGAAAGGACACCCAAAAAAGGACATTAAAGAGGAAAAATTGATTGGGCCTGGAAACAAACTGCATGTGGACAAGAGAGCAGCCATACATGACACCGAGGCTTTTGAAGCCTTGTTGGTTGCCATGATGTTGGGCAGGGAGGGTCACCGTATAGTCAGGAATCTATTACCAAGTGTAACGAAGGTCTGAAAACAATGGCAAACAAAATGGAACACATCACAACCTGAATTAATTGGAAAGCTGAATTCATTTATTTGAGTCTGACCCACCCAAGGACCAAAATACAATGAAAGGGAGGTGGTGAAGAAAACAGAGGATATAGGTTGTATGTGGAGGTTGTTTATGAGAGGGAATTGTTTACACTGACTTCTCTTTACTTTTTTCTGTCTCTTTTTTCCCTTTGCTCTCTTTCGGTCAAGATGTCTGCCAAAGGTCCTGCCATTGGCATTGATCTGGGTGCCATCTACTCATGTGTGGGTATCTTCCAGCATGAAAGTGTAGAGATCATCGCCAATTACCAAGGCACCCGTACCACCCCAAGTTATGTAGCTTTCCCAGACAGCGAACGCCTCATCGGGGAGGCTGCTAAGAACCACGAGGCCATGGACCCCATCAACACCATCTTTAATGCCAAGAAGCTGATTAGTCGCAAGTTTGATGATGCCACAGTTAAGTCACATATGAAGCACTGGCCTTTCCAAGTGATTTGTGAAAAAGGAAAGCCCAAAATAATGGCAAAATATAAAGGTGTTAATAAGACTTTTTTCCCAGAGGAGATCTCTTTCATGGGTCTAAGCAAGATGAAGGAGTTTGCCAAAGCCTATTTAGGGAAAAAAGTAGAACATGTGGTAATTACTGTTCCAGCTTACTTCAGTGATTCACAGCATCAGGCCACCAAGGATGCAGGGACCATTGCTGGTCTCAGCGTCCTGAGAATCATTAATGAGCCCATGGCCACAGCCATAGCCTATAGCCTGGACAAAAAAAGAAGCTTTAAACAAGGGAAAAACGTGCTGATCTTTGACTTGGGTGGTGGCACCTTCGATGTATCCATCCTAAACATGCACGAAGGCATCTTCGAAGTAAAATCCACAGCTGGTGACACCCACCTGGGTGGGGAAGATTTTGACAACCGGATGGCGAACCACCCGATTAAAAAGTTCAGATGCAAACACAAGAAGGAGGTAACCTCTGACAAGTGGGTAGTGTGCTGCCTCAGGATCACCTGTGAGAATGCAAAATACCTCTTGAGTTTCTCTGCTCACGCTGGCATTGAAATTGGTTCATTCTACGAGGGTGTGGATTTCTACACTTTCATGTCCTGTGCCCTCTTCGAGGTGCTCAATGCTGACCTCTTCCGTGGAACCCTGAAGCTAGTAGAGAAGGCTCTGAAGGATGCTAGCCTTGACAAGAGCCAGATTCATGAAATTGTGCTGGTGGGTGGGTCTCCTTATATCCCTAAGATCCAGAAGTTGCTGAAAGATTTCTTCACTGGAAAGCAGCTCAACAAGACCATCAACCCTGATGAGGCCGTGGCATATGGTGCAGCTGTGCAAGCAGCTGTTCTCATGGGTGACAAATCAGAAAATGTGCAAGGTCTCCTGCTCTTTGATGTCACCCCTCTCTCTCTAGGCATTGAAACAGCAGGGGGTTTTATGTCACCTTTGATCAAGAGAAACACCACCATTCCTACGATGCAAACTGAGATGTTCACAACCTACCTTGACAACCAGACTACTGTCTTGGTGAAAATGTTTGAGGGAGAAAGGGCTTTAGATAAAAGTAATATACTGCTAGGCAATGTTGAACTTACTGGGATCCCTCCAGCTTACCGTGGCATCCCCGAAATCCAGGTAACCTTCAACATAGACTCCAATGGCATTCTCAACATCACTGCTGGTAGACAAAAGTATAGGCAGGAAGAACAACATCCCCATTACTAATGACAAAGGCAGTCTCAGTAAGATGATATTGACCAGATGGTTGCAGAAGCAGAAAAATATAGATTAGAAGACGAAGCCAATAGAGATAGGGTGGAAGGCAGAAATTCTATGGACTCCTACATCTTTGATGTCATACAAACAGTGGAAAATAATGATAGGAGAATCAAATATGGAAAAGAAGATAGAAAGATGATTCTTGAAAAGTGCTGGGAAGTGTTAAACTGGATCGAGTGCAATCAAATGGCTGAAATAGAGGAGTACAAGCATAAGCAGAAAGAGCTTGAAAGAATTTTCAACCTGAGTTTTATCAAGGTTTGTTTCTCAGTACGATCTGGCCGCTGCAACACCTACAGCTCAGAGGAGCCTAGGTCAAGTACTGATGAAGTGGACTAAACAGTCACTCTTTGGAAAACCTTTCCAGTGCTACACTGTTTGTGTGGTTTCTACTTCAATATTTTATTCTTAGTCTGCATCAGCATGTATGAAAAAGGAAATATTAAAAAAAAAAGGGAAGGTTCAAAACTTAGTTTAGTGATAAAAATGTGTTTGCAAGTTTATTCAACACTTTACTATTTTTCTCTTAATATGTCTTGCAGGTTTTTGAACTCGGACACATTCTTTAACCCTCGAAGTTTGTGGGTGGAGGCTTATTTGGAATTAACGCTTATAAAACATTTAAACAGTTAACCTTGGTAACAAGAAAGAGGTTGTATTATCATCCCACGGTTTCACCACTTTGATAACCATTACTCCTTGCTATTAATTATTGTGGCTCTCTGCCTGCAAACTTGTATAACAATATTTTGTTCTTCTCAGCTATAGACTACATTAGAATTTACCACTTTTAGTCACATTTCTCTGTATTTCTTCCGAAAGTCTGCATAACTCATTAAAGTCTGGGTCTCTCAATTTACAGAAAAGTTACAATCCTTCCCAGGTCCAAATTACCATTTGAGATTTTAAGCCTTCACACTGTATGTTGCTTAACAAGGGCCCGAATGTTTTTTCTTACCACTGATTGTTCATCCACTGACCTCTCAGCTACATAAGCAAAGCATCTGTTGATTTAAGAAGGAAAAAATCTGTTACTTGTCCTTCTTAAACTCAGTATAATCTCCATGAAAATTTGGTTGTAATGTCAATTTGTCAATGATGTCTCTGGCATGTGTGAGTTGTAGACAATAAATATTTCTTTATGTATCACAGTTACGTGTCGTGTTTAATTGTCATTCCTAAGGCTGGGAGTATATTTGGTTTATTTAAATTTGGGAAAAGATATTAAAGTGGGGATACTGACATTAGGAAAAGTGATGCTGCAATTTAAATGAACCAGTAAAGGAAAGTGTTGATTTTGGTTGTGTGAAATATGAAATATCTGATTTTCTGAAGTAGCTCAGGGTCTTCCTTTCTTCCATGGGTTGAGAATATTGAATGAATTGATCATAGGATGGAGCCTAAGACCAAAGAAGTTTTTGGTATCCTGGGTTAGTGCATGGCAATGTATGTATACATATTCATGCCAAACCAAGGGCAGAAGCATCCTACTTAAGTTCAACTCAGTTATCTGATATCATAATCATCTGTGTTAATTTAGAATATTGAATTAACCTAATCGATCTCTGAATGGGATCAGTTCCCTTCTGCTCAATTATCAAACTTTTATTGAACATTCTATGTCCAAATACCTGGATAAAAGTGCTGTGTTGACCCACAGGAGCCCACGTGAAGCAGTAATGGTAAAAGCAGAGAGCTGATCATGTCAAGGTTACTGGAAGATCCGGAGTGGCTGAGGGTATCACACTGACTTGGGAGGAGGAATAGAGTGGAGAGCATGGTGGTAGGCCTGGTAGAATGTCTGGCAATAGGAGGTGTGTGCTACAAATACTCATTCCCTTCCTCTTTCCTAAGGTGGAGGACCATAAACTGGGTATTCCAAAACCAGGAAGTTTGGGGAAGGGATGGGTCAGAGACAAAACAATCATTTTGGGTGGGTGTGGGGGATAAATACCAAAAGGTAAAATTAAGGGGAGATTTCTAAGGTCCATACAAACAACAACTAGAGAGTTTCCGTGAGATGCAAGGCAAGGCTTGTGCTTAATGACCAAGCCAGAGTTCAAGAGTCCAGTGAAATTGAGGGAGCAGGAAACACCACCAGGCACAGGAAGTATGTTTGTTTTTATAGAGTCATCATCTTTTACTCTATGTAACTGCTGGACTCAGAGCGGGATAAAACAGATGGACAAGACACAGATCTTGCTCTTAAAATGTTTCAGTATGCGTTTTGCTTTGGCATCTGAGTAAGGATTCACAGGAATGGGCGATTGGATTGAGTCTAGAAAAATAGATGGGAAGGATTTGGGGAGAGTGTGTAGAGACAAGTCAAGCAGAGGGAAACTGAGATGGCTGAAGAAGAATGCAAAATTTTCTTTGTTGGTGCAGACTTTAAACAGCATCAGTGGTAGAATCACAGAAGCCTAAGAACTATTAATATGGAGATGTCTAAAATACAAATATGACTATGTTTTTATCACTTTCAATGAAAATGAGTCTTTGGTTGTTTCAAAACATGACACACTGCCTTGATGACAGCTTTGTAGGGACATGAAAAATAAAGCTGACAGGATACTAGTGTTTATCCATCTGCCTAATGTGAATTTAGTGGTATTTAGAACTAAATGATTTCCCAGAATCTCACAATAGGAATACAATTTCACTCAATTTTGGTTGGAGAGACAGGATTGAATAACCTCTATAGTATCCTACAAGGCAGGACCTGAGACAATGGTTTTAGGCTACTGCAGTTGTCTCTATTGGGAAAAGAGATATTAGGCTATGCATAATAACTTCTTAATAAAAAAAGGCTGATTAGCATGCTCTTGGATTTTATAGGCTCTAAGATCAAAATTAAGTAGTATTTACTGGTGGATTTCCAAATAGTATAACGTTAAAATTCTAAAGGCCAGTACTTATAAAAAAAGCCATGAGATTTAATTAATCAAGCCCAGGTTATGTTTTCTAATATAAATTATATTTGCATACTTAATACATGCTTGCACTCTTTCATATGGCAATACAAGGGTGATTTATCACACAAATAGATATTTTAAATTGGGGTGTTAAGGGGCAGATATGAATTTGTCTTTTAATGTCTATTGAAATTAGGGTAAGAAAAGATTCAACAAATACTACAAATAATAAAATGTTTTCAATTGGCTCAATGGTGCCTTTCAGTTCCTCCAAGAATCACTCCCAAGCTTCTCCTGTTTGTACTTTCTGACTTCATTCAGATCAGGGAAAGGGCCTCAAGTGGGAGGGATTGTTGTTTGGCACAATTAGCTAAATTCTCCTCGACAATTAAACTGGATTCAGCTTGGGATAGATTATTTTCCTTGTGACTCACCTGTGACCTTTTTGTGTTTTTGGATGGCTAGACCTCACTCCTTGGTCACTTCTCCAAATGCTCTTATGGGACCATTTCTGAGCTGTAAGTTGACCCTAACTCTGGCTTCAGGAAAATCTGAGAAGCAGGACAACTGTGTGAATGGCATTCTTGGCTTTACATTATAAACATTCTTTTCACTGAGCACTCTGAGCCCTTTCCATTTCCCATGACCTGAGAGCAGACCCCATCAGGAGGTTCCAAAGAGACCTTCTCAAGAGTGCAGTCTGTTTGAGAAGAAGCAGTCATACCGGGAAAGAAGATATCAGAAAGCAACATGCAACCAAATGCAGGTCAGTATAGGCATTTGCCATGTAAACGTGGGTCAAGGAACCTGGAAGGGAGGAGGACCCCTGTGGTAGAGGAAGGAACCCTGGGTCCGGCTGAATCCTTATATGCAGGTTGTGTCCAAGCCCATCCTTGCTCAGATATTTGAGGAAGTCATACATAACACCGAATCCTTACATAATACTATATGCCAACCAATTTTATAACTATGTATACAAACTCATTTGATCCTTACCACAGCTTTATGGGATAAACACTTTTGTCCCCCATTTTACAAATGATTTCTGCCCTCATGCCGACCAGTTCCAGCTTTAGTAACCTGGTTAATTCCTATCTCCTAAGAAAGTTTTTTGGTCACTTAATCCATACAGCCCTCTCCACCCTAAAACACTTAGAATCACACACATGGGGCTGGGGCCCTGCCCGTGACCTTCATGTCCAATTCCTGCAGCTAGATGGCTCCCTGGCCTCTCTGTTAGTGTGGGAACTTCTGGCTGATGTTTGTTTTCGTGTTTCTAAATTGTGCTCCAAGTATCCCAGAGCACCTAATTACCTCTTCCTGGACTTCTCTGTTGCCAGGCTCCTGTCACCCACTCTCATCTGCTCTGGATGTTGTACTTTCCCTGAGTGCATCCCCCTCCCCATTATCTTCTGGATTAAATTAGTGAGTACCCTTCCTGCCTCCAAAAAATAAAAATAAAAATAAAAAAACTACTTTCCCTATCTTCCCAGTTGGCCCCATAGTGCAATAGTTTTATGTCTTTCATTCCTGGATTTATCAAAAGTACCAAGTGGACTTGTTTTTTTTGCAAGGGATAACATGATATGACAGGGAAGATGGAGGGGCAGTTTCCACAAAGGCCAGCAGAGGGAAAGGCTGCACATTCTAAAAATGATTCACTTGGAGTATTATTCCCTTAACAAGAGGTGACCTCCTTTCTCATTTCCCAAGTACTACTCTATTTCCATCCATTGAATTTAAATAAATAAAAAATAATAAAAGGTAGTATTTTCACTTCACTATCCTTAGTAATGGCTTTTCAGCTTGATGGTCGGTTTGATTCCAGTAACTTCCCTTAAATTCAGGGAATATAGCCTTTCATATTCCACAGTGGGAAAGTCCTTCCTTACCTACGGACATCGGGTATGAAATCGGCTTTACTAAATATTTCCCCACTGCAAGTCCTCATAGCCTTTCTATACATCGCAGGGTGTGTGATGTTTCTTAAAGAGCCACAGCAAATCAGAATAACTAATGTGACATGGTTTTACCACAAAGAAGGAAAATATCTGTAATTTCTTTTTTTTCTATAGTTCATGGAAAGTGGGGGGTCTTCTGAGAGAGCCTGCTGAAGTGGAGAACAGAGATCAAAAGATCTAATCAAGCTCACAGCCCTCCCATTATCCAGACATTGAATGTAAGGCATTCAGAATCCTGCAGCCATAGATGACTCACCCATAAAAGTTGGGATTTGGCATATTTCTCTCGGATAATAACTTGCTTCAGTTAAATTAGTAAAATTGAAACCTGATTTTGGCAAAGCTGTTCAGAAACAGGCATACATTGCTGGTGGCATTAAAAATGCCCCAATCAGAGAAATTTGGCAAAATATAAATATCTTTGCCTCTTAGCCTAGTAATCCAGTTCCTCAAATTTATCTTAAGAAAACTAATCCAAGCTGAGTGAAGCTATGCATCTCTCATTGCAATGTTACTTACAATAGCACATTACTTATTTTCACACCCATCCACAGAAAAAAAAAGGAATGAAATAAATGTCCAGCAATAGGGGAATATTCAGGCAAATTATTGTCTTAACCAGATGGAATATTATATGACCACTTAAAATGGTGAGTATAGAGCTCATGGGTCAGCAAACTATGGCCAATTTGGGCCAAATCTGGCTGTGGCCTATTTTTGTAAATAAAGTTTTATTGAAACATAGCAATGCCATTCCTGTCTAGGGCTGCATCTGTGCTACAATGGTAGAGTTGAGCAGTTGTGTAGAGATGGTCTGGTCGCAAAGTCTAAAATATTTACTGCATGGCCATTTACAGAAAGTTTTCCAATCCCTGACTTAGTAGATTCTTGTGGTCAAAGGAAAGGGAAACTTGAAATTGCAGATACAGTGATTATAACTATAGAATTTATTAGGTATGCATACTGAGACATATGTGTACAGAAGACATAGATAAATAGAGCAGAAATTCATATGGTTGGGTTACTGAGGTGAAATTAGGTGTTTACTTTAACAAATCTTTTTGATGTGGCTGTTTTAAATTAATAAACTAACATTTTGAACTTGAATGTTTCCTTCGTGGCCAGAACATTAGCACATGGTAAGTGCACTGGGAAAGGCCATTGCCATTTTAGCACTGGCGTCCTAGCACTGTTGGCTGGTGCCAACAGTGTAAACGTTACACATTATTCATGTAGGATGCCCTCACATTGACAATGTTGCTTATCTCCTTTCAAAAGCGTTTTTTCTCTCCCTCCCCCTCCCCTCTCCCTCCCCTCCCCCTCCCCCTCCGTCTCCCTCTCCCCTGCTGCATACTTAGATGATAAGCAATTAAAGGGCTGAGTTGAGCACTGATGACAGGACAAGCACGCTCTGCTCAGGCACTTCTGTTATTCTGACAACCCAGCAGTGTTGAAAGTCGTGAATATAATTTATATGGCTCTACATTCCATTGGCACTTAAAAAAAGTGGTGCTTGCTCTTAGAGCATTGCAAGGCTTGAGTCATTCTGCAAATTGGAGAAAAGAAACTCGTAGGAGACCTGTTGATCTTTAAATGGGATGGGTCCAAAGCAAGTCAACATAGCCGTTTTCCCAACAACATGAACAGTGCTATTCACTCTAGCCTCAGAAGAACTCTGTGATTTCTATTGCCAAGAGGCAGGATGCTAGAGTTGTGAGGTTCCAAAGTAAGGGAAGACCTTCGTCAACTCGATCAGTTTGTAGGATTTAGTTTCCACATCTATAAGACGTAGGATCTGCATCAGATGAGTGCTTCTCCACTTTGACTGCACATTAGAATCACCTGGGAGTGATTAAATCCGAATTACAAGTGGGGAGGAGGGGCTGAGATGTCTTGTATTGTTTAAAATCCATCTGGATGATTCTTATGTACAACCAGGATTGAACAATTGTGCTAAGAGATTTCTAAATGCCATTGCAATTGTGTTTTTGAATAGCGCTCTCTCTATATATATATATATAATTTATCTAGTTACATATGTGTTATGCATAAGTGAGGTTTTGTCATCAAATGGCAATCACACATCATGAAAACAAATTATTGTAATAATATAATAATATAGCTATTGATTATTGAACTTGTGTATATGTTAAGTACTTGCTAGGTCTTAAGAATATGAAAAATGGTTTTTCATATTCCTAACAAAACTCTGAAGTTGATATCATCCTCATTCCTGTTTTACAGCTGAAGAAACTAAGGTTGATCAGGGATTGAATATCTTAACCAGAGTCGTTGAGCTAGTAAACTGCAGAGCTGGAATTTTAACTGAGGTTTACATCCACAATCCTTTTTTTCAATTCGCTACTCTCCTTCTATCCTCATTCTCTGGGAAATGTAATTTTCCCCTAAGCTATCCAAATTGATTCTTATATACATTGTTCGAGTATAATGCTGGCTGCACAACTGAATGAGGCCCTAGGTCAAGGCTGCCAGGTGCTCACCTAGAGGTTTTGTGGAGAAAATGCTGGCACATGTCTACTGTTTGGCTGTTTTGCATTGTACAGGGGTCTAGGTCCACACTGCAGAACCCTAAAGGTTAATATCTGTTCAGACGTCATTTGTTTAAAGTTCCTCTTTTATTAGGTGGTTGTACTGTTATGAAATGGAACTAAAAATTATAATGAGTTTGCAACTAAACCATGTTAATTATTTAGTGATCATTCTGTTTCTACTCCCACTAAGAATACCAAGGGTACTATTGAAGATACCATTAGTTACTATATTAAAAACAATCAGTAATTTAACTCTGTAGATACACAAATGGAAGATACTTCTAATGTTTTTGGAGACCAATAAAATAATATATAGGTATTTGCTGAATAATTCCTATGTACTGGACTCTTCATAAATATCATCTCATTCATTCTTCTCTGCAATCCTGTATGGTAGCTGCTATTATCTCATATTTGAGATAAGGAAACTGAGGCTCAGAGAGGCCACACAGCTAGTTAAGTGGCAGAATTGAAATTTGAACCTTGTCAGATTCCAAGGCTACACTGTGTCTCAGTAACTTCATTCATTCTTCTGTTGTTCAAAAGGTCTCCTATAGCAACCAAGCTAATATGTTTATCATTGAAAACTGTAGATTATTTCAAAATTGTCAAGCTCTGTCATCTGTCACATGTTGAAGCTCTTTTTAGCTGATAAAAGAGATATTCATTCTCATGCCTCCTCTTTGAAATCTGTTTTAAAAATGAATGGTTGGTTCAGCCCCTGTTCAGATGTCAGATACCAAAGTACTGGATCAGGGATGTTCCCCTTTTATGAATAACATGTTATTTATTTTACATTTCTACTACATTTGTCCAAGGACGTGTGGCATGTAGTTGATCAGGCTGATCTTTCGTTATGAGAATTTCACTTCATATAGTTAAAAAAAGGCTTTGTATTTTCAGATTAGAAAGCAAGTCAACAATGGTTTTTACATTATGAAAGTAGACTTTGTAGCTTGCCACTTTGAATCTGATGGCCATCAAATGGCGTCTCACTTACTACTTGATGGGGCCAGTGGGGTAAAATGAACACCAGAGGCTTGCCAGATCCTTCTGTAAATGATCTTTCAGGTATATCCCTGGGCTAATGATTGGGTGACCATATAATTTACCATCATAAATGGGATCCTTTCAGTTGAAAGCAGGCACTAATAATAATTATGCTGGTTTAGCAGGCATAAACCCAGATATAGGGTCACCCTGTCTCATGGACATCACCATGAAAACATTTCTTCCCATGTCAAAAATGTAATCCTAAATTAACATGTACCTATAGTTGCCATTCCTCTTAGCTCTAATTCGACTAAAAATTATTAGCTATCTTCTATGTGCTAGATTCTGTGCTGGGCAATGGGTACAGTTTGGGAAGCCACTGCCTTTGCCTTCAAAGAACTTGTACCAAGCTGGAGGGACAGGGGCATAAATAATTGCCCCTAATGCAATTTGGGTTGTAGTAAAAGTATGAGTGTTCTCGGGGAGTAGAGCTAAGGTGGTAAAGAGATATGATTCTAGGTTGGGGTTGGGGGAGGGGAGGATTATGGAAGACTTGAAATATTTGTGCTAGGCCATGGAGGATGCGGTTTTTGGTCGAGGGTAGGACATTCAAGGCAGAGGGCTCATATGTAAAAGCAGTTGGTTGTAGAAGTGCCTATGAGTTTGGAGAAAGTAGAGTGGTTTGGTGTGGCTGGAATATCAAAAGCTGGAGAGAACAAAGCAACCGATGAGGGGAAAAAAAAAATGAGAAATGAGGTCAGAAAAGAAGATGACCAGCAAGATTGGGAGAGCTCTTAATATCACCCTAATGGCCTGTCCATAAGAAGTGAAAAAGAATAAAGGGAATTTCAATACTTTCCCCAAAGCAACATATCTTCACCTGTGACCTTCATTTATTAAACCAATATTACTCAAATTGTGATCCTCAGACTAACATCAGCATCTCCTGGGAGCCTATTAAGAATGCAAATTAATGGCTTGCCCCCCCCCACTGCTACTGAATCAGAATCTCTGGGGACAGGCTCAAGAAACCCCCAATATGATTCTCATGCATATTAAAGTTTGAGAACCACTGCATTAAACATTTCATGAGTGCTTCCAGTTTCGGTGTTGGATACTGGAGATACAGAGTTGAGTTGAAACCAGTACAATCCTATCCCTCAATGGTAGAGCAATCACACCTAAATGAAACCTCCTCTATAAGCAACAAGAATCAGCTGGGACATAATGGTTTACTACTATTTATTCCATTACTCCAATACTAAGAATTTGTGATATATTCCCGAATTTTCCAGGGAAAATTGGGAATCTTAACATCTAAAGCAAATAGTTATCTCATTGTGTATAGATTTTTATTTACAATTGAATTTGTCTTCAGAGGCAATTCAAGTGCTAGTGAGGATTTGGAAGGAAGCTATACTTCTTAGCTTTTATCTTTTTAATAACTTTGCTTTTTCTGCTTGGAGATATGCACATCCACTTAGAAACATTTTAGTACTTGATAATTAGTCCTTAACCATGGGTAATTATTATTTTTATTATTAAATACTTCAAATATACCCATGTGCCTATCATATGTATTTAATACGTTATCATTTTTCTCTATTAAAGCATTATGTTAATGTATATAAAGAGAATGTAGAAGGGGTAATATTTGGAGAAATAAGGGCTGAACATTTTCCAGAATTGATTAAAGTTACAAACCCATGGATACAGGAAGCATCGTGTAGGCAAAGTAGGATATGTAAAAAGTCCACATATTGTAGTGAAACCACAGAAAACCAAAAACAAAGAAAAGATCTCAAAATCAGCTACCAAGAAAAGTAGATGAAATAATAATTCTATGACAGTTGAGGGAAAATAACTATCAACATAGAATTGTGTACAAACTATTTTATAAGAATGTGGGAAATTAAAGATATTTAAGATAAATAAAAACCGAGAGTATACTAACAAACAGCGTTCATTGAAGAATCTAAAGAATTTATCCAGACAGAAGAAAGACTCCAGAAGTTGTTAATAAAGCTAAATGTGTCTCTGTAAAATGCCATCACATATTACTATAAAATGTTTGCTATGTAGTAATTTTGTTACCATTCGGTGATACATTCCATTGTGATTTCTTCTTTATCTCCATAGCTATTTAGGAGTTTTGTTTTTGCATTCCTATATGTATGCATATATGGATGTCTGTATATATTTAACATTTTTAATTGTTGATTCTCTTTATTGTTGCCAGGTGCTATTTTGTGTGCTTGGCATGCCCCATAAATGAAACAGCTCCCCTCAAAATATCCTTACCCCCTTAATTCTAATTGTAGGAGAACGTCAATAAACAATAAACATAATAAATAAGTGCAGTGAGAAAAATCAGGATTGGGGGAGTGCCAGTGAAAGGTTCTCAGTGGTAGAGAGGAATATGTTTGTGGTAGGCCTCACTGAAAAGTGACTAAGAAAAGACTTGATGAAGTCTTTTCAGTCTTTTCTGAGCAGTTACTGGGAGAATGCTAGAAGAAGAGCATTCCAGGGGGAAGAACAGTAAGTTCAGAGGCCCTGAGGTAGGAATATGACTAGCAGTATTGAAGAATATAAAAAAATGCCAACATGCATCAAGCATAGTGATCAAGGACAAGAGTATTAGGAGATGATGTCATAGAGTTAATGGGACCATGTCATAGCAATGGATTTGGCTTGTACTCTGAGCCCTGAGTTGTGAAAACATTGAGGAATTTTTATCAGAGAGATGACATGATCTGATTTATAGAAAAACAGGATCACTCTGGCTGCTATTTTGAGGATTGGCTGTGTGGGGGGGGGTGGGGGGAGTCGGGCAGGGAGAGGAGTTAGAAGTCTTTTGCAATGAATCAAATAAGAACTCATGATGGCTTGGAAAAGCAGCATAAAGTGCTGATGAGTGAGATGTGGGGTATAAGAGACAGAGAAATCAAGGATGACTCCAAAGCTTTTGGTCTGAGGCATGAGAAGGATGGAGTTTCTGCCTACTATATGAGGCAGACTGAGGATGGAGTTAGTTTTGGTAGAACATCAGAAATTAAGTTTTGGGCATGCTCATTTTGACTTGTCTATCAGACAACCAGTGGAGATTTTGAATAAGAAGTAAAATATTACTAGTCCGGAGTTTGGGAGAGAGGTATTAAGCTAGTGCTACAAATTTGGGAGTTACTAACATAGAGATGGTATTTAAAGCCAAGAAAGTAGATGAGATAATCAAGGGAGAAATTGTAGATAGAAAAGAGAAGTGATCCAAGGACTGAGCCCTGGAGCCCAACAGAGTTAAAAGTACAAGGAGAAGAGAAGAACTGGCAAAGGAGGCTTACAAGGTGCAGGCAGTGAGATTGGAGAAAAAACAAGAGTATACTTCCTGGAAGCCAAGCAAGTGTATCAAGGATAGAGGCTGGGATGGGGGTGGGGTGTCTGTTATAGCCAATGCTACCTATAGCTCAAATAATATGAGACCTGAAAATTGACCGTGGGATTTATAGATGTGAATGAAGGTCATTTTTAAACTGAATGACATCGACTTTGGTGGAGCAGTGGGAATGAAAGCCAGATTCTAGTGGGTTTAAGAGAAAATCAGGAGAGGAATTAGAGGCAGGATGTGAACAGAACTGTTTACAAAAGTTTTGCTGTAAAGGGAAAAGAGAAAAATGAGCAGATAGCTGGCAAGGGAATTAAGATCAAAAGAAGTTTGTGGTGTTTGTGGTAAGATGAGAGAAAAATGAGAGAAATGGCATGTGGGTATGTGTTGAGGGTAATAGTAGAGTAGAAAAAAAATGCAAGAGAAAGAGGGAGAATTGCTGGAGTGATGCTTAGTAGGTAAGAAGGCATAAGATTTAAGGGATGAGTGGAGGCATTGGCCTTAGGTGGGAGCAAGGATTTTTCATCTATAGCAACAGGGTCATTTAGATATCCTAATGGAAATAGGACTGAATCATTAAGGTAATTATAACATTAAAAAGTTCTCAAACATTTCATCACATGGTCTGTTCTGAAATTCCATCTGCTTGCAGTTGACTAGGGCGATTCTAGACCTAGAGAATGTAGCTGGAGGCCTAATTAGCTCCTAGGAATATACTGGGTACGTTGTGAGAAGATTGCTGTTTGGAGTGGGCTGCAGTGCAAGTGACCCCACAGCACTCAGCTGTAGATCCTAGAACTTGAAACTTCTCCCGATTATTACTTCTATACTAGGTGAGGCCGATGGTGCAGTAATTTTAGTGCATGAATCATCTCAAATGTATTTAATGTTACATTTAAGAAAATCCTTTTAAAAATGGTGCTTGCATTTTCAATCTAGAGCCAGAAAAGTATTTTGTGATTTGTAGCAAAACTCTATTCCTTATTTCTAATAAATAATGAAATTACAGGCACATTTTTGCATTCATCTTTTTAAAAATATTTTCCATCACAGTATTAGCTCATTTAATTATTCACAAATATAACAATATAGCTATTTTAAACCTTGTAAATTAAGCATAAAAATGGCTCAAGAGTTATGATCTGACATAGTAATCGTTCATAGTATAATTTATAGTTTGACAGTAATGAAATTCATAAATAGGAATAGCAGGGCTGAAACAGACAGAAAAAAATCTAAGTTATCATGGCCAGTTACAATGAGAAAATAGCTTTTTGGATTGTTAAAGTTGTTAATAGCTTAAATGAAAGCTATTAATTCTGAGAAATAATCTTTCAATCTTTTTAACCTTTAAGTTAAATATTTCTAATACCAATTCTTGCCTGCCTGCAGTAGTTTCATATGAAGAATTCCAATTATTTTATCATAATAATCAATCTCGATAACAGTAGTTCAAATTGCCATTGTTAAAGCTTGGGTAAAGACGGCATGGAAACCCAGCAATTCCACTTCTGGGTATATAACTAAGAGAAATGAAAACTGATGTTCACACAAAAACTTGTTCATGAATGTTCATAGAATCATTATTCATGATAGCCACAAAATGGAAACAACCCAAATGTCCATCATCAATTGGTGAACACATAAGCAAATGTGGTCTACCTATACAATGGGATATTATTTAGCCATAAAAAGGAATGAAGTACTGATACATGCTACGACATGATGAACTTGGAAAACAGTATGCTAAGTGAAAGAAGGCAGGCACAAAAGGACACATATTGCGTGATTCCATTTATATGAAGCGTCTAGAATAGGGAAATACAGACAGAAAGTAAATCAGTGGTTGCCTGTGGTAGGGGGAGGGAAAGAGAGTAGGAGTGGGCAGTGACTACTAATGGGTAAAGGCTTTTTTTGGGGGGTGGTGCACAATGTTCTAAAATTAGATAGTGGTGATGGTTGCACAACTCTGTGAAAATATTAAAAATCCCTAAATCCTACACTTTAAAAGAGTGAGTTTTATGGTATATGAATTATATCTTAATAAAGCTGTTTAAAATAATAGCTTAAAAAAGATAGCATGGAAGTTACTTTAGTCACTTAAAAACACCTTCCAAATAAGTTCAGAAGTTTTATTTCCATTCAAGTCTTTAAAAAAATACAGCCAACCTATGACTCATTGTAAAAACAAAATAATGAGCTAAAAGAATAGGCATTTTTCATCATTTTTCTGTTACAGCAAGTGGCCATTGAAAGGTTGATTAAAAATCAAGGGTCACTGTATTTCTAGACATACTTTTAAACCACTTGGAATTGTGGACAATAAGTGTTGATTGAACAAGCAGGATAACAGAGATGAATATGAAAAAGTGCCAACACAATGCCAACTCAATATTTGGAAATTTCTCTCTAGAAGAGAGTGATTTCTTTTTTTTTTTTTTCCTTTTTCTTCATTTAGTCTTTTCCCCAACTAGAAACAACTATGAGAGCCATACAGTAACTTCTGTTGGGGGTAAGCATGTGAGTACCACAGTGGAATAGCCAACACTGCTGTAATGACCTACAGGTCCATCAAGCTCCTGGAGATCCAGACTGGGAGTCTTCAATCAGCCTTGTTTAACCAAGACATTCGCAAGTATGACATCCATGTTTCTTCCCAGGAGAACTCACATTTCTTCATCTTTTTGGAAGAATTCAGAGTATTAAAGGGTAAAGAGGTTGGATGAGTACCACAGTAAATGGGCTAACAGCTCAAAAACCCTGCTTTTAACAGGATGATAAATTATACTTTATAGTTTACACAGTTCAGTCACAGGCATTATCTCATTTGAGCCTCAT
Source organism: Choloepus didactylus (assembly GCF_015220235.1). Taxonomy (NCBI): domain Eukaryota; kingdom Metazoa; phylum Chordata; class Mammalia; order Pilosa; family Megalonychidae; genus Choloepus; species Choloepus didactylus. The sequence continues at coordinate 181,327,541 of NC_051334.1, read as the reverse complement.
GACAAACCTTGATTTAGGTAGAATCTGCATCTTTATTGTACAGATGAGGAAACAATCTCAGTGTTTGGTACTCACTTCAGGTCCCATGTCAAATAGGTGTCTGTATGGTGGTTTGGAACTGTACGTACTCCAAAATATCATGTTCTTAAAGCTAATCCTTTCCTGTGGGTATAAACCTATTGTAAGTAGGACCTTTTGATGAGGTTATGTCAGTTAAGGCATGGCCCAGGGTGAGTCTTAATCCTCTTACTGGAGTCCTTTATAAATGGGATGAATAGAGGGAGGGAGGGTGGAAGAGAGAGAGAGAGAGAGAGAGAGCGCCATGGAAACAAGAAGCTGAAATCCACAAAACCCGGAAGAGAAGGGAGAGACCAGCAGATGCCACCATGTGCCTTGCCATATGGCAATGCAGTTCAGGATCGTCAGCAGCCAGTCTTCAGAAAGAAAGCATTGCCTTGATGATGCCTTGATTTGGACATTTTTTCTCAGCCTCAAGACTGTAAGTTGTAAGCTAATAAATTCCCATTGTTTAAACCAACCCATTTCATTGCATCTGCTTTCAGCAGCCTAGGAAACTAAAACAGATTTTGGTACCAGAAGAGTGGAGTGCTGGTATTGCAAATACCAAAAATATGGAAATGGTTTTGGAATTGGGTAATGGGTAGAGGCAGGAAGAATTGTGAGGCATTGATAGAAAAGGCCTAGATTGCTCTGAAGAGACTGTTGGTAGAAATATGGATGCTAAAGGTGCTTCCAATGAGGCCTTAGACAGAAATGATGAATGTGTTATTGCAAATTGGAAGAAAGGTGATCCTTGTTTTAAAGTGGCAGAGAACTTGGCAAAATTGAGTCGTGATGTCAGATGGAAGGCAGACCTTGAAAATGATGTGCTTGGATGTTTAGCTGAGTCGATTTCCAAACTAAATGAGGAAGTGCAGCCTGGTATGACCCTGAACCTTATAGTAAACTGTGAGAGGAAAGAAATAAGCTGAGAACTGAATTACTGACACAAAGAAAACAGAAATTTATAGTTTGGAAAATTCTGAGCTTCCAGAAAGCAATTCCCCAGAGAATAGTGCTCCATGTGAGGGTTTAACTGAACATGGAACCAGTCAGCTGTTTCAGGGCAAGTCAGGATTAGAAAAGCAGTTATCCAGAAAGGATTTGTGGAAAATTCTATTGTGTAATGATTTGGATCCCCGTGCACTACATGTGAAACCAATTTTTTTGCAAAATCTGTATGAATGGAACCATGGCCAACCTGGACTAAAAGGGACAGAAAAGGGACAAATTGAAGGAACAATGTCTTCAAAGGGCGAACCATGGAAGCTGAGTTCTGACATTTTAAATGCCATCTTTCAGAGCAGCTTTCCTTGTCCATCCTATCAAAGTCATTATTTATTTATATTTTATGTTGCAGAACTTATTGCAATTTGAGTTTATGCATGTATTTGTGTACTTGTTGATTGCCTTTCTTCCCTAATCTACTGGAAGCTCCGTTAGGGCAGGAACCATATTTTTTTTCATTCACCAGTGTGATCCCAGAGCCTAGCCTACATGGTAGGCATTCAAACAATTTAGAGAAAGGATCAATGAATGAATAAATGACTACTAATTTTCTTTCCCTATATTGATGCCTCTCAATTGGAGTGATTTTGACCCCCAGGGAACAGTTAGTGATATCTGGAGGTATTTTAGGATGTCACAGTTAGGGTGGGGTTGCTATGTCATCTAGTGGGTAGAGGTCAGGGATGCTGCAAGACACAGAGCAGCCCTCACAACAAAGAATTATCTTTCCCCAAATTTCAAATGTGCTGAAGTTGAGGAGCCCTGCCTTATACCTAGTGATATAAGTAGAAGACTACAGGGGTTTCATTACCCTGAGTTGGTACCAAAGTAATGGCCATACTGGCAAAGTTAATTAGTAATGCTATTTGCATTTTAATTTTAAAGTGCATACTACAAAAAAGTGAAAGTTTGTTGTGGTGGTTTGAAGCTGTTATGTACCCTAGATAAGGCCATGTTCTTTTAATCCATCCCTGTGGATACAGATCTATTGTAGGTAGGACCTTTTGATTAAGTTATTTCAATTGAAATGTGACCCACCACATTCAAGGTGGGTCTTAATCCTCTCACTGGAGTCCTATATAAGAGATGAAATTAAGAGAAGCTCATAAAGAAAAGCCCTGGAGAAGCTAAGAGAGGACCCACAGAAGCTCAGAGAGGAAGCCACTGGAGCCAGAAGCTGGAAGCAATGAAACCTGGGAGCAAAGGACCAGCAGATGTTGGCCGTGTGCCTTCCAATGGGACAGAGGGGTCCTGGATGCCAGCAGCCTTTCTTCAGAGAAGGTATGGTCCTGTTGATGCCTTAATTTAGACATTTTCATGGCCTTAGAACTTTAAATTTGTAAACAAATAAATCCCCATTGTAAAAGTCAACCCATTTTTGGTATATTGCATTCTGTCTGCTTTAGCAAACTGAAACATTTATCAATTACATTCATTTTTTATCTCAAGAATTATGCAGTAGATGGCACCAGAAGACACCTTTATTTTCTCTTAAATTTCTTGGGAAATGAGTATCCTTTATGATTTACAATTTATCACAGTTAATTTTACCCTCCTTCCTACACATACTTGTTTTTATGCTAAACTAGGTATATGAAAAATTACATAGTAATATTTATGCCATTCAGTCCAACAAACATTCAGCCAGTGCCTAATATGTGCAAGGCACACTTCACTGTCTGGAGATAAATGAGACACAGACTTTGTCCTCACTAAGCTTATATCCCTTGACTTATTTCATATGATAAGCATCTCATCTTGGCAGCCTGAGGCTACCACTCAGAGTAATTTATTATTATTCAGGATTTCCAAGGTTCAGGGTGGGTACATCCCAACAGTAAAGTGATACCTGGCATTGATTTATGTGAATGAAGAGAGAGTGCTGTTTGGCCTCCTAGAACATTCCCAAGACTCCTCAGAAATCTAGAGTTTTGATTCTCTCAGAATCAATTTGGTTAAAGTACACCATTGCAGAAAACGTTCATCCAGTTGCCCAGGCCAAGAAACTTGGGATCAACCATGACTCCTGTCTTTCTCTCACACCCATATCCAATCTGTCAGCAAACCCTGTTGACACAATCTCAGATATGTCCACTTGTCATGTAGCTGTCTCTACCACCCTAGGCCAAACCATTGTTACCTATCTCCTGGACTGTTGCAATAGCCTTCTATTCGCCTCCTTTCTTCCACTCTCTTAAATGATGATCTCTCCACATAACAACCAGAGTGACCCTTGTAAAATATGTCAGATTTTTGCCATTTCTCTGTTGGCTTCCCATTGCATTAGAATAAAATCTTAATTTACATTGGTAAGTCTTTGCTGATCTCTTGGGCCTCCGCTTCTACACTACTCCCCCTCACTCACACTGCTACAGCCACAGTGGCCTCTGTGCTGTTTTTTGGGTACACCAAGCACACCCCACTACAGGGCCTTTGCACTTGCAGCTCCCTCTGTGTAGAATGCTGTTCCCTATTTTTACTCATTTCTTTTTCTACAGCTTCCCTGCCGAATGTCACCCCTCAGCAAGGCCTTCTCTGATTAGCAGCTCTTGTTTCTCTCTGTTCCTTATTCTATTTGATTTTTCTTCAGAGCTTGCAGGTGAATGGAGCATATACGTATTATTTTTTTCAGAAAAACAGGGCAAGAATATTCTCATCTGCATTTGCTCATTTGTTTATTGCGTCACCCCACTACAATGGAAACTCCACAGAGGCAGAGAACTTGTTTGCTGTTCACAGTTGTATGCTTGTGCCAATAGTAGTTTCTGTAACATGGCAAGTGCTTAATAGATCTTGAATTAGCTGATTTTCCAGGTATTCATGTCACATACAAAAATCCATGTTGGAAGTCAGTAAATTTTAAAGAGAGGGTTTCATTGGTAATCTGGCGATTTAATGAATGTATTTGTAAAGTAGTTTTCCTAAGAAATTAAATAGTCATGATCAGTAAAGCAAGAAGTTGCTTGATGAATTAGCAGCAGGAGTTAGATTTGAGTTCTGCAACGTGGCTCTGCAAGATGGGTAACCTTGAATAAGTCATTTCACTTTTTATTTCATCTGAAAAAAACGAGTGAATAAATTTTCATACTGCCTATCCCATGGAGGTTTGAGGTTCAAATTAGACATTGCATGCAAAAATGCCTGGACGCTATACTGGCTCGCATGTTCAAGTGTGTCTTTTGGATTTTTTTCTTAGGTTTTGAAAAATTATAGGGTCTTCCCCTTCAACTGATTTTTTTCATAATTTAAATAGCTACCCGAAAGCTGTAATGTGGTTATATTTTTGCACATATTTGGGTTTCTTTTTGATCTCCAATATTGAGTTAGTTATGCAGTCCAACAACTGGGAAATTCAAAAGAATGATATTATAAGACCTAGAAGGCAGAACAAGTTTGTACTATAATGGGAGTAGTAGCTCATGTATAATTTCAAGATGATAAGCTTTCCACTTTCTATTGAATAAGATACCTCAACCACTGCCTGATAAAAACGAGAAGATTCTTGCTTATTTGAGAATTGCAAAGTCTGAGAGATGTGTTTGTTGAAAAGCACACGATCACTTAAGAATTTACCAATCTCTAAATATATCCGGTTGTGTGGATTGTAGACTAATACCTTTCTCTACATATCACTGAAAATATGATAACTGGAGATTTTCCCACTGAACAGTTGGACTGTTCAGCTACCAGGTATAATGGAAGATAGATATTTACAAAGCATATCTATACGATCTCTAAAATTGATCCTCTTGGAGTGGATACTTTGAGCTTCTTTTAATAGATAAGGAAATTATTCTGGGTTAAGTGATTTGTCCATTGACATATAACAAATATATGGCATGCAGCCAGCAATCCAGGGCTGTCCTCATGAGCCAACACCACCATCTCCTCCACCGTAGCCCCAACGCACCAGTTTCATATCAACTCTCATCATGAACTGATATTAACTGAGCACACTCTGAGAGCAATTGTTAGACACTGGCTTCACCCTCAAACAGTTTGGCGTCTGTGGGGGAGAGGAATCTGATTAACATCAGTCATGTGAACAGGATTGTTAAGGATTTCTCACGATACATGGAATACTTTCTGGAGGAAAACAAATTGAGTTACGTCTTGGAAAACAGGAGGGCTACAACAAAATGAATTTCAGGATGGAAGGATAAACTAACTTGAATATGAATAGAAGTAAAAGGAAAGATGACAGATGTAGTCTTCAGGGTGTTTCCTAGGGCTGTGAGTTATAGTTGTATCTATACAGGTAAATGCAAGGATTGCAAGGAAATATAGATATTTTCCAACATCTGCATGGCTGTTTCTTTCCAGCAAAATAAGAGAAAAATTATCTAAAATCTGTCAACTGTGTACCTCATACCAGTTCCTTTGTATATGTTATCTCATATGATTCTTGCAGCACAGAGGCGATATTGGTAGTAAAATCCCTTGTGAAAACACAGGAAGCTGAGGCACAAAGAGGTTGCATTACTTGTGCAAAGTTACACAGTGTGTACGTGGCAGAACTCATGTTGGGTCTAGGTCCTTCTGCTTCCAAAGCCCATTTTGTTTCTATTAAAACACCTATCCCCTATTATGTGGTTAAACTGTTAAATCATATAATATTCCACAATCCTACCCCATATGATAAAACCTCACAGGTGACTAGGGAAATGAAGCCTGCTTTTTGAAAACGTTGGATATATGTTTGACCTCATGTTCAGTTAGCTTAAAATAGGTCTTTGTTTTGCCTCAAGGACTCTTTGGAAAACCATTTTCCACCAATACAAATGTATTTGATCTGTGAAGGCTGTTCCCAATGAATTGTTCATTTGCCTAAACATAAATTTTATTTGCAAAACACTTGTAAGTGTACAGACAGCTTCAATATGAATTATGGTGCTTGGAGTTTTCAAATAAGATTGATAGTGACTGGACTCGGGATTAATGTCATATTTCTCTGCAGAAGAGCTTTAGTAAGTTTAGTTATGGCATCATTTGAAGTCAGCTTAGTCAGTTCGGAATTTTAATTAAGTTCTGGGCAGCCACTATGTATACTATATTCTGAGTTCATTTTTTCCAAGTGGCCATAGAAAATTGGGCATGTGTACATGAGCACCATCCATGGACATAAATCATGGTCAGTAGGAAGGTTCAGAGGGTGTAAAGTTGGCTCAAAGTGGTGTTTGCTGAACCTTCAAGCCAACTTAAACATCAGAGATGCATACTGGTTGCTATTTCTTTAAAAAAATATGTGAAATGTTCATTTTGTGTCTCTAAGGCTACCCTATCACTTATAACCATACCTGGCCTGTAAGCTTGTTTTTCAGAACATAAGTGAGTATTCCCTATGCCCAAAGTGCACCAGGATTGTCACACTTGCTTTTTTTTAATTAATTTTTTTTATTAGAGAAGTTTTAAGTTTATAGAACAATCCTGCATAAAATACAGGATTCCCATTTCCCACTCCATTACCAACACCTTGCACCAACAAGTGTGGAACATTTGTTAAATTGTTGATAACACGTTTTAATAATTGTACTGTTTTTTTAACTCTAGTTACATTTGTGACAATTGATGAAGGATTAGTAAAATAGTATTATTAACTATCATCCGTAGTTTTCATTAGGTTCATATTTTTTTCCTATATACCTTCCTATTATTAACACCTTATATTAGTGTCATATATTTGTTATAATTCATGAAAGAGCGTTCTTATATTTGTACTATTAATGATAGTGCTTCTTCTATAATAGGGTTCACTATGTTGTACAGTCCTGTGTTTTATCCTTCAATTTTTATTCTAGTGACATATACATCCTAAAGCTTCCCCTTTTAATTACATTCACCTACACAATTCAGTGTTAACTCCTCTCACAATAATGTGCTACCATCACCATCATCCAGTTCCAAACATTTACCATCAGCCTATATAGAAAGTACGTTCAAGTGAAGCATCAACTCCCCATTCCCTAACCCCAATCTATCTCCTGGTAGTCTATAATCTATAGTTTGACTCTGTGAATTAGGCAATCATAATTAGTACTTAACAGTGAAATCATACAATATTTATCCTTTTGGATCTGCTTATTTCACTCAACATAATGTCTTCAAGGTTCATACATGTTGTCACATGCATCAGGACTTCATTCCCTTTTACAACTGAATAATATTCCATCATAGGTATACACCACATGTTGTTTATCTATTCATCAGTTGATGGACATGTGGGTTGCTTCCATATTTTGGCACCTGTGAATAATGCCACCATGAGCATTGGTGTGCAAATATCTGTTCAAGTCCTTTCTTTCAGTTCTTCTGGGTAAATACCTAGTAGCAGGATTGCCAGATAATATGGTATTGCTATATTGAGCTTCTTGAGGAACCGCCAAACTCTCCACCACAGTGTCTGCACTGTTTTGTATTCCAACCAACAAGGAATGAGTGTTCCTATTTCTCCACATCATCTTCACTACTTGTAGCTTTCGATTTTTTTAATAGTGGCCACTCTAACAGGTGTGAAATGATATCTCTTGTGGTTTTGATTTGTATTTCCCCAATAGCTAGTGACGAGCATCTTGTCATGTGCTTTTTAGCCATTTGTACTTTCTTCTTGGAGAAATGTCTATTCAAGGCTTTTCATTTTTCAACTGGGCTCTTTGCCTTTTTATTGTTGTGTTGTAGGGTTTCTTTATGTATTCTGGTTGTTAAACCCTTATCAGATAAATGATTTCCAAATATTTTCTCCCATTAAGTAGGTTGTCTTTTCATTTTTTGACAAAGTCCTTTGATACACAAAATTTTTAAATTTTGAGGTGGTCCCATTTATCTATTTTTATTTCATTGCTTATACTTTGGGTGTAAAGTCTAAGAAACCACTGCCTCACACAAGATCTTGAAGAGGCTTCTCTATGTTTTCTTCTAGGAGTTTTATAGTCCTGGTTTTTATATTTAGGTCTTTGATCCATTTTGAGTTAATTTGTGTATATGGTGAGATAGGGATCTTCTTTCAGCACCATTTGCTGAAGGGATTAGTCTTTCCCAATTGAGTGGACTTGGCAACCTTGTCAAAAGTAAATTGACCATATATATACTCAGAGGAACTGAAACTTAAGACACAAACAGACATTTGTAAACCGATATTTATTGCAGTATTATTCACGGTTGCCAAGAGATGGAAGCAGTCCAAATGTCCATCAGCGGACGAGTGGATAAACAAACTGTGGTATATACACATGATGGAATACTATGCAGCTGTAAGACAGAACAAAGCCATGGAGCATATCATAATGTGGATGAACCTTGAGGGCATTATGTTGAGTGAAGTTAGCCAGAAACAAAAGGACAGGTTCTGTATGGTCTCACTAATATGAACAGACATTAATGAACAAACTTTGGGAGTTAAAAGCTGACAACACAGGTGACCAGGAGATAGAAAGAGGGTAGAGATCAGGCATTTGATGCTGAAGGACTACAGAATGTATAGCAGGATTGATTGTATAGATTGAGAAATAGATAGCATAATACTGTGTGATGGTAGCACAGTATTGTAAGTACACCAAAGATGTCTGTGAGTAAAGCTGAAAGAGGTGGGATAGGAGAATGTATGACACCAGAGGTAAAGATAGATGATAAAGACTGGGACTGTATGACTTGGCAAAAACTGGAGTGGCCAATGACTGTTACTAAATATACAGATATAAAAATGTTTTTGCATGTGGGAGAGCAAATGAATGTCAACCATGTAGAGTGTTGAAAAAGGGATGGTATCTGGGAAAAAACATAATCAAAGCAAACTGGAGTCTATGGTCAACAGTAACATTGTAATATACCTCCATTAAATGTAACAAAGGCAATATGCCAATGTTAACTGTATATGAGAGGGGGATATAGGGGAGGAATATGGGATTCTTGGTAGTGGTGTTATTTTCTATCCTTACTATTATATTGTATTGTATGACATGTTATTTTTCTTTTTATCATCTTTCTTATTATTGCTAAAAAAAAAACAATTTTGCTGGTAGTAATCAATATGTTCAAGTGCTGATTGTGGTGATAAATGTACAACTTTATGATGATACCATGAACAACTGATTGTACACTGTGGCTAAATGTATGGTATATGAATATAACTCTATAAAATTGTAGAAAAAAATATATAAAAGTGTTGGAGAAAACATGGTGAGAGGGATGTACCTATCTACTGTTGATGAGCAGGTAGAATGGTATAGCCTTTCTGAAGGTCAGTGTGGTGGTTCCATAAAAAGTTAAGTATGTGGGGACCATAAGGTCCTGCAACCTCATTATGGGGTATGTCATTTGAAGATCTTAGAGCAGAGACATGAATGGACATTTGCAAACTGATGTTCATGGAGGCAGCAATCATGAGTTTCAATGGGTGGAGGTGGCCTAAGGGTACATAGACTGAGGAACAGAATGGTGAACTGTGGTGTATGCATACAATGGAATATTGAGCAACTACGAGAAGGAGTGAAGCTGTGAGACACACAACGAGGTGAATGGATCCTGTACACAGTATTCGAGTGAAGTACGCCAGAAATAAAGGCAAACACTATAATGCCTCACCAATATGGACTAACTACACTGTGTAAACTCAGAATTGAATCTTAGAACATAGCCTAACGTGGACATGACTATTGTAATGGTCCCTAGATTGTAAGCTCTTACAGCAGTCAACTCTATTCCTGGATTGTAATGCCTATCTCTAAACTTTGAGATGCTGATCCCTTAGTGTATAACCTGATTTGCCTCTGGAACAATGCATATCTCTGAGACACCTGAAACTCAGAGCTAGAGCTTGGCAGATATGAATGTCAGTATTAGTGCATACAGCAACTGTTAAAAAAAAAAGCTGAAAAAGATCCCAGATTTCAATTAGTGGTATGAATGAAGCAGATCTAGTTAAGGCTAGGGCAAACCGGGCCAAAGGGCAAAGGTTGAAACTGACTGTGTTTAAAACTTCAACTTCCATGTGAGACCAAGGGAAGAGATGTCTATTTGGTGCAGGATCTATATTTTCTAAACAGTATAACTCTACAGTCGGTTTGTTCAAACACCACAATTACATGGAACTTTGAATAGGAAGTGAGATACGGTAGGTTAGTATAGGTTAGAGTGAAATAGTGACACATCCCAAAGTAATTTGGGCAGAGAATAAAAAATATATTTACAGCCCCCCCCCCCCCCGCCCCGAGGAGCTGGGGGAAGGTGCAGAAATGTTGGACTTCCTCACCTGGACTGGTGTTGATGTTGTCACAAACATTGGGACTGGCGGTTTGATGTGCCGAGCCCTCTATCATGGGACTTGCCCTTATGAAGCTCATTACTGCAAAGGAGAGGCTAAACTTGAATATAATTGTGCCTAAGAGTCTACCCCTGAGTACCTCTTTGTTGCTGAGATGTGGCCCTCTCTCTCTCTAACTGAGCCACCTTGGCAGGAGAACTCACTGCCCTCCCCGCTACGTGGGACCCGACTCCCAGGGATGTAAATCTCCCTGGCAACGCAGGATATGACTCCTGGGGATGAATCTGGACCCGGCATCGTGGGATTGAGAATATCTTCTTGACCAAAAGAGGGATGCAAAATGAGACAAAATAGTTTCAGTGGCTGAGAGATTTCAAATGGAGTCGAGAGGTCACTCTGGTGGACATTCTTATGCACTATATGGATAATACCTCTTAGGTTTTAATGTATTGGAATAGCTAGAAGTAAATACCTGAAACTACCAAACTCCAACCCAATAGACTGGACTCCTGAAGATGAATGTATAATAATGTAGATTACGAGGGGTGACAGTGTGATTGTGAAAACCTTGTGGATCACACTCCCTTTATCTAGAGTATGGATGGATGAGTAGAAAAATGGGGACAAAAACTAAATGACAAATAGGGTGGAATGGGGGTGGATGGTTTGGGTGTTTTTTTTTTTACTTTTATTTTTTATTCTTATTCTGATTCTTTCTGATGTAAGGAAAATGTTCAGAAATAGATTGTGGTGATGAATGCATAACTATATGATTGTACTGTGAATAGTTGATTGTATACCATGGATGACTGTATAGTATGTGAATATATTTCAATAAAACTGAATTTAAAAAAAAAAAAGTAAATTGACCATAGATGTGAGGGTCTATTTCTGAGCTCTCAATTCAATTCCATTGGTCAATGTATCTGTCCTTATGACAGTAGCATGCTGTTTGACTGCTGTTATCTTTTTATTATGCTTTAAAGCTGGGAAGTGTAAGTCCCCGAACTTCATTCTTTCTCAAGAGGTTTTGGCTATTCAGGGCCCCTTACCCTTCCAAATAAATTTGGTAATCCGCTTTTCCATTTCTGTAAAGTAGGCTGTTGGAATTTTGATTGGGATTGCAATGAATCTGTAAATCATTTTGGATAGAACTGACATCTTAGTGATATTCAGTCTTCCAATCTATGAACACAGATTGTCCTTCCACATATTCAGTTCTTCCTTGATGACATTTTGCAATCTTTTGTAGTTTTCTGTGTACAAGTCTTTTACAGCTTTGATCAAATTTACTCCTAAGTATTTGATTCTTTTAGTTGCTATTGTAAATGGATATTTTAATTTTGGATTGCTCCTTACTACCGTGTAGAAACACTACTGATTTTTACTTGTTGATCTTGTATCCTGCCACTTTGCTGAACTAGTATCTCTAGTAGCTTTGCTGTTGATTTTTTGGGACTTTCTATGTATAAGATCATGTAATCTCCAAAGAGTGAAAGTGTTACTTCTTCCTTTCCTATTTGGATAACTTTAATTTCTTTTTCTTTCCTAACTGCTCTTGTTAGAACTTCTAGCACAGTGTTGAATAACAGTGGTGACAGTGGGTATCCTGATCTTGTTCCAGGTATTAGAGGGAAAACTTTCAGTCTTTCACCATTGAGTACTATGTTAGCTGTGGGTTTTTCATATATGTCCATAAGCATGTTGAGAAAGCTTCCTTCTATTCCTATCTGTTGAAGTGTTTTTATCATAAAGGATTCTGGATTTTGTCAAAAATGCCTTTTTCTTTGTCAATTGAGATGATCATGTGGTTTTTTCCCCTTTGATTTGTTAATGTGGTATATTACATGAATTGATTTTCTTGTGTTGAACCACCCTTGCAAACCTGGGATAAAACCCACTTGTTCATAGTATATTATTTTTTTAATGTGCTCTTGGATTTGATTAGTAAACATTTTGTTGGGGATTTTTGTATCTGTATTCATTAGAGAAATTGGTCTGCACTTTTTCTTTTCTCGTACTATCTTTATCGGGCTTGGTATTAGGGTGATGTTGGCCTCATAGAATGAGTTATCTAGTGTCCCCTCCTCTTCAAGTTTTTGGAAGGGTTTGAGCACAATCAGTATTAATTCTTCTTGGAATGATTGGTAGAATTCACCTGTGAAGCCCTCTGGCTTTGTTTGGAGATTTTTGATGAACAATTCAATCTCTTTGCTTGCAATTAATTGTTCTATTGAGGTCTTCTATTTCTTCTAGAGACAGTGCAGGGTGTTTGTGTGTTTCTGGGAATTTGTCCATTTCATCTGTCTAATTTTTTGTCATACAGTTGTTCATAGTATCCTCCTATAAACCATTTTATGTATGTGGGGTCAGTAGTAATGCCCTCCTCTCATTTCTGATTTTATTTATTTGCATCTTCTCACTTTTTTCCCTTTGTCAGTCTAGCCGAGGGTTTGCATATTTTATTGGTCTTCTCAAAGAACCAACTTTTAGTTTTGTTAATTCTCTCTATGGTTTTTATTCTCAATTTCATTTACTTCTGCTCTAATCTCTTTTATTTCTTTCCTTTGCTTGCTTTGAGATTAGTTTGCTGTTCTTTTTGTAGTTCCCCCAGGTGTACACTTAGGTCTTCAATTTTACTTGTCTTTCTTTTTAATGTAGGCATTTAGGGCTATAAATTTTCCTCACAGCAACACCTTTTCTGTATCCCATAAGTTTGGTAAGTTGTGTTTTTATTTTCATTCATCTCAAGATATTTACTGATTTCTCTTGAAATTTCTTCTTTAACCCACTGGTTGTTTAAGAGTGTGTTGTTTAACCTTCATATATTTGTGAATTTTGCAGTTTTCCACCTGTTATTGATTTTCAGCTTCATTCCATTACGGTCAGAGAAAGTGCTTTGTATAATTTCAATCTTTTTAAATTTATTGAGACTTGTTTTGTGACCCAACATATGGTGAAGAATGATCCAACATATCCTGGAGAATGATCCTTAAGTACTTGAGGAGAATGTATATCCTGCTCTTTTGGGGTACAAAGTTCTGTATATGTTTGTTAGGGCTAGTTCATTTATCATATTAATCAATTTCTCTCTTTACTTATTGATCCTGTCTAGATTTTCTATCTATTGATAAGAGTGGTGTTTTGAAGTAACCAGTTATTGTTGTAGAGACATCTATTTCTCTCTTCAGGTTTGCTAGTGTTTGCCTGCAAGTTTTTGCAGCAGCATGGTATGTACATAAATATTTATGATTATTATTTCTGCTTTGTCGACTGCCCCTTTTATTAATGTATAATGTCTTTCTTTGTCTCTTATAACAGTTTTGCATTTAAAGTCTATTTTGCTCAATATTAGTACAACTCCCCTAGCACTTTTTTGGTTACAATTTGCATAGAATATCTCTTTCTAGCCTTTCACTTTCAATCTGTTTGTGTCTTTGGGTCTCTTGTCAACAACATATAGTTGGATCATACGTTTTTTATCCATTCTGCCAATCTGTGTCTTTTGATTGGGCATTTTAATACATTAATGTTCAATGTTATTATTCTAAAGACAGTACATACTTCAACTATTTTATCCTTGGTTCATATATGTAGTTTGCTAATGCTGCTGTGCTGGTTTGAGTGTATTGTGTCCCCCAAATGCCATTATCTTTGTGGTCTTGTGTGGGGCAGGCGTTTTGGTGATGGTTAGATTTGCTCGGAGTGTGTCCCACCCAGCTGTGGGAGATAATTTTGATGAGATGTTCCCATGGAGGCTTGGCCCCACCCATTCGGGGTGGGTCTTGATCGGTGGAGCTATATAAATGAGCTGACTCAAAGAGGAAAGGGAGTGCAGCTGTGAGTGATGTTTTGAAGAAGAGCAAGCTTGCTAGAGAGGAATGTCCTGGGAGAAAGCCATTTTGAAACCAGAACTTTGGAGCAGACGCCAGCCACGTGCCTTCCCAGCTAACAGAGGTTTTCCGGACGCCATTTGCCATCCTCCAGTGAAGGTACCTGATTACTGATGTGTTAACTTGGACACTTTATGGCCTTAAGACTGTAACTGTATAGCCAAATAAACCCCCTTTTTATAAAAGCCAATCCATCTCTGGTGTTTTGCATTCTGCAGCATTAGCAAACTAGAACAGCTGCGGAATGCAAAACACCAGAGATGGATTGGCTTTTATAGAAAGGGGGTTTATTTGGCTATACAGTTACAGTCATAAGGCCATAAAGTGTCCAAGGTAACACATCAGTAATCAAGTACCTTCACTGGAGGATGGCCAATGGCGTCCAGAAAACCTCTGTTAGCTGGGAAGGCACATGGCTGGCGTCTGCTCCAAAGTTCTGGTTTCAAAATGGCTTTCTCCCAGGATGTTCCTCTCTAGCAAGCTTGCTCTTCTTCAAAACGTCACTCGCAGCTGCACTCCTTCAGTCTCTTTGAGTCAGCACATTTATATGGCTCCACTGATCAAGGCCCACCCCGAATGGGCGGGACCACACCTCCATGGAAATATCCCATCAGTTATCATCTACAGTTGGGTGGGGCGTATCTCTGAATCCAAACATTCCAACTTAATCCCCACTATTATGTCTGCCCCACAAGATTGCATCAAAGAATATGGCTTTTTCTGGGGGACATAATACATTCAAACCAGCACATTCCACCCCCTGGACCCCAGAAAAACATATTCTTTCCAAATACAAAATACATTCATCCCACAATACCACAGAAACTTAAATCATTTCAGTAACAATAGTTAAGTACAAGATCCCATCAAAATCAAATATAGGCGTGGTCAGTCCTAAGGCATACTTTTCCTTTAGCTTTGGATCTGTGGACTTAGAACAAGTTATATGCTTCCAATATACAAAGGAGGGACATTCATAGGATAAACATTCCCATTGCCATAAGGAGAAAGAGTAAGGAAAACAGGGTTAACAGGACCAAAACAGTTCCTAAAACCTGCAGGACAAACTCCATTAGATTTCAAAGTCTGAGAGTCATTTACAGAACGACGTTGCATCCTTGGGGCTTGCGAGAGTGGGAGTCTAACCCTTCCTAAGGGCCTTTGCGGCAGCCCTTTCCTCTCCAAATGCTTGGGTGAGTGTTCCAACATATCCACACATTGGTGAGACCACCTTCTCGGCCCCACCTTCCTCAAACATCGGGGCAGCTCCCGGATTCCCTTCCATCTCCAGGGCACACGCTCAACCCCTTCAGAACAGTGTGGTAGCAGCCAGGCTCTCCCCAATTCCCTGGGAATGTGCTCCACCCTCTTTGGGACCTCGAGTGGCAAAACTCTTCCAGAGCATCGAGGCGGAAAGCCCACCCTCGACCTCCAGGGCAAACTCACCCTTTCCATGCATGTGGGCTGCTCCGCTCTCCCAGCCCAAGACCTCCTGACTCCAGACCTCAACCTCCATGGCTCTGTCTTTGAAGAGATTTTTCCTTTAATTTTTTCCTTGTCTGTCTGCTCCAGTCCAGACCGGTAATGGCTCTGTCTATAAAGATCTCGCAAAAATTCCATTGGCTTTGCATGAAGCACACAGGGGTCAAAGCCATCAGGCAACAGGACTTTCCACAAATCCTTTCTGCTTAATTCCATCTCCAATCCTGGCTTGTACTGAAATGGCGGCTGGGTTCCACGTTTGGTTACATCCTCATGTTGGGCTGCAGCTTCTGGGATTCCACCCCCTGGAAGCTCGTAATTTTCCAAGCCATCAACTTCTGGTTTCTTTGAACCCAAGAGTTCAGTTCTAAGTTTATCTCCCTCTGCTCGCATTTTACTATAAGCTGCAAGGAGAAGTCAGTGCACCTCCTCCACATGTAGTTTGGAGATCTCCTCAGGTAAGTATTCCAGGTTGTCGCTTTTAAATTCTTCCTTCCATCTGACACCAGGACTCAATTTTGCCAAATTCTGTGCCACTTTAAAACAAGGATTGCCTTTCTTCCAGTTTGCAACAACACATTCATCATCTCTGTTCAAGGCCTCGTCAGAAGTATCTTTAGAGTCCATATTTCCATTAACAGTCTCTTTAAAGCAGTTTCGGCCTTTTCTATCAAGCTCCTCACAATTCTTCCAGAATCTTCCCCTTATCCATTTGAAAAGCCGTTCCAACATGTTTGGTATTTGCAAACTCAGCAGCAAAAGCACCCCACTTCTCTGGTACCAAAATCTGTTTTAATTTGCTAATGCTGCGGAATGCAAAACACCAGAGATGGATTGGCTTTTATAGAAAGGGGGTTTATTTGGCTATACAGTTACAGTCATAAGGCCATAAAGTGTCCAAGGTAACACATCAGTAATCAAGTACCTTCACTGGAGGATGGCCAATGGCGTCCAGAAAACCTCTGTTAGCTGGGAAGGCACATGGCTGGCGTCTGCTCCAAAGTTCTGGTTTCAAAATGGCTTTCTCCCGGGATGTTCCTCTCTAGCAAGCTTGCTCTTCTTCAAAACGTCACTCGCAGCTGCACTCCTTCAGTCTCTTTGAGTCAGCACATTTATATGGCTCCACTGATCAAGGCCCACCCCGAATGGGCGGGACCACACCTCCATGGAAATATCCCATCAGTTATCATCTACAGTTGGGTGGGGTGTATCTCTGAATCCAAACATTCCTACTTAATCCCCACTATTATGTCTGCCCCACAAGATTGCATCAAAGAATATGGCTTTTTCTGGGGGACATAATACATTCAAACCAGCACATATGTCATATCTTTTTTTTTTGTCTGTCTTTTTACCCTTTTAGTTACACTTACAGGTAATCTTCATTTCTAAACTCTATTCCAAGCCTCTCTCTCCTCTCTTTTCCTTTCTGCCTGCAGAGCTCCCTTTATTGTTTCTTGTAGGGCAGCTCTCTTGTTAATGAACTCTCTCAGTTTCTGTTTATCTGTGAATATTTTAAACTCCTCAATTTTGAAGGACAATTTTTCCAGACAAAGAATTCTTGGGTGGCAATTTTCTCCTTCAGAACCTTAAATATATCATACCACTGCCTTCTTGCCTCCATGGTTTCTCATAAGTAATCAGAATTTATTCTTATTGTGATTCCCTTATATGTGTTGAATCACTTTTCTCTTGCTGCCTCCCAGATTTTCTCCTTATCTTTTGGATTTGACATTCTGTGTCTTGGAGTAGGTCTATTTGGATTTATTCTGTTTAGAGTATATTACACTTATTGGACATGTATATTTATGTCTTTCATAAGAACTAGGAAATTTTCAGCTATTGTTTCCTCAAATATCTTTTCTGCCCCTTTTTCCTTTTCTTCTCCTTCTTTGGCACTCATGATATTTATGTTTGTGTGCTTCATGCTGTCATTCAAATCCCTGAGACCCTGCTTAGTTTTTCCCATTCTTTTCTCTATGTGTTCTTCTGCCTTTAAATTTGATTTGTCCTGTCTTCTAGCTCACTGAGTCTTTCTTCTTCCTGCTCAGATTTGCTGTTGTATGCCTTTAGTGTATTTTTAATCTCTTCTATTGTGCCTTTCTTTTCCCATAATTTCTGTAATGTTTCTTTTTATACTTTCACGTTCTTCTTTATGCTCACACAGTGTCTTATTAATATCCTTTAGTTCTTTTGCCATATTTTCCTTTATCTCCTTGAATTGATTTAGGAGATCTGTTTGAACATCTTTGTTTAGTTTTTTCAAATTCTGTGTCTTCTCTGAAGTTTTGATTTATTCCTTTGACTGGAACGTATTTTACTCTTTCTTAGTATGTGTGATGGTTAAGTTCATGTGTCAACTTGGCCAGGTGATGGTGCCCAGTTGTCTGGTCAAGGAAGCGCTGGCCTATCTGTTGCTGTGAGGACATTTTGTGGACTTAAATCATCAGTATGTTGATTGCATCTATGGCTGATTACATCTACAGTTGGCTAAGGGGAGTGTCTTTTGCAATGAGAGACATTTAATCTAATCAGTTGAAGGCTTTTAGGGGGTGCTGTGATGACTTCAGCAGGCAGAAGAGAGAACTTTCATCTCTACTCCAGCCAGCCAGCCTCTCCCAGGGAATTCATCAAAGACCTTCATTGGAGTGCCAGCTCACAGCCTGCTCTATGGAATTTGGACTCGTGTATCCCCACAGTTGCAAGAGACACTTTCATAAAATCTCATACTATTTACAGGTATCTTCTGTTGGTTCTGTTTCCCTAGAGAACCCTGACTAATACAGTATTTTTTTTTTTTTTTTTTTTTTTTTTTTTTTTTTTGCTGCTGTCTAGGCATCTGATTATCTTGATGAGTTTACTCTGGAGGCCAGTTTCTCTTTCTTGCCTTGGGTTTTATTGTTAATTGGCATTGTTTTAAGCCTTTTCTTTGACACTTGGTTCAACTTGTTCTAGACCTTTAGAATAACCCATGTTTAACCAATCAGATTTTTTTCCACTCTGATTTTTGCCCTGAATATGCAGTACAATTTTTGATATTGCACTATTTGTGCAATTGTTTCACCCCCAGGAGAAAGCTTCCTTTCCTCTGTTCCTTCTCTGGGAATGTTGATCTGTTGTGTTTATTTTTTATTTGATTCTATAGTTTTGTTTTTTTTTTTTTTTTTTTAATTGCATTGTCTCTGGCTGCTTATGCCTGGATGGCAAATTCTGGGAGGATAGTAACCCAGAGAAAACTTACTTTCACAAGTATGTATTTCACAAAACAGGGCCAGAGACCCACACAGGAGGTGTAGACCGGTTCCAAAGTGTCATGGAGAGTAGACCAGGAAGGATGCCAAATGTCTCTTTGTTGTCTTGCTGAATCTGTGCTTTCCTGGCTTGCCTAGCAGATAGATGGCACTCTTCAGCAAACTGTTCCCCACAGTCCTAAGGAGATACTGTGTCTTTAAGTCTCCAATGACTCCACACCTTTTAGGGGTGGGCTTGAAAGAGAGGTTTCCATCTGCTTTTGTCTAGGGCAGGTTGAAACTGTACCTCAGAACCCGGACTCAGCAATCTGAATTCACTAATCAAAAGCCATGATCAGAGCTAGACCACTCCACCCCTTCCCCCTTTTTGGGGGAAGAGCCATTCTTTAAATCACCCCCACTTCCACCCTTGTCAGGGGTGGGGTTGAAACAGAGGATATTGGCTGCTTTTGTCTAGGGCAGGTTGAGACAATAGCTGCCCTCAGAGCTAGGATTCAGCGATCTGAGTTCACTAATCAAATGCAATGATCGGTGCTTGGCCATGCCCCACCTCTGTTCTTTGGGAAGAGGACTTTTATGTCCCTTTCTGACAGCAGCAGCCAGATAGGGACTGGATCCCAAGGTGGCCTGCCACTAGAGTGGAGGATAGGCTCCAGCAGCCACTGGCATGGAGAGTGCTGCTCACAGTTCTCCACCATAGTTTATCATCCTCTTTCTCCTGCTCTTCACTGGATGGTATACAGTATTCTTCTGGTCTCTGGAGCAAAAACCCAGTTGTTTCAGACAGTTCCTGGCTATTTACTAGCTGCCCTGGAGGATGGACTGAGTCCTGCAGTTCCCTACTCTGTCATCATTCCCCCTCCAAGTCTAAACTTTTAATTGTGCTTTTAATTGGCACAATTATGCACTTCAATTTTGGCTTTCTCTAAGTGTACTTCTGTCTGCATTAACTCCTTCACTTTTAATGATACTTACCAGTCTCTTGGTTTGGTGGAGTAAGATGTAATTTGTGATGAAGCTATACAAAGAATGGGTGGGCTGAGGGTGCTGTCTCTAGGTCAGTGTTTATTTCTGGTCCTGTCATCCCTTTTGACATCTTTGATGGAACTTTTTATTTGAAAAATTCCTCTTCTCAAGCCAAACCTTCAAAATTTTCTATTTTGAACAAGACTCAAGACTATATTTCTTGTGCACTGCATAAAAACCAGGCTTTGTCTCCCCCTATGTGGGACCTAACTCCCAGGGGTGTAAATCTCCCTGGCCACACAGCATATGACTCCTGAGGATGAATCTGGACCCGACATCATGGGATTGAGAAAAGCTTCCTTACTAAAAGGGGGAGGATAAAATAAACAAAATAAAGTTTCAGTGGCTGAGAGATTTCAAATGGAATTAAGAGGTCACTCTGGTGGACCTTTTTACGTACTATATAGATAATCCTTTTTAGGTTTTAATATATTGGAATAGCTAGAAGTAAATACCTGAAACTATCAAACTCGTACCCAGTAGCCTTGACTCTTGAAGATGATTGTATAGCAATGTAGCTTACAAGGGGTGATGGTGTGATTGTGAAAACCTTGTGGATTGCACTCCCTTTATCCAGTGTATGGATGGATGAGTAGAAAAATGGGGACAAAAACTAAATGAAAAATAGGGTGGGATGGGGGGATGACTTAGGTGTTCCTTTTTACTTTTATTTCTTATTCTTATTCTTATTCTTTCCGATGTAAGGAAAATGTTCAAAAATAGATTGGGGTGATGAATGCACAACTATATGATGGTATTATGAACAGTTGATTGTACACCATGGATGATTGTATGGTATGTGAATATATCTCAATAAAACTGAAATTTTTAAAAATCAGGCTTTAAGTTTGAGGAGAATTTTGTGAAACTTAATGTATTATTCTGTTCCTCTTCTTCCTTCCTTTCCTGACATCTTCATTTTGGGTAATGACAATACAATTTTTTCTATCACCTAGACTCAAAAGCTCAGTCATCATTTGATTTCTCTCTTCCTCAACCTGTGTCCAGTCAGTTGCCAAGCCTTATGGTTATGCTTCTAAAATATTCCTCAGTAGGCTGTCTCTTTCCTTTTCCACTGCTATCACTTTATTTCAGCCCAGAATCGGGGAGGCACCCTAGACTCCACCCTTTCTCTCCTCCCCAAAAGTGCTGTTGCTTTTTCCACTTAAACATCTCTCAGACTCTCATCATTTCTTGCCTAAACAATTAGAAGAGTTTCCTAATTGGTCTTCCTGGATACTCTTGCCCCCATTGCACTGATGTGTTTCCATGTCCATTTCCCTTTTCTAGACTGTTAGCTGCTTGACAAAAGGAATCTACCTTAAGTACCTATCACAGTGCCTGCCATACAGTTGCAGATCATTCAACATTTATTTAATAAATATTTATTGAGCACCTACCATGTGCTAAGCACTAGGACTACAGAAATGAACCAGACATGGCCCTGCCAACATGGCATGTAAGATCTAATGAGGAGAGGCAGACCAACAAGTAGGGGCCAAACAAAAAGTTATTTTGTAATAAGTGCTATGAGTGAAATTGACAAGGGTGAGATAGAGAATACCAGAGGGTTTTTTTTTTTTCACTTTAGGTAAGAGTCACAGAAGCCTGAAAGAAGAAATATAGCAAACCATGTGTTCAGTGGGCAAAGAGCATGACAGACAAAGGGCAGAGCATGTGCAAAGGTCCTGAGGTGAGAAGAGTTGGACTATTTGTGGAATGAAGACCAGTGTGGCTGAAGCCTAGTGACACAAATTGAGGTGATAAGAAGCATTTGAAGGGCTTTAAGCAGGAGGATGATGGTATCAGGTAACCATTTGGAAATGATTTGTCTTGTTCCTGCCAGAGAGGGGGTAGGGAAACCAGTTAGGTGCTATTGCAGGGATGCAGGTGAGAGGTGTATTAACATGAGAAAATCGTCTCTTGGCTGGATTTCTGTAATTGCCTTCTGTCTCTATGTCATTATAATCCACTCTCCAATCCAGGCGTATTTTCCTAATGATGCTTTAACTATGCTTGTCTATTCCAAATATTCCAATGGTTTTGCACTCATACAAATTGAAGTTCCAACTCCTAGGTGAGGAATTTAAGGGTTTCTATGACACGGATCCACTCCTCTTTGCATACTTATCTTTCATTTCTTTCCAACATATATTCTGGGCTTGAGCCAAATTGTATTATTCAGCACTCCCCAAAGGTGCCCCATGCTTTCCTATCTCTATATATTTAATTTGATGATTCTGCCTGGAATGTTTTCCTCTTCATTTCTTTCTATCAAGTGCCTGTGCATCCTTTTGCGACCAGAGCAGATACTGAAACTTATACAAAACCTTTTTTTATTTCAATAACAAGAAGAAGTGATGCCTCCCTCAGTTGAGTCCCTATTTGAAGCATGCTTTTCTCCCTTTCCTACCTTATTCTGCCTTATGTTAGAGTCATCTGTGCCTTATTCCTTCCTGAATCTACCATAGCACCTTGAACATAGCTTGAACATAGCATAAGTATTTACTGAAATCAATGCATTCCCATGTATTGTAGTATCTAATAAAATAGTATGTGTGTGCACACACAGTGCTCCACAGCTTAGTAGTTAAAGCATAATTATAAGAGACTTTAAAAAAAAAGATTTGATTTAGAGTCTTGTATTGTTGGATACATGCTCAGTTTGCATCTTTGGCCAACTGTTTCTCAGATATAACAATTCCATATTCATGTGTTTGCTCCAGAAAGCCCCTACTTCTTAAGAATAGTTAAAGCTTAGCACACCCCTAAATCAGAATATTTAATTAAATATTGATATTTAAGAAGTGAAAGTATATGAGAGTATTGCAAGAAGATAGTAGCTGTAACAAAGAAGTAGTAGAAGGGAGGAAATTGCATTGGGGTTGGCTTAGCTCAGTCAGATATGTCAGGAAATAGCTGAGGCCTGATTGAACCCCAAATACCAAAAAGAAATGAAAGCCATCAATAGTAGGGGGTAGGTGATCCTATAAGGGAAGGAGGTATTTATTTTTCAGATGGTTGAATGATGCAGGAGAAACTTTTTAAAGTGCCATGTTTCAGGATGTACAATGTGACTCGTATTATGGATGAAGCACTGGCCTTGGCTATGGACAGACTTAGGTTCCACCTCGTTCCTCTCTGATATGAAATAATTTTCTAGGATTACAGAGTTATTTTCAGTGGAGATGAAGTCTGGTCAAGAACACAGCCTCTAGATCCAGGCAGAACCGGGTTCAGATTTATCCTAAAGATATGCAGGGGAGTGACTTGAATTATTTGTGCCTTAAAAAGGATGGTTCTGTGGATTTGAGGTCAGGAATGGATGGGGTGTGGGGGACAGTTTTGAAGTTGGGAAGACTAGTTAGTTAAGATACTGTTGCCCTTTAGCATGGGTTACTTCAGGAGATGGAATTAGAATGAACAAAAGGGGGACTATTAAGTTGCTTATAAACCTACATATTGCTTCATTTGTTACAAGGAGATGGATTTCTTTTGTAAGGATAATAAAACAATGAATTAGGGAAAAAGTTACTTTGATTTAGAAAAGAAGTGATGGTGTGGCCTATTCTAAGCTAGTGGTAGTAGGGAAAGTGATTATTTGAAAATTACTTAGGAGGTAGAATTGGCAGGATGTAATTATTGGAAATTGGGTGGGATGGCAGGGAGAGGATAGAGTTTAAGATAATGGCTAGGCTTCTGACTGGAGCTACTAGGTGTATATTGCCAGTACATGCTGAGATAGAAGAGCAACAAGTAAGGGGGAGGGAGGGAAGATATTCAGGTCAATTTTCGACATAGTAAGTTTAAGATGCATGCAGGCCATTCAGGTGGCATTATCTAGCAAGATGGTGGCTATAAGAATCTGGAGATCAGGAGAGAGAAGTGAGCTGTAGAACACAACTGTCATTTATCAGCCTAGAGTATATAATGGAACCTGGAAGCTTATCACAGGGAAATCATAGAGATTGAGAAGAAGAACTATGACAGTCTCGTGGTTTAAGGGATGGGTGGGGATGCACAAAGGAGAAAGGACAAGCAGGAACCAGTTTGTCTTGCTCACCCCTGTATCCCTAGAGCACATCATAGATATAATGTCAAGCACATAATAGTACATGTTTTAGATACCTAGGCTGCTCAAAGCAAATACCATGAAATGAGTAGGGTTAAACAATGGGAATGTATTGCTCATGGTTTTGAAGCTGAGGAAATGTCCAAATCAAGGCCTCATCAAGGCAATGTTTTCCTGAAGACTGGCTGCCGACGATCCTGGGCTCCTCTGCCACATGACAAGGCACATGGCAGTGTCTGCTGGTCTCTCCATTCTCTTCCGGGTTTTGTTGATTTCAGATCTCCTCGGCTTTCTCTCCCTCTGTCTGAAATTCATTCTGCTTATAAAGGATTCCAGTAATAGGATTAAGACCCATCCTGATTGAGGTGGACCACACCTTAACCAAAGTAGCCTCATCCAAAGGGCCTACTTAAAATGGGCTCATACCCACAGGAATGGATTGGATTTAGGAACATGTTTTTCTGGAGTACATACAGCTCCAAACCATCACAGTAGGTAGCAAATATTTGGTAAATAATGAATGTATTTTTTTACATGTGACTAAAAAATGGGCAAACTGAAGGGTTCACATATGAGAGTGGCCAAGATGAGGCTAGGGAGGTAGGTAGTCATCAGATTATGAAAGATCTTGCTGACTAAGCAAGTTTTCCTAGACTTTCTCCTCTGGACTACTCATTCTCAAACTTATTTTTGTGTTAGAATCACCTTGAGAGCTTGAAAACCATAGATTCCTGCCTCTACTTCTTATTCAGCATGTAAAAGTTAGGACCCACAATTTGCATAGTTGACCAGCACACTAGGTATTTCTATTGCAGGTAATCCCTGGGTCACATTTTGAGAAATCGTATTCTAATCTAGGGTATGAGAGTGTAAGAGTGAGAAAATTTGCACACTGGAAATCGAGCTATATCATTTTTTAAACATAGTTTGGTGATACTGTCATGAGCTCTTAGAACTGGATTTCTGGAGTAGTCACAAATCTGAACCAAAGGCAGCTTTCCTAACACATAGCAGGGTGAGGCAACCAGGAAGTTGCAATAATGTCATATTTCTTAATATATAACATAGGTATTTCTGGTGGGCACCCATCAATGTAGTAATTACACTTTGAAAAAATGTCTTTTCTACATATCATTTTGGGCCACAAAATCCTTGCTTCCCTATAATATTTGAAATTTGGAAGAGAAGAGAATATTTTAAGCCAGATCTAAGACCCATGAGAGCAAAATAAATGATTTTCTCTCGAAAAAAAGCAAGCAAGCAAATAAACAATGGTAGGTAGTGGAGAGCTTTTTTAAAAAAAGTACTCCAGGAGAAAGAGAAGCAAATAGGAAGGGCACTGCTGCAGATTAAAGCCAGGATTGCCAAAAAACAAAGAAATGTGATGCCCAGATATATTTCCTGTTTCAAGAAATAAGCAGCAGATGGAAGATACTCCCATGGGGGTGAGTGGGTGGGTTAGGGGCTCCAAGAACTGGGGGCATCACTGCTGATTGGTACACGCTTTTAGAGATGAATTGATAAAAACCTTTTTCCCTTGCATTTTCAATGGCCAAGGCTGGAAACGACCTTTGCAGAGAAACTGGAGCAGGAGTTACCAAGACAAAGTGCATGTCATAAGGGAAGGTCAACAAGGTGGAAAGCTAGGAAATGACAATTTGTGTATTAGAGAATAGAGAAGAAAAATGTCATCCAGCAGAGGTTGACTTACCTAATAGTTTCTGGTGCCAGGGTCCCTGTACTTTAGCCAGTTTTGGACATATCCCCATCTCTGTAGCCTGGAAACAGCTCTGTTGCTGAGGATGAGCGAGGAGCATGCTCAATGTCACTTGGGAATTCCAGTTTTTATTCTTGATTCTTGAATAAAATAGTTTCTCAACCACTCTCTCATCTCCTCTCCCTGATTTATTTTTCTTCATAGCACCTATCACCACCTGATGGATTATGTCTTTTTATGTTCTGCCTCCTCTCATTAGTATGTAAGCTCCATTAGAACAGGAACCTTTTCTGACTTCTTGCTTCTGTATCCTTGGCACCCAGAACAGAACCTGGCACACAGAAGCCATGCAGTAAATCCTAGTTGAGTAAAAGAATGATGTGATCCTATATACAGAAAGTCTTGAAAAATCCACTACAAAGCTACTAGAGCTATTCAATGAATTCAGCAAAATGGCAGGGTGTACAGGATCATCATGCAAATATCAGTAGTGTCTCTACACACTAGTCATGAAACAGGCTTCCTCTCCCAAGGCCCACCCAACAGAATTCTGGCTCAAGGCATCCCCATGTGGCATGAGAACTCAGGGTCCAGGAGTTCTAGGCTGCAGTGCACTTGAAAGAGAAACTGCTCCAGCCAGAGACCTCAAACTGGGGAAGTTGGAATGAAAGTCTCATAGCCATCTAGTCAGTCATTTTAAAAGAAACTTAGAAGATTTCCAAGTGCGAAGTTGCAATGATAATTTGACATTTAAGTTTCTTATTACATAGGAGGGTCCTACACAATGGGGATTGGAAATACATTGGTTAGTGTGATATATTTATCCACTTTTGATAGGCTATCTCTACTGGACTGAAACTGGCTTAGTACTAAGTGCCTAAGTGTTGCTCAAACTGTAATTCTATCAGGACTTAGAAGGTCTCCTCCTTGTGATAAATTGTTTCATCCTTTAGAAAGTTCCTGTCATTTCTCAGATAGGGTTCACTCCAGGCAACACCCGTGCAGGCAGCCATTTTATTTTATTTAACAGCTGCCCCCTTTTCGGCCATTTTCCCAAAGATCTCTTGGAAATTTGACTGAAACACTTTGGTCACCACCATTGATTTCCTTTCTTATTGGGTGGTCATATTGTCCCACCCACCCACCTACCCATTTTTTAAATTGCAGCAGGGTTTGCTGGATGACCATTCAATTACATTTAAGACCTTTGGAGTGGGGTTACTTAATTGAGTGGGTGTGCTGGTTTGGATGTATTGTGTCCCTCAAAATGCCATGTTCTTTGATGCAGTCTTGTAGGGGCAGAAGTATTAGTGTTGATTAGATTGGAACCCATTGATTCAATGTTTCCATGGAGATGTGACTCAATCAACTGTGGGCGAGATCTTTCATTGGATTATTTCTATGGAGGTGTTGCACCACCCATTCAGGGAGTACTTTAAAAGAGCCACAGAGGCCCACAGGCAGAGCAGCTGTGACATTTGGAGAGCAACTGAGAGTGACAGTTGAAGAGGAGCTGCAGCTAAGAGAGGACAAAATGCCTCAAGAGCAACATTTTGGAGAACACCAGTTTAAAATGCAACCTGGGAGCAAGCAGATGCTAGTCACGTGCCTTCTGAGATAACAGAGGTTTTTCAGAGGCCATTGTCCATCCTTCAGTGAAGGTACCCTATTGTTGATGCCTTACCTTGGAAACTTAATGGCCTTAAGACTGCAACTTTGTAACCAAAATAACCCCCATTATAAAAGCCAATCTATTTCTGGTGTTCTGCAAAAAGGCAACATTAGCAAACTGGAACAGTGGGTTATAGTTACATCTGTCTCTCCAAGTCAGGGTTTTATTATTTTATTTTTATTTTCAGTCCACTAGAGACAGTCCCATTTCTGTCTGATTTTCCTTTTGATCAGCTATCTTAAGAGTAACCACCTGTCTTAAAGGTGATGACAAATTTGAAAAGAATCATGAAACACCATCTGTATAATAAGAAAGAAAAAACATACAGACTTATAATAACAAATTAAAAGAAAAAATCCAAAGCATACTAGTTGTTCCCATATTCTGTTATACCAAGAGCCTATGTCAGGAAATAGGTCTGTCAGTTGCAATGCTTGAGCCTGATTGATGTCATGAAATACTTTGACTTGGTCCTTTAAGATACTCAGATTATTGATCTGATCATATCTGATTTAATGAACATCATTTTCAATTACAATATTTCAGTTGAAGCTTTGGTTATGTAACCAGTGTCTCCGATTATGTCCTGTTAACAAAGAGGATATTTTCTTATTGAAATTATGCAAATAATTATAATGAGAGTATTCAGTAAGAGTTTCTGAATTCTGGAGGATAAGGCAGGGAGGAAAAGATAAATATTTTGTGAGCTATAGATAGCCTAGGGAAAAGCAAGAGGGGTTCCTTGTATCTAGAAAATAAACCATTAAAATATCAGTAATATTCCAAAGTCCATATCATTCTACATCAATTCATTCACTCCTAAGTAATTCATTCTTGTTCTGCTTGATCTTGTAATTAGCAATCTCATGACCCAGCAGCTTCCCACTAGATCTCTTGAAATTCTGACTCAGTCCTCTGGTATGGTCTCAAAGTTCTTTAAGCAATGTCGTTAGAAATCAGTACCCCAGAATATCTGGCACAGTCTTTTCCATGCATCACAGACGTAACCCTTTATTTGTTGAAGATGAAACACTCTGGCCTGTAACTGGTTGCAAGTGTTTTCAGGAAAGCATCAGAACAAAACAAAAAACAATCTGTGTATTACAAAGGACTTGAAACACAAAAGACAAAGAATGGCCACAGTTAACTTATTACTATTTTATAAAAGTGAAAGATCTAATGAGAGTTTGTTACAAAATAATGCAATTGAGAAGGAAATCTGGCTGTTTCTGTTACATGAAACACGTTTTTAAGAATAAATGAAATTATGACTGATACCATTATACCATTGTCTAATATTAGGCAGATCAGTACTAGGATATCTCATGGACAGTAAAGACATTGACAAATCTCTAGGAACTTCATATAATTTCTGGAATATATATTAATAACATTTTATCCAAGCAGATCTAACAGAAGGTTAGAAAATCCCTTTTAATTTGACAACTTGTCCTCCAATTCATAACATAGCAAATAAACATAACTATTTCTAGTACCTCTCTGTTTACAAGGTGAAAGAACAGATCCTTTGTGATTTTTTTAGAGGCCCTCTTTAAAATCCCAAAGACAGTTTGAAATAAAAAGGATACCACTTAGGGTTTTGATTTGAGAAGGCAAAATGTCAGAAGATGTCAGGAGATTTGAGCATCTAGTTAAACAGGATTACAGGCCACTGTGAAATAATACTTGATTCTTTTTAAACCCAAATGACAATAAAATATTTTAAAAGTAAATGTAGGATATAACATGATGATAAGCAAACAAACAAACAAAAAACCTGTTTCTTTTTTCCTCAAAAGTGAAAAGACTTGTTTCTCTTAAACAGTCAAGGACATGATAAAGTCAACATAAAGTACAAGAAGTTATTCTGATAAAACACAGACTCTCTGCCTTTTACACTGATTATTCAGAAAAACAAAAACAAAACCCCTTTACAACTTTTTACTAAGAACAGAACAATAATCCAAGAAAATTTTGTCATTTTAACAGAAAACCAAATTCTAGTTTTGCATCAACTATTTGATGCTAAACCTCTTAAAAATCTTACAGATTGATCAAATGTTACCCAACTTTGAGCACCAGAAATAAAAACCCTTTTCCAGGAACCATCTACAACTTTCTATATTATATCCTTTATATTTTTACCTTGTATTCAAATGATCTTATATCCCTGACAAGACTGTAAACTCCTTGTGGGTAGGTGTTGAATTTTATTAATCTTTAGGTTTTCCTAAGCAATGCGGAAGAGACCCTGCTGAGAGGAGTTTGCACATAGTAGGGGAACAGAAAGGGGAGGAGGTAAGTGTGTAAGCAGGGGGGGCAGCAAGGGCACATTAAACTGGGGCAAGGATGTAGTAAAGCATGGTTTGAATTGCAAGAATGTTTGGGAATTCTACCACAGAAGCAGGTACCACCACATGGCTTCCCTGCAGCCAGGGAGTTTACTTGATTGCAAGCCCCAAGACTAGTAGATTCTGTGGAAACACATTTCTTCTTCACTGAGAAAGCACTGAGCTGATAACATGCACAGGTTTCAGCTCTGAAGGCCTGGAGAGCAAAGAGCTTATAGGCACTCTTTGTACAATTCTCTGTTTGGAACTCTTTCAAACCCATTAGGCAAACAGTTGCTTGCCTCTTTAAGGATTTTCCTCACTTACAGTCAGGGGCACCAGGACGTCCCTTCAAAATCAACAACTGAAAGTTTCTTGCAGTGGACAAGGTTATAAGACAGGACTTCTAGTGTTCTTAGGTACAGTAAATAGTAGTTGGTTATAGTTTTTGATGGTTTGGAGCTATATGTACCCCAGAAAAACATGTTCTTAAACTTAATCCATTCCTGTGGGTGTGGACCTTTGTAAGTAGAACCTTCTGAATGAGGTTACTTCAGGTAAGTGTGACCCACCTAATTCAGGATGGGTCTTAATCCTATTACTGGAGTCCTTTATATGCAGAATGAAATTCAGATATATAGAGAGAAAGCAAGAGGGAGCAGCCAGAAGCTGAACATCAGCAGAACCCAGAAGAGAAGGGGGAGACCAGGAGATGCTACCATGTGCCTTGCCACATGACAAGCTAAGGACCAAGGATCACCAGCAGCCAGCCCGGAAGGCCACAGTCTTCAGGGAGAAAGCATTGCTTTGAGGATTCCTTGATTTGGATTTCTATCTTAGCCTCAAAACGATGAGCTAATAAATTCCCATTGTTTAACCCAACCCATTTCATGGTATTTGCTTGAGCAGCCCAGAAAAAAAAAAACATAGATAATTTTTGCTGGTGCAGGTCTGATACAGACCAAATATAGATGCATATGCCTACCAATTACATGTTTGGAGTTTTGGGTCCTCAAAGGTTTTGTTTTGTTTTTTTCATACCAGGCTATTTAATTTTTTTTTAGATAAAAGCATTCTTTGTACAAAGAATCAAATGGAACCCAAGCATTTGGTTATGCATTATTTGACATGTAATTTTTTTATCCCCAAAGCATTTTTAATTTTTTCTTAATAAAGAATATGGTGAAGGTTATACTGGCTTTTTCTTTTTCTTATTTGGTGTATTAAGGGCTTCTGGGGAAAAAAATAAGCTTCCAGTAAAACCTGATTTAAAATGTCATTTAAAGATGGGAAAGCCCTGCTTACTGCATTATTAAATCTTTTCCTGCCTAATACTGGGAACCGACAGAAACAATATTCTGTTTGTTCAGATTTAGAGAGGAAAGAGGTGGCAATTCTAATACTTGCAGTTTCATATATTCTGAAGCTGCAAATTTTCTGTATGTTATATTTCCTTGTGGGGTACATATGCTTAAAAATGAGAGGAGATATAATAATAGAAGACAAATTATTCTCTGACTTCTTTGATGATTTTAAAATCTTCTACTTTATACCAGAACAATTACTTCTTTTCCTGCATTTAATTTCTAATACTTAAGGTTATTTGTAGCATATAAAAACAGGTCTTAGAAAATTGATGTCTTGCTGTTTTGTTGTTCTGATTTTTCTCAAGTGTAAATCACTTCCTTCAAGGAATCTGTGTATTTATCCCTAGTCTATAAAGATAAGTATTATTTATAACTCTCCCCTTTAATATGGCCGCCAAGGAAACACCAAGTCCTGTTTTTCTCCCAGTCCCCCTCTATCATACTGCATCATGAACTTTGCCCCATCTCACTCCCCTTGAGGCTACAGGTGATGTTCACTGTTAGTTAAGTCACTTGTACCCATGAGATGACAGACAAGGAGGGCTTGAGGAGATTTCATCTGGCCCGGCCATATTGTGCAAAACTAAACTCAATATGTAAAGATCTTCAGGATGGGAATTCCTGCCCTATTGACCTCTTTGTTCCCTTCCTTCCACATCTCTAGTGGAAAGGATTTTTGTTTTAAGCACCATGACACCTTGATATTAGGCCACCAGAGGCAGTCACTATCGGCATGGGAAAGATTTGGTGGCTTTCCGTGAAGGGTGAAGTTGTCTTATTGGAAGAAAGATGGCAGGTTTTTAACAGGATGAAACATGAGCGAATAGTCTGGAAAACAGATTAATTGAAGAGTTTCCAGATTTCTAGACATGTTGCTCATTAATGCACGCTTGTGTCTTTCATTTCCCATGTGACCCTGTGCTTTGGAATGCTTTGTAGAATAGTCAAAGGCATAGTATCATGCAGTGGTTAAGAGCACAGTTTCTGGGAGCAGGCTGCCTGGGTTTGAATCTTGGCACCACTGTTTACTAGCTGTATAAGCTTGGGTGAGTCACTTCATCTCTCTGTGCCTCAGTTTTTAAAATCTGTATGATGGGGGAAATAATAATAGCAACTACCCCATAGGAGTTCTGGGAGGAACGAGTAAATGTGTAAAGGGCCTGGACAGTGCACAGCAGGTAGTGAGCATTCAGAAAGTGTTAGATATACTTCACTGTTTTTCCCTGACCTATAAGTGAGCTATAAGCTGGGAATGAAGGTCCCCTGGTTTTGACCATACTGGGCTGGGATCCAGGGAAGAGGGAGGTGCTTAGAGAAGAGAAGATATAGAGGAAATCAGCAAAGAAAGAGGACTTCCTTTTGCTCACTGAAGGTGTCTCCATTTTGCCTGAAAGTCAGTAAGATGGGAAATGTTGTTTGTCCTTTGAAAATGAGTATGGTTATGATCTACTAATAGTAAGATTTTTCTCTTTCTAGTAATGGACCATATCTGAATACCTTTTCAGGTGCAATAGGACCTAACAGAATGGTGGGAAAAAGAATCTAGGTTTCACTTTTGGGTATAAGACTCCTGCTGGCAGAAATAGTTTGAATAAAGGAATATTGGGATAGTCAGGATAGTTTGATCATTTATGGGAAGAATGGAAAAAGATATTTGACATTGGACTACCACAAAATCCAGGTTGTGGTTTGGCCTTATCCCCATAAGGAGAGTTCAGCAGACGGCTGACTACATTTCTTGTCTCACTATTGTAGGAATTACCCTGTGTAGATGTATAAAATTGCCTCTGTTTTTGCTAAGCTTCTTGATATGTGGGTGCAAAAAAAGTCACTCTTTACTCACTTGGCTTCATCATAAGATTAGGTCAAGCTTTATCACTCAGTATGCACCCAGGTGGAAGGTTTATTTAAATTACGTGAATTATTTTCTTTTGGCCAAGGTGGAGTGATTTGGTGGCTTTCAGTGAAGGATGAAGTTGTCTTATTGGAAGAAAGATGACAAGTTTTTAATAGGATGAAACATGAGCGAATAGTCTGGAAAACAGATTAATTGAAGAGTTTCCAGATTCCTAGACATGTTCCTCATTAATGCACGCTTGTGTCTTTCATTTCCCATGTGACCCCGTGCTTTGGAATGCTTTGTAGAATAGTCAAACACCAAATAAATGAGTTTAAAATTATGCCCATTGTGCCGGTTTGAATGTATTGTGTCCCCCAAATGCCATTATCTTTGTGGTCTTGTGGGGCAGAGATTTGCTTGGAATGTGCCCCACCCAGCTGTGGGAGATAATTTTGATGAGA
Source organism: Choloepus didactylus (assembly GCF_015220235.1). Classification (NCBI taxonomy): domain Eukaryota; kingdom Metazoa; phylum Chordata; class Mammalia; order Pilosa; family Megalonychidae; genus Choloepus; species Choloepus didactylus. Next base: position 181,294,106 of record NC_051334.1, on the reverse strand, counting down.
TGTTCCCAAGGAGGTGTGGCCCCACCCATTCGGGGTGGGCCTTGATCGGTGGAGCTATATAAATGAGCTGACTCAAAGAGGAAAGAGAGTGCAGCTGGGAGTGATGTTTTGAAGAGAAGCAAGCTTGCTAGAAAGGAACGTCCTGGGAGAAAGCCGTTTTGAGGCCGGAGCTTTGGAGCAGATGCCAGCTGCCTTCCTAGCTAACAGAGGTTTTCCGGAGGCCATTGCCCATCCTCCGGTGAGGGTACCCGATTGCTGATGTGTTACCTTGGATGCTTTGTGGCCTTAAGACTGTAATTGTAAATAAACCCCCGTTTTATAAAAGCTTATCCATCTCTGGTGTTTTGCATTCTGCAGCATTAGCAAACTAGGACAGATTTTGGTACCAGAAGTGGGGTGCTTTTGCTGCTGAGTTTGCAAATACCAAACATGTTGGAACGGCTTTTTAAATGGATAAGGGGGAATTTCTGGAAGAGTTGTGAGGAGCTTGACAGAAAAGGCCAAAACTGCTTTAAAGAGACTGTTTGTGGAAATATGGACTCTAAAGATACTTCTGATGAGGACTTGAACAGAAATGATGAATGTGTTGTAAACTGGAAGAAAGGCGATCCTTGTTTTAAAGTGGCAGAGAATTTGGCAAAATTGAGTCCTGGTGTCAGATGGAAGGAAGAATCTGGAAGCAACAACTTGGAATACTTAGCTGAGGAGATCTCCAGACTACGTGTGGAGGACGTATCCTGGCTTCTCCTTGCAGCTTATAGTAAAATGCGAGCAGAGAGAGATAAACTTAGAACTGAACTCTTGGGTTCAAAGAAACCAGAAGTTGATGGCTTGGAAAATTACGGGCTTCCAGTGGGTAGAATCCCAGAAGCTACAGCCCAACCTGAGGACAAGCCAAGATTGGATAAGGAGTTAAGCAGAAAGGATTTGTGGAAACTCCTATTGTCTGATGGCTTTGACCCCTGCATGCTTCATGCAAAGCCAACAGAATTTTTGCGAGATCTTTATAGACGGAGCCATTGCCGGTCTGGACTGGAGGAGACAGACAAGGAAAAAATTAAAGGAAAAATCTCTTCAAAGACAGAGCCATGGAGGTTGAGGTCTGGAGTCAAGAGGTTTAGGGCTGGGAGAGCAGAGCAGCCCACATGCATGGAAAGGGTGAGTTTGCCCTGGAGGTCGAGGGCGGGCCTTCCGCCTCGATGCTCTGGAAGAGTTTTGCCACCTCAGGTCCCAAAGAGGGTGGAGCACATTTCCAGGGAATTGGGGAGAGCCTGGCTGCCACCACACTGTTCTGAAGGGGTTGAGCGTGTGCCCCGGAGATGGAAGGGAATCCGGGAGCTGCCCCGATGTTTGAGGAGGGTGGGGCCGAGAAGGTGGTCTCCCCAATGTGTGGAAATGTTGGAGCACTCACCTAAGTGTTTGGAGAGGAACGGGCTGCTGAAAAGGCCCTTGGGAAGGGTTAGGCTCCCACTCTCTCAAGCCCCAAGGATGCAACATTGTTCTGTAAATGACTCTCAGACTTTGAAATCTAATGGACTTTGTCCTGTGGGTTTTAGGAACTGTTTTGCTCCTGTTAACCCTGTTTTCCTTACTGTTTCTCCTTATGGCAATGGAAATGTTTATCCTATGAATGTCTCTCCTTTGTATATTGGAAGCACATAACTTGTTCTAGGTTCACAGATCCACAGCTAGAGGGGAATTATGCCTTAGAACTGACCAAGCCTAAACTGATTTTGATGGGATTTTGTACTTAACTTTTGTTTCTGAAATGATTTAAGTTTTTGTGATATTGTGATGAAATGAATGTATTTTGTATTTGGAAAGATAATGTCATTTTGGGGTCCAGGGGGTGGAATGTGCCGGTTTGAATGTATTGTGTCCCCCAAATGCCATTATCTTTGTGGTCTTGTGGGGCAGAGATTTGCTTGGAATGTGCCCCACCCAGCTGTGGGAGATAATTTTGATGAGATGTTCCCAAGGAGGTGTGGCCCCACCCATTCGGGGTGGGCCTTGATTGGTGGAGCTATATAAATGAGCTGACTCAAAGAGGAAAGAGAGTGCAGCTGGGAGTGATGTTTTGAAGAGAAGCAAGCTTGCTAGAAAGGAACGTCCTGGGAGAAAGCCGTTTTGAGGCCGGAGCTTTGGAGCAGATGCCAGCTGCCTTCCTAGCTAACAGAGGTTTTCCGGAGGCCATTGCCCATCCTCCGGTGAGGGTACCCGATTGCTGATGTGTTACCTTGGATGCTTTGTGGCCTTAAGACTGTAATTGTAAATAAACCCCCGTTTTATAAAAGCTTATCCATCTCTGGTGTTTTGCATTCTGCAGCATTAGCAAACTAGGACACCCATCTTTGTAAATGTCAAAATAGTACGTTGAACATTTTGATTAATTAAAAATTCTATATCTTCTAAATGAATATGAAAAACTATTTAGAAAGGAAAGAGATAGTCTCTAAGAGCCACAGAAGTAGGTGTGTGTGACACTTGGCAAACAGGAAAAACATGCTTTACAATCATAGAATGACAGGGCTGGAGGGAATATTTAAGACTATCCAGTTTAGCCTCCTCATTTTTCAGATGAAGAAACTGAGGCCCAGATACTGAAAATGCCTTGTTTATAGTCAATGCAGCTAATTACTCTTACTAGCCAGTAGTGGAACCCAGATCTTCCAGTTTTCAGTGGAAATATCCTTTCTACTTCCCCACAGTAGTAAGACCACTAGTTGAGTGATAAGCAGTAAGAAGCTAACATTTCCTGGTACTGTTCTAGAGTAAACCTCAAGAAATCTCATGCATGGTTTTAGGAATAAAGAGTGCATTCAATGGTTAAACACAAGTACCTTTATGTTAGCGCATCACATATTGAGGCTTACGTTGCTAGGGGTACTTTTATTCTGCCAGCAATCCTGATGGTGAGCATGGGGTTTCAGGACAGTTTTTGTCCATACTCAAGGGATATGGGGTGTTCTGGTTTGCTAATGCTGCCATTACGCCAAATACCAGAAATGGGTTGGCTTTTATAAAGGGGATTTATTAGATTACAAATTTACAGTTCTAAGGTCATAAAAGTGTCCAAACTAAGGCATCAACAAGAGGATACCTTTATTGAAGAAGGGATGATGATGTCCGGAACACATTTGTCAGCCAGGAAGGCACGTGGCTGGTATCTGCTGGTCCTTTGCTCCCAAGTTCTGGTTTCAAAATGGCTTTCTCCAAAATGTCTCTGGGCTTCCGTCTCTCTTTGCTTCTCTCTCTCAGCTCCTGTGCATCTTTGTTTGTTCTCCTGGGGAATTTCACTCTAAGTGTCTGGGGGTCCTCTCTTAGCTTCTCCAGGGCAAACTCTGGACTTCATCTCTTAGCTTAGCATCTCCAAACATCCTTCAGTCTGCATCTCCAAGCATCTCCAAGCGTCAGCAAGCATCTGGGTCTGCGTCAGCGCTTAGCTTCTCTCTTAAATACTCCAGTGAACTAATCAAGACTCATGCTGAATGGGCAGGGCCACACTTCCATGGAAATAATCTAATCAGAATTATCACCCACGGTTGAGTGAGTCACATCTCCATGAAAACACTCAATCGAAAGATTCCACCCTAATCAAAAGACTAATAAATCTTCCCCCACAAGATTGCATTAAAGAACATGGCTTTTCAGGGGACATACTATAACCAAACTGGCACATGGGGGGAGATGGCAAAGTCAGAAGATTCTGGAAACAGAAACTGCTGCTTTAAACAGATTTCAAGGCTTTAGACACTGGAGAAATTTCAATACTCCTCCCCACCCCCCACCCCCAGAGAAGTTTCTTTGGAGGCTGTATCCCAAAGTAATTATACTCTTTACCATATTCCACCTTGTGTGTTGATAAATGTGGGCTATTAGCTGTTCATAATTCTAGCATTCAGTGCTTTGTCTCCAAAATAATAGGGAGCCTTACATGTGACAAATGAAGTTGAAAATGTCAGCCCCCAAAGGCCCCTCTCACATTTTGCAGCCCGATCCCTTCCTTTAGAGAAGTGAAAATGGAGGATGGAGAGGTCACCCTGGGAGTTAGTTGCACTGTGTGAGTCTTCTGTAATTGTGGTCATATTTCTCAGCACCACCAAGAATGGCCAGAGGTAAAATCCAAACCCTGTTTCGAAAGAGAAAGAGACGTTTTGGGAAAGGGTGATGAGTTTTTCTTGAACTGTGACTGATGGTGGATTCTGGGAGAGGAAGCTTTGTCAACAGGCCTTTGAAAAGAGCTCCATAAAATTGTGTGTCAGCTGTTGGTATTCCAGCAGCTGTCCAGTGTCAAGGTTTGGAGAGGCACATGCAAAAAGGAGTTAAGCTTCCAACATGGACTTTCCCCATACTCTGTGGCTTGGTTGAACAGCCTTTGGGCTCTTTAAGAATTATTTAAGGTGGCTACATTAATGAAAAATGTGGGGCTCTTGAAGTTGATCCAATAAAACTTCCAATCTCAAGATGGGATAACTAATTAAATGTTATTTTCTACTTCTTGCTGAATAAGAAATGCAGAACCAGCAGAATATTTTCCCTGCAGGACCATGATTATTTTGGAAAATGTATTAGTGGACAGTTTTGAAAATTGTGATTAGAGAAGGTAGACAGATTTAATGGCTTCTGGTAGGCAGCTGTCTTATCAGCTTCCTCCATTGGAATTTAAGTCTTTCTGAAAGAGATTTACTCTGGGATAACTGAGTAATCTGGAAGATGAGCACACCCACTTCCTTAGGCATTAGAAGTATAGACAAGATGATATGCCATCTTTCCACCCCACTCCATATTGAACATCTTTCTCTTATTCTGCTTTTTCTATAATCTGAAGTTCAAAATTCCTTGATCATGATTTTCAAGGTTCTAATCAATCTGATGTAGCCTGCTTTTCGAGACTTTTCTTCACTCTGTCCACAAACCTCTATATACCCAGTAGTCATGCAAAATTGTTTTCCCTTTCTTTGACAAACAGTGGCTTTTCTTCCTCCATGTGCTTCCTATGCTCTATTGTGCTTCCTATGCTCTATTGTGTAACTATTGTGTAACTGGAATACAGCCCCCTTGACCCTCTCATGTTTTCTCCTCTATGAATATTCCCTGATATGAACAAGTAGCTGCTATCTCTTAAGTACCCACTATATGCCAGGCATTTGCTGAGTGCTTCCTCCCATTTAAACCTCATTTCTCTCCCATTAGACATATGAAAGACTTGAAGCTCAGAGCAGTTATGGCACTTGTCCAAGGTCACACAGCTTATACTTTAAGGAGTCAGAATTCAAACTGAATTCTGTCTAGTTCTGAAGCTCATGACCTTGATCACTGTGTATACCGCCTTATCCTCCCTCAGCAGAGTTAATGATTCCCTCCTCTGTGCCTGCACAGCTCCTTAGTTATAGCATTTTTATGTCCCTTACCTGTTACTTTGGATTATTTACATATCTGTCTCTGGGGCTTATCTGTGAGCTCCTCAAAAGCAAAGACTGCATCTTCTTTATCTCTGCAGGCTCAGGACCCAAAACCCTGCCTGGCACTGACTAGGTGCTCAGTAAACATTTGTTAATCTGAGGGTCACAAATGATGCAATATGTCATACCTCTGCACAAATGAATTTATTATTTATTTAGGGAAGCTAAACATACATGTATGAAAAGCAAATTAAAAGAGAAATCTGTGTTCTGTCACTAAATGAACACTAAGTTCTAGAGAGGTTGTCGATGTTTCTGTGTTTTTCCATAGCTACATGCATTTGTGCCAGTTCTCCTGCTTTGGAATGAGATAGGCCAAAAGCTTATTGAAGTAGCCTGGACACCAAGGGGTGGATAGTGAGTGGACCTGGTTCTAGAAAGCAGTGGACCTTGCTGCTCCAAAATACAAGCTTGGCTGCTTGGAGCTCTGCCCTGAGGAAGGAGGCAGTATCACTGAGCCTGACAGTACTCTGTGGGAACTGTAAAGGAACCTTTGTGAGCTGGCCTGGTCAGAGGTGACTGAATATGCTAAATATGAGCAGGGACTCTGGAGTCAGGCTGCTTCACCTTGAATCCCTGCTCTGACTCTCTACCAGTTGTGTGGCCTTGAGACTTTTCCTTGAATTCTTTGCCCTTCAGTTTCCTTAGTGGGGGCTAATACTATAACTCAGCTCACAGAATTGTAGAAAAGATTAAATGGGTTAATAGATGTAAAACACAGATAACAGCACTTGGCATAGAATAATCACTCTGAGTTTGATTTTTTTTACCCCTAGGTCTTTTTTACCCCTAGGTCTTGAGGTTTTTTTCCCCCCTAAGTCTACTCTTATGAGTTGTTATGCATATCAAAGGAAGGTAAAGAAGCCAGGTTTGTCAAGGGTCAGCAATATGGGGAAAAAACTGTTTCCTTCAAATTGGTATTGACTAATTAAAATGTAAGCAAGTGACACACGCTGTTGTGAAATCCCAATATGAATATTGACACAGAGGTCAATAAGCTTTATTGCTAGAAAATTCCTAAGGTCTTGTTTGATAAAACCCTTTTCTTTACAGATAAGGAAAGCAATGTCCAGAGAAGTTGTGTGGCTTGCCCAAGGTCACACAGGAAGTCAGTGGTGGAATTAGATGTAATTTGTCACTCATTCAAACAGAAAAAAATATGCAAAAATGTAGTTCTAAACAGGCGAGACCTGTTTAGACATAATTACAGAGGCCAGTTCAGGGGTCCATGGGCCTGAGAAGAAAGCAGGATGTGCCATGATGCTGGAATCACCTTCATTTAGGAGAATGTTCAAATTTCATGTCAATTAAGCAACTTTCCTGGGTGATACTTCAAAACTGAGTTACTTTGTCTCAATGGGGGAAGAATAGGTATCAATCATTGTAATTATTATAGTGAGTGTTTCTAAATATGCTGATTTTGTTATTGTTGTCACAATGGGTCTCAAAATTATTTATGCAAAGTAGATTGGGGTCAGTGATAGACTGAAATAGAGTAACCTAGAAAAGAGGCATTTAGTATAATTCTAGATAGAAAGAGTGAGAACATGTACATGTCATTTGAAAGGTCCTTTGCTCCTAAAACAATCAAATGCTACTGAAAGTAAGTACTTAGATTTTCAATTATTCACCCCTGATGATACTATTCAGAAGCTTATCATAATAATGCTAAAGTCAATATTAAGATAGTATTGCAGCTCTCGTTGCTATGGAGACCATGGGACTCCAACAGAGGCTAAAGTAGACTGCTCTGTTGTTATCAATATGGGAAATGCAAACTTAACATACGTATTGGTTTGTTGTGCAATTGGCTTTTGTAATTATAAAATGAAATATGCTTATGGTTTAAAATTTAGAAAATGTATACCAATTATTAAAAAAATAAAATTTACTGAGAATCTCACCACCCAGAGGCAAACAATTGCTGATATTTTGATGTATTTCATTCAATAAAGACTTTTTAGTAATTTCCATATTTCAGATAGGCATTATTCTAGGCACTGGGGATATGGCAGTGAAGAAAACAAATATTCCTGCCTTCATTGAGTTTACATTCCAGTGCTAGGAGGCAAACAAGATGGAAAGGTAGATAGATATATGATAGATAGATAGATAGATAAGACATACATAGATGTATAGATAAGACAAATTCAGATTATGGAAAGTATTCTAAATAAAATAAAACAGGGTAAAGGGGGAAAACAGTGATTCTCAAAACAGACAGTGCGTCAGAATCACCTGGAGGATTTGTTAAAACACAGATTGGTGGGCCTTACCTCCAGAGTTGCTAATTCAGCAGGTTTGGGTTGGGGTCCAGGAATTTGCATTTCTAACAATTTGCCAGATTATGCTCATGCTACCAGTCCAAGGGCGTATTTTGAAAATCACAAGGATAGAGAAACGTGGTTGTGGGAGGGGAGTTGGCTTTTTTAGACAGAATATTCATGAAAGGTTTCTGAGGAGATGAGAAAGAGGCGGAACAAATAACAAAGAGGAAGAAGAGGTTTTGGAGAGAGATGGTGGATCGTTATGTGCCCTGATTTCGACATGTTCTCACTCAGTCTTGATCCACATTCCTGTAGGTGTGAATTCATTGTATATAGGATCTCTTGAGGATATTATTTTAGTTAAGGTGTGGCCAAACAGAATGAAGTTGGGTCTTAATCCAGATTACAAGAGTCCTTTCTAAGGACAGAGAGAGAGAAAGCCATGGGAGGAGCTGGAAGCAGGAAGAGAAAGAGAAAGAAGAGGACATTGCCATGTGATGGGAAAGCCAAGGAACCCAAGGACTGCCAGCCAGCCAGCACACTATCAACCCCAAGAGGAAGCAAGCCTCCAGCTTCTGAAACTGTGAGACAATAAATTCTGTTGCTTAGGCTAAAATCAGTATGTGGTATGTGTCGTAGCAGCCAGGAAGCTAAGACAGATGGGTACATGTGAAAAATGAGGACTGGAATGGACTTGTGTGTTCTTGGAGAACAGAGCAGAAAGTTGGCCAGTATGGCTGAAGCATAGCACAGGAATGAGTGATGGAATGAAGGAGTAGTTGGGTCAATTTCAGGGTCATTTAATAAATTCTTCTTCATTCTGTCAATCTTGATTTGATATAGCAATAGGTCAGTCCCCTAGTTTTTACAACTGCATGAATAAGAAATATGTGAAATCTATAGTAACTAGTATAGTCATTTTAATAGTTTTCTAATTTATTTTCTAATTCTGATCATAAAACCTATAAAATAATTTTATATCTTCTTTTCTAATACTTATACTTGTTTTTAACCATTTCTTGTGTCATTGATTTGGTTATATTTTAAAAACAATGTTTTTCTGGTCACTTAGTTACTTTTCCACCAATAAGTATGATCTTAAAATCCAATAAGAGAGGAGTCGGGCAAGATGGCGGCATAGAGAGGAGTGGAAGCTAAGTAGTCCCCCGGAACAACTACAAAAAACCAGAAACAACTAGTAAATAATCCAGAATAACTGCGGGGGGACAAACGAGACCATCCATTCATCATACACCAACCTGAATTGGGAGGAATGCCCGAGAACACAGCATAAAATCTGTAAGTAAAACCTGCGGAACCAGGTCGGGAGACCCCCTCCCCCATAGCCGGAGCTGCAAAGCCTCGTGGTGCCAGAGAGAAGCTCTCTCCCAGCAAGCGAATACAGCTCAGCTGAGCTCCAACTGGGGTTTTAAGTAGCGAGTGTGAACTGCTCACTACAGGTACGCAGCCCCAAAAAACAGACAGAGGCTTTGGGTGAGGACTGACCTTGGAGAGCCTTGGACTGGGTCTGAAGGGGACTATCTGATTCTTTTTCGGCTCAGTGGAGAAAGCCCCAGTCATTTTCAGTTTTCAGGGCTGTGAAGCGGAGAAGGGTGGAGACAGCACAAGCAGAGAGCGAGACCATTTAAATGCTAATGACCTCCACCTGAGGGGTCTGTCTTCTCTAGGAGGAAAGGGGTGGGGCCCTTTCCATTCACAACCAGACCCCAGAGCCTGGGGGAACTCGGCCATACCTCCTCACACCAGTCAACAATTATAGGCTAACAGGCATCACCTGCTGGGCAGAAAAGCACAGTGACCCGAGGCATCAAAGGGTGGAGCAATTTTCTAAGACACACCTGCAGGGAAACCAGATACTGAATATTTCTTCCCTCTGGGACCTGAGCCTGTTCTGGTCTGAGAAAACCCGATTTGGATAACCAAGGAAACCATGCCTAGACAACAGAAAATTACAACCTACACGAAGAAAAACAAAGCTATGGCCCAGTCAAAGGAACAAACGTACACTTCAACTGAGATACAGGAATTTAAACAACTAATGCTAAATCAATTCAAAAAGTTTAGAGAAGATATTGCAAAAGAGATAGAGGCTGTAAAGGAAGAACTGGACATGTATACAGCAGAAATCAAAAGTTCAAAAAACCTACTAGTAGAATCTATGGAAATGAAAGGCACAACACAAGAGATGAAAGACACAATGGAAACATACAACAGCAGATCTCAAGAGGCAGAAGAAAACACTCAGGAACTGGAGAACAAAATACCCGAAAGCCTACACGCAAAGGAGCAGATGGAGAAAAGAATGAAAGAATATGAGCAACGTCTCCGGGAACTCAAGGATGAAACAAAGTACAATAATGTATGTATCATTGGTGTCCCAGAAGGAGAAGAGAAGGGAAAGGGGGCAGAAGCAACAATAGAGGAAATAATGAAAATTTCCCATCTCTTATGAAAGACATAAAATTACAGATCCAAGAAGCACAGCGTACCCCAAACAGAAGAGATATGAAGAGGCCTACGCCAAGACACTTAATAATCAGATTATCAAATGTCAAAGACAAAGAGAGAATCCTGAAAGCAGCAAGAGAAAAGCAATCCATTACATACAAAGGAAGCTTAATAAGACTATGTGCGGATCTCTCAGCAGAAACCATGGAGGCAAGAAGGAAGTGGTGTGATATATTTAAGATACTGAAAGAGAAAAACCACCAACCAAGAATCCTGTATCCAGCAAAGCTGTCCTTCAAATATGAGGGAGAGCCCAAAATATTTTCTGACAAACAGACAATGAGAGACTTTGTGAACAAGACACCTGCCCTACAGGAAATACTAAAGGGAGCACTACAGAGTGATAGAAGACAGGAGTCTGTGGTTTGGAACACAATTTTGGGAGATGGTAGCACAACAATGTAAGTACACTGAACAAAGGTAACTATGAATATGGTTGAGAGAGAAAGATGGGGAGCATGTGAGACACCACAAGAAAGGAGGAAAGATAACGACTGGGACTGTGTAACTTGGTGAAATCTAGAGTATTCAACAATTGTGATAAAATGTACAAATATGTTCTTTTACGAGGGAGAACAAGCAAATGTCAACCTGCAAGGTGTTAAAAATGGGGAGGCATTGGGGGAGGGATGCAATCAGCATAAACTAGAGACTGTAACTAATAGAATCATTGTATTATGCTTCCTTTAATGTAACAAAGGTGATATACCAAGGTAAATGCAGATAAGGGGGGAGGGATAGGGGAGGCATGTTAGACACTTGACATTGGTGGTATTGTCTGATTCTTTATTCTACTTTGATTTAATGTTATTTTTCCTTTTGCTGCTTCCTAGCTGTCATTTTTTTTGTTTCCTCTTTCTTTTGCCTCTCTACCTTCGACTCTCCCTCCTGCCTTGTGGAAGAAATGTAGATGCTCTTGCTTAGTATGAGCAGAATGTTCAATTAGGATGAACTTAAATGTTTGGAAATGAACAGGGGTGTTGGTAGCAAGATGTGAGAATAACTAACAGCGCCGAATGGTGTGTGAATGAGGTGGAAAGGGGAAGCTCAGAGTCATATATGTCACCAGAAGGAAGTTGGAGGTCAAAAGATGGGAATGTATAAAACTGAATCCTATGGTGGGCAATGTCCATGATCATCTGTACAAATACTAGAAATCACTTCATGAACCAGAACAAATGTATGACAATACAATTAGAAGTTAATGATAGAGGGGCATATAGGGAAGAACTATATACCTATTACAAACTATATACTACAGTTAGTAGTATTTCAACATTTTTTCATAAACAGTAACAAATGTACTAAATCAATACTAGGAGTCAACAATTGAGGGGGTTGGTTAGGGATAGGGGAGGTTTAGAGTTTCCTTTTCTTTTTTTCTTTTTTCATCTTTCACTTTATTTCTTGTCTGGAGTAATGAAAAGTTTCTAAAAATTGAATAAAAATTATGTGTGATGGATGCACAGCTGTATGAGGGTACCCAGGGGCAAGTGATTGTACACTTTGGATCTTTGGATAATTGTATGGTATCTGAACAATCTCAATAAAAATGAAAAAAAAAACAAAAAAACAAAAAACAAAAAAACAAAACAAAACAAAAAAAAAAATCCAATAAGAAAGTGTTCTTCTATATCTTGTTGTCTAATATCCGAGCTCAATAAACATACAAAAAATGTTCAACCTCATGAATAAATAAAGTAATGCAAATTAAAACAATAACAAAACAGTTTTTCACCTATCATATTGGCAAAGATAAAAAAGATTTATATACCCAGTGCTGGCATAGTTATGGGAGAACAGATACTCACATTTTGCTGTTTTTTAATATTTGGAAATTATAATTTTGGTTTTCTCTTTAACTCAATCTTTATTCGGTAGGGAGTTTTTCTTCCTCTCTGCAAATATGTAGGTAGATTATGTTTTTATTGTGCTGTTTTTACTTTTACTGCATTTGTGTCATACATTTGGCCTACCCTTTTTTGCCATTTTTCAAATTTACTGAGTTTTTTTTGGTGGGGATATAGTAACTGTGTTCCCACCTCTTTATATCATAGATGCTTTTATGAAGAGGTATATTTCTCTATACTTGTGATGGTTTGAAGCTGTATGTACCCCAGAAAAACATGTTCTTAAATATAATCCAATTACTGTGGGTGTGTACCCATTGTAAGTAGGATCTTCTGATGAGGTTACTTCAGTCAAGAAGGTGTGGCCCACCTCAACCAGGATGTCTTACTCCTATTACTGGAGTCCTTTAAAGGGGAGTGAAATTTGAACACAGAAAAGCCCACAGGAAGCAGGAGGCTAGACATCGACAGAACCAAAAAGAAAAAGGAGAGACATGTGCCTTGCCATGTGTGCCGGTTTGAGTGTATTGTGTCCCCCAAATGCCATTATCTTTGTGGTTTTGTGTGGGGCAGGTGTTTTGGTGATGGTTGGATTTGCTTGGAATGTGCCCCACCCAGCTGCGGGCAATGATTCTGATGAGATGTTCTCATGGAGGCATGGCCCCACCCATTCAGGGTGGGCCTTGATCGGTGGAGCTACATAAATGAGCTGCCTCGGGGGGAGGAAGAGAGTGCAGCTGGGAGTGATGTTTTGAAGAGAAGCAAGCTTGCTAGAAAGGAACGTCCTGGGAGAAAGCCGTTTTGAGGCCGGAGCTTTGGAGCAGATGCCAGCTGCCTTCCTAGCTAACAGAGGTTTTCCGGACACCGCTGGCCGTCCTCCGGTGAAGGTACCCAATTGCTGAGGTGTTACCTTGGATGCTTTGTGGCCTTAAGACTGTAATTGTTTAGTGAAATAAACCCCCGTTTTATAAAAGCCTATCCATCTCTGGTGTTTTGCATTCTCCAGCATTAGCAAACTAGGACAGATTTTGGTACCAGAGAAGTGGGGTGCTTTTGCTGCTGAGTTTGCAAATACCAAACATGTTGGAACGGCTTTTTAAATGGATAAGGGGGAATTTCTGGAAGAGTTGTGAGGAGCTTGATAGAAAAGGCCAAAACTGCTTTAAAGAGACTGTTTGTGGAAATATGGACTCTAAAGATACTTCTGATGAGGACTTGAACAGAAATGATGAATGTGTTGTAAACTGGAAGAAAGGCGATCCTTGTTTTAAAGTGGCAGAGAATTTGGCAAAATTGAGTCCTGGTGTCAGATGGAAGGAAGAATCTGGAAGCAACAACTTGGAATACTTAGCTGAGGAGATCTCCAGACTACGTGTGGAGGACATATCCTGGCTTCTCCTTGCAGCTTATAGTAAAATGTGAGCAGAGAGAGATAAACTTAGAACTGAACTCTTGGGTTCAAAGAAACCAGAAGTTGATGGCTTGGAAAATTACGGGCTTCCAGTGGGTAGAATCCCAGAAGCTACAGCCCAACCTGAGGACAAGCCAAGATTGGATAAGGAGTTAAGCAGAAAGGATTTGTGGAAACTCCTATTGTCTGATGGCTTTGACCCCTGCATGCTTCATGCAAAGCCAACAGAATTTTTGCGAGATCTTTATAGACGGAGCCATTGCCGGTCTGGACTGGAGGAGACAGACAAGGAAAAAATTAAAGGAAAAATCTCTTCAAAGACAGAGCCATGGAGGTTGAGGTCTGGAGTCAAGAGGTTTAGGGCTGGGAGAGCGGAGCAGCCCACATGCATGGAAAGGGTGAGTTTGCCCTGGAGGTCGAGGGCGGGCTTTCCGCCTCGATGCTCTGGAAGAGTTTTGGCACCTCAGGTCCCAAAGAGGGTGGAGCACATTTCCAGGGAATTGGGGAGAGCCTGGCTGCCACCACATTGTTCTGAAGGGGTTGAGCATGTGACCCGGAGATGGAAGGGAATCCGGGAGCTGCCCCGATGTTTGAGGAGGGTGGGGCCGAGAAGGTGGTCTCCCCAATGTGTGGAAATGTTGGAGCACTCACCTAAGTGTTTGGAGAGGAACGGGCTGCAGAAAAGGCCCTTGGGAAGGGTTAGGCTCCAGCTCTCTCAAGCCCCAAGGATGCAACATTGTTCTGTAAATGACTCTCGGACTTTGAAATCTAATGGACTTTGTCCTGTGGGTTTTAGGAACTGTTTTGCTCCTGTTAACCCTGTTTTCCTTACTGTTTCTCCTTATGGCAATGTAAATGTTTATCCTATGAATGTCTCTCCTTTGTATATTGGAAGCACATAACTTGTTCTAGGTTCACAGATCCACAGCTAGAGGGGAATTATGCCTTAGAACTGACCAAGCCTAAACTGATTTTGATGGGATTTTGTACTTAACTTTTGTTACTGAAATGATTTAAGTTTTTGTGATATTGTGATGGAATGAATATATTTTGTATTTGGAAAGATAATGTCATTTTGGGGTTCAGGGGGTGGAATGTGCCGGTTTGAGTGTATTGTGTCCCCCAAATGCCATTATCTTTGTGGTTTTGTGTGGGGCAGGTGTTTTGGTGATGGTTGGATTTGCTTGGAATGTGCCCCACCCAGCTGCGGGCAATGATTCTGATGAGATGTTCTCATGGAGGCATGGCCCCACCCATTCAGGGTGGGCCTTGATCGGTGGAGCTACATAAATGAGCTGCCTCGGGGGGAGGAAGAGAGTGCAGCTGGGAGTGATGTTTTGAAGAGAAGCAAGCTTGCTAGAAAGGAACGTCCTGGGAGAAAGCCGTTTTGAGGCCGGAGCTTTGGAGCAGATGCCAGCTGCCTTCCTAGCTAACAGAGGTTTTCCGGACACCGCTGGCCGTCCTCCGGTGAAGGTACCCAATTGCTGAGGTGTTACCTTGGATGCTTTGTGGCCTTAAGACTGTAATTGTTTAGTGAAATAAACCCCCGTTTTATAAAAGCCTATCCATCTCTGGTGTTTTGCATTCTCCAGCATTAGCAAACTAGGACACCATGTGACAGAGGAGCCAAGGATTGCTGGCAGGCAACCCCTGAATGCCACAGTCTTGGGCGAGAAAGCATTGCCTTGATGATGCCTTGATTTGGATTTTCTTTTAGCCTCAAAACTGTAA
The DNA here is from genome assembly GCF_015220235.1 of Choloepus didactylus. NCBI lineage: Eukaryota > Metazoa > Chordata > Mammalia > Pilosa > Megalonychidae > Choloepus > Choloepus didactylus. The sequence continues at coordinate 181,278,856 of NC_051334.1, read as the reverse complement.
GTTAATAAATTCCCATTGTTTAAGCCAACCCATTTCATGATATTTGCTTGAGCAGCTTAGGAAACTAAAACAGTACTCTTCAAAATAGGCAATGATGTCACTCTATTTATTCATCCATATAAATTATATTTTTCAGGTTTTTTTATATCAGCGGCCAGCAAACTATGGCCTGCCTGCTAAATCTAACTGGCCACCTGTTTTTAGAAATGGAATTTTACTGGAACTCAGCTATTCCCATTCATTTATGTATTAGCTATGGCTGCTTTCGTGCTATAATGATAGAGTCCAGTGGTGTCCTGCAAGGTCAAAAATATTTACTATCTGGCCCTTTACAAAAAAAAAATTTCTGACCCCTGTTCTATATCCTTTTGTTTGTTTATTGGTTAGAATTAAAAAAAAAAAAACTGTAGGAGGCGGGGCATGATGGCAGATTGGTGAGGTGTATGTTTTAGTTACTCCTCCAGGGAAGTAGGTAGAAAGCCAGGAACTGCGTGGACTGGACACCGCAGAGCAACCTGACTTTGGGCAGACTTCATACAACACTCATGAAAATGTGGAACTGCTGAGATCAGCGAAATCTGTAAGTTTTTGTGGCCAGGGGACCCACGCCCCTCCCTGCCAGGCTCAGTCCCGTGGGAGGAGGGGCCGTCAGCGCTGGGAAGGAGAAAGGAGAACTGCAGTGGCAGCTCTTATCGGAAACTCATTCTACTGATCCAAACTCCAACCATAGATAGACTGAGACCAGACACCAGAGAATCTGAGAGCAGCCAGCCCAGTGGAGAGGAGATAGACATAGCAAAAATAAAAAGAAAAACTCAAAAATAAAGCGGAGGCTTTTTGGAGTTCTGGTGAACATAGAAAGGGGAAGGGCAGAGCTCAGGCCCTGAGGCTCATTTGCAAATCCCGAAGAAAACTGATCTCTCTGCCCCCTGGATCTTTCCTTAATAGCCCTAATTGCTTTGTCTCTTAGCATTTCAATAACCCATTAGATCTGCCAGGAGCCCCCCCCTTTTTATTTCTTTTTTTTTTTTTTTTATCTTTTTTTCTTTTTCTGAAACAATTACTCTAAGAAGCCCAATACAGAAAGCCTCAAAGAGTTGCAATTTGGGGCAGTCAAGACAAGAGCAGACCTAAGAGAGCTCTGAGACAAAAGGCAATAATCCAGTGGCTGAGAAAATTCACTGAACGCCACAACTTCCCAAGAAAAGGAGGGCGTCTGCTCACAGCCATCATCCTGGTGGACAGGAAACACTCCTGCCCATCGCCGGCCCCATAGCCCAGAGCTGCCCAAGAAAACCGAGTGTGACGGAAGTGCTTCCAATAACATGCATACACCACAAAATTGGGTGTGGACATTAGCCTTCCCTGCACCCTCAGCTGGTTATCCCAGACTTGGGAAGGTGGAGCAGTGTGAATTAACAAGCCCCATTCACACATCATTTCTGCAGACTGGGAGCCTCCCTACACAGACCGGCAGCTCAGAACCACCCTGGGGGGATGGCACTCACCTGTGGCATAGCACAGTCATCCCACAACAGAGGACCAGGGGGTACAAGGCCTGGAAGAGAGACCCACTCACAAGTCTCAGGGGCCACACGCCAATACCAAGGACTTGTGGGACAGTGGCACAAACAAACTGTGGCAGGACTGAACTGAAGGATTAGACTACTGCGGCAGATTTAAAACTCCAGGAACACCAGGGAGATTTGATTGTTAGAGCCGCCCCCCTCCCTGACCGCCCAGACACACGCCCCTTATACAGGGTGGGCAAAAGCAACTACACACGCAAGCTTGGTACACCAATTGGACCCCACAAGACTTACTCCCCCACTCACTACAGAGGCAAAGCAGGGGAGAACTGGCTTGAGGGGAACAGGTGGCTCGTGGACGCCACCTGCTGGTTAGTCAGAGAAAGTGTACTCCACGAAGCTGTAGATCTCACAAATTAGAGATAAGGATTTCAATTGGTCTACAAATCATAAAAGAACCCTATCAAGTTAAGCAAATGCCAAGAGGCCAAAAACAACGTAAAATTTTAAAGCATATGAAAAAACCAAACGATATGGATAACCCAAGCCCAAGCACCCAAACCAAAAGATCAGAAGAGATACAGTACCTAGAGCAACTAATCAAAGAACTAAAGATGAACAATGAGACCATGGCATGGGATATAAAGGACATCAAGAAGAGCATGCAACAGGATATAAAGGACATCAAGAAGACCCTAGAAGAGCATAAAGAAGACATTGCAAGACTAAATAAAAAAATAGATGATCTTATGGAAATTAAAGAAACTGTTGACCAAATTAAAAAGATTCTGGATACTCATAGTACAAGACTAGAGGAAGCTAAACAATGAATCAGTGACCTGGAAGATGACAGAATGGAAAATGAAAGCATAAAAGAAAGAATGGGGAAAAAAATAAAAAAAAACGAAATGGACCTCAGGGATATGATAGATAATATAAAACATCCAAATATAAGTCTCATTGGTGTTCCAGAAGGAGAAGAAAAGGGTAAAGGTCTAGGAAGAGTATTCAAAGAAATTGTTGGGGAAAACTTCCCAAATCTTCTAAACACCATAAATACACAAATCATAAATGCCCAGTGAACTCCAAATAGAATAAATCCAAATAAACCCACTCCGAGACATATTCTGATCACACTGTCAAATGCAGAAGAGAAGGAGCAAGTTCTGAAAGCAGCAAGAGAAAAGCAATTCACCACATACAAAGGAAACAGCATAAGACTAAGTAGTGACTACTCAGCAGCCACCATGGAGGCGAGAAGGCAGTGGCACAACATATTTAAAATTCTGAGTGAGAAAAATTTCCAATCAAGAATCCTTTATCCAGCAAAGCTCTCCTTCACATTTGAGGGGGAGCTTAAATTTTTCACAGACAAACAAATGCTGAGAGAATTTGCTAACAAGAGACCTGCCCTACTGGAGATACTAAAGGGAGCCCTACAGACAGAGAAACAAAGAAAGGGGAGAAAGACATGGAGAAAGGTTCAGTACTAAAGAGATTCAGTATGGGTACATTAAAGGATATTAATAGAGAGATGGAAAAATATATACGATAAACATAAACCAAAGGATAAGATGGCTGATTCAAGAAATGCCTCCACGGTTATAACGTTGAATGTAAATGGATTAAACTCACCAATTAAAAGATATAGATTCGCAGAATGGATCAAAAAAAATGAACCATCAATATTTTGCATACAAGAGACTCATTTTAGACACAGGGACACAAAGAAATTGAAAGTGAAAGGATAGAAAAAAATATTTCATGCCAGCTACAGCCAAAAGAAAGCAGGTGTAGCAATATTAATCTCAGAAAAAATAGGCTTTAAATGCAGGGATGTTTTGAGAGACAAAGAAGACCACTACATACTAATAAAAGGGGCAATTCAACAAGAAGAAATAACAATCATAAATGTTTATGCACCCAATCAAGGTGCCACAAAATACATGAGAGAAACACTGGCAAAACTAAAGGAAGCAACTGATGTTTCCACAATAATTGTGGGAGACTTCAACACATCACTCTCTCCCATAGATAGATCAACCAGACAGAAGACCAATAAGGAAATTGAAAACCTAAACAATCTGATAAATGAATTGGATTTAACAGACATATATAGAACATTACATCCCAAATCACCAGGATACACATACTTCTCTAGTGCTCATGGAACTTTCTCCAGAATAGATCATATTCTGGGACATAAAACAAGCCTCAATAAATTTAAAAAGATTGAAATTATTCAAAGCACATTCTCTGACCACAATGGAATACAATTAAAAGTCAATAACCATCAGAGACTTAGAAAATTCACAAATACCTGGAGGTTAAACAACACACTCCTAAACAATCAGTGGGTTCAAGAAGAAATAGCAAGAGAAATTGCTAAATATATAGATACGAATGAAAATGAGAACACAACATACCAAAACCTATGGAATGCAGCAAAAGCGGTACTCAGGGGGAAATTTATAGCACTAAATGCATATATTAAAAAGGAAGAAAGAGCCAAAATCAAAGAACTAATGGATCAACTGAAGAAGCTAGAAAATGAACAGCAAACCAATCCTAAACCAAGTAGAAGAAAAGAAATAACAAGGATTAAAGCAGAAATAAATGACACAGAGAGCAAAAAAACAATAGAGAGGATAAATAACACCAAATGTTGGTTCTTTGAGAAGATCAACAAGATTGACAAGCCCCTAGCTAGACTGACAAAATCAAAAAGAGAGAAGACCCATATAAACAAAATAATGAATGAGAAAGGCGACATTACTGCAGATCCCGAGGAAATTAAAAAAATTATAAGAGGATACTATGAACAACTGTATGGCAACAAACTGGATAATGTAGAGGAAATGGACAATTTCCTGGAAACATATGAACAACCTAGACTGACCAGAGAACAAACAGAAGACCTCAACCAACCAATCACAAGCAGAGAGATCCAATCAGTCATCAAAAAGCTTCCCACAAATAAATGCCCAGGGCCAGATGGCTTCACAGGGGAATTCTACCAAACTTTCCAAAAAGAATTGACACCAATCTTACTTAAACTCTTTCAAAACATTGAAGAAAATGGAACACTACCTAACTCATTTTATGAAGCTAACATCAATCTGATACCAAAACCAGGCAAAGATGCTACAAAAAAGGAAAACTACCGGCCAATCTCCCTAATGAATACAAGATTAATGCACATAAGTCAGTAATGTTTCTATATGCTAGAAATGAACAAACTGAAGAGACACTCAAGAAAAAGATACCGTTTTCAATAGCAACTAAATAAATCAAGTACCTAGGAATAAACTTAACCAAAGATGTAAAAGACCTATACAAAGAAAACTACATAACTCCATTAAAAGAAATAGAAGGGGACCTTAAAAGATGGAAAAATATTCCATGTTCATGGATAGGAAGGCTAAATGTCATTAAGATGTCAATTCTACACAAACTCATCTACAGATTCAATGCAATCCCAATCAAAATTCCAACAACCTACTTTGCAGACTTGGAAAAGCTAGTTATCAAATTTATTTGGAAAGGGAAGATGCCTCAAATTGCTAAAGACACTCTAAAAAAGAAAATCAAAGTGGGAGGACTTACACTCCCTGACTTTGAAGCTTATTATAAAGCCACAGTTGTCAAAACAGCATGGTACTGGCACAGAAATAGACATATAGATCAATGGAATCGAATTTGGAATTCGGAGAGAGACCCCCAGATCTATGGCCAGCTGATCTTTGATAAGGCCCCCAAAGTCACTGAACTGGGTCATAAAGGTCTTTTCAACAAATGGGGCTGGGAGAGTTGGATATCCATATCCAAAAGAATGAAAGAGGACCCCTACCTCACACCCTACACAAAAATTAACTCAAAATGGATGAAAGATCTCAATATAAAAGAAAGTACCATAAAACTCCTAGAAGATAATGTAGGAAAACATCTTCAAGACCTTGTATTAGGCGGCCACTTCCTAGACTTTACACCCAAAGCACAAGCAACAAAAGAAAAAATAGATAAATGGGAACTCCTCAAGCTTAGAAGTTTCTGTACCTCAAAGGAATTTCTCAAAAAGGTAAAGAGGCAGCCAACTCAATGGGAAAAAATTTTTGGAAACCATGTATCTGACAAAAGACTGATATCTTGCATATATAAAGAAATCCTACAACTCAATGATGATAGTTCAGACAGCCCAATTACAAAATGGGCAAAAGATATTAAAAGACAGTTCTCTGAAGAGGAAATACAAATGGCCAAGAAACACATGAAAAAATGTTCAGCTTCACTAGCTATTAGAGAGATGCAAATTAAGACCACAATGAGATACCATCTAACACCGGTTAGAATGGCTGCCATTAAACAAACAGGAAACTACAAATGCTGGAGGGGATGTGGAGAAATTGGAACTCTTATTCATTGTTGGTGGGACTGTATAATGGTTCAGCCACTCTGGAAGTCAGTCTGGCAGTTCCTTAGAAAACTAGATATAGAGATACCCTTCGATCCAGCAATTGCTCTTCTCGGTATATACCCGGAAGATCGGAGAGCAGTGACACGAATAGATATCTGCACGCCAATGTTCATAGCAGCATTATTCACAATTGCCAAGAGATGGAAACAACCCAAATGTCCTTCAACAGATGAGTGGATAAAGAAAATGTGGTATATACACACGATGGAATACTACATGGCAGTAAGAAGGAACGATGTCATGAAACATATGGCAACATGGATGAACCTTGAAGACATAATGCTGAGCGAAATAAACCAGACACAAAAAGAGAAATATTATATGCTACCTCTAATGTGAACTTTGAAAAATGTAAAACAAATGGTTTATAATGTAGAATGTAGGGACACTAGCGATAGAGAGCAATTAAGGAAGGGGGAACAATAATCCAAGAAGAGCAGATTAGCTATCGTGGGTAAATTTAACATTCTGGGAATGCCCAGGAATGACTATGGTCTGTTAATTTCTGATGGGTATAGTAGGAACAAGTTCACAGAAATGTTGCTATATTAGGTTACTTTCTTGGGGTAGAGTAGGAACATGTTGGAAGTAAAGTAGTTATCTTAGCTTAGTTGTCTTTTTCTTACTCCCTTGTTATGGTCTCTTTGAAATGTTCTTTTATTGTATGTTTTTTTTAATTTTTTTTAAATTTTTTTATTTTTCATACAGTTGATTTAGGAAAAAAAAAGTTTAAAAAAAAAAATAAAAAAAAAAAAAACAAGGAAAAAAATATGCAGAGCCCCCTTGAGTAGCTGGTGGAGAATGCAGGGGTATTGGCTTGCCCTACCTCGATGGTTGCTAACATGCCCACAGATATAGGGGACTGGTGGTTTGATGGATTGAGCCCTCTACCATGGGATTTGCCCTTGGGAAGACTGTTGCTGCAAAGGAGCTATACAAAGGAAGACTGTTGCTGCAAAGGAGCTATAATTGTGCCTAAGAGCCTCCTCCCAAATGCCTCTTTGTTGCTCAGATGTGGCCCTCTCTCTCTAGCTAAGCCCACTTGAAAGGTGAAATCACTGCCCTCCCCCCTACGTGGGATCAGACACCCAGGGGAGTGAATCTCCCTGGCAACGTGGAATATGACTCCCGGGAAGGAATGTAGACCCGGCATCGTGGGATGGAGAACACCTTCTTGACCAAAAGGGGGATGTGAAAGGAAATGAAATAAGCTTCAGTGGCAGAGAGATTCCAAAAGGAGCCGAGAGGTCTCTCTGGTGGGCACTCTTATGCACAATATAGGCAACCCTTTTTAGGTTCTAATGAATTGGGGTAGCTGGTGGTAGATACCTGAAATTATCAAACTACAACCCAGAACCCATGAATCTTGAAGACAATTGTATAAAAATGTGGCTTATGAGGGGGGACAGTGGGATTGGGGGGGGCCATAGGGATCACACTCCCGTTTGTCTAGTTTGTGGATGGATGAGTGGAAAGGTGGGGGAAGGCAGTTGACTCGTCTGGGGGGGGGTGGTGGCCGGTTGCTAAATCCTAGGCTCCCAGGATTGCTCGGAGGGTACCGGCGGCGGGGGCTCTTTCCCGGAGGCGAGGGCGAGGCGGGGGACTTGGCCAGGTCCCCGGCGGAGGCGTGCAAAGTATGGAGGGCGGCGAGAAAGGAACAGGCGGGACACAGTTCTTTTAGGGTGAAGAAACCAAGAGAGAGAGAGTTTATTAAGGGAGAGTACAAGCTTATATCGGGCGGTTTAGAGGGCGGGGTAGCTGTAGGGGTTAAAGGCTTGGATTGGTTCTGAGAGAGCGCGGAGGTTGATTGAAAAGGGGCGAAAGTTGCTCCCGTAACGGTGTCCGGCAACAATGTATGCGCACCGGTGGTGATGGGAGTTGTGCTGGCAACGGGGAGTGTCCGGGCAAGATAAGGGGGTGGGGAAAAGGCGGTTCCCTCCGGCAAGCCTCCCCTAACATTGGTAATTTGGGTGAGGAAATGGGGCCTGCCTCCGGCCTCACTTTCCCAGGCCCGGGGGGCTGTAGAGGGCGCTGTCGCCCGTGCCCACTACCCTCCCCAGGGGTGGATCCGGTCCCCCAGCCCAGGCCCGCCAAGTTGAAGCACGTAATCAGTGTCCCGCATTTCCCCCTTCTTTTCTAATTAAAGGAAGAAGCTTACCGGAGAGGTCCGCTAAGGGATGAGGGAAGGGGGAGGTCGGGGAGGGGAAAAGGGGTTGACGGTGGCTCAGCGAGGCTGGAGCTCGGCGTTGGTGTGGCGCCCGGGCGCTCGACAGGGGCCTTGCTGCTTGCGGGATGGACGAGGGTGGGGGGTTTAAAGTTGGAGGTTCAGAGAAGCTGGAGCTCGAGGTTGGTGCGATGTTCAGGCGATCGAGAAGGGCCTCGTGGTCGGCGGGTTCACCGGTGGCGGTGAGGTCGCGGAGGGTTGGTTGTCATCTCGGAGTAGGGAGCGTCAGAGGTGGCGAGTCGCTGGTACTGGACTTGCACGAACGAGGAAAAAATAGCATCCGTTTGTTTCCTTACAAGCTGGACAATTCTGCGGATAATGCAGGGTCCTAAGGTGAGAGCTAGAATAATCATTAGTAGGGGGCCGAGGAGAGGGAGGAGGTATGGGAGGAGGGGGGTAAAGATGTGGGACCAATAGCTGGTGGCTTCACGGTCTCTTTTGCGTTGTTCCAGTCCCTCTCGGACCTTCTTTAGGCTGTCCTCGGCGAGACCTGTGGAATTGGCATATACACAGCACTCTTCTCCTAGGGCGGCGCAGAGGCCTCCTTCTTTGAGGAGGAGAAGGTCGAGACCTCGGCGGTTTTGGAGCACTACCTCAGAGAGTGAATTGACAGAATTTTTAAGATGGGAAATAGCGTCTTGTAGGTGACGAATGTCCTCGTCAACAGCCGCCCGGAGGTGAGTTAGGGCGGAGTCTTGACTGGCTAATGCAGCGATTCCGGTGCCAGCGCCTGCAAGACCTAGGAGGGAGGCAATCGTGAGGACGGTGATGGGCTCTCGCTTTTGCAGTGGGGCAGAAGCTGCAGTTGTTTCCAGGCGGAGGAAGAAGTCTTCCTCGCTGTGGTATAGGACCCTAGGGATGAGGACAATTAGGAGGCAAGTTTCATTAGTTGTATTGAGGGTTTGCACGTTAAGGCAGGGGGTAAGCCCTGTAGAGGAGCAGAGCCATTGGGAGGAGTTATGAGGAATGAGAAATTTTGCAGAGCTGCTGGGAGATGAGTAGTCGGCGCAAGCTGTGAGGTTGGGAGAGTTACTTGAGCGAGGGCGGATGCACTTTCCTGTAAAGGAGACTGAATGAAAGGTTAGGGGGACGGCAGAGGTATTCCAATTGCATTCCGAGGGGCTGTCCTCTGTGTTTTCTGAAAAGGAGAGGTTGGAGGCAACTGGCTCATACAGGGGGGAGGAAGTGGAGAGGCAAAGCCAACAAGAGGAGGTAAGATTGGGGTTGGAGGAATTCACTGCGGTGAAGGCCGCTTGGATAAGGCTGAAGAGGGGAGAGGAGTAATGAGAGGGGGGTAGAAAAGGTTGGGGTGGTGGGGTTGGCGATACGCTGTTTGTAGCTGAGGTGCGGTTTCCGGATGCGCTGCTTGTACTTGAAGTGCGGCTGGAGGGCTGTGGAAAAAGGGGGTTAATGACTTGGTTGGGACCTATGCCAGAGGGTGTTCTTAATGCAGTATTTTGGCCTGGTTGGTTTACAGCCTCCTTTTTTATAAGAATAAGTGATCCTCGGTCGGCTCCTTTCTCATAGATTCTGAAGCCCCAAGTTTGACCGAGTAACCAGGAGGGATCAGTGGGGAGCTGCACTGTAAGATTAAGATGTGTGCAGGATTCCTCGCTTTCTTGGCCGAGCCAGTTAACTGTAGGGAGTTTGCACCCTGTAGGGGCCCACTTTAAGGTAAGGTATACAAGGGCTTGGAGTGCAACTAATTTGTGCGTGGGAAGGGGCCACTGCTCCACCCATATAGGTTCCTCAGTATTCCACTGCAGAGGAACGGGCGCTGGAGGTGTTAAACGAGCAGTGGCGCACATTATTGGGGGGGCTGCGTGGTAAGCACTGCCCCAGAGGCAGCGAGGATGTCACGGCCCCATAAAATTTGGTCTATGGTGTGTAGAAATAACGGGCGGAAGGTGCCTGAGTGGCCCTCTTCATCTTCCCACTTAATGGGCCCTATGGCCTGAAGAGAGGTGGAGGTACCAGTGGCTCCCACTACCGAGGGACCATCGAGAACCATGCACATGGTGGCATACTGAGCGGGCATGCAAGAGACCTCTGCCCCTGAATCGAGCGTGCCCGTGTACCATTGCCCCTCTATTCTTAACTTACGAGTAGGCTTTTCTGGGGTGATAGGGACTGTCCAGAGAAGCGTTTTACTGCCGGTGAAGTGATTAGTTTTATTAGAACCGGCCGGCACGCTGCCTCTTAGGGGCGGGGCTGAGGCTTGCCCCGCTTGGAGTTTAAAGCTTGCTCAGTGCCCTGGCGCTGACTGCCGTCAGGGCACCAGGGATAGCAGAGGTTTTTTAAGCTATCCTTGCTAAGATCTCTGGGGCTGCTCTTGCAATCGCGCGCCCAGTGATAGCCACGCTGGCAGCGTGGGCAAGGAGTGGGAGGGGGGCGCCCATTACGCTGCATGAAAGGCGGGCGGTTGACTTCTGCATTGGGGCACTCCCGGGCAAAATGACCGCTCTGCCCGCACTTAAAACAACCGGTGGTGGCGGCTAAGGCGGCAGTGACAGCGCCAGAGACAGCCTGGGCTAGGGACGCGGCAGCTGGGTCAAAGGCGCTGCAGGCGAGTATCCAATCGCATAGGCTCTTCTCCCGCAAGGGAAGAATAGCCTGCTTGCAAGGGGGATTGGCTCCCTCGAGAATGAGTTCTCGAGCGAGAGCCAGTTGGGCCTGGGGATCATTAACCTTTCGAGCGCAGGTTTCCTCAACCCTAGAGACAAAGGTGGCAAAAGGCTCATTTGGCTCCTGGAGGAGCTTGGTGAATTTAGTAGGCCGACAGGCGGAACAGTTGGCAAAAGCTCGCAAGGCGATTCCCTGAAGGATAGGCCAAAAGGCGGCAGGCGCATTAATATAGACGGATGCATTTATAAACGCTCCCGTGCCCAAGTAGGCTTCGGGGTGATGATAGACTCCAGTGGCTGCGTCTTGCTCGCTTTGCTTAGCTGCTTCCGCCTGGAAGTGAGCACGCCAATCTACAAACTGGCCGGGGTTAAGAATGGAACGGGCAAGCGAGGCCCAGTCTTGGGGGAGGCAAAAGTTCATGGCGATATCCTGTAGTAATTGGGAAGCGTATGGGCTACCTAACCCGTCTTCCTTGACGGCCCTGCGAAGCTGCTTGATAGTATCAGAGTCAATGGGATACCAGTCATACGGTTTCTGTGGTGTGGGGGTAAGGTTAAGAGGAAAGCAGCGAAAAGCACGAGAGAAAGGAGGACGCGCTTGCAGAGGGCTTGGCGCGGGAGTGGGGGTAGGGGGAGCGTTGCCCCAAGGGTTGCCTTGAGGTGTAGAAGGCAGCCAGGGGTTGTTAGTCGGCAGGGTGGGAGGAGCGGCGGCAGCTGCCGGTAGCGGCTCCGAGGGGGAGCTCGCCGGAGGGGGAGGCGGAAGTGGGAGGCCCCAAGCGTCGCAAGACGGCGGCGCGGTGGGAGTGGCTAAGGCATAAGATGGTGGACTAGCTCCGTCCTGTGAAAGGGCGGGGCCCAAGGCATAAGATGGCGGACTAACTCCGCCCTGTGAAAGGGCGGGGTAAAGCGCATGCGGTTTCCGGCCCAGCTTAGGGCTGACGTCATCGCCGGAGCACTTCCTCCCCTCGATGGAAGAAGAAGGAGGAAGTTCGCCATCTTGGCGAGGCTTAGTATTGCTTTGTTTTTGGGGGGCGACTTCGAGCGCGTTGTTAATTTGCTCGACTAAGGATTCTGTGTCCAAATCGTGGTCTACATTAGTATCGCTGTCTGAATCTGTAGACTGGGTTGATAGGGCCTCCTTGGATTTAATGGGGCCTCGATTAGGGGGAAGGGAGCCTTGAAGGCAGGAGCGGACGGTTATTAAGGTGGGGAGCAAGCCGGGAGGGAAGCGCTTGCTCTCATGTTCCATGGCGTTGGTGACCCAATCAATAAGGCGATCATAAGTAACAGGGTCCCAAAGATGGCAAGTGGTGAGCCATGGGTTAAAGGGCAGCAGGAGGTCCCAGTATACCTGCAGCTGCCGGACAGACACTTTACAGCGATGTGTGTCTAGGAGACCCGCCAGAGCGCGAACTTGGGGTGCTTGGCGTGCAGATAGACGATTACCCATAGCGGAGTGAGAAAAGAAAAAAGGGGGGTTGATTATAGAGTAAAGAAAATGAGGTAAACCGTGGCCGCGAGGCCGAAGGAGACGGTGAGAATAGAAGGCAGGACCCTCTAGTAGCGAGAGCAGTTTGGGGGGGGGCGGTTGCAAAGAGGCACACCGCGCTAAACAAAGAAACAAAGACACAGAGGACCACAGCAAAGTAATGGAGGGGAAGAGGGAAAGCTACTGGAGGAAGAGTGTTAGGAGGAATGGGGGGGATATAGGAAGAGAAGACGAAAGGTAGTCGGGGGCAAGAGTTAGGTTAATGCGGGAAAGGAAGAGCGGCCCGGGCGCGGAGCGGCGTGGGAGAGGCGGCCCCAGACGTGGAGCGGCGAGGGAGGGGCGGCTCCGCGGGGCGGCGAGGGAGAGGCGGCCCTTACTTTGCAGGCGAGGAGAAGGGGAGCTGGAGAGGCGTCCGGGCGAGCGGGTGGTTTTACTGGACCGCTGCGTAGAGAGGACTTTTAATTCCAGGGGCCCCACGTTGGGCGCCAGTTGCGGTCGCAGTTGACTCGTCTGGGGGGGGGTGGCGGCCGGTTGCTAAATCCTAGGCTCCCAGGATTGCTCGGAGGGTACCAGCGGCGGGGGCTCTTTCCCGGAGGCGAGGGCGAGGCGGGGGACTTGGCCAGGTCCCCGGCGGAGGCGTGCAAAGTATGGAGGGCGGCGAGAAAGGAACAGGCGGGACACGGTTCTTTTAGGGTGAAGAAACCAAGAGAGAGAGAGTTTATTAGGGGAGAGTACAAGCTTATATCGGGCGGTTTAGAGGGCGGGGTAGCTGTAGGGGTTAAAGGCTTGGATTGGTTCTGAGAGAGCACGGAGGTTGATTGAAAAGGGGCGAAAGTTGCTCCCGTAACGGTGTCCGGCAACAATGTATGCGCACCGGTGGTGATGGGAGTTGCGCTGGCAACGGGGAGTGTCCGGGCAAGATAAGGGGGTGGGGAAAAGGCGGTTCCCTCCGGCAAGCCTCCCCTAACATTGGTAATTTGGGTGAGGAAATGGGGCCTGCCTCCGGCCTCACTTTCCCAGGCCCGGGGGGCTGTAGAGGGCGCTGTCGCCCGTGCCCACTACCCTCCCCAGGGGTGGATCCGGTCCCCCAGCCCAGGCCCGCCAAGTTGAAGCACGTAATCAGTGTCCCGCAGCTATATTAGGTTACTTTCTTGGGGTAGAGTAGGAACATGTTGGAAGTAAAGTAGTTATCTTAGCTTAGTTGTCTTTTTCTTACTCCCTTGTTATGGTCTCTTTGAAATGTTCTTTTATTGTATGTTTTTTTTAATTTTTTTTAAATTTTTTTATTTTTCATACAGTTGATTTAGGAAAAAAAAAGTTTAAAAAAAAAATAAAAAAAAAAAAACAAGGAAAAAAATATGCAGAGCCCCCTTGAGTAGCTGGTGGAGAATGCAGGGGTATTGGCTTGCCCTACCTCGATGGTTGCTAACATGCCCACAGATATAGGGGACTGGTGGTTTGATGGATTGAGCCCTCTACCATGGGATTTGCCCTTGGGAAGACTGTTGCTGCAAAGGAGCTATACAAAGGAAGACTGTTGCTGCAAAGGAGCTATAATTGTGCCTAAGAGCCTCCTCCCAAATGCCTCTTTGTTGCTCAGATGTGGCCCTCTCTCTCTAGCTAAGCCCACTTGAAAGGTGAAATCACTGCCCTCCCCCCTACGTGGGATCAGACACCCAGGGGAGTGAATCTCCCTGGCAACGTGGAATATGACTCCCGGGAAGGAATGTAGACCCGGCATCGTGGGATGGAGAACACCTTCTTGACCAAAAGGGGGATGTGAAAGGAAATGAAATAAGCTTCAGTGGCAGAGAGATTCCAAAAGGAGCCGAGAGGTCTCTCTGGTGGGCACTCTTATGCACAATATAGGCAACCCTTTTTAGGTTCTAATGAATTGGGGTAGCTGGTGGTAGATACCTGAAATTATCAAACTACAACCCAGAACCCATGAATCTTGAAGACAATTGTATAAAAATGTGGCTTATGAGGGGGGACAGTGGGATTGGGGGGGCCATAGGGATCACACTCCCGTTTGTCTAGTTTGTGGATGGATGAGTGGAAAGGTGGGGGAAGGAAACAAACAAACAAACAGACAAGGGCACCCAGTGTTCTTTTTTACTTTAGTTGTTCTTTTTCACTTTAATTATTATTCTGGTTATTTTTGTGTGTGTGGTAATGAGGGTGTTGGGGATTGATTTAGGTGATGAATGTACAACTATGTAATGGTACTGTGAACAATCGAATGTATGATTTGTTTTGTATGACTGCGTGGTATGTGAATATATCTCAATAAAATGAATAGTAAAAAAAACTGTAGTAATTATACTTCTGTCAATTTCTCTGTATTTTTAAATAGATGTTGATTTTACATGCTTGCCACATAAAGGTCATCTGCCCAATCAAATGACCATCTTCACCACATTTAATATTTTTTGTCTTAGATTACACCTGGAACAGTTTTGTCACTCTGGCATGTGATGTATGTTTGCTTGGTAAATCTTTGCCAGCCATCTTAATTTTCATCTATCTCCACTGCCTTGGGAGCAGGGGCAGGATGAAAAGGGAAGATTCTTAGTGGCTTAGAAAGAAGCTCCCTTTCAATCTCACAAGGAAAGCAAAATTCCATGCCAGCAGTCCATAGTTCAGGCCTCTGGTTCTTTGATGTTGGGATACAAGGTGTGGGTGGGTGGAATCTTCTTTCTCCCTCCCTGTGTGGTCTTGTTGCTGTTTCAGAGGGCTAAGCATAATTTGGCTATTAATTATATTATATCAATTGGGACCACCTGTTCTAGAGGTGATTCTTTCTGGAGATTGGCCTATTATTTTTTTGTTGCTGTTGGTTTGTTTTTTCTGTTTTTTTTTTTTTAATTTTTAATGCAATTTTATTGAAATATACTCACATACTATACAATCACCCAAAGTGTACAACAGTTCACAGTATGATCATATAGTTATGCATTCATCACCACAATCAATTTTTGAACATTTTCATTACTCAAAAAAAAGTAAAAATAAGAAGAAAAATAAAAGTAAAAAAGAATACCCAAAACATCTCATAGCTCAACTCCCACACTATTATTCATTTACTTTTTGTCCCCATTTTTCTATTCATCTGTCTATACATTGGATAAAGGGAGTGTGAGCCACAAGGTTTTCACAATCACATGGTCACACCATATAAGCTATATAGTTACACACTTGTCTTCAAGAATCAAGGATACTGGATTGTAGTTCAACAGTTTCAGGTATTTCCTTCTAGCTATTCTAATAAACAAAAAACTGAAAAGGGATATCTATTCAATGCACAAGAGTAACCTCCAGAATGACCTCTCGACTCTATTTGAAATCTCTCAGCCACTGAAACTTTATTTTGTTTCATTTCTCTTCCCCCTTTTGGTCCAGAAGGCTTTCTCAATCCTACAGTGCCAGGTCCAGGCTCATCCCTGGGAATCACATCCCATGTTGCCAGGGAGACCTACATCCCTGGGAAGGCAGCAAGTCCATCTGCCAAGTTGGCATTAGAGAGAGAGGCCATACCTGGGCAAAAAAGAGGTTCTCTGGGGGTGACAGGCACAATTATAAATAAGGCCTATTATTTTTTGATGTCCATAGTTTCCAAAGCTGTTTAAACTTTGAATCTTTTTATGTGTTACCTTGAATTTAATATTTTCAGTGGGAGGATGAACAAAGAAGGTGACTTAGACACATCTAGTTGGCTGCATAACAACTCACAATCCCACGTGAATTTTTAGAAATACCTAAATGTTGAAAAATTTTGATGAATTCGCTTCACTCTTTTTAAGCTTGTACTACTTTTGTATAGTGCTGACTATTGTAGTTATGCATTCTTTAGGTATATATTGCGCTCCTACTGTGTGTCAGGCCCTAAGGTAGGTTCTGGGGATATCACTGTGAACAACTCGATCTCTACTCAGAGAGCTCAGGGTTTAATGTGGGAAACAGAAAAAAAATGATGATTTCAACAGTATGATTTTAAGGGTTTTGTATCAGGTTATAAAACCCACTTATTTTTTCCCGACTTAAAAATAAATTAGTATATTGATAGATATATCAGTCTATCTATCTTCCTATCTATCTATCTATCTATCTATTACCTACCTACCTATCATCTATCTAAACTATCTATATTTTTTACTTAGAAAAAACCCCACTAAGTATAATGGACATGTTTTATAGAGAAGATAATGCCCTGTATACATTAATTGTTCCTATTAGTTCTAACTTTCATAACTGGTTGACTGTGTGTTACAGAAATGTGTGAACTGGACTGGAAAGCAGAAAACCTGGGTTCAAGTTTTGGCTCTGCCATTTAGGTAAACTTTTGCCCAGGTTAGCCCAAAATATTTGAGTACAGAGGAGAGGAACCACTGTCAAAATATAATAAAGTACCCCAAATATTTTATATCTTACCTTGAATGATTTTTAAGTTACTTTTTATAACAGAGATAATACATGATGATTGCAAATAATTTCTTGAAGTCCAAAAAGTCCAAAGATGAATATAAAAATCATCTGTGTTCTTACAGCGCAGAGATAAACACTATAAAATGTTTGGTTTAGCCTTTTATTTTTGTTTATTCTTAAATATGCACCTATATAATTTAAAAACAAATTTGGGCTTATAATAATACATCTCTTTTATATTGTATTTTTTCAGTAGGTTTTATGAACATTCATGAATATTTTGAAATACCATAAATGTTTGTTACTGCAACATTTTTAATTGGCTAAAAATAGTCTTGTGCATGGTTGTACTTGATTGCCTTCCTTTTGTTTATACTCATATCGCTTCCAGTTGTTTGGTATTGTAAATGATGCCGTGATAAATATATTTGTGCATGTATTTTCTTGGAATTTAGAATGATGCCATTCCAATTAATTCCTAAAAATAGAATATGGATAGAGTAGCATAATTTAATTAAGCAGAGGCAAAAACTTTTTTTAGTTAACTCTTAAGATTTGTATATGGAAAAACCGTAATGGTACAACACAGTGCCTTCTCTTTGAGGACCCATGTTATGTTTTCTCTTGAGGAGGTTGTTTTTATTTGGTGGATGCTGTGAATAGTGTACATAAACACATCACATTAGCTACTATGAATCTTAGACCTACCCAGTTGATGGATTTCATAACATTTTGTGGATGAACCCTACTTCAGGCTTCAACTTGCTTTCCTACACAGTTAATTTTGTCTCAAGTTTCTCACATAGAGTTGCTATTGCTATAGTATGTACATTTCTTAAGTTCCCATAATTCTCTGTGGAACATGGCGAAGTATAAATGCATAAAGAAAATTACTGAATGAATGTCTTTATATTTATAAGGGAGTGAAGATTTCATCAATGATGCTTGGGAATGAGGACTTGATCAGTAATATGGCTTTCTTCACAATGCACAGACTGTCATTTATTTAGCAGCATTTTTATTGGACAATGCTTGGCATTGTCTTTAGTTTGCCTTATTATCTTTATATTTTTCAAGTTTTCAGGCAGACTTAGTAATATTAATGTCTTACTCTACTGGGATTTTGGGAAATAAATGGCATGCACTTGAGAATATGCTCTAGAAGTGTAAATAGATAAATGTGTTCATTTCTCTTTCTTTTGGTGGATTATAGGTCATAAAATATAGAAAAATGTACAAATTTTAGCAGAAAAATGTTAACTCTTCAAATGTTAGTAGTTATTGCTCAAATTGAATACTTAATGGTATCTATCAAGAGGATAATTCTGTAAAGGACAATTAGTCTCACCAGAAAACTCTTAGTGAAATTTATTTGTAGTGAAACGAACTGAAAGTATCAAATGGATTGTGTTTGA
Source organism: Choloepus didactylus (assembly GCF_015220235.1). Taxonomy (NCBI): domain Eukaryota; kingdom Metazoa; phylum Chordata; class Mammalia; order Pilosa; family Megalonychidae; genus Choloepus; species Choloepus didactylus. The sequence continues at coordinate 181,260,676 of NC_051334.1, read as the reverse complement.
CAGTTAACCTTGTTGGGAATTTGCTGATCTGAAGAACAGACAAATTATAGGTGTGGATTTAGCAGTGCTGAACAAATGCACACATCTAGCACTTTCTGAGAACAAAGTTCCCTCAGGATAAGAAGGACCACATTGATCAAATTTAAAAAATGTATGGAACAAATGAATTAACTTGAACATCTTATGTACCATATGCACATCAACTGCTAGACTCATCAGCAAATATGTTTCAATGTTTCATGTTTTGGAAGCATTACTTCTCACTGCTGCTTTCTTTATCCAAAGATGCAGGAAAAACACTTCTGACTCATTTCTTCAACCCTGAGCAGCAGCTTCCTCGACAATAAAATAGGAATTAAAAAGATCTACTTTGCCCATTTTTCTGAGTAGTCATGAAGGCAAAAATCTGACGATATGTTTTGTTCATGAATGCGATAAGACAGCCTGTTATATAGCACTTGGGAAAACATAAGTTCACAAAACGGGATATAACACCAATAAGCAATATCAGGTTTTCTTGGGGCTGGGAGAAAGTGTAGTTTAATGGGTAAATACATGGTCTCCAGGTTAATGTCCGGGCCCTGCCATATATTCTCTGAGAGAACTTGGGCCAATTGCTTAACGTCTCTGAGACTCAGGTTCCTTATCATTAAAATGAATTTAGGTACACTTACCTAGTTGAGGAGGTCATGTGGTTTAAATGATGTGACATCAGGCTTCTGCTTCTATACATAAAGCATACATGAAAATATTGAGTGTGGGAGGTAAATAGCAGGCATAACGTGTGTGTGTGTGTGTGTGATGGCTTGGAGCTATGTACTCAGAAAAACACATTCTTAAACTTAATGCGTTCCTGTGGGTGTGAACCCATTGTAAATAGGACCTTCTGTTGAGACTACTTTAGTTCAGATGTGGCCCAGCTGAATAGGTGGGCAGGGGGTCTTAATCCTATTACTGAAGGCCTTAAATGGAAAGCCACAGAGAGGGAGAGAAAACAACCCCGGGTTGCAACCAGAAGCTGTTAAGTAAATAGAACCTGGAAGAAAATGGCGTAGTCAGGAGAGGCCACCATGTGCATTGCCATGTTGCAGAAAACCCAAGAACCAAGGATGCGCAGCTAGCCAGACCCAGAATGCCACAGTCTTCTGGGAGAAAACACCGCCTTGATGAAACTTTGGTTTTGGACCTCTCCTAGCCTCAAAACTGTGAGACAATAAATTCCCCTTGTTTAAGCCAACAGATTGCATGGCATTTGTTTTAGCAGCCAGGAAACTTAAACCGGGGTCAGGGAGGAGTCTCAGAACATTAAATACACACACACACACACACACACACACACACACACACACACACACATATGCAATAGCTCTAATTATAACTTTCCTGAGGAGCAGAGAGTTGATTTAATCCTCAATTCAAGGCAAATGATCAAATGAAAGTCCTTCTCTTATTCTCTTCTATTTTTTCCCTTTGTTCCTGATTCCCACACCTATTCCTCCATAGGAGCACTCATTTAAAACCGTTTGATGTGTTTATTTTACATGTTTTAAAATTTATATAAGAGAGAGCGCAGCCAGAAGCTGAAAGCCAATGGAACCCAGAAGAGAGTGGAGAAGCCAGGAGAGCCACCATGTATATTGCCATGTGACAGAAAAGCCAAGGACAAAGGATCATCAGCAGCCAGTCCCAGAATGCTACAGTCTTCTGGGAGAATGAATCACCTTGATGATGTCTTGATTTTGGACTTCACCAGGGCTCAAAATAGATCCAAACTGAAGGAGTAATCCCTATCTGGACCACACCATTCTTATGTCAAAGGGGAAGAAAGAAAGAGTAAACATGGAATAGCTAGTTAAGCTTCTGTTCAGACATGGTGTACATCATGCCCACTCATTTTCCATTGGCTGAAGCAAGTCAGATGGACAAGCCCAAATCAATGGGGTAGGAATGAATACTTCTGTCATGGGATGTACTGCGAGTCACTTGGCCACAGGTGAGGACATACAGTCTTGTACACAGGGGTCAGGAAACTACAGCCCATAGGCCAAATCTAGCCCATGGACAGATTCTAGTACTTAGGCAAAAAATGTTTTTTACATGTTTAAAGGATTGCAAGGATAAAAAAGAGAAGCCAGAAGAGGATGATAAGGGATAGAGACAATATGTACCCTGCAAAGACTAAAACATTTCCTGTCTGTTCCTACACAGAAAAAGTTTGCTGATCTCTACTCTTACATGAAGTGAGAATGAATAACTGGGAGCAATGAAAATCTGCTCTTCAACACTTTCCTTAGAGTGGGGTCAATGGTTGAGCTACTTGATTTCATGGTGCTTCTTGCTTGGTTTAAAATCTATAACATTTTTTAATTCAATTTTATTGAGATATATTCACATACTATGCAGTCATACAAAGAGTACATTCAATTGTTCACAGTATCATTATATAGTTGTGCATTCATCATCAAAATTAATTTTTGAACGTTTTCATTACCACACACACAAAAATAATAAGAATAAAAATCAAAGTGAAAAAGAAAAAAAATTATATAAATGGTATCATGCTATGAATCTTGTCCTGTTTCTATTTTTTTTTTAATTCAACACTATATTTTTGAGATCTATCCGTGTTGACATATGTGCACATAAGTTTATCGCTTCAAAGTGCTGTATTGCAATCCATTGTGTGTCTGCTCACACTTCCCTCATCTGTGCTCGGGTGATAAGACACTTAGGTTCACTAATACCCCACTATTACAATCAACACAGTGATAAACATCCTCATATATGTCCCCTAATGAGCATATGTGAAAGGTGTGAAAGACTATCTGGGATATACAACCAGGAATGGCATGGCTTAGGCATTTGGCACCTGCACACTTAATTTCACCAAACACTGCCTACTTGTTCTCCAGCATGGCTTTCCAAGCTTACGTTCTCCCAGCATGGCATGATGATTTTCATTTCCCCACATGCTCCCCAATTCACAAGATCCTTCTTTTCATTTTGGCCAATCTGTAGGTGTAAAGTGGTATCTCATAGTTCTGATGATTTTCTCTCTGGTTGAGTGCCTTTCCATATATCTGTTAGCCATTCTGTTGTTCCCATCTGGGAATTGTCCTCTATATTCCTTTCCCATTTTTCTATTAGGTTTAATGTCTTTCTCTTGTTAATTTGTACCAGTTCCCTGTATACTTTAAATATTAATCTCTTGTCAGTTACTTAGACTGCAAACATCTTTCAGTCTGTCATCCATCTGGTAAATTTGCCATTGATTCTTGTCATTGTCCAGAAATCCTTCATTTTGATATAGTTAAATGAAGTTTTTATTTTTAAACATTATGGCTTGTGGATTTTGGCTCTTGTATAAGAAGACTTTCTCCATATTAAAATAAAAAACAAAAAGTCACTTCTATTAACTTCCCTTTCACATCAGGGCCATTAGTTTACCATTTTTGTATTTGAAAAGAGATAGGGATCTAACTTTATATTTTTCCATGTTATGGGTCAGTGTTCTAAATATCATATACTAAGCATCCTTTTCCTACTGATTTGAGGTGTCACTTTTTCTTTTTAATTCAGTTTTATTGAAATACATTCACACACCATACAGTCATCCATGGTATACAATCAACTGTCCACAGTATGATCACATAGTTATGCGTTCATCACCACAATCTATCTCCGAACATTTTCCTTACATCAGAAAGAATCAGAACAAGAGTAAAAAATAAAAGTGAAAAAAGAACACCCAAAATAAAAGTGAAAAAAGAACACCCAAGGTGTCACCTTTTTCATGTATCTGCTTCTGAGCTCTCTTTTCTCTCCCATTATTATTATTTTTTCAATCTGTGCCAAGAATACACCATATTTATTACTGTGCCATAGCGATACTAAAACTAATAATAGCTGATACAGGTAACATTCTAAGCATTCTTCCTATATTACCTCATTTAATTCTCACAACAGCTCTAGGAAGTAGGTAGTATTATCCCTAAGTTTTTGTTTTTTTTTTTCATTATGGATGTTAATTCACCTCCTAAGGGTGGGGGTGAGGAGAGATGTTTGAGGATACAGGGAAAGGTGGAAATGGTGTTTATGGCAGTGAAGGCAGCTGACCAATAAGAGAGCAGGAGGAGTGTGGAAAGTGGGTTAGAGAGACACTGAGATGATAAAGTGAGGCACATTAGCACAGTCTCCCAAGCCGGCTTGGCAGGCAGGAACAGCTGCAGTGAGCAAATCTCACTACATTGCTCTCTTGGTTGGGAATGGGAGTGGGAGATGCCCCTCTTGCTGGGAATTCCACTGCCGGTTTAGCAGAATTCCCAGGCCTTCTTTTCCATGCTCCTGTGCCTGATAGTTTGATGAACGAAGTAGTTTTGTGCTTGATTTTTGCCTTCTGACTCTCTTTTGAAGAAAATGTATTTAAAAGCACCCAATTCTGGCTGTATTGCTGCTGGTAGAGCCACTTATTCTGTTCCTGTCATATTCCCTTCTAACCATGAACAAAGAAGTTTATAAACCTAAAGATAAGGAAAAGTTCCACAAACATGGTGACCCATAACATTTAGGAATGGGGTGGAGTGTGATATGGGTAAAAGGTAGGCATTGGGTAGGAAGGGATAAGAATAACTAACTAAATATATATCCTGATTTGCAACAGGTCTTGAAAATTAAAATACAAAGCAACATACAGTCATATAGAATGTATTGATAAGTAAAAAGGAAGAAAACAAAACTCAAACACAATCTCATCAGGTAATAATGACTGCAAAAAATTTTATGTCTAACCAACTTTTTCCTTTGCACTTGTGTTTATATACCTATTATTTTCAAACTGCATTTAACATCTTTTCAATGTCCAACAAATACATTTCCATATATATACATATAATAATATTTTATGACTGAATGTTATGATATTAAGATATATCATTATTTATCTAATCATGTGTTGTTAAGATTTATAAATTGATCCATTTTTTAAAGTTATAAATTAATTTGATGAGCATCCTCTTAGCATATCCACTTGTTTATATTTTAGTTTTTCCTTAGGATTAATAGAAAGGGAACTGTTGGGTTAAAGGATATGCACAATTTTAATGCTTTTTATACATATTGTAAAATGGCGTTCTAGAAAATCTGTAACAATTTAAGACTCCTATCAGTAGACTGTGAGATTGACTATCCTCCCAGACAAAAGTTAGATTTTAAAGATTTAAAACTGTTAATTTGAAAACAGAAAACTGATGTCTCATTCCTAAAATTATATTTCTTTCATTATTTTTTATAGGAGAAGTGAGTTTACAGAACAATCATGCCTAAAATAGAGGAGTCCTATATACCACCCTATTATTGACAGATTGCATTCGTGTGGTACATTTATTACAACTGATGAAAGCTCGGTTTTGTAAGTGTAATATTAACTATAGTCCATGGTTTAATTTAGTGCTCACTATTTGTGTTTTGCAGTTCCATGGATTTTTTAAAATTTCCCCTTTTAACCACATTCAGATAAATAATTGTGTTGCTAATTAAATTCACAATATTGTGCTACCATCACCACCATCCATGACAAAACATTTCCATTGTCCCAAATAGAAACTCTACATTTAAGCCTTAATTCCCTATTCCCTACCCCCACTCCATTCCCTGGGTAACCTATATTCTAGATTCCAACTCTATGAGTTTGCTTATTCTAATTATTTCATAGCAGTGAGATCATAAAATATTTGTCCTTTTGTGCCTGGCATATTTCATTAAACATGCTGTCTTCAAGGTTCATTCATGTTATCGCATGTATCAGAATTTCATTAATTTTTACTGCTGAATAATATTTCATTGTGGGTACATGCTGCATTTTGTTTATCGATTCATCAGTTGATGGACACCTGGGTTGCTGCCATCTTTTGACAATTGTGAAGAATGCCACTATAAACATCAGTGTGCAAATATCTGTTCAAGTTCATGCTTTAAATTCTTTGGGGTATATGCCTAGAAGTGGGATTGCCAGGTCACATGGTAATTCCAAACTTAACTTTAACTTTCTGAGGAACTGTCAAATTGCCTTCAATAGCGGCTCACCATTTTACATTCCCACCAAGAGTCAATGAGCGTTCCTATTTCTCCTCATCCTTTCCAACACTTATAATTTTCTGGGTTTTTTTTTTTTTTTTTTTGAGGACATTCCAGTGGGAAGGAAATGATATCTCACTGTGGTTTTGGTTTGCTTTTCCCTAATGGCTAATGATGATGAACATCTTTTCATGTGCTTTTGTCTATCTGCTATGGAGAAATATATATTCAAGTCTTTTGCCCATTTTTTATTTGGGTTGTTTTTGTTCTTGAGTTGAAGGCTTTCTTTGTACATCCTGGATATTAACCCTTATTGGATATGTGGTTTCCAAATATATTCCCTCATTGTGTAGGGTCTCATTTTACTTTCATGATAAAGTTCTTTGATGCACAAAAGTTTTTTTTTTTTTGTTTTTTTTTTTTTTTAAATTTGATGAGGTGCCATTTTTCTATTTTTTCTTTTCCTGCTTGTGTGTTGGGGCTAAGAAACTGTGGTCTAATATGGGGTCCTGAATGCTTCCCTATGTTTTCTTCTAGGAGTTTTATAGTTTTGGCTCTTACATTCCAGTCTTGATCCGTTTAGAATTGATGTTTGGATATGGTGTGAGGTAGGGTTCCACCTTTATTCTTTTGCAAATGGAGATCCAGTTTTCCCAGCACCATTTGTTGAAGACTATTCTTTCCTTATTCAGTGGTCTTTTTCCCCTTATCAAAAATCAGTTGGCCATAATATGAGAGTTGATTACTGAGCTCTCAATTCTATTTCATTGGTCTGTCCTTGTGCCAGTACCATGCTGTTTTGACTACTGTGACTTTGTAATAAATTTTACAATCAGGAAGTGATGAGTCCCCCAATTTTGTTCTTTTTCAAGGTGGCTTTGGCTATTCAGGGCCCCTTATCTTTCCAAATAAATTTTATGATTGGCTTTTTCATTTCTGCAAAGAAAGTTTTTGAAATTTCTATTGGGATTGCATTGATTCTGTAAATCCCTGTGGATGGAATTGACATCTTCATGATATTTAGTCTTCCACTCCATGAACACAGAATGTATTTCCATTTATTTTAGTCTTTGTTTTGTAGTTTTCTGTGTGCAAGTCCTTTACATTCTTAGCGAGATTTATTCCTAGATACTTTATTCTTTTAGTTGCTATTGTAAATGGAATTTTTTTCTTGATTTCTTTCTCTGCTTTTTCATTACTAGTGTATAGAAGCACTACTGATTTGGGGGCATTGTTCTTGTACCCTATCACTTTGTGGAATTAATTTTTTGACTCTAGGAACTTTGTTGTGGATTTTTCAGTATATTCTATATATAGGATCCTGTCATCTGCAAACAGGGAAAGCTTTACTGCTTCCTTTCCAATTTGGATGCCTTATTTCATTTTTTACCTAATTGCTCTGGCTAGAACTTCCAGTATAATGTAGAATAACAGTGGTAACATTGGGCATCCTTGTCTTGTTCCTGATCTCAGAGGGAAAGTTTACAGTCTTTCACCATTAAGTATGATGTTAGCTGTTGGTTTTGCATAAATGCCCTTTATCATGTTGAGGAAGTTTCCTTCTATTCCTAGTGCTCTAAAGTGTTTTTATCAAGAAGAGTGCTGGATTTTGTCACCTTTTCTGCATCAATTGATATGATCATGTGTTTTTCCCCTTCATTTTGTTAATGTGGTGTATTACATTAATTGATTTTCTTATGTTGAACTACTACCCTTGCATACTTGGGATAAATCCCACTTGATCACGGTGTATAATTCTGTTAATATGCTATTGGATTTGGTTTGCTATTATGCTTTTGAAAATTTTGCATCTATATTCATAAAAGATATTGGTTGGTAATTTTCTTTTTTTATGGTCCATTTATCTGGCTTTGGTATGAGGGCGATATTGGCCTCCTGGAAAGAATTAGGTAGTGTTCCCACATCTTCAATCTTTTGGAAGAGTTTGAGGAAGATTTGTGTTATTTCTTCCTGGAATGTTTGGTAAAATCCCTGTGAAGCCACCTGGTCCTGGACTTTTATTTGTTGGGATGTTTCTGATTACTCATTCAATCTCTTTAGTAGTTATTGGTTTTTTTGAGATCTTCTATTCCTCTTGTATCAGTCTAGGTAGTTTTTGTGTTGCTAGGAATTTGTCCATTTCGTCTAGGTTATCCAATTTGTTAGCATACAGTTGTTTATAATATCCTCTTATAAACCTTTTTATTTCTGTAAGGTCAGTAGTAATGCCCCCCCCCCCATTTCTGATATTTATTTGTGTTTTTTCTCTTTTTATTTTGTCAGTCCAGCCACGGGTTTGCCAATTTTATTGATCTTCTTAAAGAACCAACTTTTGTTTATGTTAGTCTCTCTATTGTTTTTTTTTTTTTCTCTATTTCATTTATGCCTGCTCTAATCTGTGTTACTTCCTTCCTTCTGCTCACTTTTATTTAGGTTGCTCTTCTTTTCTTAGTTCTTCAAATTTTGAGTTTAGATCTCTGATTTCAAATATTTCTTCTTTTTTCCATAAGCATTTAGAGCTACAAATTTCCTTCTCAACACTGCCATTGCTGCATCCTGTAAGTTTTGGTATGTTGTGTTTTGATTTTTATTTGCCTCAAGTTATTTCCTAATTTCTCTTCAGATTTCCTCTTTAACCCATTGGTTGTTTAAGAGTATGTTGTTTAATTTCCACATATTTGTGAATTTTCCATTTCTCCCCCTTATTTTGATTTCTAGTTTCATTTCATTGTGGTCATAGAAGATACATTGTAAGATTTCAATATTTTTGAAATTATTGAAACTTGTTTTGGGATGTAAGATATGGTCTATCCTAGAGAATGGTCCATGTGCACTTGAGAAGAATGTGCATTCTGTTGTTTGGGGGTGAAGTATTATATATGTGTCTGTTAGGTCTAGTTAGTTTATAGTATTGTTCAGGTCTTATGTTTCCTTATTTATCTTCCATCCAGATGTTTTATCCATTATTGAAAGTGGTGTATTAATGCATTCTACTATAATGCAGAACGGTCCAGTTCTCTCTTCAAATATGTGTTTGCTTCATATATTTTGGGGCTCTGTTTTTAGGTGCATATATATTTATGATTGTTACATCTTTTTGTTCAAGTGACCCCTTTGTCAGTATACAGTGACCTTTTTTGCTCCTTGTAACTGTTTTTGACTTAGAGTCTATTTTATTTGATATTAGTATGTCTACCCCAGCTCTCTTTTGGTTACTACTTGCATGGTATTTTTTCCCCAAGCTTTCACTTTCCACTTACTTATGTCTTTGAATTTTAAGTGAGTCTTTTGCAGACAGCATATAGTTGGGTCATTCTTTTTAATCCATTATGCCAATCTCTGCCTTTTGACTGGAGAGTTTAATAGATTTACATTTAAAGTCACTAAGGACTTTCTTCTGCCATTTTTCTATTTAGTCTTTGTACATTTTATTTTTTTTGTCCCTCAATAATTCTGTTAATGCTTACTTTCATATGTATCTGAATTTTTGTATTGTACCATATTGAGTACCTTTTCATTTCAATCTGGATATACTTTTCATACATTTCCTTGTATTTATCATGGGATTAAAATTTAACATCATGTATGTATAACAATCGTATTTGATTTCCTACCAACTTGACTTTAATAGCATACACATACACTGTTCTTATACACCTCTGTCCCCCCACCTTTTCTTGTACTTGTTACAAATTATAATTTATACATCATATGTTCAGAACCATAGATTTATTATTACACTTTATCCATTTGCATTTTGGCACCATAATTTACTCTCCTGCTCTTCCCTGAATGCTGTACAATTGTTCTTCTGGCCTCTGGAGTTTCAAAATAGTTGTTTCAGACAGTTCCTGCCTATTTGATAGTTGCTCTGATAGAGTCCGTACTCCTGGAGGTTCCTACTCTGCCATCTTCTTACAATCCTCCTATCCTTATTTTTTGAGATGGGAAAACTGAGGCACAGAGAGGTTAAGTAATTTTTACATGGTCACAAACCTGGAACTGGTGGAGATTTAAACCCAGGTAGTCTGGTTCAAGAGTCAGTGCTGTTAACCACTTATATTGACTTGCTTTTCCAGTACATCTTAATTCTAGTAGATATTAGTATAGAATAGTTACAGGGCAGCATAGGTAATTATGCTTAATATGGGACTAGTATAGAAAAATAAATAAATATGTTTGTCAATTCCTCCATAAATTCTCCTGGTATTCTCATTAGAATTATACTGAATTTATTGATTATTTCAGGGAGAGTTGGCATAGTTAAAATGTCAGCTCATCAAATCCAGGAATATTGCATATTTCTATATTTGTTCATTTCTTTTTATAAGTTTTCATCAGAGTTTTACAATTTTCTGCAGAAGGTTTTTGTGAAGTCATTATAAGGTTAATTCTTAGATACCTTGTAACCTCTATCACTATTATGGATTACTTGCTTATATTTGTTTATTATTCTGTTGCAAAGGAAAATGATTGATTTGTATCAGTTAATCTTGTATCTGGTAAAATTGTGGAAATCTCTTTTTAGTTCTAATAAGTTGTCTCCTTATTGGGTGGTGATTCTATGTAAATCATCCTATCATGGTAAATTATGACAGTTGCGTATCTTCATTTCAACTCCATACACATCTCATTCTGTTATTTATCAGGTTGTGATGAAAGAAACTGTACTGCTATGTTTAAAAGGAGCATTGAGAGTGAGCACCCAGATCCTAATGGTAGTGTCTGGTAATTTCTCTATTATATAAAAGCTTTACTGTAGGATATTGGGAGAGGTTTTTGTAATAACCACCTTGACAAAGTCCTCTTTTTTTTTTATTTTCTTAGTTCTTGTTTTCATACCAAGGTGCTGAATTTTACCAAATACTACTTTTTGCATTAATTGAAATAATCATCCAGTTTTTTTTCCTTTAGTCCATGAATGTGGTGAATTACATGGACAGATTTACTAATATTAAAACATTCCTGCAAGTCTAGATTAAATCTACTTTATTAATTTTTGACATACCATCAGATTCTGTTAAGTGATATTTTATTTAAATTATGCCTATATTCATTAGTAAAATGGCACTGTAATTTTCTGTTTTATGTGTTGCCCTCATGCAATTTTGTAATCATGCTTATGGTATCCTCATAAAATGAGATTATAGCTATGCCTATTTTTCCAATTTCTTCAATAATTTGTATACAACAGTGATTATCAGTTCCTAGAAATTTGGTAGAACTTACTTATAAAGTAATTTACACAGGACCATTTTTAATGAAAAATGTATAGAATTGAAATGCACATATATTGAGTATATAAGTTGATAAGTTTTGACAAATGCATCCTCTCATGTAACAAATACCCAACTGAGAAATTGAGCATTTCCATCACTTGAAAAGATTCCTCATGCCTCCTTCCAATTAATTGCCATCTTCCACATGAAATAAACATTCTGATAGCTATTTCTATAAATTAGCTGTATATATTAATGAACTTCATATAAATGGAATCATGCAGCAGGTAGTCTTTTATGTCTGTCTTCATACAATACATACACTCACCATTATTTTATTGGCATTCATTCATTCATATGTATATCAGTAGTTCAATTTTTATATTGATAAGTATCCCATTGTATGAATATACCACAGTTTGTTTTTATATTCTTCTGCTAAAGGATATTTGAGTATTCCCCACAAGTTTTGGCTATTTTGAAAAAAAAGCTACTATAAATATTCCCCTGAAACTTTTTTAAAGACATATATTTTCTTTTATATTGGGTAAAAAATTCAGAGTAAAATCACCGGTTCACAGGATAGGTGTGTTTATCTTTGTAAGAACCATCAAGTCAAAAGTTGTGAGTGATAAATATTACATTGGACAAGTCGCTTTGCATTTTGGAACTTCATTTTCCTCAGCTGTACAATAATCAAAGTATACCAGAGCTACAATTTTGATTCTAAATTTTTTCTTCTATTTTTATTAGAGAAGTTGTGAGTTTATGAAAGAATTATGCATAAAATACAGGATTCCAGTATATCACCTCACACCAACACTTGCACTGGAGTGGAACAGTTGTTACTACTGATGATAGCACTTTTTAAAATAATTGTACTTTTTTAAAAACAGTAGTTACCTTTATTACAATTGATGAAATATTATTAAAATAGATCAATCTATCATCCATTGTTTACATTAGGTATATTTTCCCATATACCACTCTATTATTACTCTTGTCATACATTTGTTATAACCCATTAAAGAACATTCTTATACTTGTACTATTAACTATAGTACATCATCTAAAATAGGGTTCACTGTGCTGTACAGTCCTATATTTTATCTTTTAATTTTTATTCTAGTAATATATATGACCTAAAGTTTACTCTTTTAACCAGATTCACCTATATAGTTCAGTGCTGTTGATTACACACACAATAATGTCCTTCCATAACAACGATCCATTTCTATAGTTTGCCACCAACCTAAATGGAAATTCTGTACAAGTTAAGCATCAAGTCCCCATTCTCTGACTGCAATCTATTGTCTGGTAATCTATATTCTAGATTCTAACTCTATAAGTTTACTAAAATAATTTGTTCATAACAGTAGAACAATACAGTGTTTGTCTTTTTGTGTCTGACTTTTTTCACTCCACATAATTCTCTCAAGGTTCATCCATGTTGTGGCATGCATCAGGACTTCATTCCTTTTACAGCTGAATAATATTCTATCATATCTATATACCACATTTTGTTTATCCATTCTTCGGTTGATGGACACTTGGGTTGCTTTCATCTTTCGGCAACTGTGAATAATTCCATTATGAACATCAGTGTGCAAATGACTCTTCACATCCCTGCTTTTGGTTATTCTGGGTATATACCTAGTAGTGGGATTAATGGATCATATGGCAATTCTATGCTTAGCTTCCTGAGCAACTGCCAGACTGTCTTCCAGAGTGGCTGCACCATTTTACATTCCCACCAGTGATGAAAGAGTGTTACTTTTTCTCCACATCTTCATCAACACTTGTAGTTTTCTGTTTTTCTTTTTAATAGTGGCCATTCTAGTGAGTATGAAATTATATCTCATTGTGGTTTTGATTTTCATTTCCCTAATAGCTAGTGATGTTGAGCATCTTTTCATATCCTTTGTAGCCATTTGTATTTCCTTTTTGGAGGAATGTTTATTCAATTCTTTGGCCTATTTTCCAATTGGGTGTTGTGTTTTTCTTGTCAAGTTGTAGGATTTCTTTGAATATTTTGGATATTACTCTCTTATAAGATACATGGTTTCAAAATATTTCTCCTGTAGTATAGGTTGTGTTTTCACTTTCATGATAAAGTCCTTGATGCACACAAGTTTTTAATTTTGATTAAGTCCCATTTATCTTTTTTTCTTTCATTGCTTGTACTTTGGGTGTAAAGGCTAAAAAACCATTGCATAACACAAGGTCCTAAAGATGCTTCCCTACGTTTTCTATCAGGAGATTTATAGTTTTCATTTTTATATTTAGGTCTTTGATCCATTTTGAGTTAATTGTGGTATATGGTATGATATGGGGGTCCTCTCTCATTGTTTTGTATATGGATATCCAGTTCTCCTAGCATCATTCGTTGAAGAGATGATTCTGTCCCAACGAGTGGAGTTGGCAGCCTTGTCAAATATAAATTGGCCATAGATGTCAGGGTCTACTTCTGAATTCTCAGTTCGATTCCATTTTTCAATGTCTCTGTATGCTAGTACCATGCTGTTTTGACCACTGTAGCTTTGTAATATGTTTAAAGTCAGGAAGTGTGAGCCTTCCAACTTCATTCTTTCTCAAGATGGTTTTGGCTATTGGGGCCCCTTACCCTTCCAAATAATCACATTCCATAAGATATTTAGTTGACTCTTGCATTTTTGCAAAGTAGGCTATTGGAATTCTGATTTGGATTGCATTGAATCTGTAAATCAGTTTGGGTACAATTGACACCTTAATGATATTTAGTCTTCCAATCCATGAACACAGAATATCCTTCCATTTATTTAGGTTTTTTTTTTTTTAATGTCTTGTAGCAATGTTTGTAGCTGTGTACATATGAGTCTTTTACAACCTTGGTTAACATTATTTTCTAGATACTTGATTCATTTAGTTGCTATCTATTATTTTAAACTGTTTTATAAGGATAGTTTTAATTCTTCTTAATTTTTTGATAGAGTTCATCAGTGAAATCTGTGACTGCAATTTTCTTTGTGGGAAGTTTTTTTATTATGAATTCTATTTCTTTCATAATTATAGGGCTAGTCGATTTTCTATATCTTATAGTGTGAGTATTAGTAAGTTAGGATTTTTATGGAATTTGTCCATTTTTTAAGTTGCTTCAGTTTGTTGACCTCAAATTGTTCATAATAATATTCCTTAATTATTTATAATGATATCCCTTATCTCATTCCTAAGAGTCACAGTTTTGGTGCTGCTTGTCTCCTATTCATCAGTCTTTCCAGGGATTTATAAATTTTATTATTTTAAAAATAACTAACATTTGGTTTTATTATTTTTCTCTATTATTTCAATCTCTTATTTATTTTATTGATTTCTGCTATTTTCTTTATTTTTTTTTCCCTAAAGTTTACCCTCTTTGGGTTCAATTTGCTTTTCTTTTTATAGCTTCATAAGGTTTAGATAATTGATTTTAAACCTTTCTTCTTTTATAATACAGGCATTTAAAGCTATACTTTGCTCTCTAAGCACTGTTTTAGCTGCATACCTCAAATTTTGATAGGTTGTATTTTCATTATTGTTCAGTTAATAATGTTTTAAAATATATCTTGCAATTTTTTTGATCCATGGATTATTTAGAAGTGTGTTGTTATATTTGGAGATTTACTAAATATCTTATGGATACTGAGTTCTAATTTAATTCCACTGCAGACAAAAACATACTCTGAAAAATGTCAGTCTTTTAAAAAGTATCAATACTTATTTTATGGCTCAGCATATGAACTGCCTCAATGTCATTCCAAGTGCAACTGAAAAGAATATGTATTCTGTAGCTGTTGGATGTCATGTTCAATACATGTAAATTATGTCAAGTTGTTTATATCTTCTATATACTTACTGTTAATTTCTAGTTTTTCTATCTTTTACTGAGAAAGATGTGTTAAAAAATCTCCAACTATGATTGTGGAATTGTCTATTTCTCTGTTCAATTCTGTCAGTTACTGTTTTATGCTCTGTGAAGTTCCATTATTAAGTGCATTCTCATTTAAGATTATGTATTCTATATATGCGCTGACCTCTTTATCATTGGGAAATGTCCTTTTTACTTCTGGTAATACATGTTTCTTTGAATCTAATTTATTATTAGTAGGGGCACTACCCCTTTCTTATATTTACTGTTTTAGCATGATGTACCTATTTCCATCTTTTTAATTTTTAATGTCAACGTGTGTGTGTGTGTGTGTGTGTGTGTGTTTAAGATAGTATATAGCTGGGTCTTCCTTTTCCATTTATTCTAGATAGCTGTCTTTTTAAATAAAAGGTTTGATTCTTTAGATTTTTGCTATGATTGGCTATAAAATAGGCATCCTGTTACTTGTTTTCTAGTGTTCTGTGCTCTCTTCATTTCTCTATGCTTCCTTTACTGCCTTTGTTTGGGTTAATTTAATATTTTAGTTCTCTATTGGATTTTTAACTGTACTTCTTTATATTCATTTTTAGTGATTTCTCTTGAAATTGCCATATGCTTCCTTAAATTATCACAATTTGCTTAGAGTTAATATTGTACCACTTTATATATGTCAGAAATATATACCAATAAAATTCCATTTATCTTCTCCCACTTCATTGTTCTATTGCTGTTATATTTTTTAAGCCTATATATGTAATAAACTCCACAATAGCATGAATTCCTTTTACATAATTACTTGTCTTTCAAAGAAATTAAGAGAAAGAAAAAAGTAGTCTTTTATATTTACCCTAAACTTACCATTTCTCTTCTTCTTCATGCCTTCCTGTCGATCTAAGTGCTGCTTCCCTGCAGCCTAAACAATTTCCTTTAGTATTTCTTTTGGTTCAGTCCTATTACCAACTTTTCTCTCAGCTTTTGCTTATCTGTAAATGTTTTTATTTTGTCCTAATTTTTGAAGGACATTGTTAATGGATATGCAATTTTATCTTGAAAGATTTTTTTTTCTTTCAAGATTTTAAATATATTGTTACATTGTCTTCTGTCCTCTTTTTCCTGATGAGAAGTAAGTCTTCATTTTATCATTGTTCCTAGATGTGTAATGTGTTCTTTTTTTTTTCTGGTAGCTTTTAATATTTGCTTTTTGTCTTTGCTTTTTAGCAGTTTTACTAGGATGTATGTAGGTGTGATTTTTGGTTTACTTTTCCAGCTTGGAATTGACTGAGCTTTTTGGATCTCTATATGGATAAATCTCATTCCTTTTCCATTTCTGATAGTGTACTTTTCATTTCTTATTTGCTTTTTGTTCTTTTTTAGAATTTTCATTTCTCTGTCAAAAGTCACAATCC
This sequence comes from Choloepus didactylus, assembly GCF_015220235.1. Lineage (NCBI taxonomy): Eukaryota > Metazoa > Chordata > Mammalia > Pilosa > Megalonychidae > Choloepus > Choloepus didactylus. Next base: position 181,244,096 of record NC_051334.1, on the reverse strand, counting down.
ATTATCTCATTGTGATTAACTTTTCCTTTATATCGTTAATAATAATTGCTTTAATAACCTTTGGTTTCTATTCCCAACAGCCATGCTGTATCAGTGTCTATATTTTTTAGCTGTTTTTACTTTCTTTCATTTTAATTATGGGTCAGATTTTCCTTCTTCACATATCAAGTAATTTTGATTGTCAGGTGTATTTTATGGATGATATGTTGTAAGGTGATTGGATTGTGGCATCTTCTTTAAAGGATGCTGGGTTTTGTTCTGGCAGGCAGTTAAATTGTATTTGAATTGTATGCTGGAGCCTTTCAGTCTTGTCAAGCTTGGTGTTTTGCACTGTTAGGGTATGTATATTTTTATTTTCAACTTAGTCCTTGCATATGTTCATCTGCCTGGGCCAGAAATACAATGTCACCCAGACCTGCCCAGTATCTGTTTCAGCTCTCAGCTCCATGGTAGGCAATCTCTCCTAGACCTTGTGGAGCCCTTGCCCAGCACAAGTACATTCCATCCCTGAGCCAAGGGCTCATGGTAAGTCCCCACTCACACTTAGGGGGCATCCTCTCTTGAACAGCTCCCCATTTTCCAGGACCCTGCCACAAGAATTCTAGCTACTTCACTCTGTTTTCTGCCTATACTCACTCCCTTGGATAGCTCATCCATTTTCATGGCATATAATCTTTTCATACACTAATTACTCCCCAATTTGTATTGCCAGCTAAGACCTACCCTTTTGCATCAATTGTCTGCTCAACAGCTCTGTTTGTATGTCTAATAGCTATTGCATACTTAATATGTCACAAACTGAACTTTCTCTCCATAAGCTTCTCCTCCCACACTCTTTCCTAACTCAGTATATCACATCTCTGTGCTCCCAGTTATTCAGGCAAAAAGCCTTGATGTTGCTCTCTCATACCATGGATTCAGTTCCTAAGCAAATCTGGTTGCTTATGCCTTCAAAATATTTACAAAATATGGCCACTTCCCACCACCCCCGTAGCAACCACGCTGGTAGAAACTACCATCATTTTTCTACTAGATTGTTGAAAGAGCCTTGTAATAAGTCTCCCTAATTCTATCTGTTTTTCCCTCCAGTCTATTTCCAAATAGAAGCCAGAATGATCCTGTTAAAATGTAAGTTGTCATGTTTCTTCTCTGCTTAAAACCCTCCAAGAGCTTCCCATCTTACCCATAGGAAGAATTAAAATCTTTATCATGGCTTACAAGGCCCTATCTGATCTGCCCCTACCTCTGCTTTTCTCTTTTTTCTCCTATTTTCACCCTTCCTCACTCTGCTACAGTCTCACTGGAGACGGGACATATTTCCAAACATGTCAGGTATGCTTCAGAGTCTTTAGCTTGTTGTTGCCTCAGCCTAGAATGGCATTTTCCCTGGGATATCTGAATAGCTCAGTGCCTCACTTTGTTCAGATCCTTATTCACGTCACTTTCTTGGCATAGTCTTCCTTGATTGTTTTATCTAAAATTGCATCCACTACTCACCTATCCTTCCTTCTTTTCTTTTTCTCATAAGCACTATTTATCATGTAATATGCTATTGATTTTCCTTATTTATATTGTTTATTAATGGCTCCCTGTGCTAGAATATAATTTCCATAAAAGTGGGACAGATTTTTGTCTTTTTGGTTACAGTTGCTTTCCAATGCCTAGCACAGTGCCTGGCACTGAAGAAATACTTGTGAAATGAATCAGGGAGTTCTTCCAGTTGCAGCCAGGCTTGAGGGCTGCCCTGGTGTTAACTTGCTAAGCCCCTGCTGGTGCTTTGTTTTTTTTTCTGCTTCTCAGTGACAATGGAGCAGGCAAAGATTCACCTATGGCAGGGGTGAAGGGGTGAGGAATAATATAGTTTATAAGCTTTACAATGACTTATTCCCAGTCTGTACACCTGGCTCTCACCAGCTCTATGCTGCTATTTTTGTCACCACTTCCTCCACTGAAATACAACATTTTGGCTCTCCAGATTTCTCTCACTATTTTTAGTTAGTTTTTCAGTCCCATTAACCCATCTTTGCCTCTGAGGCATTCTGAGTGTTGGATTTGTGGCAGTAGATTAACAGCCTTGTCAGAAACTGGAGCTAGATGCATGCTTCAACATTCAACATATATATATATATATATATATATATATATATATATATATATATATGAAATTTTCCTAAATAAACTTTTTACTTCAGTTTAAGATGTATAGAAATATTTGAAGATAGTACAGTGAGTTCTAATATACTCTGTACCCAGTGTCCTCTATTATTGACATCTTACATTAGTATGGTACATTTGGGACAATTAGTGAAGCAATACTGATACATTATATAATAGTATAGACTTTTTAATTATATTTTATTCAGATTTTTTTGGTTTTTCACATAGATCCTTTTTCAGTTCCAGGATCCCATTCAGCATACCATATTGCATTTACTAATCATGCCTCTTGAGGCTTCTCTTAACTGTAACAGTTTTTCTAACTTTCCTTGTTTTTGATGGCTTTGACAATTATTGAAGAGGACTGGTCAGGTATTTTGCAAGATGGCCCTTAATTGGGACTTGTCTGATGTTTGTCTCATGATAAGACTGGAACTGTGGGTTTGGGAGAGGAAGACCATAGAGGTCTTGTTTATTCCCCCCTTTCCATACTGTACTCTTTGGAAAGAAGTCACTATGTACAGCCTACACTTAAGGAGTGGGGAGTTATGCTCCCCTTTCTTGAGGGAAGAGTATCTACATAAATTATTTAGAATGCTTCTGTATTGGAGATTTGTCATTTCTCCCTCATTTATAATTTAATAAATCATTTATATCAGTAAGGACACATGAATACTTATTTCATAGTGTAAGTTACAATCCAATACTGCTTTACTTATTTTGTTATTCAAATTGCTCCAGCTTTGGCCATTGAGAACTCTTTCATTTGGCTCCTGTGTCCCTTTGATGTGGCCCTATCATTGTGGGCTTTTAATTTTAAGTCATTTTTTTCAGTGCTGTCTTACTTTCTGTTACTATAAGGTACTCCAGGCTTGTCTTGCATATTTCCTGCCCCAGTCTTAGAAACAGCCATTTCTCCAATGATCCCCGATTCCTTTTATTGGAGAAGGATATTAGAAACCAAGATCTGGACACTAGATGTGCTCATTACTATTGGGGTGTCTTGATTCTAGGTCCTCTCAGCTGAAAGAGCAAGGAAATATGTGCTAATACTAACCCATGTATATTCTCTTATCTATAAATATTTCTAGATGTAACCACCTGTGCTGGTTTGGATGTATTATGTCCCCCCCAAACTCCATGTTCCTTAATGCAGCCTTGTGTGGGCAGATGTATTAGTGTTGATTAAGTTGGAACCTTTGGATTATGTTGTTTCCATGGAGATGTGATCCACCCAACTGTAGGTGTTAACTCTGATTAGATAGTTTCCATGGAGGCATGGCCCCACCCATTCAGTGTGGGCCTTGATTAGTTTACTAGAGCCCTATATAAGAGCTCAAACAGAGGGAGCTTGCTGCTGCAGCTGAGAAACACATTTTGAAAAGGGCCGTTGGAAGCTGGCACTGACATTTTGGAGAATGCCATTTTGAAATGCAACCTGGGAGCAAGCAGATGCTGGCCACATGCCTTCCCAGCTAACAGAGGTTTTTGGACACCATCGGCCATCATTCAGTGAAGGTACCCTATTGTTGATACCTTACCTTGGACACTTAATGGCCTTAAGACTGTAACTTTGTAACCAAATAAACCCCCTTTATAAAAGCCAATCCATTTCTGGTGTTTCGCAAACAGCAGCATTAGCAAACTGGAACACCACCTATGTCTATATTGAGATACACATGAGTTCATATTGATCCCTCCAACTCTAGTCCATCACCACATGGATCATTCTCATGTCTTCCCCCTGCTTATTTGTGACCTTGCATTCCCATAATGAGAAACTTGGTTCTCACCATCCACCATGCGTTTCCTAAATTATTCAATTCCAGTACACATATATAGCAGTATCAGAATTGCTAACCCATAGTGGGAAACAACTTTATTAACTAGAGTACAGTGCTATTTGGAGATTCTTGTACAGTTTCTTTTGTCTTATAGACTGCACTCATTTCCAAAGTTACTTAGGTCAGCACCTTTTTACCCAACCCCCTTTTCTGAGATTGTTTCATACATTTGCAATGCAGTTAGATTCTCCTGTCATAGTCTGCACTCCTTCCTGGGGTCCTCTGACCTCCTAAATTAATTTTTAAATTTGCATACATTAAGGTTCACATTGTGCTGTAAAGTTCCATGTGTTTTCTAAATGCATAGTGGTAAGTATTGACCATTACAGTGTCATACAAAATTGTTTTACTGCCCTACAAATCTTCCATGCTTCACCTAGGCAATCAACTCACCCCCACCCCTGCCAAGCCTCTGGCAATCATGATATTTTTACCATCTCTATAGCTTCCTCTTTTCCAGAATGTCATGTAAATGGAATCGTAGCCTCTTCAGACTGCCTTCTATCACCTAGCAAATACATTTAAGATTCCTCCATGTCTTTGCGCATCTTGAGAGCCATTCCTTTATATTAGTGAATTGTAAATATTTCAATGTATGCGTTTACCACAGTTAGTTTCATCCATTCACCTACTGAAGGACATCTTAGCTGTTCTCAGTTATTGCAATTATAAATAAAGCTATATATTAGCATGCAAGTTTTTGCATGGATATGAGTTTTCAAATAATTTGTGCAAATACCTCGGAGCACAGTTGCTGGATTGTATGGTGAAACTATGCTTAGTTTTGTAAGAAACTGCCAAAGTATCTTCCAAAGAGTCTATACTATTTTACATTCCCACCAGCAAAAAAAGTCACTTTTTCTCTGTAGCCTCTCCAACAACTGGTATTGTCAGTTGTTTTGAATGTTAGCCATTCTGAGAGGTGTATAATGGTATCTCATTATTTTAATATGCATTTCCCTAATGACAAATTATGTTGAGCAGATTTTCATATGCTTACTTGCCATCTATATTTCTTCTTTGGTGATGTGTCTGTTTAGATCATTTGCTTATTTTTAAAATATATTTAAGAGTTCTTTATATATTTTGATACAAGTCATTTACCAGATATATTTTACAAATATTTTCTTCCAGTCTGTGCTTTGTATTTTCATGCTTCAGTGTCTTTCATTCAGTATAAATATTTAATTTTAATAAAATCCAAATTACCCAATTTTTTCTCTCATTAATTGTGCTTTTGGTGTTGCATCTAAAAATTCATCCCCCAACCCAAGGTCACCTAGATTTTCTCCAATGTTTTCTTCTAGAAGTTTTAGATTTTACATTTAAGTTAATGATCTACATTGTGTTAATTTTTGTGTAAGGGGTTGAATTTTTTTCACATTACACATTTGTTCTTTTTTGTAAATTAACACAATGAGCATCTAACTAAAAAGGAAGAATCACAGCTTTCAGCAGACCTGATGCTTTCCTTGTATCAGTTTTATTAAATAAGATCTAGGCTCCTTATTACTTTCAAATACTTTCATTATTTCGTCATTTCTACTTGTTTTTTTTTTATGAAATAAGAATAAATTTTAATAAAAATTGTAAAACACTGGCACAAATACTGCAGAACAGATCAAATGGTGACTCTGAGAAAATGGACTTGTTGGCTGGTTGGTAATAACAACATGCCACGCTTTGAGATGTTAGTTCATTAGCTGAAGCCCTAAAGTCTAAACTAAGACTGGTCCATAGTTGGTTGGTTCAGGGTATAATGTCAGGAGTACTGACAGTGTCACTCTCCCAGCCCTGGTGGTGATATGAGAAAGGTCCTTCTCTGGGCATTCTTGGAACCCGAATCAGAATGGGGGTAGGTAGGAAGATGACAAAGCGTTCTTGTGAAATTGACCACACCCCTGAGTGACTGGAAACTATGTGAAAAATTTCAATATTGGGTACATAGAAGTCTCTGTAAACCTGTGCAAGACCTAGAACATATGGCTTGAATAATGAGCAATTTCTACAACTTACTGGAAGAATGGTTTTTTGTCGAGTAATTCATTGTTCAAAAATGAACCTCAAAATATTGCTGACTGGATCTTTGATTTATAGCCATCTCCTGGCATCTTGCTATCCCCTTTTTTATGTTTGGTTGGTAATTCAGATAGTACCATAAAATAGGGATTTTATTTTGGTGGGTACTTTAGGTTTTTTGACGATTATGGTGCCATATATGGATTAAGATTCATGCTATTCTATCCTTATAATGGATGATTCTAGTCTTGGTTCTGTCATCGTTTTGCTATTTGACCTTGGATAAGTAACTTTCCAATTCTGGTTATATAATATTGTGCTCTCTAAGGGTCTTTCTTTATCCAAACTGCTTTGATTCTGGTATAAGGATTTGTTGCTTCAGTTTTTGTAAATTTGTGCATTTAGTCTAATACTTTCCATCCAATCATTAGCCTATGCTGATGATAATGTTCCTTTAAGCACTCTCTTGAACCTGAGGTTAAATTTGATTTTCATAACTATGCTAATTGCCTTTACCTCGAAAAACCTTTGTGTTCCAATAAATGAGCTCAGATTAGAATGAGAACAGAGAATTCAGGCTTCTCCCACCAGAGTTATTATATAATTTGATTATCTACCGCCTTTAAATGATCTTATTCTTCCAGTGTTTTAGTTATCTATTTTTTCTTAACATTTTACATGAAATTCACTGCAAGTGAGGAAATAATGATATTAACAATTTTTAGATTTCATATGAGGATCTTATTACCTAAATTATAGGAGCCTTTTCTACTGATAAAAGGATTATATTTTACAATGTATTATTACAGTGTAGCAAATCTGATAATGAAACAGCTGTCAAACTTAATTGAAATTCTATTAAAAAAACTTAAGCTATAAATTTCCTCTTTTATCCAAGCACCTTTCAGCATTTGAAGTTATTATATGATTTTACTTTATTTTGTGTTTTATTGGAGTCTGCTGTCATTCACTTATTAAGAAATTTTACTAAATCTATCCCTGTGGTATACCGTTTCCTCAGATTAAATTAAGAACACATGTAGATGAAGAAAAACCAAGAAAATAGAACATTTACATTGTAGGAAAAAAAATCTTTTGCTTTAAGTACTAATAGTTATAATTTCATAGAATTCCCTGCATTTCCCCACATGCTCCACTTGCTTTCACCAGTCTAATATAATAGTGATCAACATAAATTGAAAATGAGCTAAAAAGTTAGGTTACCAAGAGTCTATTTGTGTTCTGCTGCTTTCATGGTCTGAGGCCTCGGGCAAGCCACTTCCTTTCTCTGGGCAATAGTTTTCTAATAGAAGAATGAACTAGAAGATTAACTAGGTGATTTCTAATGTTCTATCTAGGCCTCAAATTCTGTTTGAATTAATTCAGTCAAAGGGGGAAAGATATTTTTTCACAAAATTGTATTATATTTTTTTCCGGTAATAAAAATGTATTCCCTGTAGCATTCTTAAAACAGTTTAAATAACTTTTTGTTAGGTACATTATCTAAAAGTTCTCCAGAGAATTGCAATAAGTATCCTTGTTTGGGAGCCATTAGTGGACCCAGGACCTTAGCTGAGAACACTGGGACATGCTCCAAGAGAAAGTTTCTTCATATTTTTTGTCCTCAAAACAAAAAGTGACTATGTCTAATGCCAGTAAAGTTTGTTGGTTATGCCATTGACAACATTGGAGACAGATCCTGCTTCAGAGTGCAGGGAGGAGTTGAGCTATGAACATGCTTAGGAAAGAGAAAAAGGCAAACAAATTAACTTCTCAAACCCTTCCCCTTGAATAGCATAATTGCAATAATTCATGCATAACAAAGCATCATTTTTCATCAAGGGCAAGGATCCATTCTGTTGTTTTCCTTGCATTCCAAAGTGATACTCACAAAATAGTATTTGCCACAGTTGCACATGGCAACCAAGGAACACTTTTTTTCAATTTGTAACAATTTATATTATTCTTAAATTCATACTTATGTAGGTCTAGATAGGAAGTGTTTGAAACATGATTCTGATTCTTTACATTGGCAATAAGACATATTTGGACTGATGACTAAAATTAGTTTTATTTTTATAAGAATATTTAACAAGACATAAAAATGAGTAAAATATACTAACCAGTTCTATTTAGATAATTTATGAAGTTGAGGAAAATCCTATGTGGATGATAGAGGAAATCTGACAAAGGAAAAGGTGTGCAAGCCATAATTTTAGTCAAAAATCTAGAAGCATTATTTGTATTATGTACAACTCATATTTTGATTTTGTTCTTTGGAAAGATTACCTCAATTGTGTTACTAGAAAGGACATTAATTGGAACAATTCAAACCCTATGTATCATATCTTATGGATCTGCCCCCAAATAGAATATCTTGATGACATACATATGGGTGTACCCTTAAAACCCTTGAAACACACAATGGGAATGCTGACTGAATGCCATTAAAGTTTAATTTAGAAACGGTAGGAGATACATTAAAATGTAGAACAGATCCTCAAATAAAGAACAAGCTATCATTGATAAGAAATGAAATTATTTTGAATCTGTGCTATTCGGTCATTTGATATGAGCATTCCTTACTATTAATAATGGTAGTAAAATATTACCAAAAAACATTATGAAGGATTGAAAATATAAAGTTTAAAGAAAAAAAAACGTTTTTTTAATTGAAAGAAACTGCACTGGAAATATACAACAAAAGTGGTTATTCCAATTTAATACAAGGTCATTAGAACAAGGAAATGACAATGTTTTCAATTCCTGAAGAAATATCAGGTAAAAATAATCCCAAAACTAATTTCTAAAAAGAATTTTTCTGTCTATTATAGATCAAAGAATAGTTTTATCAGATGAGAGAACTGAACCAATTAAAAAACATGTTGCTTTTTTTTCTTTAAAATATAACAATATGGAAGTATTTGGCAGAAGTACTTTAAAAATAGTAACTGGAAGTTAAACCATGGACTTTAATTAATTGTAAAATTATAAAACTGTGCTTTCATCAATTGTAACAAATGTCCCACATCAATGCAAGGTGTTGGTGGTAGGGTGGTGTATGGGAACCCTATGTTTTATGCATGATTGTTCTGTAAACCCACAACTTCTCTAATAAAAAAAAAAAACCAAAGCATTTGGAAACAAAACGCAACTGAAAAAAATAGTAATTGGATCTAGACATTTCATTAAGAGATGGTGAAAATTGCATTATAAGTGATAATATTTTATTTGTTTTCCATGATAACATTGCATCATGTGCAACATCATCAAAATACTTGGACATCATAGGTAAAATTCATTATTTATTTCCAAACCTAAGTATTGCTTTGCTAAATTTAATAATTCCAGATGCTAATCACTTAGCAGGGTGAAGTTTCTACAAACTGAAATTAATAAAAACATAAGCACCAAAATGGACTGAAAATGTTGTCCAATTTGATGATACTGCCCATAGAACACAAATCATGTGATAAATATATTATGGCATAATTTGTGATTTTTGCTGAAATAAAGGCAAGGAAAATAAATGTTATGAAATAAATAATAACTTACGACTTTTGAATGCTTATTACTCATCCTAACAGTGTCAGCACATCAACAGAAAACATAGACAAGTGTAATAATTTGATATTTTTGCTGACTTTCAGTCATAGAAAAATCATAGCTTTACACATGTATTTTAATTTTCTTTTTGTGAATGCATGCTTGTCAAGGTAGGAGGACAAAATGTATTTATAATATGCTGACTTACAGGTTTTAAATATTTAGACATATGTATGTTCCCTCTATTTTTACTCTGACCCCAGAATAAATGTACTGTACATTTGTTATAGGTGGGGAAACTGAGGCCAGACAGGAAAAAGTGATTTGTCCAAGGTCAAATAGCAGATGAATGATCAGGTGAAAAGCCATCCTATTAGTTACCAGCTTTCTATTGCTGCTGTAACAAATTACATGAACATCCATTTATTATCTCACAGTTCTGTAGGTCAGAAAGTTTGACTCGGGTCTCACTGAACTAAAATCAAGATGTCAGCAAATCTGTGTTCCTTACTGGAGGCTCTGGGAAAGAATCTACCTCCAAGATCTTTGAGGCTCTTGGCAAAATCCATTTGCTCGTGGTTGTAGAACTGAGGACCTGTTTCCTTGCTGGCTGTAGGTTGGCGGGGGGGGGGTGTTGCTGTCAGCTTCTAGAGGCTGGTGGACCCCTTCTTCCATCATCCAGTAAGTTGGAGCAAGTTCTTCTCCCCTATTTTGAGATCCATAACCTTAATTATATCTGCAAAGTTCCTTTTGCCATGTAAGGAAACATACACACAGGTTCCAGGGATTAGGGCAGGGGTGTATTTGGGGGACCATTCTACTTACCACCAAAGAGATTACCCAAAATAGATTTGCAGAGCTAAAGGGCAAAAATGGTTTTAGGCTTCTTGATGCCTATTACCGAGTTTTAGTAATACCCTTACTAGCATTGACTGACATTTCTTGACCACTACTAATTTGATGGTAGAAAATCCTGAGTCTTTGCTTAAATTTGTTTATTCAATTACTTGGTAGGGTGAACATTTTCCCATATATTTGATATGCATTTGCATACCCTCATTTGTTAATTATCTATCCATTTTCTTTGTCCATTCATGAATTGGGTTATTTGAGTATGCTTATAGATGCATATAAACTTATATGCATATATTTACCTTTAACAATGTGTGGTTTATGGAATAACATATACTCAGAAAATTTGACAAATACAGAGAAATATTTTAAAAATAAATCTATTTATGATTCCCATTGCATAGGGATATTTAGTATATGTACATGCAGTCTTTATAACTGTGCATTTTTCAAATAGTTCATTTCACACTATATATGTAAATTTGTATTCTGCAGATGAAATTATAACAATATTTTCCTATGGGATAAAAATTTCTTCATAAATATAATGGTTGATTAATAATCTATCATAAAAATGCTTTATAGCTTGAAGTATTAACCATTTGCCATGTATGAGGGAAAGTTTTTCCTAGTTTTCAGTTTTGCCTTTGGATTTTGGTCACTTTTTCTTTCTTACATTCAGATATTTTAAATTTATCCTTTTTTAAATTTCCTATTTCTTAATTTTGCAACTGCTTTCATTACATCTGAGCATAGGAAATTCCCCCAAATCAAGATAATTGCTATTTTTTCCTAAAAATTATACAGTTTTAAAATATTTCACACTTGAAAACTTCTGGAATTTATATTTGCATATGTTGTGAGGGGAGTTTCTAAATATTTCCCTGTTTCTCTCAACTCCATGCCAATAACTAAGAATCACATTACCATGTTAAAAATAATTAAATTATTTTATGTTAACATGATGCTTCTTGTATCATGTAGTAAACTGACATGTATATTAGGGTGTGTTTCTTGGGTATGTATTCTATTCCATAAAACTGTCTTTTGATTCTTATGCCACTTCTACCCTGCTTTATTTATTGATCTTTTATAATATGCTTTAATATGTGAAAAGATGTCTCCCCTCATTACTCTCTATTTATAAAAAAAATTCTCAGTAATTTCTGTCAAATAATCCTTCCACCTTAGCTTTAGAATTACTTTAAAATTTCTCTATATAAGTTATGGAGGTATTTTGATTGTGTTTATATCAAATCTACAAATCTATTTAAGAGGAATTGATTTATGATATTTATATTTCTGTCTCAAAATATGGCATGACTCTCATTGTATGCAGATTAAAAAAATGTTCCTATGAAGTTTTTAATTTTCTTAATGTAGATTCCATAGATGTTGTTAAGATCATTCTTAGGTGTCTTATTTTTAAATTTATATTATGAATGGAATATTTCCCCTTATATCTATAATTTGAGTATTGTTTAGACACAGGGATACTTTTAAATTATGAGCATTTAATTCCATGTCTAGTTGAAAAGTTCTTATTTCTGGTAACCTTTAAGATAATTTGTCATTTTAAAAAAATTTCTAGCTCTATAATCACATAATTTCTGTTTTAATAGATTGGCTAGAACTTCCAAAGTAACGTTAATATTAAATAGTAATAGTATCATTGCCTTTTTGCTGGCTTTAATGAGAAAAATCTACTTAATTTCACTATTAACAATGATGTTCCTTTTTTTGTCTGAAATAACTCCTTTATGCCTTACTCCGTTTATGGAGATGTGGAACATTTCTGCCTTTGTTTTCCTATTCCTCTTTTTTCTAAGACTTTGCAAATGCAATTGGGTGCTGTGGAATCCATTTTCAAAATGTAATTTTATATCTACTTGGTTTTTAGATATCATTTTATTATTTCTAATAAAATATGTCTTAAATTTAGTAATTGCAATAAAACCAATTATTTAGAGGATATATTTAAAATTATTTGTAATATATATTTATATGTCAACCTGTTCTTTCCAGGCATGTCTTCTTTCTTTCTAGTAGTTTAATTTAGAGGTAGTTTAGTTATTCATGTAGAGTTCCAGGTTGGCATAATTCCTGAGTGATTGCCTGCTTACAAATGTTTTCACACATTAACAACTTGTCTGTGTGAAAACACCACAGATTTTGCTTCCATCTCCTTTGGGGGTTTGATGTTGCAAAGAAAATTGGGGTCAACCTAAGTTTGGATCTTCTGTGAGTGAGTACTTATTATTCTTTTGTGTTTTTTTCATGAATAGTCACAGGATTCTTTTTTAATAATCTAAATCTAGAAATTTCATTAAGAAAAAATAAGACACTAAGATGACTATAGGTATGGAATTAATTTTATTGGTTTTATTAGACAATTTTCAGCATTTTAATTTTCAAAGAAAGTTCCTGGAAAGTTTTATATTATATCTTTGATGATTGCCTCTGTTTGCTCTGATTTAATCTCTTTTTCAAGAATATCAAATAGCTGTAGGTCACTCTCTGGAATATGTCTTCCATATTGATCATATATTCGAATTTTTAAGCTCTTTATCCCTTTCTTTCGTGGCCTGGAAGAGCTTGTTAAATTTCTTCTCCTTTTGGTTACTCATTTGTATTTCGGTTTGCTAAAGCTGCTGGACTGCAATGTACCAGAAATGGGCTGGCATTAAAATGGGGACAAATTAGCTTAAAATTTACAGTTCTTAGGCCTTGAAAATGTTCAACTCAAGGCCTCAGCAGGACGATACCTGGACTCTGAAGACAGGTTGCTGCCATCTGGGACACCTCTGTTACATGGGAAAGCATATGGTGGGTGTCTGCTGGTCCTTTGCTCCCGGGTTTTGTTGCTTTTGGCTTCTGGTTGCAGTGGCTTCTTCTCTGAGCTTCTGTGGGTCCTCTTTAGCTTCTCTGGGGCTTTTCTCTATGAGCTTCTCTTGGTTTCATCTCTTAGCTTCCTCTCAGCTTCTCTGGGCTTTTTCTGTATGTCCTTGATACCGTTATAAAGGACTCTAGTAAGGGGATTAAGACCCACCTTGAATGGGGTGGTCACATCTCAATTGAAATAACCTAATCACACCTATAATAGGTCTGCACCCACAGGAATGGATTAAAAGAACATGGCCTTTTCTGGGGTACAAAACAGCTTCAAAACACCACAATTTGTCTTCAGTGATAAGAGTTAATGTTTATTACATATTGACTATAGGTTGTATTCTATATGCATTATCTCATTTAATCCTCCTAACCGCCCTGCAAGTGAAGTTCAATTATCTATACTTCAACAGATGAGATAATCAAGGTTCAGAGAGGTAAAACAACTTGTATAAGTTCGCTCAGATGGTGCGTTTCAATCCCAGAGTCCATGTTCCTATGCCCGTCATCATACAGTTTCTCCTGAGGTGATCACTGCCTCCATTGTAGTTTTTAATGTAGCAAATTATTTCCCTCATTTCCTGATTTCAGATTTTTCCCCTCTCCCAAAGTTTGATCTAGTTTGCTAGAGACATTCTCCTCTTGGGTCTTGTGGGGAATACAAATTACATTATTTTTAAAAACAAAACCTCTGCTATGTTCTTGACTTTTAACAAGAAAAAACATTTAAAAAAAAAAGCTCTGTAAAGTCATTATGAAATTAAAATAAATTTTGATGAAATTAGCCATTAAGTTTTGAAATAACTGTTATAGGATGCCTTATATGAGTAATTTGTTTTAAAATATAGGTAGTTATAATAATATCTCAGTGGTTTAATCTATGTATTAAAATTACATATTGAATAAATATAATAGGGAGTTAAGTCTTAAAAGCTACAGAATTTCTATTTGGGATGATAGAAAAGTTTTGGCAATGGACGGTGGTGATTTAAAAAAAATATGTGTATTCGCACCTACCAACCACCTACAAAGCGCGGTGACGAGAGCCAGTTCCTGCTGCAGGCGCCGGGGAGCATAGAGCTGGAGGAGCTCCCAGGCAGTGGAGAAAGAGAATTCTAGGTAGAATGTAACAGGATAATAAATTGTACTTTTCCCATTCTCTAGGAATTTTGATTAAAATTCTAAAGCTGAGAACAGTTGTTCTAGACACATTCCCATGCAGGACATAAGAAAAGCTAGCAAAATTGGTCCACTGGGATCTCCTTTCCATCCAGCCTATGTAAGAGATTACTAGGCATATTAAAGGTGATTGTTGAAGGGAAGTTTTAGGAATAGAGAGCATAATGACTTTTTTTTGCAATGTTATTGAGATATATTCACACACCATACAAACCATCCCAAGTATACAATCAGAGGCTCACAGTATCATCATATAGCTGTACATACATACCCATGATCAATTTTAGAACATTTTCATTACTCCAGAAAAGAAATAAGAATAAAAAATAAAACCCAAATCCTCCCATACCCCTTATCCACTCCCCCTCCCATTGTTGGCCCATAGTATTTGTGTGGTACATTTGTTACTGCTGATGTAAGAATATTAAAATATTATTAACTCTAGTCCACAGTTTGCAAAAGGTACATTTTTCCTATATATCCCTCTATTATTAACTCCTTGTAATAGTTCATGAAAGAACTTTTCATGAAAGAACTTTTCAAAATATTTTTTATGTTTCTATAGTTAATCACAGTCCTAGTCCATCACAAGATTCACTGTGTTATGCATTTCCACTTTTAAACTTCCAACTTTCCTTCTGGTGACATGCATGACTCTAAACTTCCCCTTTCCATCACATTCACACACCATTCAGTACTATTAATTATTCTCACAATAATGTGCTACCATCACCTCTATATATTTCTAAACATTTAAGTTCAACCTAGTTAAACATTCTGCACATATTAAGCAACCACTCCCAATTCTTTAGCCTTGTTCTGAATCCTGATAACCTATATTTTATATTTTATGTCTGTTAGTTTACATATTATAATTAGTTCATATCAGTGAGATCATACAATATTTGTCCTTTTGTGCCTGACTTATTTCACTTAGCATAATGTCCTTAAGGTTCATCCATGTTGTCACGTGCTTCAGGACTTAATTCCTTCTTACTGCTGAATAATTTTCCATCTTATGTATATACCACATTTTGTTTATCCATTCTTCAGTTGATGGGCACTTGGTTGTTTCCATCTTTCAGCAATTGTGACGAATGCCAAGATGGACATCGGTGTGCAGATGTCTGTTCACATCCCTGCTTTCAGAACTTTCAGGTATATCCCAAGTAGCAGGAATGCTGAATAATAAGGTGACTGTATACTTTGCTTCCTGAGGAACCACCAAAACAACCTCCATAGTGACTGTACCATTTTACATTCCACCAGCAGTGAATAAGTGTTATTTCACCACATCCTGTACATCATTTGTAGTTTCTTGTGTAATTAATATTGGCCATTCTAGTAAGTGTGAGATGATATCTCATTGTGGTTTTGATTTGCATTTCCCTAATAACTAATGAGGCTGAGCAACTTTTCATGTGCTTTTTAGCCATCTGTATTTCCTCTTTGGAAAAATGTCTATTCTTGTCCTTTTTCCATTTTTTAATTGGGCTGTTTGGCCTTTTAATTTTGAGTTGTAGGATTTCTTTATATATTCTAGATATCAAAGCCTTATCAGATATGTGGTTTGCAAATATTTTCTCACACTGAGTCACCTACCTTTTCAAAAAGTCCTTTGATGTATAGAAGTATTCAGTTTTGAAGAGGTCTCATTTATCTATTTTTTCTTTCATTGCTTGTGCTTTGGGTGTAAGGCTTAGGAACCTACCTCCTACCACTATATCTTGAAGATGTTTCCCTATATTTTCTTTAAGAGTTTTATGGTACTGGCTCTTAAATTCAGGTCTTTGATCTATTTTGAATTAATTTTTGTATAGGATATGAGATAGGGGTCCTCTTTCATTCTTTTGGATATGAATATCCAGTTCTCCCAACACCATTTATTGAAGAGATTCTTCTGTCCTAGTTGAGTGGATTTGGGAGCCTTGTCAAAAATCACCCGACCATAGATCTGAAGGTCAATTTCCAAACTCTCAATTTGATTCCATTGATCAATATGTCTATCTTTATGTCAATACCATGCTGTGACCACTGGCTTTATAATATGCTTTAAAGTAAGTAAGCATGAGTCCACCCACTTCATTTTTCTTTTTAAAGATGCTTTTGGTTGTTTGAGTCCCCTTACCCTTCCAAATAAATTTGATAAATAGCTTTTCTGTTTCTGTAAAGTATGCTGTTTGAATTTTGGTTGATACTACATTTAATCTGTAGATCATTTTGGGTAGAATTGACATCTTAGTGACATTTAGCCTTCAAATCCATGAAGACAGGATGTCCTTCCATTTATATAGGTCTTCTTTGGTTGCTTTTAGCAGTGTTTTGTAGTTGTCTGTGTACAGGTCCCTTACAACCTTAGTTAAGTTTATTCCTAGATACTTAATTCCTTTAGTTGCTACAGTAAATTAATTTTTTTTCTTGATTGCCTCCTCATACAACTTATTACTAGTGTACAGAAACTCTACTGATTTTTGCATTTTTTGTCTTCTATCTTGCCACTTTGTTGAACTTCTTTATTAGCTCAAGTAGCTTTGTCATAGTTTTTTGGGGGGGATTTTCAAAACATAGGATCATGTTGTCTGCAAATAGCAAAAGTTTTACTTCTTCCTTTCTGATTTGGATGCCTTTTGTTTCTTTTTCTTGCCTAATGGCTCTAGCTAGAACTTCTAGCACAATATTGAATAATGGTGGTGACAGTGGGTATCCTTGTCTTGTTCCTGATCTAAGAGGGAAAGCTTTCAGTCTCTCTCCATTGAGTATGATGTTAGCCGTGGGTTTTTTGTATATGGTCTTTATCATGTTGTGGAAGGTTCCTTCGATTCCTGCCTTTTGAAGTGTTTTTATCAAGAAAGGATGCTGGATTATGTCAAATACCTTTTCTGCATCAATCAAAATGATCATGTGTTTTTTTTTTTTCTTTTGATTTCTTGATGTGGTGTATTACATTAATTTATTTTCTTGTGTTGAATTACCCTTGCATATCTGGAATAAAACCCACTTGGTCATGGTGTATAATTCTTTTAATGTGCTGTTGGGTTTGATTTGCAAGTATTTTATTGAGTATATTTGCATCTATATTCATTAGAGAGATTGGTCTGTAGTTTCTTTTCTTGTAGCGTCTTTTGTAGGTTTTGGTATTAGGGTTATTTTGGCTTCATAGAATGAGTTAGCACATTTTCCATTCTCTTCAATTTTTTGGAAGAGTTTGAGCAGGATTGGTATTAATTCTTCTTGGAATGCTTGGTAAAATTCACCTGTGAAGCCGTCTAGTCCTGGGCTTTTCTTTGGGGAGATTTTTGATGACTGATTCAATATCTTTAATTGTGGTTGGTTTGTTGAGGTCTTCTATTTCTTCTTGAGTCAGCATAGGTGGTTTGTGTGTTTCTAGGAAAAAATTGTCCGTTTCATCTAAGTTGTCTAGTTTGTAGGCATACAGTTGTTCATAGTATCCTTATGATCTTTTTCAGTTCTTTGGGGTCTGTGGAAATGACCCCCCTTTAATTTCTGATTTTATTTGCATCTTCTTTCTTTTTGTCTTTGTCAGTCTAGCTAAGGGTTTGTTGATTTTATTAATCTTCTCAAAGAACCAACTTTTGGTTTTATTGATTCTCTTTATTGTTCTTTTGTTCTCCATTTCATTTATTTCCCCTCTAATCTTTGTTATTTCTTTCCTTCTATGTGCTTTGGGATTAGTTTGCTGTTCTTTCTCTGATTTTCTCCAGTTGTTCAGTTAGGTCTTTGGTTTTAGCTCTTTGTCCCTTTTTAATGTTTGTATTTAGTGCTATAAATTTCCCTCTCAGCACTGCCTTCACTGCATCCCATCGGTTTTTGTATGTTGCATTATTGTTTTCTTTCATCTCAAGATATTTACTGATTTCTCTTGAAGTTTCTTCCTTGACCCATTGATTGTTTAAAAGCATGTTATTTAACCTCCATATATTTGTGAAATTTCTGGTTCTCTGGTTGTTATTGATTTCCAGCTTCATTCCTTTATGATCAGAGAATGTGCTTTGTGTAATTTTAGTCATTTTAAATTTATTATTACCTTTTCTGTTCCACAGCATGTGGTCTGTCCTGGAAAATGTTCCATGAGCACTTGAGTAGAAAGTATATCCTACTGTTTTGGGATGCGATGTTCTATATATGTCTGTTAGATCTAGTTCAGTTATCATATTATTCAGGTTCTCTGTGTCCTTATTAATCTTCAGTTTAGATGTTCTATCTACTGGAGAGAGTGGTGTGTTGAAGTCTCCCACTATTATTGTAGGGACATCTATTACTCCCTTCAGTTTTTCCAGTTTTGCCTCCTGTACTTTGGGACACTTTGATTAGGTGCATACGTATTTTTGATTGTTTTTTCTTCTTGGTGAATTACCCTGTTTATTATTATTTAGTGTCCTTCTTTGTCTCTTATAACATTTTTGCATTTATAGTCTATTTTGTGTGACATTAGTATAGCTACCCCAGCTTTTTTTTTGTTTACTGTTTGCATAGAATATCTTATCCTATCCTTTCACTTTCAACCTATTTCTATCTTTGGGTCTAAAATGAGTCTCTTGCTAACAAATTGGATCATACATTTTTATCCATTCTGCTAGTCTTTGTCTATTGATGGGGGGGTTTACTCCATTAACATTCAATATTATTACTACAATAGCTAACTTTCTTTGACCATTTTATCCTTTGGCTTGTCTCTGTCAGATCTATTATTTTACTCTCTTTGTATCCTTTCAATTACCCATACTGATAGTATTCACATCTGTACTCTCTTTCAGACCTCTCTCTCCTGTCTTTTTTGTTCAGCCCACAGAACTCCCTGGGCAGATCTCTTGTTAACAAACTCCCTGGGCAGATCTCTTGTTAACAAATTCAGCTTTTGTTTATCTGTGAATATTTTAAGCTCACCCTCATTTTTGTAGAACAGCTTTGCTGAATAAAGAACTCTTGGCTGGCAATTTTTCTCTTTCAATATCTAAAATATATCATACCACTGCCTCTCACCCCATTGCCTCATGCCTCATGAGTCTGATGAGAATTCAGTGCTGAGTCTTATGTGGCTTCCCTTGTATGTGGTGAATCACTTTTCTGTTGCTGGTTTCAGGATTCTCTCCTTCTCTTTGGCATTTGACAGTCTGATTAGTGTATATATCTTAGAATGGGTCTATTCAGATTTATTCTATTTGGAGTATGTTGGGATTCTTGGATTTGCATATTTATGTCTTTTAGAAGGGTTGGGAAAATTTCAGCCATTATGTCCTCAAATATTTTCCCTGGTCCTTTCCCCTTCTCCTCTCCTTCTGGGAGACCTATAATGTATATATTTGTGTGCTTCATGTTGTCAATCATTTCCCTGAGACAGTTCAAATTTTTCCAGTTTTTTTCCTCCATTTGTTCTTTTACATGTTCAAGTTTGGTTGCTCTGTCCCCTAGTTTGCAGATCCTTTCTTCTGCCTCTTCAAATCTGCTGTTGTGTGTCTCTAGTATACTTTTTTGGTTCAATTTTATTGAGATTGTTCACATACCATACAATCATTCAACGTGCACAATTGATTGCCCATGGTACCATCATACAGCTGTGCATCCATTATTCCAGAAAGTAAATAAAAACAAAAAAAACCGCAAATCCTCCCATACCTCTAAACCCCCATCCATTATTGACTCATGGTATTAGTATAGTACATTTGTTACTGTTGATGAAAGAAAGTTAAAATACTACTAACTGTAGTACATAGTTTGCAATAGGTATATTTTCCCCCATATACCCCTCTATTATTAATTTCTATTTATAGTGTCATACATTTGTTCTAGTTCATGAAAGAGATTTCTAATATTTGTACAGCTAATCATGGACACTGTCCACCACAAGATTCACTGTTTTATAAATTCCTATATTTTAACCTCCGAATTTCCTTCTGGTGACATACATGACTCTAAGCTACCCCTTTCCACCACATTCACACACCGTTCAGCATTGTTAGTTATTCTCACAATAGCATGCTACCATCACCTATGTACATTTCCAAACACTTAAGTTCAACCTAGTTAAACATTCTGTTCGTAACACGCAACCACTCCCCATTCTTTAGCCTCATTCTATATCCTGGTAACATATATTTCATGTCTATGAGTTTACATATTATAATTAGTTCATATCAGTGAGACCATACAATATTTGTCCTTTTGTGTTTGACTTACTTCACTCAATGTAGTGCCCTCAAGGTTTCTTCATCATCCCATTTTTTGTTTTTGTTTTTGTTTTTAGTTTGTTTTTTTTAAGACAGTTTTGTTCACACAACATACATTCCATCCTAAGTAAACAATCGATGGTTTCCTGTATAATCATGTATTTATGCGTTCACCACTATCACCACTGTCTATATAAGGACATCTCCATTTCTTGTGCAAAGGAGGAGGAAGAGTCAAAGAAGGTAGCAAAACAAAAGATAAAGAAAAAGAAAGAAAAAAAAGACAGCTATAAAAGCAACAAAAGGAAAGATAGAATTAAACTGCAGTACAGTAAGAGTCAGACAATGTCATCAATGCCAAGAGTCCCTTACCCCTTCCTTATATCCCCCTCTTAAATATATTTAGTTTTGGCATATTGCCTTTGTTACATTAAAGGAAGCATAATACAATGTTTCTGTTAACTGTAGTCTCTAGTTTGCATTGATTGTATTTTTTCCCCAATACCACCCCATTTTTAACACCTTGCGAGGTTGACATTCATTTATTCTCCCTCATGTACAAACATATTTGTACATTTTATCACAATTGTTGACCCCTCTAGGTTTCACTGAGTTATACAGTCCCAGTCTTTATCTTTGTTCTTTCCTTCTGGTGTACCACATGCTCCTAACCTTCCCCTTTCAACCATACTCACAGTCATCTTTGTTCACTATACTTACATTGTTGTGTTACTGTCACCAAAAATTGTGTTCTAAACCTCTCACTCCTGTCTTTTCTTATCTGCCTGTAGTGCACCCTTTAGTATTTCCTGTAGCACAGGTGTCTTGTTCACAAACTCTGTCATTGTCTGTCTGTTTGTCAGAGACTATTTAAGACTCTCCCTCATATTTGAAGGACATTTTTGCCAGATATAGGATTCTTGGTTGGCAGTTTTTCTCTTTCAGTATCTTAAGTATATCACAGCACTTCCTTCTGCCTCCATGGTTTCTACTGAGAAACCCACACAGTCTTATCAAGCTTCTTTTGTATGTGATAGATTGCTTTTCTCTTGCTGCTTTCAGGATTCTCTCTTTGTCTTTGACATTTGATAATCTGATTATTAAATGTCTTGGTATAAGTCTATTCAGATCTATTCTGTTTAGGGTATGCTGCACTTCTTGGAACCGTAATTTTATGTCTTTCATAGGAGATGGGAAATTTTCATTGATTATTTCCTCTATTATTGTTCCTGCCCCTTTTCCCTTCTCTTTTCCTTCTGGGACACCCATGATATGTACATTCATGCACTTCATGTAGTCATTCAATTTCCTGAGATGTTGCTCATATTTTTCCATTCTTTTTCTATCTATTCTTTTGTGTGTAGGATTTCAGGTGTCTGCTTTTCCAGTTGCTGACTGTTTTATTCTGCCTCTTGAACTCTGCTGTTGTATGTCTCCATTGTGTTTTTCATCTTTTGTGTTATGCCTTTCATTTCCATAGATTCTGCCAGTAGTTTTTTCAAACTTCCGATTTCTACCTTATGTTCACCCAGTGTTTTCTTTATATCCTTCATCTCTTTTGCCATATAATCCCTGAACTAATTGATTTCATTTAGCATATTTCTTTGAAAATCTTTGACTCTTTCATTAAAGTGAAACAATATCTCAACTGTATCTTGATTGAGGTGTAAGTTTGTTCCTTTGACTAGGCCATATCTCCACCCTTCTCAGTGTAGTTTGTAGTCCTCTGTTGTCTAGGCATCTGGCTTTCCCAGTTATCCCAATCAGATTTTCCCAGATCAGAATGGGTTCAGATCTCAGAATGGGTTTATATTCAGTTTCAAGTCTCCCTGAGGGTGTGTCTTAGAGTTTGCTGAGGGACTGGCAGGCCTTGGAGCTGGGACCCCCATCCTTCCTTTTAGGGAAGATACACCCCCTAGGGAGCTATCTTCTGCATTTCAATAGTTTCTTTGTCTCTCTGGCTCCGTCAACTCCACCTCCATCTGGGTCAGAACACTGTGAACTGAAAATGGCTGAGGCTCCACTGAACCACTCAGGTTGAGAGAGAGAAAAGGGGAAAGAAAGCCCCCCTTCAGAGCCAGTCCACAGCCTCCAATTTCACCCATTGGTTAGATACAGCACCTGGTCTCCTGGGCTCCCCCTCCTGGGGCACAGGTGTTTTCCGGCTCTCTAAGATCAGTCTCTAAACATCTGTACTTCTTTTTTCTTTTTTTAATTAATTTTTTCCTCTCCATGAGCCCCACCTCCTCTCCACTGGGAGTGACCTCAGAGTTACTTTGCTGCTTTTCTGTTTGTAGTTTGTATTCAGCAGTCCATGTTAGTTAATTAAAACCCCAGTTGGAGCTGGTCTAAGCTATAGTCGCTCACTCATAGAATGCTGGTTTCTCCCACAGGGAGGTCCTGCCACTCAGCCTGCTGTGGAGGGAGGGGCTCCCTGTGCAGGTTCACTGTTTTTACTTACAGATTTTATGCTGCGCTCTCAGCCTTTCCATACAATCAAGGTTGGTTTATGATGTGTGGACAGTTGCAGTTGTTCCCCAGCAGTTGTTCCAGATTATTTACTAGTTGTTCCTGGTTGTTTATTAGTTGTTCCAGGGGACTGACTAATTTACACACCTCTCTATGCCACCATCTTGCCCCTCCATCTAGTATATTTTAATTACATCTACTCTGTCTTTCATTTTTGTCTGATCTGCTATTTTTCTATGTAATCTTTCAGATTCTTCATTATGGTCTCCTAGTTTCTTCTTAATATCCTTTATTTCTTTAAATTTCTCATTGAAATTATTTAAGAGATTTGTTTGACCATCTTTGATTAGTTGTTCCAAATTCTGTATTTCTTTGGACTTTTCAATTTGATCATTTGGTTTGGCCATATCTTGTTTCTTAATGTAATTTTTTACTTGTTTTACTTGTTTCTGGGCATCTGATTATTTTGTTAAGATTATTTTGAAAGTTGGATTCCCTATTGTCTGAGATATTGTTGTTGATTGGGTTCATGTTGAAGGTTTCTTTTGGCACTTGGTTTGTCAGTATTTCACAGCCAAACAAGGGCCACCATCTCATGCAGAGGCTGTAGACCCCATACCAAAGGGTCCTAGAGAAAGGGTCAGGAAAGTAGCTTCTCAGGTTACACTTTTTCGGGCTTCCCAGCAGATGGTGCTCTTCAGCAACCTATTCCCAACAGTCCTACAAAGGTAAGTTATTTTTTATCCCTCTGGCCCCTCTGTTTCTACAATGAATGTGGATAAAGACCCTGTGGTACTGAGGACAAGTGTCCAGAAAGGACCAAGGCTGTGGGCCCCTGCTGTCCTATTTCACTGGCCAACAGTTGAGTCAGGGGGCTTCCCTGTCTCTCCCAGACGGCTGCATCCCTCCGGGCAAGACCCAGGTGTGCTGGGGGCTTTCAGCTTCAGGGGTGGGGAAAGGGTGCCTGAGACTGCAGTGGAGGTCAGTCACTCACTGCAGCTTCTATGTTTGTGGAAACAGAGGGGGTGCAAACTTCTTGGGCTCCTTTGCAGACAGGTTCTAAGTTGCAAAATCCAGAGGGTCACCCTTTCCCTCGCATCTAGAACTGGATTATTCTGCATCCCCACTTTTCCTATGACCTCCCTGTCTTTCCCAGCCTGCTGCAGCCAGCTTGTTGAGAGCTAGATGTGCCTGGATCTGCCAGACTTATGGGTGGGGCATGAGTGCCAGGTCCCATGGTGCAGATCAATCTCTCACCACAGTCTCTGAGTTGTAGAGCCAATGGAGCCATGGGCTCTTGAGCTGCCACATGGAAAGGCTTTAGGCTGTGGGACAGAGTGAGTCAACTTCACCAGTCAACAGCTTGCCTGGGACTGTGCCATGTCTGCCAGCCTTGGAGGTGAGGGGTGGGGGATGGGAACTGCAGTGGAAATCAGTCTCTTGCTGCAGTCTCTTAGCCCATGGGATCAATGAAGCTGGGAGCTTCTGAGCTCCTGCATGAAAAGACTCTAGGCTGCGAGACCAAGAGGGCCAACCTTGCTGGCCCTCAGTTGGAGCCAGACTGCACTGTATCTCACCAGCTGGTGAGAACCAAGCTGTCCCACAGCCTCCAGGCTTGGGGGAGGAGAGGGGCCAGGTGCCATGGTTGAGCTCACTGACCTCAATTTCTTAGTCATATTTCTCCATTTTTTCGTCCAACTCCTGATATGTTGCAATGGTCCTTCCCTGTTCTCCTGAGTCCCACAACTGCTGCTTTCAATAATTCCTACCTGTTCTCTGGGTGCTTTTCGTAGAGGAGTGAACTCTGCCAGTCCTTATTCCACCATCTTCCCAGAAGTCTTTCCTTGTGATAGTTCTCTCCCTGAACCTGAGTTGGGAGAGGGTTCCATAGGAACCACTTGTGTAGATGCAGAGTGCCTGGAAGAGGAGACTAGTGTTATGTACACTGGATGGAAACTTCTTGAGCTGCAGAAATAAACAATGCCAATTTATAAGTCCCATGGAGCATAGTGAAAGAGTTCTTAGAACTGGACAGCATCCCCAGGAGTTCGGGAGCATAAATGAACAAAGAAATTGAGAGTGGCTGGAGTATTTCCAGATCACAGTACAAGGAAGAGCAATCAGCAGTTGGGAAAACTGAAATTTCATCTTTCAGTGCGTCAGGAAGGAGTGATTTTTTTTTTTGGGATAAGTGGTCACTTCAGAGTCTGCTTGAGTAACCTTGATGTCTGTATGTGACCATACCCAAGATGCTGCCTGCTGGGGTGAAAGAACCCAAACAGGTAGAAGGTATGGGTGTACAGCCAGGGGAATAAGCTTAGAGGGCTTTGCAAGAAGTCAACCAGAGAATGCAATTGCCTGCATGAAAGAACTCATTGTGGAAATCAAGGGTCAGTGTTCTGAAAAATGACTAATGAATCCCACAAAAGAGCCAGCATGTGGATATCAGTTTTGAAATGGAGCCACGAATGCTGAATTTGCAAATACAGCAGTCAATGAAAGACCGACCCTTCTTTCTCTGTTTCCCCTCCTCCTGCCCAACCCTGGAGCATTCTATTAGTTATTTCCTATTATATGAAACAAATTATCCAAAACTTGTCTTAAGAACAATAAATATTTATTATTGCACAGTTTTTGTAGGTCAGAAATTCAGAAGTGTATTAGCTGGGTAGTTCTGGTTCCAGTTCTCTCTTGAGGTTGCATCCAGGATGGTAGCTGGACTGTCAGTCATCTGATGGCTTGACTGAGACCAGACGGGTCCACTTGTAACATGGCTTACTGACAAGCCTCAATTCCTTCTTGGCTATTGGCAGGAGACCTCAGTTCCTTTCCATATAGACCTCTTTGTAGGGCTCCTTGAGTGCCCTTGCAACACAGTTCCTGTCTTCCCCCAGAGCAAGTGACCTAAGAGAGAAAACAAGGAGGAAGCCACAATGTCTTTTCTGACCAACCCTCAAAAAATCACACTCCATCACTTCCGCAATTTCTGATTGGTTGCACAGGTCAACCCTATTCAGTGTGGGAGGGGATTGCCTAAGGGCATGAGTACCAGGAGGTGAGAATCATTTGCACTCATTTTAGAGGCTGACCACCTCTGGCTAAGCAGAGGTGGTAGAATTGAGAGAAAAGTTAAAGAAGACTCCAAGCATTACTCACCCACCCCATCTTCTCAATGGCAGCTCCCAGAACCTGAGTTAGGAGAGGGGGAGGAACTTTGAATCAGATGAGTGACTGAAAGTGAGTCACAGTTTCCTAAATGAAGGGTAATTAGAAGTCTCAGTTTGCCTGATACAGTTCCTGTTTACTCCTGTCCTCCTGAAATCCAGTCTGATTTTGCATTTTTCCTGGATATTTCTTTTTTAATGAAGTATTAATATTAATAGTGGCATTAAAATATGTCAAGATAGCCTTGGCAGACTTGGAATTTATACTTTTATTTTCTGCCTTGATGTCATCTAGTAGTGAGACAAGCATACAGTGAACAGCAGTAACCCATTTTTCTTTTACAGACCTTCATTTTCAAATACAGCCTGCAGGAAGTTTGTAAATAAAAGGAAGTGTCAGCTGATGTGAGGGTCTAGGGATAAATACTTCCTTCCAGTCTTGGAAGGGGAGAAGTAATTGACTCTCCTGCCTTTGTAGGAGCCAGTTATGCCAAGGTATATGCCAAGGCCTGCAGAATGCCTAAAGCTAAGAGGCCACCACTTGGTAGGGTCAGTGGAAACATTAGGATGTATAGGTTAGGTGTCCAAGAAATATATGTGGGAAATAGAGGCTGAACAGCCATGCCACAGGCTGCATAGAGAGTAATCCAAATGTCCTTCTTATTGTGGTTTCTCATATTCAAAGGGTATAAACTGACAATTAATTTACTTTTTGGTTAATTTTTTAAATCACTACCCTTCCTGTACAAGTGAGTGTATATTTAGTGAGAAAAAAATAGTACCCAATTTTTCTCTCTCAAGAAATGTGATGATGAACAAAATATCTATTGGTACTTCCCACCCATGTGGGATCATGTGAAAACCAGAACTCACAAATCTGCTGAAGAAGCATCGACAACCACATCAAATGTTAGTTGTTATTTCAAGAAGACTGAGCCTGAAGATGATTTACCACTAACCCACACAGCTGCAGAAGGTAAGTTTACATGTTACTCTGTGAAGCATGACTTGTCATTTAGATCAAATTGCTGGTCAAAATGAATTTCACTCATTTTTAATTTCAAGATGTTTGGCCACACAGGAAAAGTAAAATGATTAGCTCTGAATGGGTTGGCTCCCTTAGTAGGAGATCATTGCAGGCAGTTAAATGAGGAAACTATCATATCAGTGTAATCAGAGATTTCAGGTAGAAAATGCCCAATGATAGTGCCATTTTTAAAAACCCATTTTATGGAATCAAAGTAAAGCTTTTGGAAGAGGATTGGGTCAAATATGAAATCTCTAACAGTATTGTGAATGCTGTTGTAAATCACTTGAAAAGTTCAACATTGAAGGAAGCCACTGTCCCTGGTGTGGTGATGATACAAATGCAAATTTTGGTAGAGCACAGCACTATGACAAAAACAATATTCTTACTAAAATCAGAAAAAGAGCAGAACCATGCATGGAATGGGTGTGGTGCATACCTAATTCATAATTACCTGTACAAAAGCAGCAGTATTCTACAAATTCAAATAGAAGCTATGGTTTTCTAAATTTAAAAATATTGTTACATATGTACAAAGTATCTCAGTTGTAATATTTTGTGAAAAAAGTTATATAAGAATAACAACAAAATGTCTGCATGAATCTATGGACATTTTTGCTGCTTATCTAAAATCTGAATTTAGATATGTGAATCTTTGAGGAATTACTGCTCTGCTATGCATTTTTTCTTGCCTGCATTTTGTTCAAAATCAATAGATACACTTATATCCAATTCCATAATGAAGTAAATTGAGAAGATGTGGTGGCATTGTAATGTGTCAACTTGGCTAGGCTGAACTACTTTCTCCAGAATTCCCTTCCCTGTGTGTTTCTGCTTAGGTGGAGCCACAAGAGACATTTTTGTATGAGATTTGATGTGTGGGAGAGAAGTAGCAGGGCTTGAGTTTTTCTCTTGCGAGAGGTCAGAGGTCAGGGCTTTGTAGTTCACACATCTTCCCAAATATTTGCTGACTCATCTCACTGGTGGGCAGCGGCCAGGCCTGCAACTGCTTCACCATGTTTTGGATCCTCCTTCAGCTTCTCTGACTCCTTTACTAAGTATGTGTTAAGCTTCATGCTAAAGGGCATCAGATTTTACTGCAGAGCACCCGCTTAGTCAAGGTTGGAGGCAATGACAACTGACACACTCGCTGCTAATGCTTATGAACTTCATTTCAAGTTTGTGGGATCCTGCTTGTCTTTGTTCTCCTGGACTTTACATCCATCTTCCTTTCCTGACTGCCAGCCCTGCAATCATCAAGCTCCAGAAGCAGACCTGAAGACAACAACCTTACAAAGGAGCTGCATAAAACTTCATGCCGCTCCCACAATTGACTAAGGTAAAATCCCTGTAACAAATCGTATTGCTGTTTATGTATATGTATGTGTGCATATATATTTACGTATATATAATATATATATATTGTTCTTGTAACTGGAAGTCACAAAACCATTTCCTTATTCAATGAATTGGGAAAAATATGTGCAGTGCCTGATGTAGGGGAAGAGAGCTGTGTTACAGGTACTGAAAGAAGATCAGTTTTGTTGACTCATAGTGAGTGAAGTGGATAAAGTTAGGAAAAATTTGGGAGAAATAGGCAAGGCCTGGATTTGAGGGTTTAGATTTCATTCTAAGCACAATGCAAAGTCATTGGAGAGTTTAAGCAAGAGAGTAGCATGATTCGATTTACATTCAAGAAGATTCCTTAGAGAAGTGATTGAAGAGATGCAAAATAGAAATGAAAAGACAAATTAGGAGGCTGTTGGAGTAGAGCAGACAGGAGATAATGGAAGCTTGGACAAGGGGAGATGGCAAAGGACATGGAGCAAAATAGATGACTTTTAGATGTTTTTTGCTGATTTACTTGATAAGATTTATTTTAAATAGGTTGAAAGTGGGGTGAATAGGTAAGAGAAAGAGAGGAAACAGGATAATTCTTAGGTTTTTGACTTTTTAAAAATTGGATATAGATGGTGAGTTATTACTGAGAAGATGTCTGTGTGTGTGTCTGTGTGTGTCTGTCATACATTTATGAGGAGCCAGATTTACAGAATGTATCAAGAATACGATTTAGGTATGTTAATTCATTCTCCCTCTCTCTCTCTCTCTCTCTCTCCCTCGCCCTGCCATTTGGCTGCCAGAAAGCTCAGAAAAAATACTTCAGTTTCAAACATATCAGATCATGTAGTCCTTATGATCTGCATACTTTTCTATTCCTCTCCTTTCCCACTGGTTTTGAATTTCTATTTCTGTTTCCTTGGCAATTATACTTGATTGTTACTGATATTTTATTTTTATTTTATTGTATATGCTTTTGTAAGCTACCATTGATTCTTTATGGAATGGTTCATAACTGTGGTTATCATCCAGGTGCAATTTTACCCCACAAGGGACATTTGCCAATGCATGGAGACATCTGTGGTTGTCACTATTGGTGTGTGCATGGCAGGGGTGGTGTTGCTATGATATAGTGGGTAGAAGCCAGTCATGATGCTAAACATCCTATAATTCTCAGGACAGCCCCCTAAAATAAAACACACATAGGATTTTCTAGCCCCAAAATGTTAATAGTGCCAAGGTTTAGAAACCCCTTTAGAGAATATAAATAATTTGATGAACAAACATAAAATGAGAAATGAGTGCTTGGTAATGAAATGTTGGGTACTACTGAAGTAATGTGTATTAAAAAGTCCCTTATTACATTATTATCATAATTTATTTGTAGATTAAAATGCTAAAAACTTGTAAAAGGCATGCAACTGCAAACAAAGTACACAATATCTCTCCATTTCTTTCAGCATGTAGATCATTTTGGGGTTGTATTCTTGAAGGTCATGTGCAATTACTCAAATTAGAACTATAGAAAGCATAAAAAAATAATTAGTTTCCATTCAGGGAGGTCATGAATGAGCTGTTTCCTTTTTAAGCAATGCATATAACAAGTAAAATCATCACTTCCCAGTACAAACTCTATCCAGAGCCAAAAAGCTCCTGTAGAATTTGTTTTTTTTTTTTACATACTTCCAGAATTGTAGCACTCTTGCCCAGTTGCAAGATTTATTGTTAATTATAGTAGGTTGGATAAGTGAAGTATTACTCTTCTCCTTAAGTCCAATTTATATAACTTATAAAAGGAAAGAAAGAAAGGTGGGAAGGAAAGGAGGGAGGGAGGGAAGTAGGGAGGAAGGAAGGTGAGAGGGAGGAAGGAGGGAAGGAAGGAAAGAAGTAAGGATGAAACGAAGAAAAATCAAAATGGCAGAATCAAGATGGCAGAGTGAATAGTTTCAGCACTCCAACCCCCTATGGAAGCTTCAAACAACTAGTAAAAACTGACAATAACATCCTTCTCAATGCTCCAGAAAACAGTTAAAGGATTGCAGTAACAGGGTGAGCACCAATTCAAGAAAAAAGGCAACTTAAAAGCAGTAGGATCTTGTGGCACCCTGGCTGGCCCCTCCCCCACCCCCTCACTGGGTGGGAATGGAGCCAGCCAAAATTCCCAGTGTGAGTGCCTTGTCCTAACTCTGGAGGGAGCAGAGTAACCCTTGTGCACAAACTGAGAGTGCCAATATTTGGCCCAATCTCTTTGGTGATAAGCTGAGAGACCAAACCAGGACACTTGTCACAGGCTTGCTGTCTCAGAACTTGCCCTGCATGTAGAAGACAGCTCACAGAGCTCTCATACAGAAGAAACTGTGGGAGAACAATCAAGCCGTGGGTGCTTGGGAAGAGGGAACATTTGTATCTGTGTAAATGGGGGAATTACCAGGGCCGCATGTGTATGCCCAAGATAAGACACATATGCAGAAAGGATCAGGGAGGCCTCTATGCTTTTGCCTTAAGCTATACTCTAAACATTTTTATGGATAAAGTCTGTAAGAAAGCATGCATACAAGTCACTGTGCAAAGACTGGGAAAGGTATTTTCTTTTTCCTTTTTCTCCTCCTCCTCCTCCTTCTCCTCCTCCTCCTCCTTCTTTTGTTAGCTCCTGACATTCAAGCAATGCTCTGTTGTGACTGACTGGATACAAGCTTAAAGAACAGATACCTCAGAGTCTAAATTCCAGTGCTAACACGTTAAAATATCAAAATGTCCAGCTTTCAACAAAAGCTTACAGAACACACAAAGAAACAGGAAGTGATGGCCCAGGCAAAAAAGAAGATTAAAACATTAGAAACCATCAATGAGAAGGATCAGCCCTGGGACATTCCAGACAAATACTTTCAAAAATAGACCTAAGTATGCTTTAAAAAGCTAAAAGAAAACATTGACAAAGAACTAAAGGAAATCAAGAAAAAGGTAGACAAAGACAAAGAGAATATCCATAGAGAGATGGCAATTATGAAAAGGAACCAAACAGAGCTGAAGACCATAGTAGCAGAAGTTAAAAATTCCTGAGAGGGGTTCCACAGTAGATTGGGGCTGGCAAAAGAAAGAGTCAGTGAACTTGAAGATAAAACAATTGAAAGTGTCTGGTCTGAGGAGCAGAAAGAGGAAAGAATGAAGAAAAGTGAACAGAGCCTAAGGAATCCATGTGACACCATCAATTATACCAATATAACATTGTGGGAGTCCCAGAAGGAGAAAAAAGAGAGAAAGGGTCAGAGAGAATATTCTAAGAAATAATGGCTGAAACCTTCCCAAATTTAAAGAAAGACATAAATATGCACATTCAAGAAGTGCAACAAACCACAAACAGGATAAACTTGAAAGGAACCACACACGGACACATAGTAGTTAAACTGACAAATGCCAGGGACAAGGAGAAAGGTCTGAAAACTGTAAGAGAAAAGCAACATGTTAGGTACAATGGAATTCTGATAAAAGATTAAGTGGCTATTTTCTCATCAGAAATAATGAAAGCAAGGAGGCAGTGAGAAGAATTGTTTAAAGTACTAAAAGGAAATGATTGCCCACCAAGAACTTCATATCTGGTGAGATTCTCTTTCAAAAATGAGGGAGAAATTAAGACATCCCCAGATAAACAAAAGCTGAGGGAGTTCATCACCACTAGACTGGCCCTACAAGAGACACTAAAGAAAGTTCTACAGGTTGAAAAGAAAGGACAGTAGACAATCGATTGAAGTCACATGAAGAAATAGAGAGCTCAGGCAAGGGTAATATAAATGCCAGTAAATATAAATGTTTGGGTAAATATAAATGCCAGTATTATTAAATTTTTGTTTTGTAACACCACTTTTTACTGCCTATCAGATCTAAAAGACAAATACATAAAATGTAGTAATAAATTAGTGTTTTGGACTCAAAATGTATAAATATGCAATGTGTGACAAGAACTAAATAAAGGTGGGGGGGAGGGACGGAGGGGTATAGGAACATAGTCCATATATCCCATTGAAGTTAAGTTGGTGTCAAAGCAAACAAGATTGTTATAGATGGAGGATGTCAAATTTAAGCCCCGTGGTAACTACAAAGAAAATATCAGAGAATATGGAAGCTCATAGAGACAGAAATTAAAGTACAGGTTGCCAGGGGAGGGGCGCAGGGAGAATGGGGAGTTGATGCATAGTGGGTATAGGGTTTCTTTCTGTGAGAAGGGAATGTTTTAGTAATGGAAGGTGGTGAGGGCACCGCAATACTGTGAATGTGATTAATCCCTCTGAATTTTATGCTTTGGATTGGTTGAGATGGGAACATTTATGTTGTATATATGTTCTGACAATTAAAAAAATAGAAAGAGCAACTAAAGAGACAATGACAATTAAATGCAGTACGTGATCCTGGAGAAGTTCTATTGAGGGAGGAGAAATGGCTCAAAAGAACATTACTGATACATATGAAAAAATTGGAATAGACTATAGGCTTTACATCAATCTTAAATTGCTTGAACTTGGTAACTGCATTTACGCTGATTACATAAGTGAAGAACCTTGTTCTTAGGAAATGTACAAGGCAGCATTCAGTGTTCAAGGAGTATGATGTAAACAACCTACATTTAAGTGTTCAGAAAATGGATTGATAAATGGACGTATAGATAGATAAATGGATTGACAGATGGATAGATAGAATGATACAGCAAATATGGCAAAATTTTAAAATTGGTATATCTGGTTATCTGGGGGTGAGGGAGGGGTATCTTGGCGCTCTCTATACAGAGTTTGTATTACTTTTGTGACTGCCCTGTAAGCTTGATATTTCAAAATAAAAAGTTTTAGAGAAATCAATATAGCAGAACTTGTCCTTGCAAATGATTAACTTTCTAGGGGAGTTGCTTCAAAGATGCAGCCACTCATTACTTTGGTGTCAGCAGTATTCAAATCAGATGAAAAACATGGCCTTATGTTATAGTCACCCCACTTTTAGATAAAACAGGTATATTCCAAAGTAAGTGTGATCTCAGTGCCATTTGGGGTCCCCCTAACCTCTAATATTCATGCTCTGTGAGGATCTGTTGGCCCCTGGAAGTCTTCAACATTTTCCCACAGGGTCACCTGGCTCTCATACTCACTCCTGTCTCTGAGCTCCTTTTTTCCACTGAATTGTCCAGTTCATGGGTCACATCCCCCACCCCCTGCCCCAATGCGTGTGCTGGCCCACCTCTGCAGTGCACCTACGTGCAAGTCAGACCCTTGCCTCAGTGCTCAGACACCACACTCACACACACACACACTCATGCACACACATACACAAACACGTATCCACACATGCATGCATATGTAAAACTGCAAAAGAAATTCACAATGCATTTCTGAGTGTTCTCTTCTCTATGGAAAGTTTGTGAGGCAGGAGGTGGGAGAAGGGAGGTGACATTGCAGCAATGTGTCTGGGACATTGAGTGGTTTAAAAGTTCCCCAGGTGATTCTTCTGTACAACCATCATTGAGTATCACCACTTAAGAGTAATTCTGGTATTGCTTCTCAAGATAATTGCTTTTCACCTTGCTGCATACACTTTAGGCAAGCTTGAATAGCATTTCAATATATGAACTCCATGAGAACTGCATTTTTATCTGCCTTGTTCATTGCTCCCCAACATAGAAAACAGGCTCTGGCACATAGTAGATGCTCAGTAATGCTTCTTGAATAAATGAATGAAAGACTCATACAATCAGTTGGTAGAGCCAGAGCAACGTATTCAGAAGTATTTTCAACCTTTTAGTAGATATAATGGGATATTACTTTGGCTTCACATTTACTGCCTTAAGCTTTAATACACTCTCAGAAGCGATGAATTTGAGCAAAGATTCTTTTTCAAATCTGAGACTTTGGGAACAGATCTCTGAATTTCCTAAAACTGTATACAAATGTTTGTCATCTGCCCATTGTATTTTTTCAAAATAAGCTCCACAACTTTTCTTATATTCTCAAAGTGGTTTAATGACCCCAAAAGTTAAGAATTACCTAGTCAGGGGATGTATAGTTCTTCATAGACAGAGGTTTCTGTTCTAGTTTGCTAATGCTGCCGGAATACAAAACACCAGAGATGGATAGGCTTTTATAAAAGGGGGTTTATTTGGTTACACAGTTACAGTCTTAAGGCCATAAAGTGTCCAAGGTAACACATCAGCAATCAGGTACCTTCACTGGAGGATG
This sequence comes from Choloepus didactylus, assembly GCF_015220235.1. Lineage (NCBI taxonomy): Eukaryota > Metazoa > Chordata > Mammalia > Pilosa > Megalonychidae > Choloepus > Choloepus didactylus. Next base: position 181,209,212 of record NC_051334.1, on the reverse strand, counting down.
GCCAATGGTGTCCGGAAAACCTCTGTTAGCTGGGAAGGCACGTGGCTGGCATCTGCTCCAAAGTTCTGGGTTCAAAATGGCTTTCTCCCAGGACATTCCTCTCTAGGCTGCAGTTCCTCAAAAATGTCACTCTTAGTTGCACTTGGGGTATTTGTCCTCTCTCAGCTTCTCCGGAGCAAGAGTGTGTTTTCAACGGCCGTCTTCAAACTGTCTCTCATCTGCAGCTCCTGTGCTTTCTTCAAGGTGTCCCTCTTGGCTGTAGCCCCTCTTCAAAATGTCACTCACAGCTGCACTGAGTTTGTTCTGTTTGCCAGCTCATTTATGTGGCTCCACTGATCAAGGCCCACCCTGAATGGGTGGGGCCATGCCTCCATGGAAATTATCTCATCAGAGTTATCACCTACCGTTGGGTGGAGCACATTTCCATGCAAACAACCTAATCCAAACATTCCAACTTACTCCCCACTAATATGTCTGCCCCACAAGATTGCATCAAAGAATATGGCCTTTTCTGGGGGACATAATACATTCAAACCGGCACAGTTTCCTTAGCAAAGTTTTCCTTAGGGTTCCTTTAGAAAAGTCAACTTGCCTTGCACATTTAAAACAGGATTTAGCAGGTGAAAATCTGTACATTTCACACACATTTTCAGTAACCCATTTATTGAATAATATTATATTGACTTGTGGTGCTTGCAGAGTGGGAGGTGAAAATTGTAAATGCAAATAATTGTGAAGGAAATATTGCAGAAGCCTCAATTTTTGGTAGTTTCCTACCTGCTTCCCTTGACTCCAGATAGAATTGGCCAATTATAGGAGCCAGGGTTTAAAAGGCTTCTGACTCCCCATAGGTCTGACTGATTCTGCAAATGTGCCAAATCCCCTGCTCTCTCTAATTATCTGATTGAAAGCACCAGTGCTCAGAAGTGCTAAACAAATAGCCTCTTGTTTGCTCCAGTAGGTAAGGGGGTGGAGGTGTGTGGTTTAGCAGTTAAAGGGTTTGTACCACCTTCTGATTGTTCCTTACAGCTTTGGGGAATAGTCAAAAGGTCATCTTCTATTATTTTGTGGATTGGTTAAGTCCTATTTTCAGGTTTGTTTTCTCTCTTTGTTAAAATAAAGAATGGCTGGCTGTGCATGATGTCCAGTACATCAAAATAATCTTAAATATACCACACTGCTTCCTTCTTGCCTCCAGTATGCAAAATACTGCAGACATCTCCACTGAAACATAACTCAGCTGTATAAAGATAAGAAATGGTTGAAAATCACTATACAGACAGGAAAAAAAGAACTAGTGAACATACTTGTACAGTAGCATAATTACCATTCTTGGTTAATTTTTAGATGATCCTGATCTTTTGTAAAACAGTGTTTAGACATGAGACTTATTTTCCTATGTTTTTTAGAAGCTGAGTTTATAAAATCATTTGGAACTGGTCTGTATTTAATTTTAGGTGGAATTTGAGGTATATGGGGATACCTGAGAGGATTTGTAAGGGTTTTTTAAGATGAATTTTGTAATTTATAATTTTGTAGATTTTGGAGAGTCTCAAACCCTTAGGTTCTCCACAATCTGACGGGCACACTCCAACTTTTAAATAGGGCCCTGTTCTAGTTTGCTAATGCTGCCGGAATGCAAAACACTAGAGATGGATTGGCTTTTATAAAAGGGGGATTTACTTGGTTACACAGTTACAGTTTTAAGGCCATAAAGTGTCCAAGGTAACACATCAGCAATCAGGTACCTTCACTGGAGGATGGCCAATGGTGTCCGGAAAACCTCTGTTAGCTGGGAAGGCACATGGCTGGCATCTGCTCCAAAGTTCTGGTTTCAAAATGGCTTTCTCCCAGGAAGTTCCTATCTAGGCTGCAGTTCCTCAAAAATGTCACTCTTAGTTGCACTTGGGATATTTGTCCTCTCTCAGCTTCTCCAGAGCAAGAGTCTGCTTTCAACGACCATCTGCAAACTGTGTCGCATCTGCAGCTCCTGTGCTTCCTTCAAAGTGTCCCTCTTGGCTGTAGCTCCTCTTCAAAACATCACTCTCAGCTGCACTGAGTTCCCTCTGCCAGTCAGCTCATTTATATGGCTCTGCTGATCAAGGCCCACCCTGAATGGGTGGGGCCACACCTCCATGGAAATATCTCATCAGAGTTATCACCTACAGTTGAGTGGGGCACATTTCCATGCAAACAACCTAATCCAAACGTTCCAACTTAATCCCCACTAATATGTCTGCCCCACAAGATTGCATCAGAGCATATTGTTACAGTGCCCGCGAGTTAAAGTACGAGACAGCCAAACAGAATTTAAAGAGCCTTTTATTAGCCAGCTAGCAGGCGGCTGCTGTCTCTCACTCTGCGCAGGGAGTTCAGCAAGCAGCCCCCACCTGTGTGCGCTGGTGCCTTATATAGACAGAAACTGTATCCTAGAAACGCAAGCAAGCAAGCTATTCTAACAGAAGCAGAGTTGGCAGTTTAGCTCTTGATCACAAAAAACAATTACACAAAGAGTTTCACTTGGAACTGGAGCAGTTATTGATCATACAAAACAATTTCACAAAAACAATTTCACAAAGAGTTTCACTTGGGACTGGAGCAGCTATTGATTATTAAAGGGTTACAAAAAGTTTCACTTGGACCTGGAGCAGTTATTGTTAAAAGGGTTACGCTTGGCTGATGCGTGCAACCACAGCTTTGCCTCCCCTAAACGGTAAAGTTTTGATTTCTTTAACTGGTACAGGCCCAGCCTCACTCCCCCCTCCTCATGGCCTAATGCTGTTTACACAACACTGTTGCTTTGCAGATGTTTTGGGATTAAGGGAAAGGGACCTCACTTCACATATGGCTTTCTCTGGAGGACATAATACATTCAAACCAGCACAGGCCCTAAAGTGTTTTATTTTAATTGCAGCTGTTCAATCCATGGCAATTTATACTGCTATTCCATGGCTTGTGACATTCTTTACAGATTTACTGACCCAGAGGTCTTGAGTATGGTCCCACATCAAACAGAATCATCTTTATCACCTACTGCCTCTGGGTTTTTTTTTTTTTTTTGGGGGGGGGGGTGAAAAAATAAATGATTTTCTATTGGAGAGGTAAATGATATATTTGATTCTGGTAAAAAAACGTTATTTTTATTTCATGTTATCAAGTGAATTTGAAGCTTAAAATTCTTCAGCCCCAACATTCTAAGAGAGAATGTGGATTGGATGTAATAAATTTGACTCAGTATAGTGTAATGCAATATTTGATATGTCAGATAAAACGGATTACTGAAATGAAATTGCCTTCCCTAATAGCAGTGTTTTTCCACCACTTAAAAAAAATGGTTTCCCCTTCAAAAACCAAGAAGGAAATAATATAGAATCAAGTCACTTCTAACTGGTTAAAGGCAAGTTAGTGTTCAGTCGAACAAATAAGAGACAATAAACTTTTCACAGCTGACACACTGTCACCTGAATGATTGGCGCTGACATATAGGCACCCCATTATGTGCCTACAGGTTACTCTAGTCCCAATGGAACAGGGCCTGGGACCCCACAACAGTAGAGCAGGCTGGCTCTGCTCTGCACAGGGGAGGGGAAGGGGCCAGCAAGGACACCATGGGGGGTTTCTCCAACTGTTTTTAAAGTGGCTTTTTCTTGATATGGCTCTCGCCCAGTTACTGCAAACCTTTACCCCTTTTCCGGAGTTTTGGGGAAGATGACTCTGTCAGTTTTTTAGTTGTTCAAAGATTCTGTGGGGGGGTGGGGAGCAGCACTGTGGCACATCTTATGCCGCCATCTTGGGCTACAGAGACTCTCTATAGCACTTTTGTGTAGGTGATACATTTAGTCCTCCCTCAGTTGTTGACTCCCATATCCCATGGGCTGTGAAAGTGTTCATTAGTTTTTCAGGCTTTACAGAAATGAGAAATCTCCGAGAAGGTGAGCAGTCTAGCTTCAAGAGTGAGCTCTGAACTTTGAAAGGCAAAGAAATTCTCTCAACAGATTTAGTGAACTGAATAAGGAGTGAAATAAGTTCAGCTATAAGCTTATGCAATCTAATAGAGTTGACTAGGGAAAAAGACTATTAAAATGGTGATATTGAGGAAGAAGATATTTATGGGTAATGGAATATTTCTGTTTCTTTCTCTCTTCGCAACCTGTGACTTGAGGGGAAATCTCGGTTCATTAAACCATCATGTCATTCATCTCCGATGATGAGTTTTGAGGCATGGATGAAGAAGGTTTATATAAATGAGTGTGTCTAACTGGGCTCCTTCTTAGTGCTATGCCATTTAGCAGAAAAATTGTTTCACCCATCCTGCTTGAGCACACCCTATTTCATTCCTGGAGCTCCTAAATCAAAATAGGATCAACATATCTCATTTCTTTATACCATATGAATATTAACTGCCTGTAACAGGCAAATGATTTTATGTTGCCTACTCCCTAACCTATTGGCAGGCACAAATGGTGTGACCATAAAGGACCATGGACCTTTAAATGTGCAGAATATTAGGTAATATAATTATGAGGTAATAAAGTAAGAAGGGCCATCAGGAGATCATCTGCTCCAGCTATGCCTCTTCAGGCAGTTTAAAGGGGTCTGTCCACACTTTGCTTGAAGTCTTCCGGAAAGAGACACTTCAATCAGTCCTTTTCTCCAGGGCTTCAACACTCCAACAGTAGGTACATTTTTCTTATGTCTTGAGTCTTTTATTGTTTTTTTTTTTTTTCTCTTGTACCTTAAAACAAGCCCTCCTTTGTATTTACTGAGAATGCATACAACTATAGGTTATTTGTTTTATATTAACTTTTCGTAGTCAAGAAGATCATCTGGTTCTCTGAGTATTCCCCACGAATCCCATTATCCTTCTCTTCGGTTATTTTTCTTGCTCACTCTGTGACGTGTTCCTCTCTTACTACATAATTCATTGACAAAGAGAATGTGAGCTTTGGAATTGAACAGACCTGGGTTTCAATGCATGTTCTGACCTTCAGGAGGGTTCCCAGAGCCTCAGTTTTGGTATCTGTAAAAGGGCTTCATATTACTGAGCTTTAACTCCTAAGCAGTTTTCAACCCACTTAAAGCCACTTATCACCTGGGATAACACTTTTAAACGCATTTTAGAAGCAATACAAAAAGAGATTGTATCATCCAGATCATAAAAATCTCTAAGTGAAATGTCTGAGTCTCAATATAGCTGTCTCAGAGGAATGAAAACAAATGATGAAGGGCCCAGTGGTAATTCTAATCCCCAGGCTCATGTGTCCTTCACTGTTATTTTTAGCAACATGCCTCTCATAACATATTGATAAGCCACACAAGGAAAGATAGTTGGCATCCTGACAACTTGTTGCCTTAATAGGGACGATCCATCAAAATATAAAGCAGTGTTTCTTTGTACGGAAACAGGAGGAATCGTTATTTTTGAACATGCCATGCAAGTAGTTTGTCCACGTATGCCTAATTAATAGCTTGTGGGTTTAGAAAGGGAAGTGTAGTTGTCCGTGTTAAAGACAGCTTTCTGAAGTTACAACAGCACCAGGGTAGGTTCTCCTCTGGGAATGATGCCCCCAGTTGCTAAACTTAAGTATCCTGAATGTTTTCCTCTGTGTTGAGCCAAGTGTGGTTCTCCTTACTTGCTGCCGCTGCAAATCATCAGGGGTTCTGAGTGGCAAGAGAGTCTGGCCTGGTAGGATTAGTCTTCAAGTCCTTCCCTTGTCTGCTTGAATGTCTGCTCCCTGTTATGCTGCAATATAAACATTAATTTGTACTTTTTCAGCTCCTACACTTCCTTAGCCTTTCCATGATTTCAGTGGCTGCCCATTTTAATGAACATGAATAGCATCCCATGCAATCTTTTTTCACTTGAATTAATTATTATCAAGGAGCAGAGAAGCGGGAAGACCCAGAAAAAGGAAGGTAGAGAAAGTTTCTTCTGATGCAGTGACAATACAAAGAGCCAAAAAAAAAATAGAATTGTTTCTTTGAAGTAAACATACATCTTAAAGAAAACAAATTAAAGGCACCCAAGAGAAATTAGATCTAGTTAGCCAGTATGCCTCTTGGTTAACCCTTGCATGTGTGGAGGACTTTAAATTTCTGCAAACATTTTATTAGTCACAATCTACATTTAACTCATAATTTTAAACTCATGATTTTCCTGTAGGTAGAATGTAGAGTAGGTAGGATTAGGTGGATGCTTCATAGATCTAAAGGCTGAGATGCAAAGAAGATAGGAGGTGTCCCCAATATTTTGAAACTACTTACTATCCATATTATTTGAGTAACATTGAGAAGCAGAGGATGAGGAAGCTTATCATACCTAAAAAGTACTGGTCAAAGAAAGCACTTCTTTCTTGAATTTGACTTTTGGTACCCAAGGGGGTGGGAAAGAAAGAAACCAGTAACACGTCAAATTTCACAAGTAAGCAAAAACATTGAGCTGAATAGAAACTTTGTAGCTCTGTCACCTAGGACAAATTTTCTCATGTATAAAATTAAGTTGATAGTAGTGCCTACCTCACGTAGCTATGTGAAGATTGAATGAATTAATAGACATACCTATAAGAGTGTCTGGCATCCATGATTACCACAACTAGGTTTAAAACCTGGATGGAAGGTTCATGCCTCCTGCCTTTAATAATAGTGTCCCTTCTGTCACATTCATCCCTCTTCCATGTCTGACCCTCATCTCATTTGCAGTCACTGAGGTGTGATGAGTCAGGGGTGCTATTGTCTGTGTTGGTGTAATACAAAGAGCTTTGAGTTGTAGGGTCCAGTTCCTGTCATAAATGTGATCATAATTTTAGATGAATGGACTAAAAGGGAATGTGCATATTTCATGGGCACAAACAATTCTAATCAACACAGCAGGAAAACTTGATTCTGGAGTTAGTTCAGTCTAGAGTGCACAGTGGTGGTGAGGATTAAATGCCTAACCATGTGTGTATACACTTCGCCTAAGGCCTGGAATGTTCTAGGTGCTCAATAAACAGTAAAGTCCTTTACTGCTGGTCCCTGTCCAGCCAGGAGCCTGCCCTCTTATTGAAGTCACAATTTTTACACTTGATAGTTATCTATCAATGCAAAGTACTGTATCTTTGTGTGATAAATGATAGCAGATGCTCTGGGTGTTTGGAAATGTCTGGGAACATGTCGTGTACGAAGTGGGTCTTGAGAGGTGGATTAGTGGTAAATGGGAGTCAGTGAAGGCTGGAGGGAATTCAGTTGTGTCCTCCCTCATATGGAAGGTAAGAATGTAGTTTAGAATTGAATTTGATGATCTTCTTGAGTCACAGAGTATTCATTATGACAAATCATCATTTCACTCACTGAATAAATAATAACAAGAAAGATGTCTGGATGCATAGATATTCACAGGTTAATGCAGCTCATTGAGGCCTCCCATATAATGGTGGGAACTTTCCAGTCCAACCTTGCCTAGTTCTTTTCCTGAACACCTGGCTCTCTGCCTAAGATATAATGTTTAATTCACCATCAGAAAACAGCCTTGGCCATTCTTTTTGCTTGAGCTTCGAACCCACTGTGCCATTAATTTGTAATTTCCCATCCACACTTTTCTCTGAAACAAATTCTCCCAATTTTTTATAGCAGAGTTTGTGACTTGCCCCCTCTAGGAGGAGATCCCACATTCTCTGGATTTAGCTATAACTCATGCCATTTAATTACCTGCTGCCTTTGATCATGATTTCACGTTTGTCCTATGTATGTATCAATCTGTTGATAATCTTCTTGGGTGCTAAACATTGTATTATACTCTTTGCTTCACACACAATGCTGAGCATAAACACAGCACTATATATATATCATAATAATTGTATTAACTAACATTTATTGAGCGCATATTATGTGCCAGACACTGTTCTATGGCCTTGATTTAAATTAACTCATAATTTCATCCTCACCACAACCCTAGGGTAATATATTTCAAATGGTCTATTTTAAAAGGTTACTGTCAGAATTAAATTCGTTAATTTATGTCAAAGTGCTTAGAAAAGAGTCTGGAACATAGAAAGTGCTCAGTAAGTTTGAGCTCTTACTAACATCATCCAGATTTTACAGATAGGAAAACTGAGTCCCCAAGAGGCTAGGTAGCTGGCTGAAAGTCACACAGTATTCGAAACCAGGCATTCTAGCTCCAGAGTGCCTGCTCATAAAGCATAATGAAATACCACTTCTCTTGGAAAGTATTTTGATGCAATTCAGTAAGAAAGAGCTCTAGGTAATTAGAGATGTGAGCATTCTATGCTACTTCTTTTTTTGTGTCTGAGCCCACATTTAATCTTGTGGACCACTTCTTTTAAAAAACTATTCTGGTTATTGAGGCAATGTGCAGTACAAATTAAAATAATGATTAATAGGTGATAAATTTGCAAAAAATTAAACTAATGATAATTATCTAGTGTGGGCAGAACCTGTGACTTGCTTCTAACCAACAGAATATGGCACAGTGATCAGATGTCCCTCTCATGATTGAATTATATTATATATGACTCCCTCCTGCTGGCCAGTTCTATCTTGCCCACCAGTTGGTCTTGAAAAGGTAACTGCCACTTTGTCAACTGCTTATGAAGAGGGTGACATGACAGGGAACTGCAGAAGACATCTAGGAGCTGAGGGAAGCTTCCAGCAGAAACAAACAAAAACCGAACTTCTTAATCCTCCAGCCATGAAGAAATGGATTCTGCCAACAACCTGAATGATCTTAGAAGTGGATTCTTCCCCAGTTGCACCTACATATGAGAATACAGACCAGCTGGCATCTTGACTGCAATCTGGTGAGACCCTGAAGCAGAGAACCTAGCTTAACCATGCCAGGACTCTTGACAAATGGAAACTGTGAGATAATATATGTCTGTTTTCTTCAGATGTTAAGTTTGCGGTAATTTATTATGCAGCAGTAGATAACTTATAAACCTAGTGATGGTGAAGATTCCAGGAAATTGACCTTCTCCTACTCCACCAGCAGTAATATAAATCAGTAAAGCAATTTAGAAGTATATCTTAAGAGTCATGCAATTGCCCATTCCCTTTGACCCAAGAATTTTGCTTCAAAAAATTTATGCTAAAGAATCGCATGTACCACAGGACCATTTATAATAGGATACCATTGTTTCTTTAAAAACGCACAGAAAAGCAAAGGGAAAGAAACCCCCCCAAAAAAAAAATCAACAACAAAAATTTTTCTCCCAGAAAGAGATTGGGTAAATAAATTATGGTAACTTCAGTCAATGGAATTTTATGCAGTGATCAAAAATGATTTGGTAGAAGTATATGTTTTGGCATTGACATGTGCTCATGGTATATCGTAGAAAAACTAAACAGTGTGTACAGTGGGATACAATTCTTTAAAATCTCTATAAGGGAGGGCAGCAATTTTCTCTGAGCCCTTTTAATCTTTGACCTGTTGCTAGTATGACTTACTGTCCCAGTCTGGACCCTGCAGTAACCAATGTCTGGAGTTGGCTCTATGTACTTCCGATGGCAGCAGGGCAGATACACCCATATTTTGCTTCAGATTGGTCTGATGGTGGTGATTTCTGCAAACATTGTGGTCTCTGCATAGATTCACCATATGGTTTTCTGGGGCAGCATTCATTTTTGCCCCAGATCCTTGACATGGAGGATTGTTGGAGGGGCAGCTTCTCTCTGGCTCCTAACCGTCACCATGCACGTGTGTTGCACCACTTTCTGGGGGCATACACCATCACTTATCTTAGTGACTAATTATGGAAGCTCTTGTCCCACAACCAACCCTGTGCCCCCTCTTTCAGAATCACTGGACTCTGCCAGAACCTCTTTGCTTCCCAGAAAAGTCATTAAAAACTACATGTATGCTTCTCAATTTCACCATGTAATACAAAGCTAGAGTAATCAAAACAGTGTGGTACTGATATAAATATAAACAAATAGACTAAGTGAATAGAATTGAAGGTCCGGAAATAGACCAACACATCTATGGCCAATTGATTTTTGACAAGGGTACTGAGTACATGCAATGGAGAAAGAAGAGTCTCTTCCATAGATGGTGTGGGGAAAACTGGATATCCACATGCTAAAAAATAATTTAGTTGAACCCTTACCTCACACGATAAACAAAAATGGACTCAAAGTGAATCAAGGACCTGAATTTAAAAGCTAAAACCATAAAACTCTTAGAAGGTAACATAGGGGTATGTGCTGGTTTGAATGTATTATGTCCCCCAGAAAAAGCCATATTCTTTGATGCAATCTTGTGGGGCAGACATATTAGTGGGGATTAAGTTGGAATGTTTAGATTAGGTTGTTTGCATGGAAATGCACCCCACCCAACTGTAGAGGATAACTGATGTGCTATTTCCATGGAGGCATGGCCCCACCCATTCAGGGTGGGCCTTGATCAGTGGAGCTATATAAATGAGCTGACGGGCAGAGGGAACTCAGTGCAGCTGTGAGTGACATTTTGAAGAGGAGCTACAGCCAAGAGGGACACCTTGAAGAAAGCACAGGAGCTGCAGATGAGAGACAGTCTGAAGATGGCTGTTGAAAGCAGATTTTGCTCCAGAGAAGCTAAGAGAGGACAAATGCCCCAAGAGGAACTAAGAGTGACATTTTTGAGGAACTGCAGCCTAGAGAGGAACATCCTGGGAGAAAGCCATTTTGAAACCAGAACTTTGGAGCAGATGCCAGCCACGTGCCTTCCCAGCTAACAGAGGTTTTCCAGATGCCATTGGCCATCCTCCAGTGAAGGTACCTGATTGCTGATGTGTTACCTTGGACACTTTATGGCCTTAAGACTGTAACTGTGTGACCAAATAAACCCCATTTTATAAAAGCCAATCCATCTCTGGTGTTTTGCATTCCAGCAGCATTAGCAAACTAGAACAGGGTAAATGTTCATGACCTGGGATTCAGCAATGCATTCTTAGTTATAACACCAAAAGCAAGAGAAACAAAAGAAACAATGGATAAATTTGACTGCATCAAAATTTAAAATATTGTGCAGCAAAGGACATTATCAACAAGTGAAAAGGAAGCCTACAGAATGGGAGAAAATAGTTGCCGATCACGTATCAGATAAGGGCTTAACATTCAGGGTATAGGAAGAACTTTAACAATGCAACCACAAAAAGACAAACAACCCAATTAAAAAATGAGCAAAGGATTGGAACAAAGGAGGATATACAAATGGTCAATAAGTGTGTGAAAATATGCTCAACATCATTAGTCATTAGGGGGAAATGCAATTTAAAATTGCAATGGGATACCACTTCCTATCCCTGAGGGTGGATATAATTAAAAAAAAAAAAAACAGACAATAACGAACATTGGAGAGAATGTGGAGAAACTGGAGTTCTAGTGCATTGTTGGTGGGAATGGAAAATGGTGTAGACTCTGTGCAAAGCAACATTTCAGTTCCTTGAAAAATTAAATACAGAGTTACGATATGATCTGGCAATTCCACTCTTAGGTATATACTAAAAGAAATTGAAAACAAAGTCTCAAACAGATACTTACACACCAAAGATCATAGCAGCATCCACAATAGCCAGAAGGCAGAAACAACCCATGTCCATCAACAGCTGAATGGATAAACAAATGTGGCACATAGACACAATGGAATATTATTTGGCCATAGGAAGGAATGAAGTTCTGAGACATGCTGCAATATAGATGAACCTTGAAAACATTATGCTCAGTGAAATAAGCAAGGAACATAAGGACAAATACTGTATGTAGTCACTTATATGAGATATTTAGAAATCATAAATTTGCAAATTTTCAGAAACATAAAGTAGATTGGAAATTGCCAGAGGTTGGAGCAAAGAGGGAAAGGGAAGTTTTGCTTGGAGTGTTTGTAGATAAAAATTAATAAAAAGAAAAGAAAAACTGGGTGTATGAGTGTCTCCCCACCTTTCCTCTCCATATTAATACCCCCTCATGCCCTCCAGTTGCCAGGTAATTTAATCTTTTGCCTTCAGAAACCTTTAAAGCATAAGCAGGCACCAATTCCTGATTCGCTGGCTGATTTTGTCTCACTGACTAGTCTATCTGTCTCATCTGCCAACTATACCCCCTATGCTTACACCTTAAATTTTGCCATTGCCCTAAGTTCTGTCTTTGGTTCTTCTATATGGTAAGGGCGGAGGAGGTGATGGCATCAGAATTTCAGGACCAGATGTTAGTAGCATATGTAATTTATTAAAATTTATCCAATAATTAAATAACATTTTTATACTTGAAAAAAGTAAAACACTATTTTCATGATGCTAGCTACTTAAATTAAAGTTCAGTTAGTTGGTAGGACTCTCAGTTCACCAACTTGAGTGTACCAGAAACATCACTATCTTTTTCCTTTTAATCAACTTGATTTTGATTCTGAACTCTCATCCCACCCACTTTGTGGTATAGTCTATCACCAGCATTATTGGGATCCTGACCCCATCCCTAGGTTGCACCAGAGTCCAGGAGACTAACATGGGTAATGAGAAAATAGATGAAGGGGCTCAGACCACTGCCCCCACCTAGCTAGAGCTAATAGCTCCTCGTTCAAGGCCACAGATGCCCCTTGCGGTTAAAAAACTCTCTGCCACACCCCTGTTTTTGGAGCCTCAAGCTTCCTGTACCATATAGCCATTAGTTCCAGGGTCCTACTCCATTCCTGGGGAGCCATGAGGGAAGATGACATAGGTCTCCACCTTAACTGACACTCTGATTTTTCTCCTTCCTCCATTCCGGGGGCAAAATCACTTTTTCTGTCTTGGTGAAGCCCCCTTTGCCCCAGCTTCTTCTTCCAAATCACTGTATCTGTTTTCTCTAAGCCAGGGAGCCCTGCAAGCCACTTCTGCTCTCGGGCAGAGATATGCTTTTCTCTTAAGGATGTAAAGCATAAAACACATTGTCTGTTTGAATGGAGTTTTGGGAAAGTGGGAAAATATAGGAAGAAAAGCTTACAAATTACTAACTTAAATTTTTCTAGTGGGAAATAGAAAATATTAGTTGTAGAAAAAGAGATTCATCTTCGGTTAAAATTAAAATATAGTCACAATAATATTTGATGAGAAGCCTTGAGAAGAAATAATCTTGTTGATATAAATATTTTGACAATTCAAAACCCTGTGTGGTTGGCAAGAGGTAAGGGAAGGAGGAGAAGGAAGAGCACTTCACAGATCAGGGAACATTTACAATACAATGATCATCTAAGTACAATGAAAAAATAACTCAATTGGAGACTAATCAGGTGTGGAGCCAAGGTCAAATTTTAAGTTTAAAATCCTGCTTGTTTTAAACACAAAAGGTTATTTCAAAAGAGAAAAATAAAAACTTCCAGAAATATAACCCATCCCTTAACCTCAAGGCTTGTGATGATCACAAAGCCTGTCCAACATGTTTATAATAGGAAACTATACATGTATTTTCATTTACGCTATAAAGGATCTTTGCAATCTTTTAGGTAGCAATTCTTCCCCTCTATAAATGAACTCATGAGCCTTAAGCTAATTAACTTACAACAATGATGCATCCTATGTAAATTTTCTTATTAGCAGACTATTTGTTTGAGTTTTCTTCATGAAGATATACTTAAAAAAGAAAAAAAAGCCATCTAGCACATTGAAATCTAAACACAATGCAAAGGTCAGGTGTTTTTTGTACCCCCCAACCCCAGCCAGCCTTATTTTCCAAGTTTTTTTTTTTTGTAGATGATGTGGATAAATACAAAATAAACTACCAAAGAAAGGTAAGGCATACCTATATTGGTGAAAAAATGAAGCAAGTACAAGGTCAGGAAGTGAAAAGCAATAAAGAAGTATGCTTATCAGAAAGGGTCATTGGTTTAAAAATAAAAGTTGAAATACCACTTGAGTATTTCACAGGCACATTAAACGTAAGCCCAAAGCTACTGGTATGTGCCTGTCTCCAAAACTTTCGCTTTTCCTAGTTCCCTAATCTCAAGAAATGACTCTGCCATGTAACTAGCTATACAAGTAATCATCCTTTGTGAATCCCCAATTCGAACTGGTTTTCAGGTCTTAATGATAACATTAATTTAGTAAGTTTCTTATACTTTTTCAAATGCTATTGATATTGATCGAAAGCAATGGGTTCTCTGCCTGATGCACTCAAATGACAAATTCCTGAGACCCTGGGGTATCAAAGAAAGAAAGAGTTTATTGCTAAATGTGAAGCAGATTAGATGGCCTATTGGCCTAAAAATCTGACTTCCCAAAATGCAATAACTCTGATAATTTTATGGTATCAAAAGATGGGCAGGGTTTAGGATAATGAGCACAATGGCTCAAGATGATGAGGTTAAAGGTGATGTAATTACTGAGCATGTGCAGACTGATTACATGCTTAGTTGCAGAATGTGTGTAAGAGAATGGCAGCCTCAATATGATGACGAGCATAATTTTTAGTACTATAATGAGGCATAGGTCACTTATAGGTTAAAGTTTAAGCTACTGCGCATGTCAGGCGGGCCAATTTTGGTTAGATACAGCTCCGTCTAGCAAGATAGTTTTGGAATTGGGGTTAGATCTGAGCTGATTCAAGGTCCTCCATTAATAAACATTAGGGGCTGCCTTTAGCGATCATAAGACTCCAAAGTTGAAAAACAGGATAAGGGGTACAAGTGGGCATCAGTCACAAGGTTTTTACAATCACTAGTTAAAGATATACAGTTATAAATCATTATCAGAGATCAAGGCAGCTGGGCTACAGTTCAGTAATTTCAGGTATTTCCTTCTGGCTATTCTAATGTACTAGAAAGTAAAAAGCAATATCTATATAATGGTTCAGTAATCATAATTATTCATTAAATCCTTACTTCTCAGTTACACTATGTTAGTATCCTTATCTTCATGATTTAATTTTATCATCACAACACCCTTTTTAGGAAGGTACTGCTTTTATTTTTATCTTACAGATGAAGAAACTGAAAGTTAGGTAAATTAAGTCATTTGATCAAAGTGATGTGGTTTGTATGTGGACCGGCAAGGATTTAAACCTAGATCTGCCTGCATCCCCAGTTCATATTCTCAACTGGCTCTACTGACCAGTTGAATATATTTACAAAATATATCTCAACTCTTTTCTTTCCTTTCTCCATTGCCATTACTTCAAACTGCATTTTTCTTATCTTTCTCATGGATTATTGCTAAAATGTTAAAATTAATTTTTCCCTCTCCAGCCTCCTCTACTTCCAATCAATTTTGAACAAACAAAATCTGTGAAACAAAACAAAAAGATCTGGGATGGGCAACAAAGGCCCTGATTTATGACTCCCCTGTTCTTTGCAGCTTCTCCCATCGAGGGGTAGTATTATACCTATAATTCCCTCTCCTTGAACTTGGGGTGGCCTCATGACTTATTTTAACCAATAGAATGTGGCAGAATTAATGTGTGTCAGTCGTCTCAGTTTCAAGGGTCCTTGAGTGCTGTGTTAGCTTCCTCAGGCTGCCTTAACAAAGTATCACAAATTGGGTGGCTTGAAATAACAGAAATTTATTCTTTCACTGGTCTGGAAGCCAGAAAGCCCAACATGAAGGTGTTGGAAGGGCCACACTCTTTTTTTTTTTTGGGGGGGGGGGACATACTATTCAACCTAGTACTGGTATTTTTCTCTCTTTTGGAATCCTGTCCCTGCCACATTACCAAGTGTGGGCTAGCCTCCTAGAAGATGAGAGAACACATGGGGCAGAGCTGAGTCAGCCCGGTTGTCCTAGTTGAAGTGCCTGAGATGGGAGAGCAAGCTCAGATCAGCAAAGTTGCTTATCTAATCCACATGTGGCCACAGATGCATGAGGGAGCCCAGCAAAGAAAAGCCAATCTGCAGAACTGCGTGTTAAACAAATGGTAGTTGTTTTTCGCCACTGCATTTTTGGTAACTTCCCATTGCCTGCAAAACAATGATCAAGCTCCTTACCTTGAAATATTAAAGTTTCTGCCCTTTTGCCCTGTCCTAGGTTTTGCCCTGCCACAGTTAAGTCATTATCCTCCCAACACCCTAAGCTAAAGTTTCTCCAAATATGATCCAGGGACCACCTTCATCAGAATAAAGAGAAATGCTTGTTTAAAATGTCATGAACTTAGGGCTACTGAATAAAAAATACTGGGTATCAAAATCATCTGAGAAGATTTTAGAGATGTTTGAGCCACATACCAGTCCTAATGAAATGGAATCTTTAAAAGCAGGACCTACCAATCTTTTATTTCCATTTAACTCCACAGAAGATTCGGATGAGACTGATTGTTTTAATCCAATATGAGAATCAGTGTCCTGAGCTCCAGCTAGGCTCTTTCCCAGCACACTCTGTCCAGCTGTCTTTGATCATGATATCATATTCTTAGAATGTCCTTTCTACCCTTCTCTACCTGGTGAACTCATTTCTGAACACTCATCTCCGGTGCTTTCTCTCTGTAGCATCCCTCAATGTGCCTCAAACCATATTGAATTCATTAAACCCTCATCTGCGCCCTCATAACACTATGTGCATATGTAGATAGCAGTCGTCACATTTTCTACAAACATCTGTGTACACATCTGACTTCCCTGAGGGACTGCAATTCTCAGGGGCAGAAACTTTGGTCTTATTGTTCTTTTACCTCCAGGACCTACTTAGCCCCTGGTAGGCATTCAATAAATGCGTGTGAAATTGAATTAAATTGACATTCTTCCCAAAGGTTTTCTTAAAGTTATAGTTCAATATTTGACTTGAAAAGTTGTGAATTCCCAGAATATAGTGTGAATTATTTTTGGATTAGCTGCTATTTTAAAGAACGATACTTTATGCATTTCTTCCCTTCTATGTAATACAGAGGTGATTGGGGTAAGAATGAGGCATTTTCTTATCTGTAAAAAGTCTTTTATCTCTCTGTTCTGTATTCCTTATTCAGTCATCTGAGACTTCCATTACATTATTGATATATTTTAGCTTCAGAACCATGTTCTCCCTTTCATTAGAATTTTCAGAATATGATTTTAAAAAGTTGATATTTTATGCTATCTCCAAGTTGTTACAATGTTAAATCCTAAATAGAACTCATTTTTAAGGGTTGAAATGTTATTACATTTTAATTATATGGTCTACATATAATTAGTATAAACCATATTTATCACATTCCACTTAACAAGAATTTATTTCCGAAGTGTCAAATGATATGTAATTGACCTAAATTCTCGTGGAATATGCTTGCTGCAAGCACTATTTCACCATTCTATCAGATTGTGTGTCACTGGAAATTTAATTAGTTTATGTAATGATATAAGTCTCTATCAAAAAAAATTTATACTGTGTCTACTAAGTTGGTTCTTTATTTTGTATTAATGAAACATTTTACTTCAAAAGATCTTAAATGAAAAGAGTGAAAAAATGATGCAGATTCGTTACATTGGATAGCTCATCGAAGCAAATATCCTTGAATTTCACGTGGCTTATGTTAGGCATGAAAACACGATAGTTGATGGGATTTAGCTCTGACTTCAGGGGATCACCTTACCTATAAAGCTTGCTCCCAGCAATAGAGGATAAGGAGTAGAAGAGAGAAGGATGTTCTCCATTCCTTCCTGGACTTTAGTGGAAGATGGGTAATGTGCCTTTTTCAACTGGGGCTTTCTTGGAAACCAATAATCTGATTTTCCATGTAGAGGGGAATGACCAGAACATAGATGTGGCCACCCTCAGAGTCTTTATTAGTTGGAGCCTAATCACTGGATCTTGAAATAACACATTAATATATGATTTCTAGTTCATCCATTATCAGCTTCCATATCAGTTTCTCTACTTAATCTATAGTGTGCTATACAATATCAAGGCCAAACCCAAATTTCTTCCTAAAGTAATCTATATGGTGTGACCCTTCAGAGGTTTGGTGAGGATTCTGCTACCTCTGTTATTTTTTGGGGGGGAGGGGCATGGGTATGGGTATCTTGTTCATTATAAGCCTGAGGTTTGTCCAAGTAATGTCTGCTTTTGAGTGTACAATTTTTACCAAGGCAACTTTTCTTATCAACTTGGAGAAATGCTTACTAAACATCTGTTCATTCCTGGCTTTGGCAGCATGGTGGAAATTTCCCGAATTGCTTACACTGAAAAAAATCTTTGTGACTTACCAGTTTTGTTAGGTTAGTCATTAAATAGGGGAAATATTCGCCAGTTAAAAAAAAATTTCCCTCAAAATATAAATGGTCTGCGATCTAGGTCCAGGAGGCTTATAGTTATAGGAGGCAAACATGACGAGTTTGCAAAAAAAAAGAATAGGGTCCCTGAGTTCTTCAAGCTCCTAACTTGGCTTCCTTGAAAGTATGATATATTTTTACTTTTTCTACTTCTTTGGCCACTTCTTCACTACCTCTTCCTTCTCAGCCTACTCTGCAACTGGGGACATACCCAAGGCTCAAATCCAGATTTTCTGCCTCTCTGTATGACTTCTTTCAGTGTCCCCTTTCTAGGGGTGACTCCTTTATTTAAATAACATTTTAGTGAACATCTGCTTTGTGATCCACACCCTGCAATAATATGTTGTTATGCAAAAATGTTAAAAGAGGTGCCTGCCCTTCCTTGTATGAGTTGGTGCATGATTAAAATTAGTGAGTAATAAAGATAACATGGCATAGTGGGGCAGGGTACTCAATTAGAATGGAAACAGATATGTATTCAATTCTCAGGTCAATTACTGATTTACTGTGTTTTCTTGGGTAAGTATTTTCCCTTATCTGAGCTTGACTTTCCCAATCTATTAAGTGAATTGGTTGGGCTAGAATTATCTGAAAATTCTTCAAACTCTGGCCTCCAGCCAACTCAACACATTTTAGGGCAAAAAATAAAATAGGCCAGAATTAATCAATTTCGTTGTGCACAAAGACCTGCTTACTACAGCAGCAGTAAAATGATAAATCCTAAGTCTAGGTCATGGACTTCTGCAGAGCCTAGAACCAGGCAGTGACTTTCACTGTCACTGGCGAGTTTTTAAAACATATCCATACCTTTCCATTGTAATCTTTCCTCAGCATTCAGAGAAGGGGAACTAGTCCATCAAGAACAAGTTTCAGCATCATTCCCCTTGGTTGGAGGGAGGGGGGGACTCCTTTAAAGTACAATATTCTTTAGATATAATCTTGGAAGCAGAGTTATGGGGTCAAAGTAAATGCAGATTTTTAATAATTCAAATATTGAAAAAAATTGCCCCCTATAAAGGTTATACCAATTTACACACCTCCCTGCCTACTTGACTTGTGTCAATGTCAGTTTCTTCTTTATTTACCAAACTGGTAGGGAGAAGCAGCCCCTGTTCTATATGGCAGCCTTTCCATGCTCAAAATAGGCCCAACTCACCAGGTCTGTTTTGAAGTATGGGCACAAATACTTGGAGGGGTGTTGTGCCAGTTTGAATGTATTATGTCCCCCAAATGCCATTATCTTTGATGCAATTTTGTGTGGGTAGATATATTAGTGTTGAAATTCCTTGATTCAGTGTTTCCATGGAGATGCGATCCACCCAACTGTAGGTAATGAATCTGATTGGATAATTTCCATGGAGGTGTGGCCCTGCCCATTAGCTTGGGCCTTGATTAGTTTACTGGAACACTATATAAGCTCAGACAGAAGGAGTGAGCTTGCTACAGCCAAGAGGGACACTTTGAAGAACGCACAGGAGCTGAGAGAGGAACATCCTGGGAGAAAGCCATTTTGAAACCAGAACTCTGGAACAGATGTCAGCCACGTGCCTTCCCAGCTAACAGGTTTTCCAGACACCATTGGCCATCCTCCAGTAAAGATACCCAGTTGTCGATGTGTTACCTTGGACACTTTATGGCCTTAAGACTGTAACTGTGTAACTAAATAAACTTCCTTTTATAAAAGCCAATACATTTCTGGTATTTTGCATTCTGGCAGCATTAGTAAACTAGAACAGGTATCTTATCATCCAAGATTTCCAATGCATTCATGGTAAACAGTTTAGACTCCTGATTCTAAGAGAAATATCTCATTGCACTTATTTATGCCTATTCTTATCTTACACCTGATATGGATGTGGCTTGCTTCTTAGGTAGGAATTGTTTTTGGGATCAAGGGTTTTTTGATAATCAAATAAACCCTATGTTGTCATTATACTTATTTAGTTTTCTTCCAAGGTTTAAATAATTATACATACCTGAAGCTTCAATAAAGACAGACATACTTCAGACTTTTCTTTACTACAACTTTTATAACCTCCTGGTAATTATTTACCATCAATTGTATATATTTCTGAAATCTAAAGGTCAATAACGTGAATGTATTAAGCACTTCATATCATGATAACATTTCATTGAAATTTTACTAACAGACCACTAATCCAAGTGCAAAGTTACTCTTATTGCATGAAAGCTAGGATTCAAAAATCAAATAAAATTTACAACAGAGGGATAGAATTTACCAACCCCATTCTGTGTCCTTGCTCTTTTTCCCCTTGTAGTAATGGGCTGTTGATCATTTTCAATTGGGGTGCTAGCACATTCTTTGGGGACAGAACTCAGTGTAAAATCTGGATTGAACTCAAGCCAAGAGTTGAAAAGACAAGCTGAGGAAACATCTGGCCAAGTTGGAATTCTCAAGAACAAGTGAAGCAGCCAAAGTTGTTTGGCTGGAGGCCATGCTTGCACCAGTACTGGTGAGGGAGGGAGAAGTAGCAGTTATTGGAATAGGATCAAAGCACGAACTGGCATAGAGAAGAAGCCAGATGAGGAAACACAATTTTGAATCCATTCAACATCTCTAAAACATAAGTACTGAAAGAAATACCATATGTTTACCCCATTATTTCATTGTGGGGAATTTTCTTAATCTTATTTAAGGGAAATTCCATCCCCAGTAGAGGAAGTACAACTGACATATAATCACATGAATTTGAAATTTGGTTTATGACAAGAGAAAGAAAATATTGTAAATTGAAATCCAAACGTTGGTAGATATACCCTCAGGGCTTGGGACTGTACATGATTCCTTTTTCTTTCTATCATCAGCACCTAGAATATTATCTGGCACATAGTGGGTATTCAGGAACTGTTTGAATGAATGTCAATCTTATTTACACCAATTAATAACTCAAGGTTATGGAATGCAAATGGAAGATGTGTTCTATAGCAACCTCTAAAAATGCCTTCTACCACTAATGTATCACTTCTATACTCTACCTTTCAAGAAATTATGCTTGCAATTAGAAATTCCTAAGACTGTGTGCACCTATGAAATATTCACGAATGTCTCTAGTATCTTCTTAAGCAGAACAGTCATGACGAGGACTTGCAACTCTCTTGAACTTGCTAGAGCATATGTTTGGTTGGGTAAAGTGGCAGGAAAATGTTGAAGCTCTTTAAATAAGAAAAACATTTTTATCTAATATCTAGGTATTGTTATGAGAACAAATAAGTTATATATTAAATATATACATATTTAAATATATGTATATACTTACTATACATATTTCATGTGTATATTAAATATGCATATTTAAAAACATACAAGTAATCATTGAGATAATATCAGTTTGGGGGAGCTGATTATATATGATTATAATCTAACAATATCTAAATTTGAGAATAAAAATATAGGAAAAGACGGTTTAATCCTGAAACATATCATGACATTTCTAAATGCTCATGTATGTAAGAATTAGGGCCAAGGAAGACCAAATCCTGGGCTTAAAGATGGTGGATAATTAAATTTCCATTTGGGACATTTAACCTGGCACTGTCCGAAACTCCAGGCTGAGGCCAGGTATGTATATGAGCTACATACCTTCCATAAAAGGTCCCTGCCGGAATGCATGGATTTGATTTGTGCACACTCATCTCTGTCCTTGGAAAAATAACTCTGAGCCGATATATTACTGAGAAAGGAAAAGCAGTGGGATTTTCATATACAAAGCTGATAATTAGTGATATAGTTATAAAAATATGATTTTACTTTTTCAATGTTCAAGGTTAAAATAGTTTTTATGTCAGGTATGGAATTGGACACACACATACATTCATAGATGCCCACACGGGCACACACTCTATTGGGAGCAGTTTGCCATACGATTTGAAGGTCAGGTCTCATTGTAATGTCACTCTTGAAATCTTCCTCTGAGTGAGACTTTTGATGTTTACAATGATATGTATGATATTCAAATAATGAGAAACCACAGCAGTGAAAGAGCATTTAAGAGCCCCAAAAGGCAAATTTAAAATGAATTCTATTAGAGGTCCCTGCTAAGTAATGAGGGTTATTAATGATCCCATTCACTGGCCTTGGATTGTAGTCAATTTTTTTTAAATGCACCATTCCAAAATTTATAATTTCTAGTTAAATTCTCATTATATCACTTGTGTTCCTAAAATGTCCAGAGGCTAGAAAGTTGCTTGCAAGTGGATTATTCTGATATCCGGTGTTATAAAAGGATTAGTAGTTTTCAGAGGAGCACATTTTTTGGCTTACATTGTGAATCAATCAAACCAAAAAATAATCGCTGCACAGATGAGGGTGAACATTTGGCCATTTGTCTTATTTTGAGTGACTTATTTTGAAGATTGAAGTTTCATCAAATTTCACTTGTTAAAAAAAAGAATCTGCAATGGGGAGCTGAGGGTTTTATTTATGGAAGTGGGACAGTGTACATAAATCTGGGTACAAAAGCAGTCAGTCTAAAAGTTGGGTTTTGAATAAGGCTGTTTTATCAAACAACCTGAACTACAGATGTCTTTGATAAGTCCCTTCATTTCTTAAACCAGTCAAATAACTTATAATAATAAAAACAATGGCAGTAATGATGTGATCTGATATTTATTGCATGCCTCCTTATTCCAGTTTTACAGTTGAAAAAGCAGATTTTAAGGCTGTGAAGTAACTGGCCCAAGGACACACAGGTAATTGGTAGCTAAGTCAGTATTCCAACTTGGGTTGGCCTAATTCCAAAACACTGAGAGTATATAAATAAGGACGTTTGTTCTAAAGTGCTTGATGATCTAATTAGCCTTCCTACATATATCGCTTGTCCAAAATACTGTGTGCCAAGTTTTATTAATAGTGATAATGTTGGTGAGCAGTTAAGTGCTTACCATTCATGGCATACTGTTCTAAGGACTTTAATTACATTAACACATTTAACACTCACAATAACTTATCTTGCAGGTGAGGAAACTGAGGCACAGGGAGATTAATTGGGCTGTCCAAGGTCACACAGCTAGTAAGGATTATAGCCATGTTTCAAACCCAGGTCTATGAGACTCCAGGGCATGAACTCATAATGCCTGCCCTCTGCTATGGATCCCTAATGTGACATGGGAAAGGTCAAAATCATATCTCTCCTTTCTTAGAGGAGGGGTAATATCTTTCCTCTAACTTCATGTGGACAGAAGGTGCCAGTGGTGGATATTGTAAGTAGGTATGCATGTCGATAAGAAACTGATTCTGAAAGAAGCAACATATTTGATGGTAGGTTGCCCTACATAGTGAATATGGGATTGTGAAACCTAACCTGGGGATTAGGTGAGGAAATGGTGGGCCCAGAAAAGTCTCAGTTAATACCTGTTGTCCCAGAGTAAGTATCACTGGTTGATCCTGTCACTCTCATATTATTAATATGAGCAAGATAAATAAAGAATATCTATAAAATCCAATTTCTCCAATAAGGAGGTGTTTAATAATAAGGATCATTAGGATTTATGAATTCATCTTTAAAAAAATTTAAACAGAAGATTAAGCCCTTACAATACTGGGCCCAGGGTTAAAAAGAGATAGAGGAAAGTCCCTCCTGTTATCCTCCCTTCCATGTCAGAGTTCTCCTTAGGTTTGGAGGCAAAAAAGTCTGGCCTCTATGTTTATGATCAAAAGCTGTAAATGGCAACTGTGGAAATGTGGGACTTACCAAAGTTGGCCATATAGAAGGTCTGCACAACATGCAGTACTTGTATGGTATTTAGCTGGAGCAATCATCAATATTAAATTGAAATATTTTCCAAGTGATGCTATTGAAATGGAGTTTGTAGTCAGATAGGCCTGTGTTCAAACACAGCTTTGCCAAATATGAGCTGTATAATTTTGGATATTTCACCCCACTGCTTCGAATCTTTGTCATCTCATCTGTCAAATGAACATATGAATACCTCTCTCCCAGAATTGTGAGGACTAATTAAGATTAAATTATATGTGTGCCAGTGTCTGGTATGTAATAATAATAATAATAGCAACAAGCATTTATTGAGCATGCACTATATCTCAGATATTTTTCTAAGTGTATCGTGCATGCCATCTAAATTAAAACTCACAATTAGGTATTATTTTTATCATCGCGGTTTGTAGAATTTAAGAAGTGGCTGTACAGGAAGGTTAATTAACCAAAAGTCATATAGCTAATAAGGGTCAGAGACAGGATTTAATCCTGAGCAGAGAGAGACTCCAGAAGCTGAGTTTTTATTCTACACACCCTCCTCATGGTCTACTGCTATTGTAACTGCTTAGTGTTGTAAAGGGAATCTTATTAAATATGGTGATAATTCAGTATGGTAGACTGTATTACTGTGAACCAATATCCAGGGGTTCTCCCTGTGGGAGGTTTATATATCCCTGCCCAATTGTAATCAGGAGTGGTCAATATGAGTTGATTTGGGCAATGAAATAAGAGCAGAAACAATGTTTGCCACTTCAACGCAGAAGCTTTAGAAATAGTGCAACCTTTACTGTACTCCTTCCTTCTGCCACTGTGACCAGCAATGCTTAAGATGGTGGCTGCACCATCAGGTTGGTCCCTGAGTGAGAATGCTAATAATGTGACACCGAACATCAGACTCCCATATTTAACCCATTATAGATATGTTGAGTGAGTCAGAAATAAGCCTTTGTTGTTTCCAGCCATTAATATTTGGTGGGGGGGATGCTTGTTACTGCAGCATAACCTTGTCAATCCTGACAGATGCAGTCAAAAAGATTAGAAAATAGTTAAATTAGAAAATTACCTTAAGTACCACAATGGATGTAAACTATAATTCTATACACAGGATTTTGGTGAAGATACCATGATAAAATAAAACTTCATGTACACTGCATTCCTATGCTTGTGGATAGTTGACTACTCAGAGACCAACAATCCATGCTGACTATAAGGGTTAAAAGGGCTAATGCCACTCAGGACGATTTTTCTTTCTACTTTTTCTTTAATTTGGCAATGCCATTTTGATCATTACATTTGTGAGATTATCATGCCAGTGTCATGAAAGAGCAGGCTTCAGAAAACAACTACAGGAGCAAAAATAAGCTCCAGCTGATCTTTCAAACCTGTGGTTGTTCTGTTTGCACTTCAGCAGCCACATCAAACTGTCATGGTGATGTAATCACTATGGGATAGCTTTCTTACCTTGCACAGCTTAAAACATGGACTTAATTTCAATACAATAGCATCCACATAATGGAAAAACCTGTAAGGGATATCTGATTACCTATCAGTTGTATCAGTTATTTTAAATCCATGAAAGTCTAACTATGAACAAAGTCAAATGCCGTTTTTAGATATTGTTCTTTTTATTACTAATTGTGGATTTAATACAAGTTGACAACTAAAACTATGAGATTGTTGAGGTCAAGGAATGTGTCATATAGATCATGAGGAAGCTAAGGCTAGTATTGTTTCAGCAAATATTTATGGAACACCTGTAAATTGCTGGCCAATGTACTAGAACTGGGAAAATAAAAGCGAACAAAAGAAGATAAAATCCTTTTCCTCAGGGAGACTACAGGCTAATGGTAGAGGCAGATGTTAATCGTATTGTTTAATAAATGCATACTTACAAATTGACATAAGTGACTTGAGGAAAAGGAACAAGATTTTATAAGAGCATATAAGATGCAGAGAAAGCAGAGCACAGTGTTTGCTACATTACAGATAGTTAAAAATTGTTGGATGATTTGAACTTTTTAATCTTTGCTTCCTTTCTTTCTTGACTCCTGGCATTCTATTATCATGTTTTGTTGTTTTGGCACTACCTATTGCTTTTTTAAATTTACTAATGCAATTTTATTGATATCTATTCATACAACATAGAAACAATTCACACAGCTTATAAACACTGTCTCAGAGTATCATCACATAGCTGGGCATAGAGTCCCATGATCAAATTTAGAACATTTTCATTACTCCAGAAAATAAATAAAAATAAAAAAGAAAACCCTAATCCTCCCATACTCCTTACCCCCCCCAATATTGACTCATAGTATTGCTGTAGTACATTTGTTACTATTGATAAAAGAGTATTAAAATATTACTGTTAACTATAGTCCATAGTTTGCAATAGCTACATTTTTTCCATATACCCATCTATTATCAACTCATTCTAATAGTGTCATATATTTGTTCTAGTTCATAAAATAACTTTATGTTTGTACTGTTAATCACAGACATTGTCCACCACAAGATTCACTGTTTTATACATTCCCATCTTTTAACCCCAACTTTCCTTCTGGTGACATACATGACTCTAAACTTCCCCTTTCCATCACATCCACACACCATTCAGCACTGTTAATTATTCTCACAATAATGTGCTACCGTCATCTCCATCCATTTCCAAATGTTTAACTTCAACGAAATTAAACATTCTGCACATATTAAGCAATCACTCATTCTATTATCATGTTTTATTTTGTTTTTGCCCTACCTATCGCTTTATTTTAATTCAATTTTACTGAAATATACTCACATACCATATAATCCATCCAGAGTATACAATCAATGGCTCACAGTATCATCGTATAGTTGTGCAGTCATCACCACAATCAATTTTCAAACATTTTCATTACTCCAAAATAAAGAAAAAAATATAAAAAGGAAAAAAGAAATAAAAAGAACACCCAAACCATCCCATACCCCTTATCATCCCCCATTATTTATATATTTTTATCATTATTTTATTACTTATCTGCCCATACACTAGTTAAAGGGAGTGTCAGTCACCAAGTTTTCACTGTCACACAGTCACATGATAAAAGCTATATAGTTCTAGAATCATCATCAAGAATCAAGTCTTCTGGATTACCATTCAACAGATTAAGGTATTTCCTTATAGCTATTCTAATACACTAGAAACTAAAAAGGAATATCTATATAATGCATAAAAATAACCTCCAGATTTACCTCATGACTCTTTGAGATCTCTTAGCCACTGAAGCTTTATTTTGTTTCATTTCTTTTCTCCCTTTTGGTCAAGACAGCATTTTTAATCCCATGATGCCAGGGCAAGGCTCATCCTTGGGAGTCCTGTCCCTCCTTGCCAGGGAGACCTATACCCCCAGTAGGGGGGAGGGTAGGGAGTTTACCTGCAGAGTTGGCTTAGAGAGAGAGGCCACATCTGTGCAACAAAAGAGGTTCTCTGAGGTGACTCTTAGGCATAATTTTAAGAAGCCTTAGCTTCTCCTTTGCCAGAATAAATTTCACAAGGGCAAGCCCCAAGATCAAGGGCTTAACTTATTAAATTGGGATTCCCTAATTCTTGCGGAAATATTAGGAATTCCCCAGGTAAGGAAGTTTAATATTTCCATATTTTTCCCCTGCCTCTCAAAGGGACTTGCATATACTTTATTATTTTCTGCCCAAAGTATTCTGGGGTGCATTGGGGCATCATATTAACATGTACAGAATAACAAGATCTCATTGCCCATTCTAGGTTCCATACAACCCTGCTGTTTAAATAGACTGACCATACAGGTTATATTAGAAAGTGTACTACAGAGAATATAAATTCTGTACCAAATAAATGTCTCTTAAACAACAGTCAAAACTCAGGAATAGATGTGACTGCCATAAGAGCTTACAATCTAAGAACTTTTACAACAAGCCTCATCAAACACTCCACACTCCGGCATCATTGATTGCCCAATCTCTGTCCACATTCTATCCCCTGGTACATATGCATTCAAATTCAAATTCTCAGCATTTGTTTATTATAGTAATGTTACATTAGTGAGGCCTTACAATATTTGTCCTTTCATTTCTGGCTTATTTCACTCAACATAACGTCCTCAACGCCCATTCACCTAGTTTCATGCTTCATGACTTAATTCCTACTTGCAGCCCTTCAATATTCCATTGTTTGTATACACCACAGTTCCTCTTCTGTTCACTCATCTATGTACCCTTAGGCCACCTCCATTCATTGCAAATCATGAATACTGCCCCATAAACACCATTGTGTAAATATCTATTCAGGTCCCTCCTTTCAGATCTTTGACGCATATACCAAATAACAGGGTGCTTATGCTTTCACCACCAAAGTCTATTTAAAGAACAATTCCGTTTCTTCCACAAAAAAAGAACAGGAAGAAAAAAAGATAAAAGAATAAAAAATAAAAATAATTAAATTAAAAAGGAGAAACAACAAGAGTCTCATACCCCTCCCTTATATCCCCCATTTACTTTAGCTTTGCTGTATTGCAATTTTACAATTAATGAAAGAATATTACAATGTTATTGTTAACTATAGAACCTAGTTTTCATTGATTGTATTTTTTCTCATATACCATCCCATTTTCAACACCTTGCAATGTTGACATTCACTTGCTCTCCTTCATGTAAAAACTTCCTTATATTTCTATGTTTAATCACAATCATTGTCCACTCTAGGTTTTGCTAAGTTATACAGTCCCAGCTTTATCCTCTATCTTTCCTTCTGGTGTCATACATGCCCCTAGTCTTCCTCTTTCAACCATACTCACAGTCGGCTTTGTTCATTATACATACAATATTGTGCTACTATCACATAGTATTGTGCTATACATTTATGGATCTTTGCAATCAATCCCTGTTGAACATTCTGTACTCCTTCAGCATCAAATGCCAAATCTCTACCCTCTTTCTAACTCCTGATAATTTGTGTTCTTAATTTGAACTTTCGGAGTTCGCTTATTAAAGTTAGTTCATAATAGTGAGACCATACAGTAATTGTCCTTTTGTTTCTGGCTAATTTCACTCAATGTAATGTCCTCAAGGTTCATCCATTTTGTTATATGCATCATGACTTTATTTGGTCTTACAGCTGCATAATATTCCATTGTATGTATATACTACAGTTTGTTTATCCATTTGTCCCTTGATGGACATTTGGCCTGTTTCCATCCTTGGCAATCATGAATAATGCTGCAGTAAACATTGGTTTACAAATGTCCCGTTAGCCTCCTAGCCTTCAGTTCCTCTGAGTATGTACCTCGCAATGGGATTGCTGGATCATATGGCAATTCTATACTTAGCTTCCTGAGGAACTGCCAAACTGCTTTCCAGAACGATTGCACCATTCTGCATTCTCACCAACAGTTAATAAGTGTAACTCTTTCTCCACATCTTCTCCAACACTTGTTGTTTTCTGATTTTTGTTAATGGCCCTTCTAGTAGGTGTGAGATGATATCTCACTGTGGTTTTGATTTGCATTTCCCTAACAGCCAGTGAAGGTGAGCCCCTTTTCATATGTTCTTGAGCCATTTGTATTTCCTCTTTGGAAAATTGTCTGTCCATGTCTTTTGCCCGTTTTTTAATTGGGTTGCTTATCTTTTTGTTGTGTTGTAGTATCTCTTTATATATTCTAGAAATTAAACCCTTATCTGATATGTGGTTTCCAATATTATCTCCCAGTATGCAGGCTGCCTTTTTACTTTCCTCACAAAGCCCTTTGATGAACAAAGTTTTAAATTTTCAGGAGGTCCCATTTATCTATTTATTTTTTCATTGCTCATGTTTGGGTGTAAGGTCTAGGAAACAACCTCCTATCATAAGATCTTTAAGATAGTTCCCTACAATTTCTTCTACAACTTTTATGGTCTTAGCTCTAATGTTTAGATCTTTGATCCATTTTGAGTTAATTTTTGTAGAAGATATGAGATAAGGGTCCTCTTTCATTTTTCTGGATGTGTATATCCATTTCTCCAAGCACCATTTGTTGAAGAGGCTACTCTGTCCCAGTTGAGTTGACTTGACTGCATTATCAAAGACCAGTTGAACATAGGTGAGAAGGTATATTTCTGAAGACTCAATTCCATTGGTAAGTATACCTATCTTTATGCCAGTACCATGCTGTTTCAACCACTGTAGCTTTGTAATATTCTTTTAAATAAGGTAGTGTGAGACCTCCCGCTTGATTTCTCTTTCACAAGATATTTTTAGCTATTCAGGGAACCCTGGCCTTCCAAATAAATTTGAATACTGGTTTTTATATTTCTGCAAAGTACGTTTTTGGGATTTGAATTGGTATTGCATTGAATCTATAAATCATTTTGGGTAGAATTGACATCGTAACTATATTTAGTCTTCCAATCCTTGTGTGCTTCCATTTATTTAGGTCTTTCTTGATTTCTTTTAGCAATTTTTTCTAGTTTTCTGTGTAAAGCTCTTTTATGTCCTTGGTTAAATTTACTCCTAAATATTTTATTCTTTTGGTTACTATTGTAAATTGAATTTTTTTCTTGATTTCCTCCTCAGATTACTCCTTACTAGTGTATAGAAACACTGCTGATTTTTGTGCATCGGTCTTGTGTCCTGCCACTTTGCTGTACTCATTTATTAACTTTAGTAGCTTTACTGTAGATTTTTGGGATTTTCTACATATAGGATTATGTCATCTACAAACAGTGAAAGTTTTACTTCTTCCTTTCCAATTTGGATGCATTTTATTTATTTTTATTGTCTAATTGCTCTAGCTAGAACTTCTAGCACAATGTTGAATAACAGTGGTGACAGTGGGCATCCTTGTCTTGTTACTGATCTTAGAGAGAAAGCTTTCAGTCTTTCCCCATTGAGTGCAATGTTAGCTGTGGGGTTTTTCATATATTCCCTTTAACATGTTGAGGACATTCCCTTCTATTCTATGAAGTGTTTTCATCAAAAAAGAATGCTGAATTTTGTCAAATGTCTTTTCTGCATCAAGATGACCATGTGTATTTTCCTGTTTAGTTTATTGATGTGGTGTATTACATTAATTGATTATCTTGTGTTGAACTACCCTTGCAAACCTTGAATAAAACCCACTTGATCATGGTGTGTAATTCTTTTAATATGCTGCTGGATTCAATTTCCATGTATTTTGTTCAGGATTTTGCATCTATATTCATTAAAGGGATTGGTCTGTAATTTTCTTTTCTCATAGTATCTTTGTATGGTTTTGGTATCAGAGTGATGTTGGCTTCATATAATGAGTTAGGGAGCTTTCCATCCTCTTCATTTTTTTTTTGAAAAGTTTGAGCAGGATTGGTACTAACTCTTTCTCGAATGCTTGGTAGAACTCATATGTGAAGACATATGGTCTTGGACTTTTCTTTTTGGGGGTTCTTTTTATGACTGATTCAATCTCTTGACTTGCAATTGTTTTTTTGAGGTCTTCTATTTCTTCTCAAGTCAGTGTTGCTTGTTCATGCTTTTCTAGGAAGTTTTCCATTTCATCAAAGTTGTTTAGTTTGTTAACATATAGTTGTTCATAATATCTTCTCATTATCTCCTTTATTTCTGTTGGGTCAGTAGTTATGCCACCCCTCCAATTTCTGATTTAATTTATTTGCATCCTTCCTCCTTTTTTCTTTGTCAGCCTGGCTAAGTGTCCATTTATTTTATTGATTTTCTCAAAGAACTAACTCCTGGTTTTGTTTCTCTATATTGTTTTCTTGTTCTCAATTTCATTTATTTCTGCTTTAATTTTTGTTATTTCTTTCCTTCTCTTTGCTTTGGGATTAGTTTTCTGTTCTTTTCTCAAGTTCCTCCAGTTAAGTCCTAGATTTTTGCTCTTTCTTCTTTTTTAATATAGGCATTTAGGGCAATAAATTTCCTTCTCAGCACTGCCTTTTCTGCATCCCATAAGTTTTGATATGTTGTGTTCTCATTTTCATTTGCCTCGAGATCTTTTCTTGTTTCTCTTATAATTTTTTCCTTAATCCAAGAGTTGTTTTAAAGTGTGTTGTTTCTTTTTAGGTTTTAATGTATTGGAATAGCTAGAAGTAAATACCTGAAACTACCAAACTCCAACCCAGTAGCCTTGACTCTTGAAGATGATTGTATAACAATGTAGCTTACAAGGGGTGACAGTGTGATTGTGAAAATCCTGTGAATCACACTCCCTTTATGCAGTGTATGGATGGATGAGTAGAAAAATGGGGATAAAACCTAAATGAAAAATAGGGTGGTATGGGGGGGGTGATTTTGGTTTTCTTTTTTTCTTTTTATTTTTTATTCTGATTCTGATTCTTTCTGGTGTAAGGAAAATGTTCAAAAATAGATAGGGGTGATGAATGCACAACTATAGTATGGTACTGTGAATGGTTGATTGTACACCGTGGATGATTGTATGGTATGTGAATATATCTCAATAAAACTGAATTTTAAAAATAGTGTGTTGTTTAACCTCCATATTTTTGTGAATTTTCCTGCCTTCTGCCTGTTATTGATTTCTGACTTCATTCCATTATGATCTGAGAAAGTGTTTTGTATAATTTCAATCTTTTAAAATTCTTCAAGACTTGCTTTGTGACCCAACATGTGGTCTATCCTGGAGAATGATCATGAGCACTTGAGAAAAATATATATCCTGTTGTTGTTAGAGTCAATGTTCTATAAATGCCTGTTAAGTCCAGTTCATTTGTCATTTTATTCAATATATCTGTTTCCTTATTGATCTTCTGTCTAGATGTTCTATCCATTGATGAGGGTGGTGTATTGAGGTCACCAACTACTATTGTAGAAGTGTCAACTTCTCCCATCTGTTTTGTCAATGTTTGCCTCATGTATTTTGGAGCACTCTGGCTTGGTCCATAGGTATTTGATTGTTATGTCTTCTTGATGGATTGCCTCTTTTATTAATATGTAGTGTCCTTCTTTGTCTCTTTTAATTGTTTTACATTTGAAGTCTACTTTGTCTGATATTAATATAGCCACTGCCACTGTTTTGGTTGTTGTTTGCATGAAATATCTTTTTCTAGTCTTTCACTTTCAACCCATTTTTGTCCTTGGATCTTAAGTGACTCTCTTGTAGATAGCGTATAGATGGATCCTGTTTCTTATCCACTCTTCCAATCTATGTCCTTCGATTGTAGAATTCAATCCATTAACATTTAATGTGATTACTGTAAAGGCATTATGTTTTTCAACCATTTTTTCCTTTTGCATTTTATATGTCATATCTTATTTTTCTTCTTTCTTTTTACCCTTTTAGTTACCCTTTATGGTAATCTTCATTCACTCTGCTCCAAACCTTTCTCTCCTGTCTTTTCCTATCTGTCTTTAATGCTCCCTTTAGTGTTTCCTGTAGAGCAGGTCTCCTGTTTACCAACTATCTCAGTGTCTGTTTATCTGATATAGGATTCTTGGTTGGCAGTTTTTCTTTTTCAATATCCTGAATATATCATGCCAGTGCCTTCTTGCTTCCATGGTTTCTGCTGAGAGATCCACACATAGTCTTATCAAGCTTCCCTTGTATATGATGGATCACTTTTCTCTTGCTGCTTTCAGAATTCTCTCTTTATCTTTGACATTTGACAATTTGATTAGAAAGTGTCTCGGAGTATTTGGATCAATTTTGTTGGGGTACACTGCGCTTCTTATATCTGTAATTTTATGCCTTTCATAAGAGTTGGGAAACTATCATTGATTAATTCCACTGTTATTCTTTCTGTCCCTTTTTCCTTCTCTTCTTCTGGGACACCTATAACAGGTATATTCATGTACTTCATGGTGTCATCCAGTTCCCTGAGACCCTGTTCATGTTTTTCCATAGTTTTCCCTATCTGTTCTTTTGTGTGTAGGATTTCAGATGGCCTGTCCTCTAGTTCCCTAATCCTTTATTATGCATTTTCAAGTCTGCTGTTGTATGTATCCATTGTGTTTTTCATCTCTTCTATTGTGCCTTTCATTCCCGTAAGTTCTGTCATTTGTTTTTTCAAGCTTTTGAGTTCTTCTGTATGGACCCCCTGTGTCTTCTTTATATCCTTCATCTCTTTTGCCACATTTTCTTCCAATTCATTGATTTGATTTAGAAGATTTATTTGAACACCTTTAATTAGTTGTTTCAACTCCTGAATCTCATTTGAGGTGTTAGTTTGTTCCTTTGACTGGATCATATATTCATATCTTTCTGGTGTGGCTCATGATTTTTGCTGTCTAGGCATTTGATTTTCTTGATTAGTTTGTCCTGGAAGTCATTTTCTCTCTTTTGCCTAGGGTTTTACTGTTGGTTGTCTTTGATCTCTATCTGTTCTTTGCTTCTCTTGCTGGCCAGTTGTCAGATTGGTTCTGCCCCCCAATCTTTCTCCCAAAATCAGGTGCCCACAGCAGCCTGCTACTGGGATGGAAGGTAGGCACTGGGCACCCCAGCAAGTTCACTGTGTGTGGTCAAACAAATCTGCTGGCTTCCAGTGGTGTTCTGTTTTTTGCCTGCCAGCAGGACCTGGGTTTGTATTAGAGCCCTGCTTTAACAGTTAGGTCACCTGTATTTTTCAGTCAAAACAGGGCCAGGTTTCCATGCAGGGCATATAGACCAGCTCCTGTGGTCCTAGGAAACAATCTCGAGCATCTTTTTAAAAGTGTTTCAATTTCCCTTGCACCTTCTGGACTGTCCAGCAGATGGCATTGTTCAGTAACTTAACTGTCTTCAGAAGCTGCTTTGCCTCCAAGCAAGGCTGCGTTTGTACATGCAGGCTGAAACTGCAGGATTCCTATGCTCTCACTTTGCTGGCCAAAATCTGGCTTGATGTGGGGTTCCACCTGTGGCAAAGTACTCCCCCTGTTGACCCAGTCCTCCAGCCATCCTCCAGGCAAGGAAACAGCTGCCTACTGCTGCTTCCCTCAAGGGTGGGGGGAGCGCTTTCAAAACCAGGGCTGGAAACAGTGACTGTCCACGTTTTCTCAGTCTCTTTGTCCCTCACTGACCTGGGCCTTGAAATGTACTCCCCTGTCCCCCGGGTCTTCAAATGGTGGGGGTGTCTCACTGCTGTGAGAGATTTTATAGTCTGTTTCACCACTGGGAGGTGTCCCATCTGCTGATTCTGTGCCTTTCCCACACTGAGACCAAGTGAGTGGGTGGGGAGAGGACTGGCTGGTCCAGGATGCAAGATTCCTAACTGATATTTCTTCTCTTTCTTCAATTCAACATTTGCAGGGTCCTTCTACAGTCTATATCCTCCTCCAAAGTTCCAAACAATTCAGAATTGTCCTTTTTTTCATTGAATCTCTAGAGAGCATTTTCAGTGTATGTTTTCATTGCCATGTTGATGACAACATTCTCCCTAATGCTTTTTAAAATAACTTTATTGAAGTATAGATAGCAGAATTGCAATAATTTATAGAGTACAGTTCTATGAGTTTTGACATGTATACACATATGAAATCATCACCACAATCCAGATAACCTACATTTTCAGCCCCCTAGAAGTTTTCTCATGTCTCTCTGCATTCCATCCCTATACCTTCATCCTCAGGTAACTACTGATCTGCTATCTGCCACTACAGATTACCCTGTATTTTCTTGAAATTTATATAAATGGAATCATACAGTGTATACTACTCTTTGCCTTTTCTTAATTTTTTTATTTGTTTAATGTGAGAGGATAAAGCTGGCTCCTGTATGGCCAAAGTAGAAGTTCCTAATCTTGCATTTCATTCTTGTCCCTATTTTCATTTTTTTTTTTTACTCAAACAACATCCAACACCCTTTTATGAAAAAAAATTCAGTAAACTAGAAATAGAAAGGTACTTCTTCAACCTGGTGAAGGGCATTATGAAAAACCTACAGGTAACATACTTAATTGCCACTCTCACCACTTCTGTTCAACATTGTACTGGAGGTCCGAGCCTAAGCAATTGAAAGACATTAAAAAGAAAAATGAAAGGCTTAGCTATTGGGCAAGAAAAGTAATCCTTTCTGTATTTGCATACAATATTACTGAGTATGTAGATAATTCAAAGGAATATACAAAACCTATTAGACTGAATACATGAATTCAGCATGATTTCAGGATATGAGTCAAAAATAAAAAATCAATTGTACTTTTAATTAACAATAAACAATTGGAAATTATATTTTAAAATATGATTTATAATACCATCAAAAATGAAATAAGTAAGGATAAATATAACAAAAATATATAAGACCTGTACACTTACAACTACAAAACTTGAATAGAAAAATAAAGGAAACCTACTTAAACACATATGCTAATTCATCAATTAAAGACAAAATATTTTTAAGATGTCTATGATCTCCAAAATAATATATTTAGTGTAATTACAGCCCAAATCCTAACACCTTATTTTGTACAAATTGACAACATCAAACTAAAATTTATATGCAAATATAAAGAACCTATACTAGACAAAGCTGTTTTGGAAATTAACACATTTGGAGGCTTTACACTACCTGATTTTAACACTTGCTACAAAACTATAAAAGTTAAAATAATAGCACTGGTTATATATTGATATAAGGACACATAAGTAGATCAGTGAAACCGCATCAAGAGTCCAGGAATAGACTGTCACATATATGATCAAATCATTTTTGACAATGGCACCAGTGTGATTCAATGGGGAGATGAAAGTATTTTGAGAAAATGGTAGTAGAACCACTATATATCCTAAGGAGGAAAAAACCTCTCATACCTCACACCATAAACAATAATTAGCTTGAAATGTATTGTAATCATGATAAAGTTAAAAGTTAAATTATTATGTTTAGAAGAAAGGCTTAGGAAGATATTTTTGCCAACTTAGGGCAAGAAAATATTTCTTAGAAAGGAAATCATAAGAGAATGAGAGACAATATTCTGGATCTAACAAAATTACCAAAATCACCATCAAGAAAGTGAAAAGGCAAGCCAAAGACTGTGAGAAAATATTTTCAATATATGTCCTACAAAACATGCATATCAGAACTATATAAGGAACTTGAAAAACTATATATTAAAAAGACAGATAATAGAATAAGCAAGAGACTTGGCCAGACATCTTAAAAATGCCTATACAATTTATAATAAGCATGTAAGAAGATGCTCAATGTTGTTAGGTCATCATGGGAAAGCAAATTAAAATCATAATGAGATATGACTGCACACCCCCTAGAATTTCTCCAATTTAAAAGGCTGGTTATAACAACTGTTGGCCAGAAATGAACTGGAGCAAACACCTGGAACTGGAACCAGCACTCATACATTTTTGCTGGGAATGTGAAATGGTACACCTACTTTAGAGTAAGATCTGGCAGTTTCTTATAAAACTAAATACACACCTGCTTTATGACCCAGCAATTTGACTCCTAGGCATTTACTTCAAAGAAATGAAAACATGTTCACAAAATGACTAGTGTAAGACTTCTTATAGCAGCTTTATTTATAATAATCCCAAATTGGGGCAAACCAAGGTTCATTAACAGGAGGATGGGTAAACAAATTTTAGCATATCCATACAATGGAACACTACTTATCCATTTAAAGGGATAAACAATTGATACAAGTGACAATGTGGACGAATCCTATGAATCCTATCCTGAGTGAAAGAAACTACATACAAAAGATTACATACTGCAAGTGTCAATTTACATGAATTTGAAGAACTGGTAAAACTAATCTGTGGAGAGAGAGTAGAGATCAGAATAGTGATGTCCTTTCTGCCCCGTGATGGTGGGGCTGTTGACAGGAAATGGGCATGAGGAGACATCTTACATGTTGGCAGTTTTCTGTATCTTGATTTGCGGTGCAGGTTACATGGATATAAATATTTGTCAAAACTTATTGACTGTACACTTCTGATCTGTGTGTTTTGCTGAATGCAATTTTATCTCAATAAAAAAGGCAGCTACTAAAAAATCTCCCTTCCTCCCTAGGCTGTAGTACCATTCCCTAAAGGAAATCATTTTAATAGTTTATGCAAGGGTGTGTATCTTTTTAAAAATTGTATATGCATATGACATTATCTATATTTGACTCAAATTGCAGCATATACTATATGTGATTTTTGCACCTTGCTTTTTATATTTAACATCTCTGGAGATCTTTCCGCATTAGCACCTATGGATCTCGTTCTCTTCAATGACTGTTGAGTATGCTGTTGTATGAATGTGTTATCATTTACTTAATGAGTCTCCTATTGATGACCATTTCTAATTATTTTCCTATTACAAATGATTCTGTAAATGAATGAATGAATATATGAATGAATCCTCATTCACACAATTTTATATGCTTACTATGGTAGACAGTATAATGCCCCCTCAAAGATATCCATGTCTTAATTCCCAAAACTTGTGAATGTTACCTTATGTAATAGATTAAATTATGTACCGCCTTAAAAGACTTGTTCTAATCTTAATTCACATTCTTGTGGATGTGAATTTATTTGTAAATAAGGCCTTTTGAAGATGTTATTATTAGTTAAGGTGTGGCCAACCGAATCAGAGTAGGTCTTAATCTGTATTACTGGTAGCCTTATAAAGAGAAAGCCACAGGGAGAAGCAAGTAGCTGGAAGTCAGCGGCAATTCCAAGAGTGGGTACAAGGAGAGAGAGAGTCTGCCATGTGACAGGAGGCAGATATGTTAGCCAAGGAATCCCAAGGATTGTGACAAGCCAGACCAAAAGAACGCAGACTTTGAGAGAAAGCATGGCCTTGCTGATGCCTTGATTTTGGAATTCTAGCTTTCCAAACTATGGGTCAATAAATTCCTGTTGCTAAGTCAACCATTTATGGTAGTTGTCATAGCAGCCTGGCAGACTAAGACACTTTATGTGTCAAAAGACACTCTGGAGATGTAATTAAGTTAAGGATATTGTGATGATCCTGGATTTTTCCAGGTGGCTCCAGTGTAATCACAAGGGTCTTTTAAGAGAGAGACAGAAGGGTCAGAGTCAGAGGAAGAGATGTGACAATGGAAGCAGAAGTCGGAGTGATGGAGGAAAGGGCCATGGGGCAAGGAACACATGAGGCATCTATAAGCTGGAAAAGGCAAAGAAATGGATTCATCCCTGAAGCTTCCAGAAGGAATGCAGCCTTGCTGACACCTTGATCATAGCCCCATGAGACCCATTTCAGACTCCTGACCTCCAGAACTGTAAGATAATAAATTTGTATTTTTTAAGTCCCTAAATATGTGGGTAGGACTTGCCAGGGCTAGGTATTATCAAACTACGTATTTTTGTCAAATCTCAAAGAAGAAAGCTGTATCTTATTTCAATTTTCATTTCCCTGACCATAGTGAGGTTAACCATATTTTCACATGTTTATAATTGCTTAACCTCCTGGGATTTAGTTTCCTATTTGCAGTATGCATATAGCTAAAATGCTTGTCAGTATTGTGGGAATGATTTATACATGAAAGCACTTAATATTTTTTTTTCATACCTATTGATTAACTTCTTAATTCTTTAGACATATGTGCTGGTTTGGATATATTATGTCCCCGAGAAAAACCGTGTTCTTTAATGCAGTCTTGTGGGGGCAGACTTATTAGTCTTTTTATTAGGGTAGAAACTTTTGATTGAGTGTTTCCATGGAGATATGACCCACTGAACTGTGGGCGAGATCTTTAGATTAGATTATTTCCATGGAGGTGTGGGCCTGCCCATTCAGGGTGGGCCATTGATTCAGGGTGGGTCTTGATTAGTTCATTTGTGACCTAATAAATCCCCTTTATAAAAGCCAATCTGTTTCTGGTATTTTGCATGACAGCAGCATTAGCAAACAGGAACAACATACTATATATATATAGCTATTAGTCTCTGATTCTGGTCAATCTTATATGCTATCAGCCCATGTCATTTTGATATGGGTTGTGTCACTTACAGGTGGTGTAGTAATATAGTCTGTGTTAATTTCTTGTTACTATTATTAGAAATGAACACAAACTGTCTTAATACAAATTTGCTCTCTTATAATTCTCGAGATCAGAAGTCCAAAATGGGTTTCACTGTGCTAAAATGAAGATGTCTGCTGGGTTGCATTCCTTCTGGCCACTCTAGGGAAGAATCTGTTTTCTTGCCTTTTCCTTTTTCTAGAATGTGCCCTCATTCCTCAGTTTGTAACCCCCTTCCCTCATAAAAGCTAGTGAGGGCCAGTCGAATCTGTCATGCTGCCATTTCTCGGGTCTTTCCTCCTTTGCCTCCCTCTTTCATTTACAAGGACGCTTGCAATTGCATTGGCCCACCCAGATAATCCAGGATAATCTCCCCATCTCAGTGTTACCCAATTAGTGATCTTAAGTCCATCTTAATTCCTAATCCTCCTATGTCATTGTTCTGGTTTGCTAAAGCTGCCATTATGCAAAATACCAGAAATGGATTGGCTTTTATAAAGGGGATTTATTAGGTTACAAATTTAAAGTTCTGAGGCCATAAAAGTGTCCAAACTAAGGCATCAACAAGAGGATACCTTCACTGAAGAAAGGCTGATGGCATCCGGAACACCTGTCAGCTGAGAAGGCACGTGGCTGGCATCTACTGGTCCTCTGCTCTAGGGTTGTGTTTCAAAATGACTTTCTCCAAAATGTCTCTGGGCTTCTGTCTCTCTTAGCTTCTCTGAGCTTTCTGCTTGGTTCTCCTGAGGCATTTCTCTCTAAGCATCTGGGAGTCCTCTCTTAGCTTCTTACGGGCAAACTCTGGGCTCTTAGCTTCTTACAGGCAAACTCTGGGCTTCATCTCTTAGCTTAGCATCTCCAGACATCTCTCTGTCTGCATCCCCAAGCATCCGGATCTGTGTTGGCTCTTAGCTTCTCCTGGGGGCAAACTCTGGATTACATATCTTAGCTCCTCTCCAAAATCTCTCTCTCAGCTTTCTCTAAGCTTCTGCTTTCTGTGAGCTCTCTTAAATAACTCCAGTGAACTAATCACTGGGTGGGAAGAGGTCACACCTCCATGGAAATGATCTAAGCAAAAGGTCTCTCCTACAGTTGGGTGCATTGCATCTGCATGGAAACGACCTAATCAAGCATCCCACCCTAATCTAAAGACTAATGAGTCTGTCCCCACAAGATTGCATTAAAGAACATGGATTTTGTGGGGGACATAATAGATTCAAACCAGCACAGCCATATAACCGAATATAGTCACAGGTTCTAGGGACTGAAATAGACATCTTTGAGGGGCCTACCACACAGCCCTGGACATTAGTTTACCTTATTGGGAATGCTAGGGAGGCCACAAAGTGTATTCAAAACATTATTGGTATCAGACAACCTGGACTTTGAAGTTTACCGGCTGTAATACTTTGGGCATGTCAGTTACACTCTTTTTTTTTTTTAAATTCAGTTTTATTGAAATACATTCACACATCATACAATCATCCATGATATGCAATCCACTGTCCACAGTATGATAACATAGTTATGCGTTCATCACCACAATCTATCTCTGAACATTTTCCTTACATCAGAAAGAACCAGAACAAGAATAAAAAATAAAAGTGAAAAAAAAAACACCCAAATCATCCCCCCATCCCACCCCATTTGTCCTTTAGTTTTTATCCCCATTCCTCCACTCATCCATACACTAGATAAAGGGGGTGTGATCCACAAGGTCCTCAAAATCACACTGTCACCCCTTGTAATCTACATTATTATATAATTGTCTTCAGGAGTCCAGGCTGCTGGGTTGGAGTTTGGTAGTGTCAGGTATTTACTTCTAGCTATTCCAATACATTAAAGCCTAAGAGGTGTTATCTATATAGTGCATAAGAATGTCCACCAGAGTGACCTCTCGACTCCATTTGGAATCTCTCAGCCACTGAAACCATTTCGTCTCATTTTGCATCCCCCTTTTGGTCAAGAAGATACTCTCAGTCCCACGATGCCGGGTCTACATTCATCCCCGGGAGTCATACTCTGCGTTGCCAGGGAGATTTACACCCCTGGGAGTCGGGTCCCACGTAGGGGGGAGGGCAGCGAGTTCACCTGTCGAGATGGCTCAGTTAGAGAGAGAGAGGGCCACATCTGAGCAACAAAGAGGTACTCAGGGGGAGACTCTTAGGCACCATTACATACAACTTTAGACTCTCCTTTGTGGTAATGAGCTTCATAAGGGCAAGGTCCCATGCTCAAGGGCTCAGCACATCAAACCACCAGTCCCAATGTTTGTGACAACATATGCTAGGGGATCAGCATCTCAAAGTTTGGAGATAGGCCTTACAATTCAGGGATAGAGTTAACTGCTGTAAGAGCTTACAATCTAGGTACTATTACAATTATTGTGTCCACGTTAGGCTATGTTCTAAGATTCAATTCTGAGTTTACACATTGTAGTTAGTCCATATTGGTGAGGCATCATCGCTCTCACCATGTTTTCTCCAACACTTTTACTCCTATATATATATTTTCCTACAATTTTATAGACTTATATTCACATACCATACATTTATCCACAGTGTACAATCAGTTGTTCATGGTATCATCATAAAGTTGTACATTTATCACTACAATCAGCATTTGAACATACTGATTACTACAAGAAAAATTGTTTTTTTTTTTTTTGTTTTTTTTTTTTTTTTTTTAGCAATAAGAAAAAATGTTAAAAAGAAAAATAACGTGTCATACAATACAATATACTACTAAGGACAGCAAATAACACCACTACCAAGAATCCCATATTACTCCCCTATATCCCTTTCTCATATAAATTTAGCAATGGCATATTGCCTTTGTTACATTTAATGGAGGTATATTACAATGTTACTGTTGACCATAGACTCCAGTTTGCTTTGATTATGTTTTTTCCTGAATACCATCCCTTTTTCAAATTTCTACATGGTTGACATTCATTTGCTTTCCCACATGCAAAAACATTTTTATATTTGTATATTTAGTAACAGTCATTGGCCACTCCAGTTTTTGCCACGTTATACAGTCCCAGTCTTTATCATCTATCGTTACCTCTGGTGTCATACATTCTCCTATTCCACCTCTTTCAGCTTTACTCACAGACATCTTTGTTCAGTGTACTTACAATACCGTCCTACCATCACACAGCATTATGCTATCTATTTCTGGATCTATGCAATCAATCCTAAACATTCTGTAGTCCTTCAGCATCAAATGGCTGATCTCTGCCCTCTTTCTATCTCCTG
Source organism: Choloepus didactylus (assembly GCF_015220235.1). NCBI lineage: Eukaryota > Metazoa > Chordata > Mammalia > Pilosa > Megalonychidae > Choloepus > Choloepus didactylus. The sequence goes on along the minus strand of NC_051334.1, from coordinate 181,166,139 downwards.
GTCACCTGTTTGTCAGCTTTTAACTCCCAAAGTTTGTTCATTAATATCTGTTCATATTAGTGAGACCATACAGAATCTGTCCTTTTGTTTCTGGCTAACTTCACTCAACATAATGTCCTCAAGGTTCAGCCACATTATTACTTGATCCATGTCTTTGTTCTGTCTTACAGCTGCATAATATTCCATCATGTGTATATACCACAGTTTGTTTATCCATTCGTCCTTTGATGGACATTTGGGCTGTTTCCATCTCTTGGCAATTGTGAATAATGCTGCAATAAACATTGGTTTACAAATGTCTGTCTGTGTCTTAAGTTTCAGTTCCTCTGAATATATACCCAGCAATGGAATAGCTGGGTCATATGGCAAATCTATATTTAGCTTCCTGAGGAACCTCCATACTGTCTTCCAGAGTGGTTGCACCATTCTACATTCCCACCAACAATGAATAAGTGTGCCTCTTTCTCCACATCCTCTCCAGCACTTATCATTTTCTGTTTTTTGGATAATGGCCATTCTGGTAGGTGTGAGATGATATCTCATTGTGGTTTTGATTTGCATTTCCTTAATAGCCAGTGAAGTTGAGCATTTTTTCATATGCTTTTGAGCCATTTGTATTTCCTCTTCAGAAAAATGTCTGTTCATGTCTTTTGCCCATTTTTTAATTGGATTGTTTGTTTTTCTGTTATTGAGATGCAGGATTGCTTTATATATTCGGGATATTAAACCCTTATCTGATATGTGGTTTCCAAATATCATCTCCCATTGTGTAGGTTGCCTTTTGACTTTTCTGACAAAGTCCTTTGATGTACAAAAGTGTTTAATTTTGAGGAGATCCCATTTGTCTATTTGTTCTTTGGTTGCTCGTGCCTTGGGTGTGAGGTCTAAGAAACCACCTCCTTTCACAAGATCTCTAAGATACTGCCCTACATTTTCTTCTAAGAGTTTTATGGTCTTGGTGCTAATGTTTAGGTCTTTGATCCACTTTGAGTTAATTTTGGAATAAGGTGTGAGATGGACATCCTCTTTCATTCTTTTGGAAATGGATATCCAGTTCTCCAAACACCATTTATTGAACAGGCTGCTCTTTCCCAGTTGCTTCGGCTTCACTGCCTTATCAAAGATCAGTTGTCCATAGATGTGAGGGTCTACTTCTGAACACTCAATTCGATTCCATTGATCAGTATATCTGTCCTTATGCCAGTACCATGCTGTTTTGAGCACTGTAGCTTTGTAATATGCTTCAAAGTCAGGTAGTGTGAGACCTCCCACTTCATTCCTCTTTCTCAAGACATTTTTGGCTATTCGGGGCACCTTACCCTTCCAAATAAATTTAGTTATTGGTTTTTCTATTTCTGTAAAGTAAGTTGTTGGGATTTGAATTGGTATTGCATTGAATCTGTAAATCAGTTTAGGTAAAATTGCCATCTTAACTATATTTAGTCTTCCAATCCATGAACATGGTATGTTCTTCCATTTTTTCAGGTCTTGTTCAATTTCTTTTAGCAGTTTCTTATAGTTTTCGATGTAAAGGTCTTTTGTGTCCTTGGTTAAGTTTATTCCTAAATACTTGATTCTTTTGGTTGCTATTGTAAATGGGATTTTTTTCTTGATTTCCTCCTCTTGTTGCACATTACTTGTGTATAGGAACACTACAGATTTTTGCGTGTTGATCTTGTAGCCTGCTACTTTGCTGTATTCATTGACTAGTTGTAGTAGCTTTGCTGTAGATTTTTCCGGATTTCCTACATATAGAATCATGTCATCTGCAAATAGTGAAAGTTTTACTTCTTCCTCTCCAATTTGGATGCCTTTTATTTCTTTTTCTTGCCTAATTGCTCTAGCTAGAACTTCCAGCACAATGTTGAATAGCAATGGTGATAGTGGGCATCCCTGTCTTGTTCCTGTTCTTAGAGGAAAAGCTTTCAGTCTCTCCCCATTGAGTGTGATGTTAGCTGTGGGTTTTTCATATATTGCCTTTATCATGTTGAAAAAGTTCCCTTCTATTCCTATCCTTTGAAGTATTTTCATCAGGAAAGGATGTTGAATTTTGTCAAATGCCTTTTTGGCATCAATCGAGATGATCATGTGGTTCTTCTGCTTTGATTTATTGATGTGGTGTATTACATTAATTGATTTTCTTGTGTTGAACCAGCCTTGCATACCTGGAATAAATCCCACCTGGTCGTGGTGTATAATTCTTTTAATGTGCTGCTGGATTCGATTTGCGAGTATTTTGTTGAGGATTTTTGCATCTATATTCATTAAAGAAATTGGTCTATATTTTTCTTTTTTTGTAGTATCTTTGCCTGGTTTTGGTATTAGGGTGATGTTGGCGTCATAGAAAGAGTTAGGTAGCTTTCCCTCTTCTTCAATTTTTTTGAAGAGATTGAGCAGGATTGGTACTAATTCGTTCTTGAATGCTTGGAAGAATTCACATGTGAAACCATCTGGTCCTGAGCTTTTCCTTTTTGGGAGCTTTTTGATGACTGACTCAATCTCTTTACTTGTGATTGGTTTGTTGAGGTCATCTATTTCTTCTTGAGTTAATGTTGGTTGTTTATGCTTTTCTAGGAAGTTGTCCATTTCATCTAAGTTGTCTAGTTTATTAGCATATAGTTGCTCATAGTATCTTCTCATTATCTCCTTAATTTCTGCAGGGTCGGTAGTTATATTTCCTTTCCCATTTCTGATTGCATTTATTTGCATCTGCTCTCTCTTTTTTTTTGTTAGCCTAGCCAGTGGTCCATCGATTTTATTGATTTTCTCAAAGAACCAACTTCTGGTTTTGTTGATTCTCTCTATTGTTTTCCTGTTCTCAATTGCATTTATTTCTGCTCTAATCTTTGTTATTTCTTCCCTTCTGCTTGCTTTGGGTTTAGTTTGCTGTTCTTTCTCTAATTCCTCCAGGTGAGCAGTTAACTCTTCAATTTTTGCTCTCTCTTCTCTTTTAATATAGGCATTTAGGGCAATAAATTTCCCTCTCAGCACCGCCTTTGCTGCATCCCATAAGTTTTGATAAGTTGTGTTTTCATTGTCATTTGCCTCGAGGTATTTACTAATTTCTCTTGTAATTTCTTCCTTTACCCACTGGTTTTCTAAGAGGGTGTTGTTTAGCCTCCATATGTTTGTGAATTTTATGACCTTCTGCCTTTTATTTATTTCCAACTTCATTCCATTGTGGTCTGAGAAAGTGTTTTGTATAATATCAATATTTTTAAATTTGTTGAGACTTGCTTTGTGACCCAACATGTGGTCTATCCTAGAGAATGTTCCATGAGCACTTGAGAAAAAAGTGTATCCTGCTGTTGTTGGATGTAGTGTTCTCTAAATGTCTGTCAAGTCTAGTTCATTTATCATACAATTCAACATCTCTGTTTCTTTAGTGATCCTCTGTCTAGATGTTCTATCCATTGATGAGAGTGGTGTATTGAAGTCTCCAACTATTATTGTAGAGCTATCTATTTCTCCTTTCAGTGATCGCAGTGTTTGCCTCATGAATTTTGGGGCATTCTGGTTTGGTGCATAAATATTTATGACTGTTATGTTTTCTTGATGAATTGACCCTTTTATTAATATATAGTGTCCTGCTTTGTCTCTTTTAATTGTTTCACTTTTGAAGTCTAACTTGTCTGATATTAATATAGCTACTCCCGCTTTTTTCTGGTTGTTGTTTGCATGAAATATCTTTTTCCAACCTTTCACTTTCAGTCTATGTTTGTCCTTGTGTCTAAAGTGAGTTTCTTGTAGACAGCATATAGATGGGTCCTGTTTTTTAATCCATTCTGCCAGTCTGTGTCTTTTTATTGGGGAGTTTAATCCATTTACATTTAGTGTTATTACTGTAAGGGCAGTACTTTGTACTACCATTTTGTTTTTTGGAATTTATATGTCATATCTTATTTTTTCCTCTCCTTTTACCTTTCCTGATAATCTTTATTTCTGCACTCTTCTCCAGCTCTCTCTCTCCTGTCTTTTCCTATCAGCCTGTAGCACTCCCTTTAGTATTTCTTGTAGTGCCGGTCTCTTATTCACAAACTCTCTCAGTGTCTGTTTGTCTGAAAATGTTTTAATCTCTCCCTCATTTTTGAAGGAAAGTTTTGCTGGATATAGAATTCTTGGTTGGCAGTTTTTCTCTTTCAGTATCTTAAATATATCATGCCACTGTCTTCTTGCCTCCATGGTTTCTGCAGAGAAATCTGTACATAGTCTTATTGACTTTCCCTTGTATGTGATGGATTGCTTTTCTCTTGCTGCTTTCAGAATCCTCTCTTTGTCTTTGACATTGGACAATCTGACCAGTAAGTGTCTTGGAGTAGGTCTATTGGGATCTATTCTATTTGGGGTACGTTGTACTTCTTGAATCTCTAATTTTCTGTCTTTTATAAGAGTTGGGAAATTTTCAGTGAATATATCTTCTATTACTCTTTCTGCCCCTTTTCCCTTCTCTTCTCCTTCTGGGATACCCATAACACGTATATTCGTGTGTTTCATGTTGTCACTCAGCTCCCTAAGACCCTGCTCATATTTTTCCATTTTTTTCACCAGCTGTTCTTTTGTGTGTATGAATTCGAATGACCTGTCTTCCAGTTCACTGATCCTTTCTTCTGCCTGTTCAAATCTACTGTTGTGTCCCTCCATTGTGTTTTTCATCTCCTCCATTGTGGCCTTCATTCCCATGAGTTCTGCCATTTGTTTTTTTAAATTTATGAATTCTTCTTTATGGTCAGCCAGTGTCTTCTTTATATCCTTCAGCTCTTTTGCTATATCTTCCTTCATTTCATCAAATTTATTTAGCATTAGTTGCCTCCACGCCTGTGTCTCAGCTGAGCTATTAGTTTGTTCCTTTGGCTGGTCCATGTTTTCGTGTTTCCTGGTATGGCTTGTTATCTTAAGTTGTCTAGGCATCTGATTCTCTTGATTAGTTTATTTTGGAGCTTGTTTTCTGTCTTTTACCTAGTGGTTTTCTTGTTGGTTGGCTTTGTTCTCTGGCCTCTGTTATTCAGTTCAACTTATTCTAGACCTCTAACTTAGGTTCTATTTAGTTGATCAGAATTTTTCCCCTCTTGTTTTTTCTGTTTCTTGCTCTGCCTCTATGTAACCTTTTTGTGAGTGGGTCTCCTCGGATATGGTCGACCCTAGTCAGATTTTCCCAGTCTAGTGAGGCCCAGGTCTCATTGGGAGGGTATGGAGTTTTCCTGAGAATGAGACCCTCCTATGAGGCCTTTAGAATTGGTGCTTTTCCTCTCCTGTCCAGCAGGTGGCGCTGGCCAGCCCGCAGCTCCCCCACCAGTGTAAGGAGGTATGGAGCCTTTAGTTCTCCTGGTGACTCTGAGCCTGTCAGGGGCGTGGCTGACTGAAGCTGGAATATGAATTCCAGCCCCTGGGGTCTGAATTCCCAGAAGGAGGACTGCCAGTTGAGCTGGGCCTCCCTCCACTCTCCCAATCCTCAGACCTCCAGTTGTCTCTCAGGGGCACTATTCCCTTCTCCTCTCTCCTCTTTGGGGCCTCTCAAGGTAGATTCCTTGGTCAGCCTGAGTTACCAATGAAAGATGGGGCTGGAGGCCTTCAGTAGTGAATACGGAATTCAAAGACACTGTGGGTACTCCGTCTCCCCTCAAGCCCAGCCTAGTCCCTCAACCTGGGCTTTCCGATAGAAAATAACCACATATATTACTTTTAGATTAAAAAAAAAAAAAAAAAAAAGGTAGAAAAGAAATCAAGAAAAAGAAAAAAGGGAAAAAAAAAGAGTCTCTTTTAAACGTCTTTCCCCAGCCTGGAAGTTTTGTCAGTGTCAGTATAGAGCATTTAAAGATATGCTTTGGGCTATTGTCTGATAATTACTCTCCAACCGCTTCAGTTCCACCCCTGCCAGGGGCTATTGAAATGCAAAGAGATAAGGGATCAGTGAGAAGCCAGAAGGGACAAAATGTAAGGGAAAAAAAAAATGGCTTTTTTGGAGTCTGGGAATGGGTGCCCGCTTTTACGTGCCCCCACTTCTTGGAGCCCAGCCCTTCTTTAGCACCCCAGCTCCCAAAGTTAGTTAATTAATTTGTTAATTAATTCTGCAGTTGAGGCTGGTTTGAGCCTCCCTTCTTGCCCTCAGCAGATTGCTGTTTTTTGGTTCTTTTTTCCCCCCCTTTCAGGAAGCCGGCAGCAAGACAGTCTGTGAGGTCTGGGTGGGGAGGGGCGCCAGACCCCTGGTCCGGGGAACTTACAATGTTCCCTGCTATCTCAGCTTTTCCTCCAATTCCAAACTTGAGTCCAATGTGTGACTGGTTACTGGAGACCCCGAAAACGCTGTTTCATATAGTTCTTGGGTAACTGCCAGCTGCTCTAGGGGAGAGACGAAATTCTGCTCCTCACCACTCTGCCATCTTGCCCTGCCCCAGTTACACTCTTTAAGCCACCTAAGTTTACTATTCTACAAAACGGGAATCATAATGGAACCTACCTCCCTCCTTACGGTGTGGTGTAAGGAATAAATGAGATAGTAATAGTTATGATGAGAAAGGTATAACCATTTATCGAGCCCTTCCTCTTTACTGAGGCATGCAGAGTGGGGCCTAAACAAATGTTTATGTCCTTACTAAGGTCATGATGAAAAACCCTTAGGAAGTGCCATCGTGCTGTTTTGGCTATGAAGGTAATTAGCAGTTTCACCTGTTTTATGCTCTGTCAGAGCTGTAGTTTATCCCTGTGGTCATTTATCATGACAGATGAAAACTGTTTACAGCCATAAAAGCCAGTGTACATGCTTTGCCTACCTCTTATTTTATCAGTGAGTGGCACTGGGTCTCTGTTCTAAACCTATTGAGAATTGCCTCATTCTTGGTAGCTTTACTACAGCAAGCTCAAGTGGCATGCTGTCCAGAGAGCAGCCGTGCGGACATATTAATTGGCTTGGTCTGAATTCATGCTGTAGCTTACAAACCGAAGCCCTGAAGCATGGAAACCAAGATGCAAAGTGGCTGGTCCAGGCCAGGGCTGTGCATTCTTGTGAAGAACTTACAGATTGGCTTGCTGCCTTGAGGTTTAAGGAAGGGAGCTCGTGTTTCTCTGTAACCACGATTGCAGAACTTGATTATTAGACTCATTGTGACTTGTTGCCAAGTCTGTGAATTTCCTTGGGGTCAGAGGTGGGCAGGGTTCTGCAGACCACTTTACTGTGAAATCTGGTGAATACCTGTAATGGTTCCCTGCACTGGCAGGCCTGGAAGGAGCCAGAAAACAGCAGACTGCATGTCACTGCTTTTTCCCCTCATGCCCTCCCTTGCATCTTGACTACAGTAATTAGATGCTACTTTCTTTACAGACTGATCACTCTTACATTTGCCTTTAGTATTGTTTACTTTGCATTTCCTTTGAACAAAATAATGAATTCCATTTCCTTTTAGTGATATTCTGTTTGATCCATTTAGCTCTTTGAAGACTGTCAGTGGAGCTATGTAGAAAAGTGGTCTGTGGTTTTTGGACATTAATCTTTTAGGCATATTCATCTTGAACAAATGAGACTTTTTCCTACATCTCGCTTCTTTGTATCTATTTAACATTGATCATTCTTCAATCCTTAGCCTTGTTTTGCTGTTGTCTATGTTGATGCATTTTAGTGTAACTTTTCTAAGTGTTTGGGTTTTTATTTGATGTGTGTATGAGTGTGTTATAGAACATGTATAAATGAAAGTTTCCTGCAGGTTAATATTTTAAGTATAAATTTAAAAGAAAGAAGTATTCTATTCTAAATAAGTGATTTGAAATATTCAAGGAACAATGAAAAAATATTTTATGTAGAATTATAATCCCATAACTATATAATATTGAAGAGGAGCTAACAGCAGCCTATAGATAAACTTCCACCAGAAAACCTTCTGCAGTTTAAAAAGTTTCTCTTTTGTAACTGGAGTTCTCATTCTCCTTGGTTAAGTATATGCCATGCATGCCAGGAAGAAATCATATCGGTCTGTAATGTTTTGCTAGTTATAATAACATCTTAATTAATTAATCTTAATTAAGTGGATCGAATCAATAATTTTGCTCAGCCTTTATCACTCAGCCTTCCAGGCATGCAGTCCAGACGCATGCTGGCTTCCTGCTTCACTGAGGCAGGCATTTATGCCAGCCCTCTGGCCCTCAGTTAATTAGGCAGGAGTCTGTATGGCCATCCGTCCAGTGGTTTCAGTGCCTCTTGGAGAACTGGATTGACAATAGAGCCAGCCTGAGCGAGGTGGATAATTGGGTAACTTGCATTGCTGTAAGACTCCATTCAAATGGAACAAGCTTGAACTGTTCAACCCACCTTGGCATCCAGCCAAGTGCTGGGTGGTATAAAACAGGCACTTATTTAAGATAATGACATCAGTAGTGGTGGCAGCAGCAATTCTGAAGACAGTAGTGGAGATTTCAATGTTAAACCACATAGTAGCTTGAAGACAGGTATTAACTCATATTTCTTTTCCAAATGGCACTCTGTAAAAGTTATCAGCATAGAGAGAGAGGGCAGTTTGGGATTCGTTTCTCAAAGTTTACTGTCTGGAAACTTCTTGACTTATGCAAAGTCATAAGACCTTCTTTTGCTCATCGTCTTGGCCAGCTATCTGTCAACTGTCACCATAGAAGTTGTTGATTTCACACAACGTTAGATTAATGGCAGAGCAATTTCCCATGGGGAGGTGAAAAATGTGAAATGTGAAATGTGTAACTGTGCATAGCTGAATTGGGCAGATAACACAAATTTACGCTTTTAAGTGCCAGGATCGTGTTTTAATTACTTTTGTGGGATTAAAAATTAAATTCTATTATATCCATACTTGCCTGATTAAACAAATAACATAGGGGCTAACAAAAGGACATGAAATTTTAGTTGTGGGTCTGCTTCTCATCTGATAGGTAACCCTGGCCTCAGTTTTCTCCAGTTAAAACTGGGTAACTTTATGGGCCTCAATTTTTTAAATTAAAATAGAAAGTTTGGATGTCTGAGGTCTCTTTTAGCAGTGATATTTGTATTTCTATACCATCTGTTCTGGATGGCCTAGATTATCATTATGATATTCACAGTCTAAGGATTATTTCAACTTTGACCTTGGGAGTTATTGTTATGCTTCTTGAGCCCTCGTGCTTGCTTTTTATTGTGTCCCTCACTTTTGTCCACTCCATCTCTCCTTGCTGCCAAGTGCTGCTTTGGATATACTATGAGTTTGAGAATCAGGAAACCCATTTTGTTGGCCTTGCATTCAAGTAGGACTAAGAGGATACTTCCTAATGTCACGGGGATATATTTAGATAAAGGCCAGGCATCTTAAAATCATCTGGAGGCTGCTATGAGGCTTGTTTGCTAACTTTTGTCTCTTGTCCATAAGAGTTGAACTTGTCAGAAAAGGAGCTGTTGGAGAAATGAGGTGCTCTTGTGCTTGTGACAGGCTGTACTACACCCTGTATTTTTTTCATTCCATTTTTGTGTTTCTAGACAAAGAGGAAAACATCAAAAAATTCATTGGATTGAATTTTGAATGGGAGGGGATAGTGAAAAGGAATGAACATTTATTGACAACCTCTGTGTGCTAGACATCTTGACATAGATTCTTTTATTTAATGTGTGCAAAAAAACCCTATGTGGTGACATTATTATGCTCATTTTATAGATAAATAAAGTTTAAAAAGGTCAAGTATTTAAGAGTAAGGGGATCAGAATCAAACAGACCTGAGTTCAAAACCTAAGCCTATCATTTACTAACTGGCAGAACTTGGACAATTTGCTTTGTGTTTTTGAGCCTATTTTCTCATGTGAAAATTGGGTACCACCAATTTTATTGATTTATTGTGGGGATAAGGTAAGTTGATGCAGGTTAAACAATCTTGCATGAGATTGGCACAGAGAAAGCACATAATAAATTGTTTTTATTGTTTGTAATAGTAAGAAAAGCATTCAGAAGAAAAAGGGTACCTCAAAGGAGATAACTGCTCTGGTATTAAAACAAGGAAGGTGGAATGCACCCCTGAGCCAGATCTACCTGGCTACATGCTCTTTCCATAATACTGTGGTATCGCTCCTTAATTACATATCCATGCTCAAATTTCCATTCTCTGTTGTTGAATGAAGCCATTGTACATAGGCATCTGCATCTAAGGGATTCACATGACAAAAAAACCCGAAAATGATCCACTAAATAATTTTGGAAGACATGTGAAGATAATTACATGTAAGTATAACCTGTATGATGATGCACGTTAACAACAGGCCAGAAAAATGAGAATGAATATGCAGAATATCTGTTTCTAAAACTAGTTTTAAATTGGCACATATGCCTTCATTTCCACTGATGGCAAGGAACTTAGTCTTGTTGTTTCCAGGTATACTCATTTGGACCCATTATTTGTTTTTACCATCAAATTCAAAAGAGGGGACAGGAATTGGATACATGTGGCTGGGAACTAGAGGTTTTTGTTATGCAGTCGTGATACCCTTGCAATTGGTTCTCTCTTTGTGCGGGTAGTGTCTGCTGGCTCTTTCTGGTGGCATTCGGTAATATGTAAATGGTAACCTGGATTCCTGCAGGGTTTCCTTTCGTGGATGGTTCCCTAAAAATGCAGCTGTTTCTTACTCCTCAGTGCTCAAGAAGTGGCCTGTTCATATCCCTATGATGCCTTAGTCTAGGGGCTGGCACATGGTCTGACATTCCCATCTAATGACCATAGCCTGCTCATCACTCCAGTCTGAGCTCTCTAGGAAATGGGAGGGAAGGCAAGTTTCCCGCCAAGCTCCTTAGCATACCATTCCCTCATCTTTTGGTTGACCTCCCTATACCGTGGTGGTATAGACACGTTTCCAAGGTTACCCAGTAGCATACTAACAGCCGTCATCGAATAATAATCTCTGCTCCTCAGACTGTCCAAACTTCATAGTAAGATCTCTGGGATTTCCCTCTCATTCTCCAGCAATCTCTTTTTTTGAGGGACGTGAAACACGATTCAGCATTCTAACCTTTCTTCTCATTCTCTTAAAACATTCCACTCTCCCCTATTTCTCACTTCGCATATACCCACACACCTTTTCCAGTCTCTCTCTCTCATATCATACCTGCAGCAATTTTCTCTGAACCTAACAGTTAAGAAACTTGTTTCTTTGTTCTGCACAATCTAAGTGGAAGTGGTTTCAGGGAATGAAAACAGGACACAGTTTGATGTTTTGAGCTCATAGTCTGCCACAAATAAATATGCCACATTCCTGCTATGTTTGCTTGGTCAGATTTTTCGATAGTATAATAATATAGTAGAATGCATATTTATAAAAAGAAGTGAAATACATATTTGTATCTCTGGCTTTAAATTTCCTTACACCATTTTGTTTGTATGAGCTAAAATATTTCCATTTCCCCTTAGGAATCCTTAACAGTATGATTACTACAAGTCTGAGAATGGCAGTTGTATAGTTAAGCAGAAGGCATGAAATTTGCTTCCCATAGGGGTCAGGCTGATTTCCTCATATGATCCAGTTAACTCCTTCAGGAATTTCTGCTGTTTTTGAAAGAAGGTGATAGCCATAGATAAAGAGTTCAACATTGTGGAAATAGAATTGTATTAATGAAAATATCTTGTTCAGATTAGAATATGTGAAATTCTCAGGTTTTGTTTCCTCCATGATGTATCATTTTACTGTTCAACTATCTGCCATCTGTCCTGGAGGAGATGGTTTCCTGTTCCTTTTAATCGTCTCCAACTATTCTCTTAGAGAATTTATGAGAATTGGAAACCAATTCTAATAGTGGCCCGTTAAATGTATCCGAGAGTGTTTGTCATCGGCAGACCTATCCTGCAAGAAATGGTAAAGGGAGTCCTTCAGGCTATAATGAAAGGGCACCAGATAGTAACTCAAACCCACATGAAAAATAAAGAACACCAGTAAAGATAACTACATAGCTAAATACAAATGGCAGTATACATGCACTTTTGAGGGAAAACCAGAAAATATCATTTATTTTCAGCAGTAGTTTACAACATGGGGTACATAAGGGAAAAAAAAAAAAAAAAACAATAATGGAATAACGGAAATAGAAATCTTGATGAAGGTATGTGCACAACAACAGAATGGAAGAAACAAATGACAGAATCTGAACTGGAATATAAAACAATATAAATTACACAGTCTTAACAGTAGAGAGAAAATGGACTGAAAGAAAAATGAGCAGAGCATCAGGGGCTCTGAGACTCTAACAATAGATCTAACATTTATGTTACTGGGGTCTTAGAAGGAGAGGAGAAAAAGGGTGACTTGAACAAATATTCAAAGAAATAATAACTGAAAAATCCCCAAGCTTGGCAAAGGACTTTAGCTTACAGATTCAAAAGGTAAGCAGAACTACAACAGGATAATCCCTAAGAAATCCAAACCAAAGACATCATATTTAAATTTCTGAAAACCAAAGACAAGGAACAATCTTCAAGGTAGGATCAGAAAAGCAGAACTTTACCTACAGAGGAAAGAATGTGAATGACTGACAGAAGATGTATCATCAGAAAGAAGTGGCACAATATTTTTCAAATGCTGAAAGAAAAGAAGTGTCAACCTAGCATCCTATATGCAACAAAAATATCCTTCCAGAATGAAGGGTGAATCAAGACATCTTCGGGTGAAGGAAAACTAAAAGAATTTGTCACCAGCAGACCTACTCACAAAGAATATCTAAAGGAAGTTCTCTAAACAGGAAGTAAATGATAAATGAGGGAATCTTGGAACACCAGGATGGAAGGAAGTACACAGTGAGAAAAAATATGGGTAAATGCAATAGGCTTTCCTTCTTCTCTAGATTATTCATATTATATTTGATGTTGAAGGAAAAATTATAACACTGTTATGGGGTTCCTAATATATGTAGAAGAAATATTTAAGACAACTACATTATAAATATGGGAGAGTTAAGAGATGTAAAGGAATGTAAGATTTCTACACTTCACTCAATCTGATGAAATGACAACACTCATAGTCTGTGTTATGTATAAAAAATGTAATACCTAGAACAACCATTAAAAAAGATATATAAAGAGATACATGCAAAAACACTGTAGATAAAACAAAGTGCAACTCTAACATTTTCAAGTAACTTATGGCAGGAAAAAGAAAGCGGAAATGACAAACAAGAGAAACAAACAGAAAAGAAATAAAATGACATATCAGGCTTAATATATCAATAATGACATTAGATGTAAATGGTACCCCTAAATCAATTAAAGCATAGCGATTGGAAGAGTGGGTTTAAAAAAAAAAGAACCATGAACCAGCTGTATGCTGTGAATCAACAATAATAATCAACATAATGGGATTCTTCAAAGAGAAACTGCTCAAGCATGGAGACCGCAAACCAAAGTAAAAGTCTCAAAATGGTTAGCAAGTTACATTGGCTTATAAAGGCAATTAGGGGATTTCCCAAAGAGAAGTTAAATAATTGGTTGACATTAGGCTCCTTATTATCAAGGAGGGTGTTACAAAGTGGGGAATGATCATAGATTGATTACTACAATATACTTGTCTATTTCTGATAGGCTATTTCTATAGGACTGAAACTAGCTGATTTCCAATTGTTGCTTAAACTGCGACTTTTGTGGGGAATGTCCCATTTTTTTTTTTTTTTCAGAAAGCCCTCACTTTTTTTTTTAACCCTTTAGAAAGTTCCTGTTACTTCTCAGAAAAGGGGTTATTCCCTGCAAACCCGAATTAGGTAGCCAATTTATTTTACTTAACAGTCCCTCCTTTTGGTCATTTTTTCAAATTATTTCATTGAGAACTTGACCAAAACACTCCAGTCACCACTGTTAATCTCTCCTCTAGTCAGTGGTCACAGTGGTCTCAGTTTTGCTTTTTGCCTTTCAATTTCCCTGCTTGTTTATTTTTTTCTTGATTTTAATTGGGTGTATTGGATGGCTGTTTAATTATTTTTAAGACTCGTGGAGTGGGGTTACATAATCCTTCAAGTGGATTATGGTTATGGCCCCTTCCTTGAGTCAGGGAGCCTATTATTAATTATATGTTTAATTTTAGTCTCAGTCCACCAGAGACAGTCCCATTTCCAATTCATTTTCTTTTTGACTGGTTACTTTGAGAACAATCAGTCTTCTCATGGGTGACAAGGAATTTGAACAAATTCTTGAAACACAATTGGTACAACAAGAAATAAAAATATATATGCCATTAATTATTAGTAAAAGCATGAAACCAAAGTGTGTTATTTATCCCCAAATTCCACTGAATCAGGAAACAGGGTCAGGAAATAAATCTGTCCATTGAAATGTTTGTGCCTGGCCAATATCATGGAATACTCTATTTCATCTTTTAAAGTGTTTACATTGTTTCCTATGGTACCAGATTTTTTAACATAGAAGCAACATTGTTCATGTGTCAGGGCACAAGTGTCCTCCTGTTGAGCAGTCACAATATCTAAGGCCCTTCTGTGCTGTAGGATCATGGGATGGGTACTAGGCCATTTAATTCCTCGTGAAGGATCTAAAGAATTTTTAGGGTAGTCTTAAAACTCTGTTCCATGATGTTAGATATATTTATAATTATTTGCTCCAGATCATACATCCTTAAGGAAGGTATGATGGTGTGCATGAATGAATGAAGTCCCATATTATGGTATGTTAATGGGTTGGGAGTATTAGCCCTTTTTTGTCATGCCAAGATAATGTAGCAAGGAACCTAAATTAACTATTCCACATCTTCCTGACCAATCATGGGAAAATGCTTTATATATTCTTTTTTTTCCAAAACAAATAAGCATTGCATTGGGTAGCCATAAGTATAAAGTAGAACTTCTCAAATGATAGTGTCTTTGTAGGACCAATAAATTGAGGATTTAGTTAAATTAAAAGAACAATCAATATTTCTGATAAGGAGCCACAAAAAAGACCAGAAGCAAACCCAGTCATTGTATGGGTGGAATTTCCTCTATATGATCATCCAGAGTATTGATCATTCCAGAAAACATCAAAGGTATTGGTATTCTATAAAGGAACAACAGACACATTCCAGTGGCTGAATGAATTGTAAGTAAATTTTGAATATTTTGAAACCCTGTGTGTGAAGGTTGAATCAATGATGGCTAATAAAGTACCATTTATTTTAAGGCCAGTGTCATAAGCAGGGAGCCGTTTAAGATATTTTTGATGAAGCAATAAGGTTTTATCACATAAATCAGGCAATTTCTCCTAAGTTATGTTTTCCATTAGGATACCCTGTACAAATAGGAAAATTTGTAGTGGCATAGGAAGTTTTCATTAGCATGGGAAAAATTGTAGTTTGTGAATGTATTGGCACCAGTAGCAATTTGTATTTCATGTCCTTTTTTGGTGCTAAAACAGTTCTAAAGGCAGTTGCACGAGCTGGATTTATATTAATTTCTGGCCTTTTCTCATCAATTTTTGGCAAAGATAGCAAAGCTTAGGTAGGTTATATCAGAGATTGTTTTTGTACTGCTGGAGCGAAAGGGTGGTCTAAATTGAAAATATTTGGTATGAATAAAAATAACATTATTGTAACTAAGGATTTCATTTGGCACTAGATTGGAAAATAGGTCAAGAAAAATATCAAAAAGGTGATAACAATGTTATTATAAGGTGCAGAGACCAAATGGGGCAATATTTTTTCTTTGCAGTAGGTTTATATTTTTTAATTAAATTCAGTTTTATGGAGATATATTCACATACCATACAATCATCCATAGTGTACAATCAACTGTTCATAGTACCATCATATAGTTATGCATTCATCACCCCAGTCTATTTTGAACATTTTCCTTACACCATAAAGAATCAGAATCAGAATAAAAAATAAAAGTAAAAAAGAACACCCAAATCATCCCCCCCACCCTATTTTTCATTTCATTTTTGTCCCCATTTTTCTACTCATTCATCCATACACTGGATAAAGGGGGTGCGATCCACAAGGTTTTCACAATTACACTGTCACCCTTTGTAAGCTACATTGCTATACAATCTTCTTCAAGCATCAAGGCTTCTGGGTTGGAGTTTGATAGTTGCAGTATTTACTTCTAGCTATTCCAATACATTAAAACCTAAAAAGGGTTATCTATGTAGTGCATAAGAATGTCCACCAGAGTGACCTCTTGACTCCATTTGAAATCTCTCAGCCACTGAAATTTTATTTTGTTTCATTTCACATCCCCTTTTGGTCAAGAGGATGTTTTCAATCCCATGATGCCGGGTCCAGATTCATCCTCAGGAGTCATATCCAGCCTTGCCAGGGAGATTTACACCCCTGGGAGTCAGGTCCCACGTAGGGGGAGGGCAATGAGATCACCTGCCAAGGTGGCTTAGCTAGAGAGAGAGGGCCACATCTGAGCAACAAAGAGGCACTCAGAGGGAGACTCTTAGGCACAATTATAAGCAGGTTTAGTCTCTCCTTTGCAGTAACGAGCTTCATAAGGGCACGTGCCAAGACAGAGGGCTCAGCATATCAAGCCGTCAGTCCTCAATGTTTGTGAGAACATCAGCAACAATCCAGGTGAGGAAGTCCAACACTTCCACATTTTCCCCAGCTCCTCAGGGGTGCCCTGCGTATGTATTTTTATTCTCTGCCCAAATTACTTTGGGATGTGTTGCTATTTCACTCTAACCTATACAGACCTACCATATCTCACTTCCTATTCAAAGTTCCATGTAGTTATGGTGTTTTATCAAACTGACTGTAGAAGTTATATTGTTTAGAAAATATAGATCCTGCACCAAATAAACATCTTTTCCCTTGATCTCAAATGGAAGTTGAAGTTTTAAAACACAGTCAGTTTTGACCTTTACCCTTTGGCCCGATTTGCCTTTGTCTTAACCAGATCTGCTTCATTCATATCTCTAATTGAAGTCTGGGCTCTTTCTCAGCATTTTTTTTTTAAAGTTGCTGTATGCGCTAATGCTGACATTCATATCTGCCAAGATCTAGGTCTGAGTTTCAGGCAAATGGGGAAAATTTAAGTCTATGGTTTCTTATTCTCCCATCTTGTATAAGGCTGTCCACCTCTGAAGTTGTCTGCTTCTGGGACTGGTTGGTCCTCAGTTAATTTCAATTTATCATCATTTATAAGAATGAATGTTCTATTTTAGTCCCTGGGAAAGGCTCTCTTCAACTGGGAAATAAGAATCCAAGGGTTCCTTTTCTATAATTTAATAACAATAAAACCATTTTGTAAGCCAGATCAGGTCCTTTTTAGCAAGGTTTAAAACACATCCTCTAAATGTGTAGTTTCAAAGAGAAATTAAGAAAACATTATCTAGGATTTGATTTGGGGGGAATCAAAGTGGTAAAAGTTGTCAAGGGTTTGAACACTTAGTTAAAGAAGATCATGGGTCACTGCAAAACAACACTTGGTTCCCTTTTTATTGAAAATATTAGTAAAAATTGGAGAAGTTATTATGGGAGGTAGCATGATAATTTAAAGTTCAATAAACTATTTTTACACTGACTGCTCAAAAGGAAAAGAAACATTTTGTAACCTATTACTAAGAGCAAACCAATAAACAAGAACATCGTCTTTGTCACAAGAGAAAACTCAGTTCAGTATATTATTTGATATGAATGCTCTTAAAAATCTTATAATTAAGCCAATCAAGTCTTACCCAACTTTGACCACCCTGAAATGAAATTCCCTTTCCACAAACCTACAACTTACCATACCCAATTAAGTTTTGTTTTATGTTTTCTTCCTTTTCATTTTGCAACAATCAGTTCTTTAACTTTAGGACAAAACTATTCTCTCTTTTCCCTTAATAAAGACACTTCTATATATCTTAAATATTTAAGTTACCAAAAAGATTCTAACAATCATCTTTAAGCTATCAACATTTAAAGCACAATTATTGTCAAAAAAAAAAAAAAAAAAACTTTGCCAAAATAATGGCTCATTTGGTCAATGTAAACTTTACAATTTTTGTCATATTAAACATTTAGTAAACATAATGTTAGTTTATTTAATCAGTAATCCTGTAAAATTTTAGGGAAAACATACCTAAGTATAGTAAAAACATGTATGTATTTTATCTAACACTGGTAACTTACAAGACATAGACGTTTCTATTGAGCCAGCAATGTAGTCTCATCTGCTAAAAATCTACCCAGATTATGTGAACTTGGACCTTTTATTTAACATTTGGGTTAGCTTTTAAGAAGCATTTTTGAAGCATTAAAAGTTTGGTTTCTTTAATTCTCAGGATTTAGAATTATTTAATTTATTTAAGTGTTTGTTTATCCTTAAGCCAGTTTGAACAAAGTTCCTTTAAGAAATTTTACAAGTTATTGTGGCAATACCATCTGGAGCAAAAAATGCCATACATATAGTATATATATGTAATATATATATAATATGTATACATATATATGTATATATGTATGTATATTATATAATACATATATATAACCCTAACCCTAACCCTATATATGTGTGTATACATACATATATATGTGTGTATATATACATACATATATGTATATATGTATGTATATGTATATATATATAACCCTAACTCTAACCCTAACCCTAACCTTATATGTGTGTGTATATATATATGTATGTATATATATATAACCCTAACCCTATCCCTAACCCTATATATGTGTGTGTATATATATATACACATATATATGTATATATATATACACACACATATATATGTATATATATATATATACACATAATAAAACACACACAAACACAATAAAATACTTATAATTCATTCTTTTTAGCCATGAGTCAAATAAATTGACTCTAAAAATACAAAAAGATAAAACACAGAGAAACAAAACTCACTAGATTATATAAAAGTGCTGTTTTTTTGTCTTTGCCTTGGCAGATGGTGGGTGCTTTTGTTCTTTGGCTGCTCAAGCAATACCATGCAATGGGTTGCCTTAAACAATGAGAATTTATTAGCCTATGGTTTTCAGGCTAAGAAGAGTCCAAATTAAGGTGTCATCAAGGCAATACTTTCCTCCTGAGGACTGGCATTCTGGGGATGGCTAATCTTTGGTCCTGGGCTCCTCTATCACATGGAATGCAAATAATGACCTCTCCAGTGTTCTGTTGACCTTCAGCTTCTTGTTTCCCATGGCTTTCTCTCTATCTGTCTGAATTTCATTTTGCTTTCATAAAGCATTCCAGCAGTAGGATTAAAACCCATCCTGATTGGGTTGGGCCACACCTTAACTGAAGTAACCTCATCCAAAAGTCCCACTTACAATGAGTTCACACCACAGGAATGGATTAAGTTTAAGAACACGTTTTTCAGGGATACATACAGCTCCAAACCACCACAGTTGGTCTCTATCAACCTACATGTTTTTGAGTGAGAACTCCCAAGGGTAAACTGTAATTAGGTAACCCAAAGATTGGGGGCTGTATTAAAGCCTCTTTTGATTGGGTAAAAAGCCAATTCATGTTGTATTTCTTGTTGTAATGGTTCAGGAGTTGAGGTTTTAGCTAATTTCTAAAGGGGAACAGTCAATTGAGAGAAGTTTGGTCCTCACTGGCAACAGTAGCCCGCATGTCTCAAAAATGCTTTGATTGGGTATAATTTAGGTAACAGCCTGGAAGGGTCAATTTCTATGTTTCCCTAAAAGGAAAGTCTAATTGATCTTGTGCCATGCATATAGGCACTGGTGATCTGGAATATAATTTTATTTTGTCAGAAGATCTCCTTCTTTGGAGGCATCTCACAAAAGTAAAGGAATGTTCATCATTTAGTGGCCTTATTGTTATAAGAGTTTGAGTAGAGGGCAAAAGGACACCTGAATGAAGTGATAAAATTTCTTCTACAATTTAGTCTGATTTTTCTTTGAGTCCAGAAAATCCTTTATCATGGGACAAAGTTCAGCCCTTGTCTGGTGCATGCCAGACTCAACACACCTTCTGATTTTTAGGAGCAACTGACTTACAGGCTCTGGGGAATCAGGTGGAAAGTGGAATGGGTGAGACAATTTATGGGACTATGAGGGGGAGCAGTTACGAGTAGCATCAGATTTTTAAAGCTTTTTTAAATGCTTTAAGGAATCCTTTTAAAAGGCTATTTTAGATTCATTTTCTCTTTTAGAAGCTTCTGAATACCAGTCAAAAAATGATCCCCACTCCTTGGGTGAAGTCCAGGAACCTCTTTTCAAGGGCACCTCTCAACTGTACTATTTTAGCTAGTTCAATTGTTCCCCAAAGGGGCCACTGCAAGTTCAAGCCATCCCTGCTAAGATTTACCCATTTAATTAAAAACAAACATGAACTAGGCCCAAAGTGAGAAAATACGCAAGTAACAGACATCTTCTTTTCAAAAGGAGATGAGAAAGATTTAAGTTTAAAATGAGAAAAGTCCATGTTCAATGAAAGGTTCTGAAAACAAAGTGTTCTAGTTTGCTAATGCTGCCAGAATACAAAACACCAGAAATGGACTGGCTTTTATAAAGGGGGTTTATTTGGTTACACAGTTACAGTCTTAAGGCCATCAAGTGTCTAACAACAGAGTACATTCACTGAAGGATGGCCAATGGCATCTGGAAAACCTCTGTTAGCTGGGAAGGTACATGTCTGGCGTCCGCTTGCTCCCAGGTTGCATTTCAAAATGGTGTTCTTCAAAATGTCTGCATCAACTTCCAATGGCCATCTTCAAAATGTCTGTCTCAGCTCCAGCTAGCTGTGAGCTCCTTCTGTCTGAGCTTATATAGTGCTTCAGTAAACCAAACAAGCCCATGCTGAATGGGCAGGGCCACACCTCCATGGAAATCATCCAATCAGAGTTATCACCTACAGTTGGGAGGGTCACCTCTCCATGGACACTGAGCCAATAGGTTCCAACCCAAGCCACACTAGTACATCTGCCCCCACAAGAATGCATTAAAGAATATGGCTTTTTCTGGGGGACATAAATATACAAACCAGCACACAAAGCTATATGGGTTCCCACAAACAGAAAAGTGTTTTAAGGATACTGTAATCCCTGTACCTACCTATCTACACACACACACACAACAAGGTACTCACCAAGGAGACACACGGACCAGACAAAAACCAAACCAAAACCAAGTCCATTTATCATGGGGACAGTTGGGGATCTTCTTTATATCCTGCTTCTGATGCCAGAAACTGTCAAAAGGAATGGAATCACTAATAATAATCAGTATGATTGGATTCTTGACAGAGAATCTGCTCAAGCAGGGAGAGCTCAAACAGAAGTAAGAGTCTCAAAATAATTAGCAAGTTACATTGGCTTATAAAGGCAGTTATAGGATTTCCAAAAGTGAAGTTACAATAATTAGTTGACATTTAGGTTCTTTATTATAAAGGAGGGTCTTACACAGCAGGGAATGATCATGGCAGGGGATTACAGAATATTTGTCTATTTTTGGTAGGCTATTTCTATTGGACCGAAACCAGCTTATTTCCAATTGTTGCTTAAACTTCAAATTTTGCGGGGCATGTTCCATTTTTTCCATTTTTTTTTCCATTTTTTCAGAAAGCCCTCACTTTTATTTTTTCAACCTTTTAGAAAGTCCCTGTTATTCTCAGAAAAGATGTCGCTCCCGGCATTGCCAATGTAAGCAGCTAATTTATTTTACTTAACAATGTGAATATTAGTCAACAGAAAACATGAGTTTCTATATTAATATAGGATAAAATGGACTTCATAGCAAAGAAAATTACCAGAGACATTACATAATGATAACAAGATCAAGGCTTAGTAATCCTAAATATGCACCAAACAACAGAGCTGCAAATTATGTGAAGCAAAAACTGATAGAACTGAAAGGAGAAATGAACAGATCCATAATTATATCTGGAAACTTCAACATTCAGATCTGAACAATTAATAGATTAACCAGACAAATAATCAGCCAGAAGATAGAAGAACTTAACAACACCATCCAATAACAGGGTTTAACAGACATTTATAGAACACTCCACCCCAAAACAGTAGAACACACATTCTTTTCAAGTGCTTATAGAATGCATACCTGGATTGACCATGCCCTGAGACAGAAAATAAACCTCAGCAAGTTTAAAAGAAATGAAACATACAGTCAGTTCTCCAACCAAAATGGAATCAAACTAGAAATCAATAGTAGAAAGAGGAAAATCTCCAAATACTGGAAAGTAAATAACACACTTTCCAAATAATCCATAGGTCTAATAAGTTCCAGGAGAAATAAAAAATACATTGAACTGAATGAAAATGAAAATACCACATGTCACAATTTGTGGGAAATAGCTAAAGCCTGCAGAAGGAATTATCTAGTACTAATGGCATACATTAGAAAGAGCAAAAGTCTCAAATTGATAACCTAATCTTCCTCCTCAAGAACCAAGGCAAAAAAGAGAAAGATAGACCCAAAGCAAGGAAAACAAATGAACTAATGTGATAAAAGCAGAAATCAATGAAATTGAAGACAGAAAAATCATTGGAAAAGCAATAAAACAAAGAGCTGGTTCTTTATAAGAATCAATAAAATAGACAAAATTTTATGTATGAAGCAAGATCAGCCAATAAAGAAGACATAAATTACCAATATAAGAAATTAAACAGTGGATATCTGTACAGATCCTTCACAAATAAAAGTATAAGTAGATACTACAAGCAACTATACACACACACACATTTGACAACAGAGATGGAATGGGCTAATTCCTCAAAAACACAAACTACCACATGTCACCCAATATGAAGTAGAAAATTTGAATGGTTTTATAGCCATTATAGGTGTTTAATTCATGAGTTAGAAAGCCCCCAGAAAAGAAATCTCCAGGATCAGATTATTTCACTGGACAGGTGTACCAAATATTTAAAGAAGAATTAACACTAATTGTATACAATCTCTTACAGAAAATAGAAGAGATGGGAACACTTCCCAATTCATTTTATGAGGCTAGTATTATCTTGTTACCAATACCAGACAAACACAGTACCAAAAAAGAAAATTACAGACCAGTATTAGTCAGGATTGTAGATGCAAAAGTCTTTAACCAATTATGAGCAAATAGAATTCAGTCATATGTAGAAAGAATTACACACCATGACCAAGTAGAGTTAATTCCAGATATGCAAATAGGGTTCAATATTCCAGAATCAGTTAATGTAATCCACCACAGTAAAGGCCAATGAAGACAATCATATGATCAAATCACATGATTATATCATTTGATGCAGTAAAAGCATTTAACAAAATTCAACATCTATTCATGACAATAAATCTCATAAAACTAATTAACTCAAGCTGATAAAAATAATCTACAAAAAACCTGCAGCTAACATTATACTTAACTGTGAAAGACTGAATGCTTTCACCATAAGATCAGGAACAAAATAAGGATGTTCTATCACCACCCTTACTCAGCATAGTACCAGAAATTCTAGCCAGTGAAAGAAGGCAAGAAAAGGAAATAAAAGGCTTTATAGAGCAGAAAGGAGGAAATAAACCTGTCCATATTTGCAGATAACATGTTTGTCTGAAGGAATCAAACAAAAAAAAAAAAACAAATATACTTTTGAGAAGTAGTAAGTGAGTTAAGCAAGATAACAAAGCACTCTCTGAATGTGGTGAAATTGAACTTCAGTTGTCATGGCCTTGTACAGTTACACAGATAATAAAATATCTGGATCTTCCCTCTTAATGAAAAATCTAACAGAAGAAAAAACCCTCACATCAAGCTGGGATCCCAAAGAGCTATTCCTTCAGTGTAAGGATGAACCGAAAATAATCATTCTGGAAAACATTCAGCCATTAGAGATGGCAAATCACAAATTAAGAAGAGTTAGTCCAAAGCAGGATAAATTAAAAGAAACCCCACGTAGACACATCATAGGGAAACTGCAAAACCCTAAAAGAAAAATAAATTCTTAAAAGCAACAGAGGAAAAATAAAAATTATTCATAAAGGATCAAAAATTAGATTGATAGAAATATTAATAGCAACAACAGAAGCTAGAGATTACAGTGGAATGGGAACTTCAGTTTTCCATGAAAAAACAATTACAAACTAAAATTGTATACCAAGCAAAAATATCTTTTAGTCTGTGGGCAAAATATATCCATTTCAAATTAAAAAAAAAAAAAACTGTTTCTGCTACTAACACAGACTCTCTAAAGGAAATTCAAAAGGATATATATATTTTTTAATTCAATTTTATTAGATATATTCACATATCATACAATCATCCATGGTGGACAATCAACTGTTCACAGTTACCATCATATACTTTTGCATTCATCACCCCAGTCTATTTTTTGAAGATTTTCCTTATAACAGAAAAAGTAAAAGTAAGAATAAAAAATAAATGTAAAAGAGAACACCCAAATCATCTCCCCCTTCCAACTTATTTTTCACCTAGGTTTTTGTCCCCATTTTTCTACTTCTCCATCCATACACTGGATAAAGGGGACTGTGATTCACAAGGCTTTCACAATCACACTGTCACCTCTTGTAAGCTACATGGTTATACAGTAGTCTTCAAGAGTCAAGACTACTGGGTTGCAGCTTAATAGTTTCAGGTATTTACTTCTAGCTATTCCAGGACATTAAAACCTAAAAAGGGTTATAAATATAGTGTGTAAGAGTGCCCACCTGAGTCACCTCTCAACTCCATTTAGAATCTCACAGCCACTGAAACTCCATTCCATTTCATTTCACATCCCCCTTTTGGTCAAGAAGAGGTTCTCAATCCCAGGATGTTGGGTCCAGATTCGGGAGTCATATCCTGCATTGCCAGGGAGATTTATACCCCTGGGAGTCAGGTCCCACGTGGGTGGGGAGGGCAATGAGTTCACCTGCCAAGTTGGGTTAGCTAGAGAGAGAGGGCCACATCTGGGCCACAAAGAGGCACTCGGGGGAGACACTTAGGCACAGTTACAAGCAGGTTTAGCTTCTTCATTGCAGTAACGAGCTTCATAAGGGCAAGCCCCAAGATAGAGGGCTCGGCATACCCAACCACCAGTCTTCAATGTTTGTGAGAACATCAGCAACAATCCATGTGAGGAAGTCCAACACTTCCTCATTTTCCCCCAGCTCCTCAGGGGGGCTCTGCATATATATTTTTATTCTCTGCTCAAATTACTTTGGGATGTGTCACTATTTCACACGACCTATACAAACCTACCAGTTCTCACTTCCTATTCAAAGTTCCATGTAGTTATGGTATTTGAACAAACTGTACAAGTTAAGTGGTTTAGTAAATATAGATCCTGCACCAAATAACCATCTCTTCCCTTGGTCTCACATGGAAGTTGACGTTTTAAAACACAGTCAGTATCATCCTTTACCCTTTGGCCCGATTTGCCCTAGTCCTAACCACATCTGTTTCATTCATATCTCTGATGTCTGGACTCTTTTTCAGCTTTTTTTAACAATTGCTGTATGTGCTAATACTGACATTCATATCTGCTGAGCTCCAGCTCTGAGTTTCAGGTGTCACACAGATACCCAAAGTTCCAGGGACTGATCAGGTTATACACAAAGGGATCAGCATCTCCGAATCTGGAGATAGCCATTACAATTCAGGAATAGATGTGACTGTTGTAAGAGCTTAACAATCTAGGGACTGTTACAATAAGCATTCCCCTGATAAGATGTGCTCTAAGATTCAATCCTGAGTTTACACGTTGTAGTTAGTCCATACTGGTGAAGCATTAAAGGGTTTGCCTTTGTTTCTGGTGTAGTTCACTCAAAATGCTGTCTACAGGATCCATTCACCTCATTGCGTGTCTCACAGCTTCACTCCTCCTCGCAGTTGCTCAATATTCCATTGTACGCATACACCACAGTTCACCACTCTGTTCCTCAGTTGATATGCCCTTAGGCCACCTCCACCCATTGCAAATCATGCATACTGTCTCCGTAAACACCAATGTGCAAATGTCCATTCATGTCCCTGCTCTCAGATCTTCCAAGTAAATGCCCCCTAATGAGGTTGCAGGACCTTATGGCACCCACATACTTAGCTTCTTGTGGAACAACCACACTGTCCTCCAGAAAGGCTACATCATTCTGCCTCCCAACTAACAGCAAATACGTACATCCTTCTCTCCATGTTTTCTCCAGCACTTTTATCCCTGTTTATATTTTTCCATACAATTTTATAGAGCTATATTCACATACCATATAATTATCCACAGGGTACATTCAGTTGTTCATGGTATCATACAGTTGTGCATTTATCACCACAGTCAGCACTTGAACATATTGATTACTATGAAAAAAAGTTTTCAATAAAAAAGATAATAAAAATAAAAATAAAATATCACACAATACAATATAATAGTAGGGTCAGACAACAACACCACTACCAAGAATCCCCTATCCCTCCCTTATATCCCCCTGTCACACACACAAAGGGATATATTTTAAGCAGAAGAGAAGTGTTATTAGATAGATTGTTCTGGTAAACAATAGCAATCAATGAGCACGAAATCTGGGAAATGTGGTCACAAATAAAAACAAATGTATAAAGTGGATTAAAGGAAAACAGATAAGAAATAAAATTACAGCAAAAAGAGCAAGCAAACAATTTGGGAGTGGATATTAAGAATTAAAATGTTCTAAGTTTCTTGTGTTGTTCAGAAGGAGAATGAAGATACTTATTATCTTTAAAATCAACACATTTGAAATTTCTACAGTATCCACTATAAGAGGAGAGAGTATATAACTTCTAAACTTGTAAAGAGGCAAATGAAAGGGAATTTCAAAAATACTTTGTCATTATAGAGGAGGCAAGAAGGGAAAAAATGAAACAGGCAATATAAAGCACTCAATAAGATGGAAGATCAGTCATATATATTATTAGTCAAATACACATAAAGGTGCCAAATTTTTTGAAATATTTTTACAAAATCATCAACCTACTTTTATAGGTAATAAATCTAAAAACAGGGATATAAAAATATTGAAAATGAAATGACATATAAAGTTTTATTAGGCAAATATCAACCAAATGAAGGATTGTGTAACTAAATTAATATCAAAAAACATCAAACCAAAAAGCATTGTAAGAGAAAAAAAAATCCCTATGATATAATGTATTTTGTTTTACCAGCATCTCAGCCTAAAAATATATAAAGCAAAAAAAAAAAAAAAAAATTACAGGAAGCCTACAATCTACCTTCACAGTGGGAAATTAACATATTTGATAGATATAGCAGACAAAAATGATCAGTAAAGGTATAAAATATTGTAACAACACAATTTACACCTTACAACCCTGTCCCCGTATACTGCAGGGAACGCATTATTTTAAAAGCATGGAGCATGTACACACATCACCAGTTGCTCATCCATAAATGTCAAAGGGTTGAAATCATACAAACCATATCCTCTTACCCCAACAGAACCACGTTAAAGAAGACTGACAAAAAGATGGCAGAAAGCCCCATATGTATAAAAATTAAGAAACTCACTTCAAAATTCATAGGTCAAAGCAGAAATCATGATGGAGATATTAGAAAATATTTGGTATTGGTTGATAAAATATATATTAACACCTGTCACTCCCCCACCATCTTCTGGTCTCTTTGCGAGGGAGAAAGATTTCAGGCTTGTTGGGAGGAGAGTGTTTCTCCTGGTGACTTACTGTCAGTTGCTCTTCTGATATCCCCCATGCCTGTGTGTAGGGCTGCCCTGGGGTTTGGGGCAGGATTCCCATCTGTCTTTTGTTGCTGGTTGTTGGTCAGGAAACAGGAGGCCTGGGTCGCCTTCTTCTGTTATTTCTGCTGCTCTGTTATTTCTCCAGTCCCGGAGTCCCTAACCACTCTTCTTCTTTCCACCCTTCTGAGTTATTTTTTGATCGTGATCGTCTCTTGCATTATTTCCAGGGTTTCTGGTTATCCTCAGTGGGTAGGAGCAAAGAGGGACAAATCTATGCCATCTGTCCTTTTTTGCCTAGACGCGGCTAGCTTTTCCATTTATCCCCCACAACTTGTCACTAGATATCTCACATTGTGATCACCCAGCATTGAGCAAAGAAGAGTAAGAAGATGTAAGAAGGCAGAAAAGGTGCTAATGTAATCTGATTTTGGTTTCCTCTGGCTGTAATAGATGTTTAAAGCTGTCTCTCTTTGAACTTGGAAGATGATCAAAGCTAAATGTTCCTTTCCTTGAGGTATATTGACGATTGGTGTTCTTTTTTTTTTTTTCCCAGAAATGCCAAATGTGAATATTTGGCTGCACTTTCTGAGACCCAGGCCACCTGTGTTTCTTTGGCTGGCCTCTTGTATCTTCCCTTCAGTCTTTAAACTTTCTGCAGAGTCCCCTTGTCTCTCCAGGCGTTCTTCTTAGGCAGGATATAAAATGTTTACAGGTGGTTTCTCTTGGTCATTTGACTCATGTCTGGTAGAAGGGAAACGCTCCCACATTCCTGCCCCATTAAGTGGTGGGAATGTATTCCCCAATGTGGTTTGGTCTTCTGAGAATCTCAGGTGGCTAGTCACAGCCTCCAAACTTTAGATTTATCTTGCCTGGGTAAAAAACTAAATTTATGTCCCTTTCCCAACTCAAGAGGATGCATAATAATCTGAGGCTCCCTTCACTAGGCTTCTGGTGAAAGCGAAGTGACCCTTGACTGATCCCCCACATGGGGCAGGGATGGGGGTGGGGCTCAACTGCACACTATCAACTCTCCAAAGAAACTCTTTCTTTAAAATCTCCAGCTCCACTTTTCAGCCTCTGATTAGCAGCTCTGATTAACAAAGGACAATGGCCAGGTAATGGTCACAATGGTGGGTTTGGGGCAACCTCTTTGTATGTTCTGTATTGGTTGAGTTTCTTACTTTGGTTAAGCTTGAGAACTTGTCATCTCTTATCTTTGAGCCTTAGTCAAAGAAAAGATAAAGAGAATGCCATTTTGAAGTTCGGTAATATATGTAAAGACTCCTGGATTTCTTTTATATCCCCAGGATATAGCTCTATTACCCTTCATGTTTCTAACAAACTGTCTAGTGTTTTTGAGATGATGATTGTTGTTTGAGGGGGAAGAATAAAAATCAGATGAGCTTCAATATATGCTAGTCGAAGGTAATGCATTAAGGAACTTAATGTCTTCTTCTTCTGGACTGCAGTCTATATAGTAACTCAGGGACCAAGAGAGTGGTATTGAATTAGGAGTGAAGAGAAGCCACATACATATATTAGAGAGAGGAAAATGCTAGAAAGGAGGCAGCTTGGGTTTATTATAGCTCTTCCATGAATCTTCAGAATGACGTAGGAAAAAAATGTGCTCGATATGCCTAAATATTCTCATTTCTTATCAATAAGTGAAGGTGATCGTACTCAGTCTATCCCACAGGAGTTTATATATTTATATATATATTCATATTTTGAAAATATGAATGTTATGCAATGGAAATTAATACTTTTGAATTGTTTAAAATGTGTGAACTTAAATTTTTAATATATATTTTTAAATTAGAGAAGTCATAGCTTTATAAAATATCATGCAGAAAACATCGAGTTCCCACCCCCCCATTATAAACACCATGCTAGTGCGGTACATTTGTTACAATTGAAGTAAGAGTACTATTATACTTGTATTATTAAATATAGTCCATGGTTTACATTAGGCTTCACTGTTTGTCCCGAGAACTTCTTTTTTTAAATTAAATTCAGTTTTATTGAGATACATTTACATACCATACAATCATCCGTGGTGTACAATCATCCATGGTGTACAATCAACTGTTCACAGTACTATCATATAGTTGTGCATTCATCACCCCAGTCTATTTTTGAACCTTTTCCTTACACCGGAAAGAATCAGAATAAGAATAAAAAATAAAAGTAAAAAAGAACACCCAAATCATCCCCCCATCCCACCCTATTTTTCATTTAGTTTTTTGTCCCCATTTTTCTACTCATCCGTCCACACACTGGATAAAGGGAGTGTGATCCACAAAGTCTTCATAATCACAGTCACCCTTTGTAAGCTACACTGTTATACAGTTGCCTTCAAGAGTCCAGGCTACTGGGTTGGAGTTTGATAGTTTCAGGTATTTACTTCTAGCTATTCCAATACATAAAAACCTAAAAAGTGTTCTCTACATAGTGTGTAAGAATTTCCACCAGAGTGACCTCTCGGCTCCATTTGAAATCTCTCAGCCACTGAAACTTTATTTTGTTTCATTTCACATCCCTCTTTTGGTCAAGAAGATATTCTCAATCCCACGATTCTGGGTCCAGATTCATCCCTGGGAGTCATATCCTGCACTGCCAGGGAGATTTACACCCCTGGGAGTCAGGTCCCAAGTAGTGGGGAGGGCAGTGAGTTCACCTGCCGAGCTGGGTTAGCTAGAGAGAGAGGGCCACATCTGAGCAGCAAAGAGGTACTCAAGGGGAGACTCTTCAGCACAATTATATGCAGGTTTAGCCTCTCCTTTGCAGTAACAAGCTTCATAAGGGCAAGTCCTGTGATAGAGGGCTCATGTGCTGAGAACTTTTAATGTAAGCCACACAACGGCTCTGTGAAATAGGCACCTTCATCATCTCCGTTTTACAGATGGGAACACTGTGGCAGAGAGGTGACATGCAATGGAAATTAATACTTTTGAATTGTTTAAAATGTGTGAACTTAAATTTTTAATATATATTTTTAAATTAGAGAAGTCATAGCTTTATAAAATATCATGCAGAAAACATCGAGTTCCCACCCCCCCCATTATAAACACCATGCTAGTGCGGTACATTTGTTACAATTGAAGTAAGAGTACTATTATACTTGTATTATTAAATATAGTCCATGGTTTACATTAGGCTTCACTGTTTGTCCCGAGAACTTCTTTTTTTAAATTAAATTCAGTTTTATTGAGATACATTTACATACCATACAATCATCCATGGTGTACAATCATCCATGGTGACACTTTGGGCAAGCTAGTAAGGTTCAAAGCCAGACTTTGAACCCGGGCAATCTGTACTGTAGTCCATGCATGCAGCCACTACACAATCCTGTTTGGGTACAGATAGAAAGGATCATTTCTTTCCTTTCTCATAAAGACATCTCCCCAATCCCCTCCCATAGTCAAAGTGAAAATGATGCCTCAGACTTATTTGAGTGTTCTTATCAGTAATGATGATAGTTCGCATCTCTCATGCAGGTCTCCTATAGCCAAGCACAAATATTTAAGACATGACTTGAAAACTTGGACTTAGTCTGAATATAGGGGCTTTGACAATTGGGGAGCTTTGTAAAGATACAGATTCCTAGGCCCTGCTCCCAGAGATAGTGATTCACTAGCTCAAGGGTGGGGTATGAGAATGCATTTCTGAAAGGATCTCCAGATGACTTAGGTGGGGTATTTGTATAGATAGTGATGTTAACTGCACTTTCGAAGGATTGTTTTCAATGTACAGGCCTCACAGGTATCTTGAGCTAACTGCTCAGCTGAATACCTTAGATGATATCACTGCCCAGTAAAAGTTCAGAAAAAGGTTTTACCCTGATTTTCTAAAACCAGAAAGAGTTCTAACTGTACCTGCAGAGTAATTTCCATTTCATTAGTACAATCACAAAATTTTCACATAGATTAGGAATTGACATGCCACCAAATGTTGACCAACACATTTTTTCACAAGAATAAAAATCACATATATTTTTTTCTTAAGTATATTTAAGAATTTTAACAAAGACATGTATCTCATGCCTGTTTTCATTCTAGGAAATGTTTCTAACAATATTCAGGCAAAACAAAACTAAAATTAGGGAATCATAAGAAGGAAAAAAAGAGAAAAAAGAAAAAAGTCAAAAATCCGGATTTCCATTTTCCTTGTTACTATATTAGTAACACATTAGTTTGCCCTATAGAGCACTACATGACCTCTGTCCTAGCACTGCCCTCATCCATCCTCTTTCTCAGTTACTGTTCTATTTTGTCACATCATTGGTGTCCATCAAAGATTTTCATATTTCCCATATGCCCTTTATTTATTTATTTTTAAAGCAATGTTATTGAGATATATTCACATACCATATAATCCATCCAAAGTGTACAATCAATAGCTTTTAGTATAATCACAGAGTTGTACATTCATGACCACAATCAATTTTAGAACATTTTCATTACTTCAAAAAGAAAAAACCCATACTCCTTACCAGTCACCTCTCAATCCCTCTATTCTTCCCCAGCCCTGTATAACCACTAAGCTAATTCTGTCTGGTTTCTTTCACTTAGCATAATGATTTTTTATTATTATTGTTATATTTGTAATTAGAGAAGTTATAAGTTTACATAAGAGACATGTAAAATATACAACATTCCCATATACCTCCTATTGTTGACACCTTTCATTGGTGTGGTACCTTTGTTACAATTGATAAAATAACATTAAAATATTACTGTTAGTTATGGTCCATAGTTTGCATTAGGTGTGTTTTTTTCCCATACACCACCCTATTATTAACACCTTGTAATAGTGAAATTCATTTCTTATAGTTCATGAAAGAACATTCTTATATTTGTGCTATTAACCACAGTCATCATCCACAACAGGGTTCACCATGTTGTAGAGTCCCATGTTTTATCCTCTAGCTTTCCTTCTAGTAACATACACAACCCAAAATTTCCCCTTTCAGCCAAATTCACACACATAATTCAGCACCATTAATTGTACTCACAATATATATATATCTAGTAGCAGGATTCCTGGATCATGGCACTTCTACGCTTAGCTTCATGAGGAACCGCCGAACTGTTTCCACAACACTTGCACCATTTTACATTCCAACCAGCAGAGATTGAGTGTTCCTATTTCTCTACATCCTCTCCAACACTTACAGGTTTTTGTTTTTTTTAATAATGGCCACTCTAGTAGGTGTGAAATGATATCTCATTGTGGTTTTCATTTGCATTTCCCTAACAGCTAGTGATGTTGAACATCTTTTCACTTGCTTTTTAGCCATTTGTATTTCCTCTTTAGAGAAACGTCTATTCAAGTTTTTTGCCCATGTTTTAATTGGGTTGTTTGTCTTTCTATAGTTGAATTATATCCATATTTTAGATGTTGAACCCTTAGCAAATATGTGGTTTCCCAATATTTTCTCCCATTGAGAAGGCTGCCTTTCCACTTTCTTGACAAAGTCCTTTGAAACCCCAAAAAATTAATTTTAGAGGAGATCCCATTTATCTATTTTTGTTTCATTGCTTGTCTTTTTGGCGTAAACTGTAAGAAACCATTGTCTAAGACAAGATTATGATGATGCTTCCTTGTGTTTTCTTCTAGGAGTTTTATTGTCCTTGTTCTTATATTTTGGTCTTGATCCTTTTTGAGTTAATTATTTTGTATATTGTGAGAGATAAGGGTCTTCTTCCATTATTTTGGGTATGGATATCCAATTCTCCCAGCACCATTTGTTGAAGAGACTGCTCTGTCCCAGTTGAGTAGACTTGGCAGCCTTGTCAAATATCAATTGGCTGTATATGTGAGGATCTATTTCTGAATTTTCAATTCAATTCCATTTATCAATATATATATATATATCTTTTTGCCAGTATCATGCTGTTTTGACCATTGCAGCTTTGTAAAATGCTTTCAATTCAGGAAGTGTGAGTCCTATAACTTTGTTCTTTTTCAAGATGTTTTTGGCTATTCAACAACCCTTACCCTTTCAAATGAATTTGATTATTGGCTTTTCCATTTCTGTAAGTAGCTGTTGTACTCCTGATGGGGATTGTAGTGAATCTGTAACTCAATATGGGTAGAATTGACATCTTGATGATGTTTAGTCTTTGGATCCATGAACATGGAATACCCTTCCATTTATTTAGGTCATCTTTGATATATTTTAGCAATGTTTTGTAGTTTTCTGTGTTTGAGTCCTTTACATTCTTGGTTAAATTTATTCCAAGATATTTGATTCTTTCAGTTGCTATTGTAAATGGAATATTTTTCTTGATTTCCTCCACAGAGTGCTTGTTGCTAGTGTATAGAAACACTACTTTTTGTGCATTGATCTTGTATCCTGCCACTTTGCTGAGTTCATATATTAGCTCTAGTAGCTTTTTTTTTATTTTTCAGGACTTTCTATATATATGATCATGAAATCTGCAAATAATGAAAGTGTTACTTCTTCCTTTCCCATTTGAATGCCTTTTATTTCTTTTTCTTGCCTAACTGCTCTGGCTAGAATTTCTAGCACAATGTTGAGTAACAGTGGTGACAGTGGGCTTCCTTGTCTTGTTTCAGATCTTAGAGGGAAAGCTTTCAGTCAGACACCATTGAGTACAAGGTTATCTGTGGGATTTTCATATATACCCTTTATCATGTTGAGGAAATTTCTTCTATTCCTATCTTTCAAAGTTTTTTTTTTTTTCTTTTAATCAAGCAAGAATGCTGGATTTTGTCAAATGCCTTTTCTGCATCAATCCAGATGATCATGTGGTTTTTCCCCTTTGATTTGTTCATGTGGCATATTACATTAATTGATCTTCTTCTGTTGAACTGCTTTTGCATACCTGGGGTAAAACTCACTTGACACTGATGTATAGTTCATTTAATGTGCTATTGGATTTGATTTGCAAGTATTTTGTTGAGAATTTTTGCATCTATATTCATTACAGAAATTGGTCTGTAATTTTCTTTTATTGTAATATCTTTATGTGGTATTGGTATTAGGGTGATGTTGACTTCATAGAATGAGTTAGGTCATATTCCCTCATTGTTCTGGTTTGTTAATGCTGCCTTTTTGCAAAATACCAGAAATGGATTAGCTTTTATAAAAGGGGGTTTATTTTGTTACACAGATACAGTCTTAAGGCCATAAAGTGTCCAAGGTAATGTATCAACAATTGGGTACCTTTACTGGAGGATGGCCAATGGTGTCTGGAAAACCTCTGTTAGCTGGAAAGGCACGTGGCTGGTATCTGCTCCAAAGTTCTGGTTTCAAAATGGCTTTCTCCCAGGACGTTCCTCTCTAGGCTGCAGTTCCTCAAAAATGTCACTCTTAGTTGCACTTGGGGTATTTGTCCTCTCTTAGCTTCTCTGGAGCAAGAGTCTGTTTCAATGGCCATCTTCAAACTGTCTCTCATCTGCAGCTCCTCTCTCAGCTCCTGTGTGTTCTTCAAAGTGTCCCTCTTGGCTGTAACAAGCTTGCTCTTTCTGTCTGAGCTTATATAGTGCTCCAATAAACTAATCAAGGCCCATGCTGAATGGGCAGGGCCACACCTCCATGGAAACTAATCCAATCAGAGTCATCACCCACAGTTGGGTGGGTCACATCTCCATGGAAACACTCAAAGAATTATAATCTAATCAACACTGATACGTCTGCCCACACAAGATTACATCAAAGATAATGGCGTTTTGGGGGACATAATACATTCAAACTTCTGATTTTATTAATTTGCATTTTTATTCTTTTTTCCTTTGTCAGTGTAGCTAAGGATTTATCAATTTTATTGATCTTTTCAAAGAACCAACTTTTGGTTTTGTTAATTCTGTCTTTCAATCCTCAATATCTTTTATCTATGCTTTGTTATTTCTTTCCTTCTACTTGTTTGGGGTTAGTTTGCTGTTCTTTTTGTAGTTCCTCGAAGTGTGCAGTTTGGTCTTTGATTGTAGCTCTTTTTCCTTCTTAGTGTAGGCATTTAGGACCATAAATTTCTCTCTCAGCACTGCCTTCACTGCATCCCATAAGATTTGATATGTTGCGTTCTTGTTTTCATTCATCTCGAGATATTTACTGATTTCTCTTGAAATTTCTCCTTTGACACAATGAGTGCTTAAAAGTATGTTGTTTATCCTCCATGTTTGTGACTTTTCCAATTCTCTACCTGTTATTGATTTCCAGTTTCATTCCATTGTGATCAGAGAAAGTGCTGTGCACATTTTCAATCTTTTTAAATTAATTGAGGTTTATTTTGTGGCCCAATATGTGGACTATTCTGGAAAATGATCCATGCACACTTAAGAAGAACATACTGCTTCTGTTTTCGAGTGCAGTGTTCTGTATGTCTTAAAATTACATCTAGTTCATTTACAATATTATTTAAGTTATCTGTTCCTTATTTATCTTTTGTCTGGATGCTCTATCTACTGTTGAGACCAGTGTATTGAAGTCAACAACTATTATTGTAGAGATATATATTTCACCCTTCAGTTTTGCCGTGTGTCTCATGTATTTTGGGGCACCATGGTAAGGTGCATAAATATTTATGATTGTTATTTATCCATTTATCCATTGGTGGAATGACCCTTTTATTAATATATAGTGCACTTCTTTGTCTTTTATATCAGTTTTGCATTTAAAGTCTATTTTTGTCTGATATTTGTATGGCTACCATAGGTCTTTTTTGGTTACTGTTTGGGTGGATTATCTTTTCCCAACCTTTCACTTTCAACCTATTTGTGTCTCTGGGTGCAAGTTGAGTCTCTTGTAGACAGCATATAGTTGGATCATACTTTTTATCCATTCTGCCAACTGGGGTCTTTTGACTAGGGAGTTTAATCCCTTAACATTCAATGTGATTACTGTAAATGAAGTACTTCAACTATTTTACCCTTTGGTTTTATATGTCACATCTTGTATTTGTCTCTCTTTTTGCCCTTTTAGTTACCCTTGTTGATAATCTTCATTTCTTCATTCTATTCCAGGCCTTTCTCTCCTGTCTTTTCCTTTCAGCTGGCAGAACTCCCTTAAGTAATTCTTGTAGAGTAAGTCTGTTGTTGACACACTCTCTCAGTTTCTGTTTATCTGTGAATATTTTAAACTCTCCCTCACTTTTGAAGGACAGTTTTGCCAGTATCTTAATCAGTACCTTAAATACATCATACCACTACCTTCTCGCCTCCATGGTTTCTGATGAGAAATTGGCACTTAAACTTATGGCAATTTCCTTGTATCATGAATCCCTTTTTTCTTGCTGCTTTCAGGATTCTCTCTTTATCCCTGGCATTTGACATTCTGATTAGTATGTGTCTCAGAGTAGGTCTATAAGGATGTATTCTCTTTGCAGTATGTTCTACTTCCCAGACATGTATATTTATGACTTTCATAATAGTTGGGAAATTTTTGGCCACTTATCTTCAAGTATTCTTTCTACTCCTTTTCCCTTCTCTTCTTTTTCTGGGACACCTATGACAGATATGTTTGTGTACTTCATACTGTCATTCAAGTCCCTGAGAACCTGCTCAATTTTTTCCATTCTTTTCTCTATTTGTTATTCTGTCTGTAAGATTTTGATTGCACTATCTTCTAGTTCATGGATTCTTTCTTCTGCCTGTTCAAATCTGTTGCTGTGTTCCCCGAGTGTACTTTTATCCCTTCTATAGTGCCCTTCATTCCCATAAGTTCTGCTATATTAGTTTTTATACATTCAAATTCTTCTTTATGGTCACACAGTGTCTTCTTAATATCCTTTATCTCTTTAGCCATATTTTGCTCCATCTCCTTCAATTGGCTTAGGAGATTTGTTTCAACATCTTTGATCTGTTGTACCAAATTCTGTGTCTCCTCTGAAGTTTTAATTTGTGCCTTGGACTT
Source organism: Choloepus didactylus (assembly GCF_015220235.1). Lineage (NCBI taxonomy): Eukaryota > Metazoa > Chordata > Mammalia > Pilosa > Megalonychidae > Choloepus > Choloepus didactylus. The sequence continues at coordinate 181,128,658 of NC_051334.1, read as the reverse complement.
GGCCTTATTTCTTAGTATGGCTTGTAATATTTTGCTGATGTCTAGGCCTTTGATTATCTTGATGAGTTTACTATGAAGATCAGTTTCTCTCTCTCTTCCCTAGGGTTTTATTGTTGATTGGCTTTATGCTATGTCTCTTCTTTGACACTTGTTTCAATTTATTCTGGACCTTTAGATTTGCCCATGTTTAACTGATCATATTTGTTCAGTTCTTCATTTTATTCTTTCCCTGGATATGTTGTAAAATTTTTAGGTTTGCACTATTTGTGTAATCATTTCACCCCCAGGAGAAAGCTTCCTTTCCTCTATTCTTTCTTTTGGAAACTTGATCTGTTCTGTTTGTCTTTATTTTGCCTTTATTGGATTTTTTTAACTTTCCTTTCCTTGCCTCTAGCTGCTTCTGCCTTGAGGGAAAATTCTGGGAGGAGGGTCTGGCCAGAGAGGATTTTCCTACATCAGTATTTCCCAGCCAAAACAGGGCCAGGGACCCACACTGGGGGTGCAGATCAGCTCCAAAGAGCCCTGGGGAGAGGTTCAGGATAGATGCCAAAATAGCTTTTTTGATGACTCCCTGAAGCTTTCCTGGACTTCCCAACAGATGGCACCCTTCAGAAAACCCTTCCTCACAGCCCTAAAAAGTCCCTGCCTCTTTAAACCCTCCTTGTCTTCACCCCTGTTGGGAGTAGGATTGAAACAATGGCTGTGGTGGTACTTGTCTGGTGCAGGCTAAAACAGTGGTTCAGAGCTGAGACCCAGTGAGCTAAATTTGCTGATCAAAAGCCATGATCAGTACTCAGCAGTTCCCCACCCTCACCTCCCATTCTTGGGGTAGAAGGCTTCCACATCCCTCTCCATGTCTAGCAACCAGCCAGGGACCGGACCTGAGGCAGTTTGCCTTAAGAGTGGGTGATGTGCTCCAGCAGCTGCTGTGGAGAAAGTTACTGACAGTTTTTTTACCACGGTTTCTCAGCCTGTTTTTCCTGTTCTTTCCTGAATGCTGTACAGGGCTACCCTGGCCTTCAGAGCCCCAAAACATGTTTTTCTGGGTACAGAAGCTTCTTCAGACAGCTTCTGCCTGTCTACTAGCTATTTTTTGAGGACAAGTGAGTTCTGGAGCTCCTGACTCTGCCATCTTCCCTGGAAGTTCCTGAATAATACATTTTGGGGAACAAACATGAGTTTCAACTTTCCAAATGGAGATGTCAGAATCTGGAAAAAAATTATTTAATTGTTTCAGTATCTTGAAATAGGCACAGTGTTTCTTCTCCAGTAACTCTGCTATTATTAAAGATCAGAGCTGCATCTGTGGAGACTGAGCTTATTGCAAAGTGTCAAAGCTGTGGCTGTCACTAACATACAGAATGGCTGTGGGCAAGGCACTAAGCCTATTTCTGTCTGTCTCCTCATTTGTTATCTGGGACCAAAGCATTTACCTTATTTGAAGGGAATGTGTTATTAATTAATCAATATATGTGATACATCAAGTCTGTACTTATAAGTAAAATGTTAGCTCTGCTGAAATGAAAAAGGAGCATGACTTTATATTCTTGATGCTTAAATTTATCTTGGCAACTGAGGTGATAGGAATGAGACATTAACTCCAACCACAGCTCCCGTTACAAGTTGTTTCTGACGATGTATTATGATAAAGCCCAGAAGAGTGAGCTATGACGGAAGAGCCAGCAAGGGGCTCTCTTCAAGTCTCTATGCCAAGCACTGGTAGTCTCTTACTGAATTTCAGGATAGTATGTTATACTCCCTGTGGTGGTTTGGAGCTGTATGTACCCAGAAAAACATGTTCTTAAACTTATGTGAATTCATTGTAAGTAAGAAATTTTGATGAGGTTGCTTCGATTAAGGTGTGGCCCAACTCAGTTGGTTCTTAATACTATTACTGGAGTCCTTTATAAGCAGAATAAAATTCAGACACACAGAGAAAAAGCCACAGAGGGAACAGCCAGAAGCTGAAATTATTGGAACATGGAAGAGAAGGAAGAGGCCAGGAGAGGCCACTATGTTCATTGCCATGTGACAGAAAAGCTGACAACCAAGGATCACGAGCAGCAAACCCTGGAACACCACAGTCTCCAGAGAGAAAGTATCACTTTGTTAATGCCTTAATTTGGACTTTTCTCCTAGCCTAAAATCCGTGAGCTAATAAATTCCCATTGTTTAAGCCAACCCATTACATGGTATTTGCTTTAGCAGCCAAGGAAACTAAAATACTCCCCAATGGAAGAACTAATTCTGACAGGGGCATGGGTTACATGTGTTTGTCTCTGTGGCCCCTGGCATCTGTCTCCACTCCTCAGGAGGGGCCCTCCTCTTCAGGCATTTATACTTAACATGATTAGAATATTCATTTGAACCTGGGTCATTGCACAGAAGATATAAGAATCTAATGAGAAGGAGTACAAACACAGTATAGATTAAAATGAGAACTCTATTAGGTTAAAGTATATACTGATAAGCCACAAATACTACAGAGGGTAGATGGGCTCTGCTTGTAATGTACACTTCTTTCTCACTAAGAAAGTGCTGATAACCTTTAACCTGTGTGGACTAGGAAAGATTTCTGTTAGTGTGTATAACCTTGCTTTTGTGCTCTATACTGCTTTGCTTTCTTGTGTCCTGATTTTGCTTTTGTGCCTTTGAAAAGCTCATAGTCTTAGCATAATTTTTTTTTTTTAAAATACAGTCTTTAAATTCTGAGTACTTAGCAATATTTAATTTAAACAGATGCAATTGCTTCCCTCAAATTTGTTCTTCATGGCACTAGCAGTGGCTGTGTTGTACTGCAGATTAGTTTTTTCAACCTCAACACTGTTTATGTTCACTCAGTCAACATCAGCATCTAATTTAGCATGTGGAAATGGATGAGTATTTTACACCACAATTTTGGGGTACAGTCTCTTCACATATTAAGTGCAAACTGATGCAGGGTTTCCTATGTAAGTGAGGGAACATTTGATATTAAAATGCAATCACATATTAGGTAAGAAAAAGAAATGAAAGGCATCCAAATTGGAAATAAAGCAGTAAAACTTTATGTATTTGCAGATGACATAATCTTATGTATAGGAAGGCCCCCAAAAATCTTCAATAAAGCTACTAGAGCTAATAAATGAATTAGAAAGTTAGTGGAGTGAGTGTAAGGTAAATACCCCAAAATCAGTAGTGTTTCTATACACTATTATGAACTAATTGAAGAGGAAATTAAGAAAAAAATCCATTTATAATAGCAGCTAGAAGAATAAAATATCTAGGAATAAATCTAACCTAGGATATAAAGGACTTGTTCACAGAAAACTATGAAACAGTGCTAAAAGAAATCAAAGAAGACCTAAATAATTGGAAGGGCATTCCATAATCACAGATTAGAAGACTAGATATTGTGAAGATGTCAGTTCTACCCAAAGTGATTTACAGATTCAACACAATAACAATAAATATTCCAACAGCCCTCTTTGCAGAAATGAAAAGGCTGATCACCACATTTATACAGAAGGGCAAGGTGCCCTGAACAGCCAAACCATCTTGAAAAAGCATGAAGTTGGAGGACTCAAACTTCTCAATTTTAAACTTATTACAAAGCTACAGTAATCAAAACAGGGCAGTACTGGCATAAGGACAGACATACAGACTAATGGAATCAAAATGAGAGTTCAGAAACAAACCCTCACAAATATGGTCAATTGATTTTTTTGACAAGGGTCCCAAGTCCACTCAATGGGGAAAGAATAGTCTATTCAACAAACGTGCTGGGAAAACTGGGTGTCCATATGCAAAACAATGATGTTGGACCCCTACGTCACACCATATCTGAAAATCATCTCAAAATGTATCAAAGGCCTAAATATAAGAACCAAAAGTATACAACTCATAGCAGAAAGCGTAAGTAAATGCCTTCAAGACCTTGTTTTAGGCAATGGTTTCTTAAACTTTACACCCAAACTACAAGCAACAAAAGAAAAAATCAATAAATGGGACTTCATCAAAATTCAAAACTTTTTGCATCAAAGGATTTTATCCTGAAAGTAAAAACACAACCTACACAATGGGATAACTATTTGGAAACCAGGTATCTTATAAGAGTTTAATATCCAAAATATTTAAAGAAAAGTCCTACAAGTTAACAAGGAAAAGACAAAAATTCAACTTAAAAATGGGCAAAAGATTTGAACAGACATTTCTCCAAGGAAGATATATAAATAGCCAATAAGCACATGAAAAGATGCACAAAACATCATTAGCCATTATGGAAGTGCAAATCAAAACCACAATGAGATACCATTTCACATCCACTAGAATAACTATTTAAAAAGGTAGTAAGTGTTAGAGAGGATGTGGAGAGACAGTAACACTCATTTGTTGTTGGTGGGAATATAAAATGGTGCAGCTGCCGTGGAAAATAGTTTGGAGATTCCTCGAAAAGTTAAGTGTAGAATTACCTTATGACCTGGTAATCCCACTTCTAGAGATATACCTCAAAAATTTGAAATCAGGAATACAAACAGATATTTGCACAGCAATGTTCATAGCGGCATTAGTCACAATTGGCAAAAGGTAGAAGCACTCCAAGTGTCCATCTACAGATGAATGGGTAAACAAAATGTGATATATATACACAATGCCGTATTATTCAGCCATAAAAAAGAATGAAGTTATGATACATGCTACGACATAAATGAACCTTGAAGACATCATGTTGTGTGAAATAAGCCAGACACAAAAGGGCAAATATTTTATTATCTCATTGATATGAAATAATTAATGTGCACATTAATTATAGAGTCACATAGAGTCACAAACTAGAATACAGTTTACCAGGGTCTGGGGTGAGAGTAGGGAATGGGGAGTTCATGCTTAACTGGTACAGTTTCTCTTTGTGGTAATGGAAAAATTTGGGAAAAAAATGGTGAAGGTGGCACAGCATTGTGAATCTAATTAACACTACTGAATTGTATATTTGAAAGTGGTTAAAAGGGGGAAATTTTAGGTTGTATATATGTTACTAGTTTAAAATTTTTTAAAAACCATGGCACTGTACAACACAGTGAACCCTTTTGTAAAGGATGGAGTATAGATAGTTGTACAATTATTTTACATATATAATGGCTACAGACTGAGAGAAAATATTTTCAAAACATGTATCTGATAAAAATCTTAAGTCTAAAAAATATAAAGAATCCTTAAAGCTCAACAATAAGAAAACAAATAACTCAGTTCAAAAATGGGTAAGCCATCTGAACAGAGACCTCATCAAAGAAGATACACAGATGGCAAAAAATAAAACATTTGAAAACATACTCAGCATCATGTATCATTAAGTAATTGCAAACTAAAACAACAGTGAGATACCACTACAAAGTTATTAGAAATTATTAAAATCCAAAAAACTGACAATACCAAATGTTGACAAGGATGTGGAATGAAAGGAACTCTCATTCATTGCTGGTGGGAATGAAAAATTGTGCAACCAGGTTTGAAAACAATTTGGTAGTTTCTTACAAAGATAAACATAGTCCTACTATAAGATCCAGCAGTTTTCCTCCTAGGTATTTACCCAAATGAGTTGAAAACATATTTCCACGCAAAAACCTGCACACAAATGTTTATAACAACTTTATTCACAATTGCCATAAACTGGAACAAGATGCCCTTCAATATGTGAATCGATAAATGAACTGTGGTACCTCCATACATTGGAATACTACTCAGTGATAAAAAGGAATGAGCTATCAAGCCACAAAAAGACATGGAGTAAACTTAAGTGCATATTGCTAAGTGAACAAATCCATTCTGAACTGCATATTTTATGATTCCAACTATATGACATTCTTGAAAAGGCAAAACTATAGATTCAGTAAGAAGATAAGTGGTTGTCTTTACTATGGACTATAGTTAATAATATTATTTTAATAATATTGTTTCATCAATTTAAACAAAATTACACCACTAAAGCAGAGTGTTAATAATAGGAAAAATTGTTTGTGTTGGGGGGTTTGTATGTGAAATCATGCACTTTCTTCATGCTTTTTCTGTAAACCTATAGCTTCTCTAATAAGAAAAAAATGCAGGTACTTGTCTCCCAAAATTGTGCATGTCACAATAGCACTTTGTTAGTCATTATGGAAGTACAAAAGTAAAATGTGGAACCTCCAAACCTCAAGAGGTTTGATTAAAGTTGAGGAAATATGGAAGATTTTCATCTCAAGGGGAAAGAATTACTAGTACAGAAAGAAAAGTAACAGGAGATGACACTAAATAAGGGAAAGTATAAGGTCGTATTAGAACTCCATTTCTTCTCAAGACTGTGTGGCCTTGGGCAACTCACTTCATCTCTCCTTGTCTCAGTCTCCTCATCTGCAAAATGTGGTTCAGTTGGTACTTTCCCCATGTGATCACTGTAAAGACTAAATAAGTGAATGCATCTAAAGCACTTACAATCATGCCTTAAAGGAAGTGCTTTCATGACCTATTTTTATTAAATAATAGGAGTTCAAAGAAGAGAAGTGTCTGATGCCCCTCTTTTGGGTCTATCTGTAGGACTCAACATTAGGATATTTATGACTATTTCTCTTACACTCAAATTGAGTTTTAGCTCCTCTGAGTACAGGGAGCAGGATAAGGTTCCTACCTAATCTCCTTGAATTTTCTCTCATCGTCTTTATGTCTTGGTGCAGTCAGTCCACCTATGCGGGAAAGGACAAAATTTCTTCCTTTCCTTTTCCAGTCTGGATGGAACTCTCCTTCCTTAAACCCAGATCAAGCCCACCAGTTCTGTCTCTTGATCTGCTAAATGAAGATATTAAGGAATTTCAGAAGTTGTTTTCTCTCAAGCCAAATCCTGACTTTCTAGCCTGTTGTCATGCTGATGACTTGAAAAAAAATCTTTTTAAGAAGCCCTTCCTTTCCCCTTGTAACTCACCATGTAAAAATCCTGATATCCTACCCCCATCTCCTCCAAGGCAATTGCCTTGGGTTGACAAAGGAGGAGGTTTTATACCCAGGAGTACAGAAAAGAAACATATTTATATATTTCAAGAAATACCAGTGTTATAACAATATGGAAAGAACGATAGGAGATAATAGTAAATAATTTTCTGGTAGCAAAAGTTTTGAGATAAGTCCAAGGGCCTCCACTGTATATGGTCTTTATTCCTAAACAACTAAAATTAGATCAATTAACTAGCTATGTGAGAGTGGGGCAGCTGGAAGGAGTCTTTGGTGGCTTCTGGAGAATCTGCTTTGATGGAAAATGTTTTCTATTATCTATGCAGGTAAATATTGTGTAAATATGGGGAGTAACTATAAAATAGCTAGATGCATTTGCTCTTATGGCCTATGAAGTGCATCCCTCATTTTATAGTGGTGCATACAGTTCAAAGTTCAATAATATCATCTCCATATGTTGAGCACTGACTGGCAAGATGCTAAGGAGTTTGCACATATTATCCCCAAGTTGCCCCCAGTGTAACTGGGAACAGACAGAAATCCATGTAAACAATCTGCAACTTCTAATTATCTTAAGTAGAAAGAATATTTAGCAAATGCAGCACTCTTCCATCTTATTTTATTTCAAACGGTGTATTAATATTCTAAATGTCTTGATCAAATATGTTACTGTTTGTTCCTAACTGTGCTTGGTTTTACCCAATGTGCAACAGAAGATGGGGAAATCTCAAATACCCTTTGTGCTTTCCTGAGTTAATGACTATGGCTGGTGTGCAGTGACCTCAGAAGCTGCCCAGGGGATAAAGAGGAACATGGAGTGTTCCTATGCGAGGAATATTCTGTGTCTTCTTCAGCTCTTCTGACACTGTACTGTGGTTGTTTAATTACTCACTCTCTGTACTCGCCTGCTAAACTTTGGGGGTCATGAAGGCAGGGGCTGTGTGTGTCTCATTCCTTAGTGCATCCTCAGTTCCTAGGATGCAGTCTGAACCAGTCTTTAGTAAATGCTTGACCAATCTAACAATTATGACCACTGAATTGACTATGGAGTGCAGGGCAGGGTCTAGAGTTGCCATATTTGGAAAATGTGAATCAACACTGCACATTTCTAGCCATGTATCCTCATTTTCATAAAATGTTAGATCTTGGGAATGGCTGTGGCACTTTTCTACTTGCTTTTCTCTATCCTCCAATATTCTACATTGTTTTCACTTAAGCAAAATCAGTACCACTTCACCCACTCCTCATCTTACCATATTTTTCAGCTTTTCCAAACGGTGGCATGTTTTTGTCTTTTGTTTTGTGAAAATGAATCAGGAAAAAACACAAAAATGTTGCTTACATGAAAGACATAGCTACAATAAAAAAGAACAGTAAGTGGAACTGTGCACGTTTCACATGCTTGAAACATGTGGGTAGTAAAATTCTGTAGAAGTTGATTTAAAGAGCATGTGTTGAACAAAAGCTGATAGCCCTAAAATGATAGTACTTAGACAGTTATGTGAAGGAAATGTGATTTAAAAAAGAAAAGTCCCCAAGAACAATCTAAGAGGGTTGTCAGGCTGTTCTACAGCTGTTCATTTGCATCATTTTCAGCTTCCAATCTCAACCATGTCATTGGGAATTGAATCAGGAAGCAGCCCAACAGGGGGCTTCAACTTGCAGTCACAACCCCCTCCACCCCACCAGAAAATAGGTTTCTTAAAAGAATAGGCAACAAATGGGAGCCTCTTCTCTTCCAGAGACAGCACACCTGGACTCTGCTTAAGGAGCATTCCCTGCAAAGTATCCTTCAATATCATATTCATGAAAAATATAAAATCAGTGCCCATAATATTGTGGTTTGTAAAACATTCAGTTCCTCTTAATCTTTTAATAAAGCAGCCCTGAACAAGGATGGGATGTGTGTTCCTGAGTTAAACAAAATAAAACATACCTTTCTGGAATACTTTTAAAAGTGTGCTGTTTTTGTGCTTCAATTCCCTTTATTGTTTTGAGTCAATGGTATAATAAGTGTTGCTATGGAATCCCAGAATGCCTTCTACATTTTCCTCCTTGAGCCTGTAAGAATGGCAGGCTTGCCTTATCAGAGAACTTGCATTGAGAACATCTGTTCTCCTTTAGCTATGGGGAAAATGGTACCCCAATCTCCTCTCTTCTCTTGCCAATAATTAACAGTGAGTCTTAAGGAGATCCCATTCTCTGTCTTCCAAGCAGGTGCTATGCTCTGTATCAACACTCTTAACTCCCTGCTTTTGTACTCCCAGCTGCTGATTTTCCACCTCAACCCAAATGAGTGCAGAAGTTCTCTATTCATAAGGCTTGTGTTTTTCAAACCATAATTTATTTGGGGGACCAGATCCGGGCCCTATGAAGGAAGCCTGGGGTGTGACACAGAGTACTGTCAAAACCAGACAATATATATGTCATGGCATGCATCTTATCTCATTGGAAGGTATGTTCCGAAAAGACAGGAATTGCTGCAGGTAATGTGTGCCTAGAGGTCAAGGTCAGAAGTGGAAGTCACAAGGCAGAGAGACCGAATGTCATGCTCAAATATTTAGGACTGTGGTCCACTAGTTCAAGGAGGGTGTCTGCAGCCTAGGCTGAATGTCTCAGGGGCAGAGAGAACCGGAGGGCATCTGAGGGTTTTCTTCCAGGAACCATCTTGGTTGACTTCCCTCTCTAAATTGACTGGGCTTGACAAATGGTCATCAGTATCACCCCTTGGGGCTGAGCTAAACCTTTTGAGACGTGGGTGAATTGATTTCACAGAACTGGTCTCCCTATCCTCAGTGTAGACACACCCATCTCTTTCAAAGAATCCCTTCTCTGCGAGGCAAGTAGAATAACCTTTCAGCAACAATAAGACAGTGTCCTCATCCTACTTACAATTCATTGTCTTCCTCCTTGCACTCGGGATAGTGTTCAGATTCCTTATTGAGGCTCATGAGGCCATTTATGATCTGATGCTGCCAGCTTCTCCAGCCTCATCTCTTGCCACTTGCTCCCCTTGCTCTCTGTGCTCCAATCAAAGAGAAGGAACAAAATGCAAGGTACCCCATTAGCTTCACATGTTTTTTACCCCCAGGCTCATGCACTGCTCTTATCTCAGGAGCAAGCTTTCCCATCCTCCTTGCCTGGATAAATCCAATTCATCCTCTAGTTATCAGCTTTGATTATACTTGCCCTGGAAAGCCTTCCCCAATGACTTCTCCAGTCTGGATTAAGTACCCCCTTCTTTCCTTTGCTCCCACAGTACCCTGTATTTCCCCTACAGTAGCATTCTTCACACCTGATTTTAATTGTTAGCAATAACTCCCCATTATCCCCACTTCTTTCAGCATCTGACAACCACTAATCTACTTTCTATCTGTATAGATTTGCCTTTTCTGGACATTTCATGTAAATGGAATTGTACACTTTGTGGCTGTTTTGTGTCTGGCATCTTTCACTTAACATAATGTTTTCATGGTTCATCTATGTTGTAGCATGTATCAGTACTTCATTCCTTTTTATAGCTGAATAATATTCCACTGTATGCATATACTACATTTTGTTTATCCATTCATCAGTTGATGGACATTTGAGCTGTATCAACTCTATGGCTCTTATAAAAAATTCTGCAATGAACTTGCATTTACAAGTTTTTGTGTGGGCATATGTTTTCTTTTCCTTGGGGGTAAATACCTAAGTATTTAGTATACTTTTAGCATGCACTTTTTAGATTGATAAAGGTCAGCTTTCTGGTTCCAAAAATAGAACTAAGGTCTGGTTCTTTTCCCTCTAAGTGTCTGTTTATTTGTTTGTTTCACAGAGAAATGGATGCAAATTAGGAGTAAAAATAAAATACAAGCTTTCAGGTGGGGCCTCTAATCTTCTCTAGACACAGTGGAGTAGAAGATCCCTACCCCAAACAGGAGTAAAAACTCCTAAAAGAAGTTTGCTTCTCACCACTCCCGAGTAGAATACTACGCTGAGGATGAAGAAGGATTCCATCTTGGTTGCCCTTTGGGTCCTTAAGGGGCCAAGGTTTTGCCACATCCAGTCAGAGGAGAGCCAGAAGTTCCATCACTGAGTGTCAGAAGGGTTAACAGTGGCTGCTAATGCCTCAAAATACCCCAGAGGAAACACCACAGTAATTCTTATTTGGATGGGGCTACCTGGGTGTGGCCATGGGTCTTCTCAGGCGTGGTCAGGCATTTATGGACTGGACTATGGGGTACTATTAACAAACTCATGAGTCTTTTGAAAGCATGGGAAGCAGATTGCTAAAGATCCATCATTACTTTTGCATTTCAAGCATACCTAATTTGAATTAGTGCATGATCATCAAACTGCATAAGCCCACTTTTAAGGTCCATGGACTTTAGTCAATTCACGGAACAATCTAGTAACTGATGAGGAAATGTCTCATTACAAAGTGGCAGATTCCAGGAAGACTCAAGACCCCAATAAGAATTTTCCCAGATACCCCTACATTACTATCTAAAAACTGTCTAGACACTGCTACTTTTAGCAGTCAAATTAGGCCCTTTTCTCATCTCCCAATATCTACACTTGCCCCTTATTTTTAAAATTATCTTTAAAAGTAATATTGTAGGAAGAGCAAATTCTGTTCTATTAAAACATGTCAAAAATTTTAAATTCCTCTTGTTTTAGGGAGAAAAAACTGTTTCCTTTTTTTCACAATTAAGAACAATCCACATTATAAATGCTTTCCGTATTTGGTTAATTCATCTTGACATCACAGCAACCTTGGCTGATACATATTTAAATTTTCTCATTTCACAGTTGAAAAATCTAAAACTCAGAAAGGTTAAGTAATTCGCCTAAGATTGTGAAACAGGTGGATAAGGTCTTAAAATTCCTATATTAGAATAAGATCCATATTTGAAAAGCAGTGTTTCTAGAAGAAAAGGCTACTACAAACTCGGGAGCAAAATTTGCTCTTAAATAATGTATATAGACATAGTATGTCTTGAATAAACTGCACTTAGTTTTAGGACAGCTACAGTAATCTCTCCCTATAAAATGAAAGGAAATAATTCATTGTTTTTATTATTCATGGATCAGCAATATCATATGTAAGTTGCAGTGTTTTTGTATTTGGTCAGTTTTATAATATTATTCCACTGATGTTATATTTCTCTTTTCTCTTGCTTTCATAGAACTATTTTTCTATTTCAAGGAAATTGATTATTCATCACAAAACTGGCCATAATGTCAATGCTTTTAAAATAACAAATTTTTAAAAAATCACTCTTATTTCTCCTATTATTCAAGGTTCTGTACATTATAATTCCCAAGGCTGGCTTTCCACCTTTATCCTATGCTATTCCGGGGCATGCACCTCTGCTTTCACCAAATGGGCTGCTCCCTTTATCCCAACCAGACACCATTCTTTCCCACAGCCATGATTTAGCTGATTCCATTTCGTGAAATAGAATTCTCTGCTCTCCCAAAATTAGGCTTCAAGGAGTCTTTCCGTTCTTAAATGTTGCTTCTTAACCCTAATTTTTCTATGAAACGATTCCTGATTGCTCTGATGAATTTGTTCCTGCTTTTGGCCCTCTGGAGAGTGATGTTTTTGCTTTCCTCAACATAGACATATCATACATATGTGAATGACTTAAATGCCATTTCATAATCCACTGCATTTAAGGCTTTTCATATCTCCTTTTCTTTTCTACTGAAAAGTGGAATCCATGAGTCATTTATCCCTTTGTAACCAGAGATCACCAAACCTCCTTGTTCTATAGCTTCTCCTGAGCTGTCTAGTTATTGAAATTAACATGGCCATTTTTTTTCTCTCTTCTGTCACTTGCTATTTATGGCTGAAGCCTATCACCTCCCCATTTTGTGGCTTTATGCACATTATTCAGTAAGGAGAAACTGTGGCCATTGCATTAACCAGCCAGTCAGAATCAGGGTGCAGGGAGATGAATCAGTTAAACTAGGAATTCTAGTATAGACACCGCCTGAAACATTACATAGTAAAACAAATACACTTCCCTTCTGCCAAAAGGCCCATGTGGTTTTACTGTTGCATTTTTAATATTTTCTTATATATAAGAATAATATCTTCTATAGCATCTGGTCAATTCCAAGCATATCATCAACACTTGGATAAATAGACAAATTGTATTTTCAAAATCAAAATATTGATTATAGTAAAACAATGTTTTAGAATCCTGACTTTGAGTTCAGTGATTTTTTTTCATCCCGAATACTGCCTATATCAAGCACATAATCTTTGTCTGTCTTGTTCATTGTTTTGATCCTAAAGGATGCCTGGCACTTTAGTTGGCAGGCATTATATAAAAATGTGTTGAATCAATGAATGAAAGAATAAATGAATCTAAGCTGATAAAAGAAATATTTTTCTTGAATATTAGTAAAGATTTAAAAACTGAATATGCACCCATCTCTTTGAAGTTAAAAATTTGGAATTGTTTTCTTGGCATTTGATATATTTGAGCATGCTTCCTCGTTTGTATGTCCAAAAAAGAAAAAGAGATATGATTATAGAGAAGGAAAGTACTAGTAAGAGTATGTCAATCTCTGACCATAAAGATTATAGTAAATATCAATTTTACAATCATTCAAAAGGAGTGTTTCCTTAAACAAACACAGAGAGAATAATTTTTATTTAGGATTCAAGTGATGAACTTGAGCCTAGCAATTGCAGTGCTTCCAGTACAGTTCTGATGGAGAATGCCTTATCAAGATTGGAAATTGATTTCTGAATCAGGATAAGGAGGAAGAGATAGATAGACTTTGGGGACCTTGACATATATGTGTGTGGATTGGGGGTACATTTCATTAAATTTGTCATCCATTCAAGGGACACTGTTACCTGTCCACAGTTGCTGAGTATTTCTTGTTGGCAGCTTGGGATCAGAATGTCTCTAAAGGTATATTTCCTACATTGCTGAGTGAGAGATGGAGCTGAATTGATTTCAGTGACCCCTCCAAAACTAACCTAAACCCCTCATGACAAAAGGGCCTCTGCTAGAACTATACTGAAGGAGAGAGAGACTTAGCTGATTAGTGTAGCAATGCTTTTGTTTTGTAGAATGAATCGTGATGAGGCTTATTTTGGCTCTGTTAACTATGATTGATGAAAATGATGCACTCTTGATCTCCAACTCATAATAGAAATTTTATGAATATCAAGATTAATTGTTCAATATGTTCCATCTTTTTGCAAACAAAAAAATAATGAAGCAACTGAACTTAAATATGTGCGTGACTATCATTTTAGTATTCTTTGCTGTGCGATCTTTGGATCAGTGGTAGTCTTCATTTATTTTAGCTTATGAATATCCATCCAATGACAAAGTCAAGACATATAAATAAAACTATTAACATAAATAGAAATCACTGTATGTTCCCATATAAGTAGGACCTGATCAATTCAAGGTTTTACTACCAGCTGGCCAATAAGAGGGGTAAAAGTGATTTCAATGGACTTGTTCCACAGCCCTTCTCTTTCTTTTTCTCTCCAGGTATTGTCTATACAACCATCACTATTTTCTCTGTATGTAAAACTTATACAATCTGTGACCAAAGACAAAGCCATCTTATTTTATGATCCCCAATCACAGTCACTTAGAGACCCAAAATAGAAAGTAATTTCTAGTGAGCTCATCCAAGCTTTAGCCTACGCAGTTCCTTTTTTGCACAAAATGACTTGGCTAACATTCCAACCAAGGCCCATAAACCAGCAGTGTGCATAGACACTGAGAATAAAGATATATTTAGATAGATTGGATGGATTAAAGAGGCCTAAACCATCTGTCTTTAACATAGAAGAATGTAATTTTCTTCAGTCAAGGGCCTAAGTTTTCTAGCCATATCACTGCATTTAAAGATTCACAAAGAGGTGCTTTTACAATTAGATGTACTTATCATTCACAGAAAAGTCATCTACATCTGTTTCTGTTAGTATCACAGGCTTTTATAAACTCAGAAAATCTTAGTTATGGTTTCAGAAATAATTTGTTATGTGCTTCTTTTTCCTTCCACATTTCCACAGAATCTGTTCGTGCTGCTTATTCTAGCACACTGTTTTGTAAGTGTTTGTTTACTTGTCTACCTCCTTCTCTGGAGGGTGAGCTCCACCAGTGTGGGGACTAGGCTTTATTTATCCTGGGCCTCTGGTGCCCAGCGCTTAGTAAGTGACTCACAGGTTCCTGTAAATGCGTGTTGAGTGAATTGCACAGATACTTAGAGTCACTGGTGGTCCCAGATTGGGTGCCCCGCAGGAGCCAATGTGAGGAAAAATTCAAGTGGCTTGGCAGCCTTGTGTGAGCTATGAGGTGATTCATTAATAGGTGTCCCATCCTCTAGTGATACGGTTGTCAGATAAAATACAGGACATCTGGTGTTCTGTTTTGCTAATGGTGCCATTATGCAAAACACCAGAAATGGATTGGCTTTTATAAAGGGGGTTTATTTGGTTACACATTTTCAGCCCTAAGGCCATAAAAGTATCCAAACTAAGGCATCAACAAGAGGATACCTTCATTGAAGAATGGCCAATGGAGTCTGGAACACCTCTTCAGCTGGGAAGGCACGTGGCTGGCATCTGCTGGTCCTTTGCTCTCAGGTTGTGTTTCAAAATGGGATTCTTCAAAATGTCTCTGGGCTTGTCTCTCTTAGCTTCTCCGGAGCAAACTCTGGGCTACATTTCCAAATGTCTCCAATTATCTCTAAGCGTCAACTCCCAAGCATCTCTCCAAAAGTCTCTCTCAGCTGCTCTCTGCTTCCTCTGTCTGTGAACTCTCTTATAGGACTCCAGTGATCTAACTTAGACCCACCCTGAATGGGCGTGGTCCATATCTCCATGCAAATAATTTAATCAAAGATCTCTCCCACAGTTGATTGAGTCACATTTCCATGGAAACACTCAAAAGATTAATGTCTGCCCTCACAATATTGCATTAAAGAACATGGCTTTTGGGGGACATAATATATACAAAGTGGCACACTTGGTTAAATTTTAAGTTCAAGTAAATAATTTTTGTAGTAAATAAATGTATATCCCAAATATTGCATCCAAATGTTGCAAGTCCCATTATTTGTTGTTTATCCGAAACTCAAATTTGACTGGGCATCCTGCACTTCTGTTTGCTAAATCTGATGAACCTATCAAGTAAGTACAGGGTGCCTGATGGAGGGTGCAGCATGGGGTCAGAGACAGTGTTCCCACTCAAATTGATGTATTTTCCTGAATAAGTAGAGCTGAATAAAATTGAAGGTTTGATACCCATGATCTTTGTGGCTTTGAATGTGATTGAAATTTCCTTAAAGAGGGGAGAAGATAGTGAAAAATGTTTTTGAAATATCCCTAGTCTGATTTTGAGCTTCTCTGAATAGAACCACACCCTCTGCTGAAAGAACTGGCTATTGACTAGAGTAAGGGGAAAACTTAAAAATAGCTGAGGACTTTTAGAAGCTGTAGATATGATTGATGCCACATCTTGTTAGAAAGAAGTACTATTTAGAGTTGCACGATATAAGCAACATTGAACAAAACAGACTTAGCTGATATAACAACCAGCCAACTAATGATTTTTGCCATAACAACACTTGAAAATGTATACCACTTTTCAGATGACTTTCTTTTTTTTAGAAGGGGGATGTGTAAAGGCTTTTTACCAAAAATAAAAATGCATTATAAGAAATGATATTTTTCCATTATAATTTCAAGCTGAGGCATAGTCATTCACTTCCTCAGTCCAACAGCATCTAGTCAGAGTAGAACACATTTGACTTGTGTACCATATTTGCATGAACCCCTAATAGTTTTACTTGGTGTCAACCTCCAGATGAACACGATGAAGAGGTAGCGTCTTTTACTACTTTTTATTCTTCTTTGCATATTAGCTACTTCCTTGAGATTCAAAATGCCCTTATGATTAGCCTTTATTTTGCCATAAGGTGTTTTTCTATGCTGTAATTTAATTTTTCTAATGCGGTTTGAGTGCAAGAATACTATGACCTCCCAAATGGCCAAAACCTTGCTGACGAAAATGTTGCAGAAAGAAGAAAAAGTAGAAAAGCATTAGCCATTAAGCAAAATATGGGTGTGTATTAGTTAGGGTTCTCTAGGGAAACAGAACCAACAAGAGATATCTGTAAATACAAGATTTTATAAATGTGTCTCACGCAACTGTGGGGATGCACAAGTCTTAATTCCGTAGGGCAGGCAGCGAACTGCAACTCTAATGAAGGTGTCTGATGAACTCAGGAAATGCTTCGCTGACTAGCCAAAGAAGTGAAGATTCTCTCTTTCTCCTTTAAAAGTCTTCAACTGATTGGATTAAAATCAGCTGATTGAATTCTCTCATGGAGGAAGACATGCCCTTTGTTGATGTAATCAGTCACAGGTGCAGGCAATTGACTGTTGATTTAATAAACCAGCCTTCTGGTTTATTAACCAGCCACAAATGTTCTTGCAGCAATGGTTAGACCAGTGCTTGCTTGACCAGACACCTGGGCACCATCACCTGGCCAAGTTGACACATGAACCTAACCATCACAGGGTGTGATAGAGACTTAAAAAGAAGGGGAATATGAAAGATTTTGACCTCTCTTCAGCACTAACTCACTCTATTCTGTATAAGACTGGGAGTGGCTACCTAAAAGCCGATCACCTAGCTTTTTACCACTTTCCAAAGGACCATTGCTTCTCTCTTCTCTTCCACCAACCATATCTGCTATCAAGTCTTCCCTTCCTCCCTTGGTGACTGTCATGGCTAAATTTATTTGTCAACTTGGCCAGGTGATGGTGCCCAGGTGTCTGGTCAAGCAAGCACTGTCTTAACATTACTGCAAGGACATTTGTGGCTGGTTAATAAACCAGAAGGCTATGTTATTAAATCATCAGTCAATTGACTGCACCTTGACTGATTACATCAATGAAGGGAATGTCTTCCTCCATGAGAGAATTCAATCACTGAATTTAATCCAATCAGTTGAAGACTTTTAAGGAAGAAAGAGAGAGGACCTTCACTTCTTCTTCAGCCAGCCAGCGAAGCATCTCCTGAGGAGTTCATCGAGTTCATCGTGTTGCCAGTTTGCTGCCTGCCCTACGGAATTTTGACTTGTGCAACCCCACAGTTGTGTGAGACACTTTCATAAAATCTTGTATTTACGGATATCTCTTGTTGATTCTGTTTCCCCGGAGAACCCTAACTAATACCGTGACTGTAATAAACCATCACTGCATTACACTTTATGTTCAGACACATTCATTTAAATTAAAACTTGTATGTATGGCTTATATAAACTTGGTTTTCTTTGTTCAACTTTTTTCTATCTGTGAAAAATGTTTGTATATCTCAGGCTGGCATAAAATGCATCATTATTTTTACTATTAAAATTGATGAGTTTTTTATTGGTTTCTCACAGAGGCAAGGAATACATTAAAGTCATTAAACAAGCTCACATGACACCTTTAGAAGTGGTATAAGAAGATGGAAAATACCATTTATAGAAAGCATTCAGTAATTGTTAACTATTAATTATATTGTATATATGCCAGATAATGTTAGGCAATTTCACATGCATTATGTCATTTAATTCTCTACAGGACAGATATTACTGTCATCTCCACCTTACAGGTGAGGCAGTAAAGACTGTATAGACTGAGGCTCAAAGGTTTTAAGTGGCTGCCCAAGATCATAGGGCAAGTAGGTGGAAGAGCCAAGTTACAAACCAAGTCTGCTTGATTCTGACCCTCATGATTTTCTGTACCAGACTAGTACTCCAAGCCAGAAGGGGGAAGTAGAATAGAAGTGGACACATGAGTTTGGAAAACTTAAGAAGTTAAGTGGGAACATTGAATTAGTTTGTTCCCAGAAAATACATGTCTCTTGTTTGTTGTAATTAAAAGTTGTTTATCAGCATTTTATGGACAGAAGTGCAAGAAAGTGCAAGAAAGTAGATGAGTGTTAAAGATGGGATAGAATTCTTGTGCTTGCGGGTAGCACAAAACAAAATCATTATGACATTCTTACATCTCAATTATTCAACTACAATGAGTCAGGCATTTTTATAGGTGTTTGGAAGTCATCAGTGAACTAGATAGACAAAAGCATCATTGAATATCAAGTGGGGAAAGGAGAAAATAAATAATAGGCATAATAAAAAATAATATGTTGTATGTTACTTAATAATAAGTACTAAGAAGAAGATAATATAGCCAGAAAGGGAATGCAAAATGCCCAGGATACTCAAACTTTTCTACAGCGTGATTAAGGTAGACCCATTGAGGACGTGGCATTTTAGCAAAGACTTCAAGGAGGTGAGGACAATAGCCAAGTTGGTATATAGTCGAAGAACTTTCCAAAAAGAGGAGACTACCATGCAAAGGCCTTAAAAGGGGATCAAGGAGTCTAGTGTAGCTAAAGTTGAATGACCAAGGGAAATAGTAGTAGGTGAGGTCAGCGAGTTTATAGGGGACAAAATTTGTAAGCCATTTTTAATATTTGGATTTTATTCCCAGTGAAATGAGAAGTCACTGGAAGATTTGAACAGAAGAGTACCATTGTCTGGATTTACATTAAAAAAATTCTGGCAGATGCATTGAGAATATACTTCAGGTAGACAAGGGTGAAAGCAGAGAAACCAGTTAATGGGCTATTATAGCATGTGAGTGAGAAGATGTGATTGAGAATAGGGAGGCAGCAGCTGGGATGATAAAAGGTGATTGGATTATGGATGTATTTTAAAGGTAGAGATACCAGGATTCCCTGACAGATTGGACTTGTTTTTTGTTTGTTTGGTTTGGTTTGATTTGGTTTTTGGCTTTAGCAAAGAGAAAGGAGAAAGTTGCCATAAACTGAGGTGAAGAAAGACTTTGGCTGGAGTAGGTTTGACAGGAAGATCGGAAGTTTGCTTTTGTACATGCTAAGACATTTGTTAGGCATTCAAGTCGAGATATTGATAAGGATATACAGCTCTAGAGGTAAGGAGACTTGTCTAGGATACAGATAGAGATATATGGATACAGATATTGATAAAGATAGACATGTGGATACAGATACAGATAAAGATATAGCTATATAGATACAGATACAGATATAGATATAGACATATGGATACTGATATAGGTATAGACACAGATATGTAGAGATAGAGATAGAGCTATTTGGCATTGGAGGGGTCAGGGTGCAAAGATGGTATATGAAGCTCTGGGATTGAATGAGAACATCTAAGGAGGGAATGTAAAGAGAGCAGAGATGAAGTCCAAAGGCCAATTTCT
Organism: Choloepus didactylus; assembly: GCF_015220235.1. NCBI lineage: Eukaryota > Metazoa > Chordata > Mammalia > Pilosa > Megalonychidae > Choloepus > Choloepus didactylus. Next base: position 181,108,425 of record NC_051334.1, on the reverse strand, counting down.
GGAGTCTTCCAATAAGAAGTTAGGGAGATGAGGAGCCACCAAAGGTGTTTGATAGAATGGGCAGAAAGACAGAAGGAAAATAAGCGAGTGTGAGTCCTGGAATTTGTTTGGTTTTGTTTCTTCTTTATAACTGTAATTTTGTAGCTTACCAGGCTCTTTTAGTTGTTAGGTTGAATGCCATGATCTTTTTCAAATTTCTACATCCTTACTGCAAACAGATAACCTGGGCAGGTTCCTTAGAAATGAGGGAGATTTCCATGCAGCTATCTGGAGGAAAAAAATAGGAAAAGGCATAGAAAGTGGAAAGATACTTCATTAGAAGCCTGCTAGGTGTGTTAAAAGAAGAGTAAGAAAGCCAGCGTGAATGGAAAATAATGAGGGATGGCAAGAATTATTGGAGATCAGGTTGAATAGGTAGATAGAGGCTAATAAGACCTTACAGGACTTAGTGAGGAAATGAGAAACTTTGGCAGGATTTTGAACTGAGAAATGATATATTCTACCTTACATTTTAACAGGATTGCTCTAGCTATTCTGTTGAGAATAGAGTGTTGAAAGCCTGCAAGGGCAGAAGCAAGGAAATCAATTTGTAGGCTTTTGCAACAATCCAAGAGGTGATTGATGTTGGCTTGAGCTAGTGTTGTATCAGTAGAGATGATGGTAAATGATTGGGTTCTATTTTCAAGTTAAATTCAACACGATTTCCTGTAACTTTAGATGTGGGTTGTGAGAGTGTGAAGTCAAGGATGACTCAATTATATTTTGACCTGAGGGACTTGAAGAACTGCATGGATAGAGTTGTCATTATCAGAAATTAGGAGAACTGCAGAATCACTTCATTTGAGGGGAATATCAGGACCTTTGGTTTGGGGCATATTAAGTTTAAGGGTTCCAATAGGCATCCAAGTAGCGACATTGAGGAGGCAGTTTAATATATGGGTCTAGAGTTCAGTAAAGGTGCTATTTGGAAGTTTTAGTTTCCTTGGCTGCTCAAGCAAATATGCAATGGATTGGCTTAAACAATGAGAATTTATTGGCTTGCATTATGAGGCTAGGAAAAGTCCTAAAATGAGGCATCATCAAGGCAGTGTTTTCTCCCAGAAGACTGTGGTGTTCTGGGACTGACTGCCAATAATGCTTGGTCTTTAGCTTGTCTGTCACATGGCAATGTGCATGGTGGCCTCTCCTGGCTTCTCCCTTCTCTTCCAGGTTCTGTTGTCTTTAAGCTTCTGGCTGCTTCCTCTGTGGCTTTCTTTCTCTCTTTCTGAGCTTCATTCTGCTTATAAAGGACCCCAGTAATAGGATTAAGACCCATCCTGATTGAGTTGTGCTGCATCTTAACTGAAGTAACCTCACCAAAAGGTCCAGCGTACAATGGACTCACACCCATGGGAATAGATTAAGTTTTAAGAACATGTTTTCTGGGGTACATAGCTCCAAACCACCTTGGGCGTCATAAACGTTTTGATGGTTTTTAAAGATAAGACATGGGATGAGATCATCTAGGGAGAAATGGATGCAAAATCTCGCTTTGTGTGGGTTCAAAAGAAGATGCAAGAGAGAGAATGGGCACTGTTAGTACGGGTAACTCTTTCAAGTTGTCTTGCTGTAAATAAAAAGAAATGAGGCTGTAAATCAAAGACAATGTGGGCTTAAGAGAGGGTTTATTTTTATTTTGGGAAATAGTCTGCTTTTTATGATGATTAGAATGATCCATTAGAGAGTAAATTTGTTGATTTAGAAGAGAGAAATTTAGAATTTCTGGAGAGATGTCTCTAAGTTGGCACAGACTATATAGGCACAGATGTAGGTAGGTGGGGAGATGTGGATGGTGAGAGCATGTGGGAATTCTTTTCTAATTCTTCAACATCCATGTGAAATAGAAAGCAGAATTATCAGTTGAGAGTGAGGACTGGAGAGGAGGTGTTGGAAGTTTGAAGAGAAGGGAAAAGTTTGAAATAGTAGCCTAAAGAAGTGGGGGAAAGAATGGACTAAAAAAGTAGTAGTAGGATTACTTGAAAGCATTGAGGCCCCATTTGAAATTAGTGATCATGATTTTAAAGTGATAACTGCCAGGAAAGTTGAGCAGTTTTACTCTTCCATGTCCTTTTAGGCATGGAGTATGCAGGTAGTTAGGTTTAGCTGGTGTCATAATTTAGCCAGGCCAGTAAGATGAAGAGAGAGAGGGGAAAGGAGTGATGTCCACAGTGAAATTATTGCAATGATTGGTCCAATTTTGTATATAGTAGTATTATGTTAAAATTTTAAAAGGCACCCCACCTCCTGATTATTGAAAGATGTAGAGCCATTTAATGTGTTACCGATCCCTTAAGAGAAGGCTTTAATTTGATTTATCACCAACCAACACCAGGGTGAAATTCAAATTCTTTAATATGGTTCGAGGGCCCTCTATGATATAATCCCTGCCTTAAATCAAATCACTCTAAATTCTAGCCATGATGCACTATTTGTATTTTATGAACGTAACATGCTCAACATGCTCTCAAACAACATAACATTCTCTCAAACAATTCAGTAGGTGGGCTCTGTCTTTTCTCTCTTCTTCCATTGGATTACTCCCACTCTGCCTTTAAAACTCCCCTTGAGCCACCTACTATGAGAAGCCTCCCCTGATCCGTTCTTTCTCAGCCTGAGCTCTTTTCTGTGTTCCATTTACTCTTAGCACAAAGAGAAGGAGAGTAGTGTAGTGAAAGAACAAGGTCTCTGAAACCAGAGAAATGAATGCAGGCTTTACCATTTTTTCTATCCACAATCCAACTATTAGTTCTTGAGCAAGTCACTTAAGGCTTAAGTAGCTTGAGCAAGCTATTTATGCCTCAGTTTCCATATTCAGACACTTGTGATGATAATACCTACTTCAGAGGGTTGTTGTGAAAATTGAGACTAACAAACATAAACATGCTGGCACTTAATAAGCACAGTAAATATTGTTCAAATTAATGACTGCATCTCTGCTCTTCATTTACCTTATAAATGTAACTGCATGCAAAACATATAAATATTTGGAATAAGCAGATCCTGATACTGTAAGTGAAGCTGTTGGAACTCCCATAAGGACACGGTTTAGAAAATCTAGTAAGGCTAATTGTGTCATGGACAAGTATTGTGTGTTTTTCCTTCACCCTTTTTTATAATACAGAAATATGCAATTCAGAAAACTAGGTTTTTATTTAAAGCTTATCATTTATATATAACCTATGTACACCATAACATAGAATAATCTGGCATTCTTTATAATGTGGGATGGAGAGGGAAATTAGGCATTGTGATTCCCTGGTTTTAGAAAAATTGTGAATTGTTTCCAGTTTTCCATGGAGGACAATCTCAGTAACGTCACTTAGCAGAGCCATGTTTTGAAATTTGAGAGTATATTCCACAGTTCCCTCTAGGCCCACAAAAAAAGGGAAAACAAAATCATTCAACAGTTGTAAATTTTCCCACCGGATCTCATGAATTCTTCCAATGATTAGCCCTCATGTGAGAATTCTTGAAGCAATTGTAAGAATCCACATCAGTTATATGCCTGCTCAAGCTCAACTCTACATTATCTTCCATAACTGTGAGAGTTTGATAAAGAATTTGAGCTCATCTTCAATAAACATTTTTCATTGAAACATAACATGAACACAAGTACATCATATTTGTACAGCTCAGTAAATTCTCAGAACATGAGCACACCTGTGTAGTTACCACTTATATCAATAAAGGGAACATTTGCCAGTACCCGATAAGATCCCCTCCTACCCCTCCCACTCGTTGTTCTCCCATCTTCCCCAAAAGTAACCTAGGATCCCAATATCTAACACCATACACTGGTTTGAAGTACTTTTTACATATACGTATATATATATATGTATGCATGTCAAAAGCATATATATAGATATATATTTACATGCAATAATAATACAATATTTACTCTTATGACTAGCTTTTTTTGCTTGCTTTTATATTTGTGAGATCCACCCATATTGTTTTATATAGTGTGGATTCATTTATTTTCATTGCTATATAATATTGCATTGATTAACATACCACAACTATTTTACTTTTGATGGACATTTAGGTTGTATATAGTTTGAGGATTACAATAACACTTCTATATAAGCCCTTGTACATGTCTTGGTACACATGTGAACATATTTGTCTTAATTTTACATGTAGGAGTCAAATTGTCTGATCACAGGTTATCGTTAGTGGATCCAGAAAAAAGTTTTCCAAAATGCTTATACCAATGTACAAGCTCACCAGCAGTGCAGGAGGGTTCTAGTTTCTCTCTTTTGTTGTTAACAGTTGGGGATGACTGTCTTTAATCTTAGCCATTCTGATGAGTGTGTCATGGTATTTCCATGTAGTTTTAATTAGCACTTTATAACATTTGAGCAGCTCTCTGTGTTTATTTAAATCTGGATATTCTCCTTTATGAAGTGCCAATTCACTTCTTTTGCACATTTTTCAATCGAGTTGAATGCTGCTTTAGTTTATTAATAAGAGTTCTTTACAGGTTCTCTATAGGGAACCTTGGTCAGATATACTCACTGATGTTGTAGCTTGCTTTTCATTCTCTTACTAATAACTTTTGTTAAAGTTCAATTTATAAATATTATCTTTTATAGGTTGTGCTTTTTAATCCTGTTAAGGAAATCTTTGCCTACCCCAAGGTCTTGAAGATAATCTCTTAGGTTGTTGTTTTTGTTTTATTCTAAAAGACTTATTGTTTTGCTTTTCACACTATGGATCATGTTTTCTTAGTTTGCTGTGGTTCTATGACAAATGCCACACAATAGTTGGTTTACAAAATGGGAGCTTATTGACTCATCATTTTGAGGCTAGAAGTTCAAGATCGAGTTATTGGCAAGGCTTCCTTCCTCCCAGGAGACTGTGGCATCCTAGTGCTGGTTTGCCACAGTCCTTTGGGTTCCTTGGCTTTCTGGTCACATAGTGATGGCCTCCCCATTCTCTTCCAGGTTCCTGTTGACTCGGTTTCTGATCTTTAAAGGTCTCCAGTAATCTGGAATAAGACCAACCCATGTTCAGTTGGGCCACACCTTAACTAAAAATAACATCTTCAACAGGTTCCACTTACAATAGATTCAAACCCAGATGAATGTGGATTAAGATTGAGAACATGTCTAAATTGGAGTACGTAATTCATGATACTACAATCCACCCTTTGGACTCTAAAAAGACATCTTCTTCAGACATACAAAATACATTCACCCATCCCAACATCCCAAAAGCCTTAAGTCATTTCAATAACAACTGTAAGTCCAAAGTCTCATAAAAAATTGTTATGGGCATCATCCATCTTGAGGCAAAATTCCTCTCTGTTTGTGGACCTATGAAACCTAGAAAACAAGTTATCTGATTCAAAAATACAATAGTCAGACAGGCATAGGATAGAGAAAGGGTGGGGAGAGCAGCAGTGCTCTCCACGTATGCTGGGGCCTAGGTCTCACCCTTTCTGAGCACTAGAGTGGCTATCTTACTCTGCCTAAAAACTGGAGTGTAGGCCTCAGCCCCTCCAGGTATTGGGGTGGCAGACAATTCTCCCTGAATAGCTGGGCATAGACCTCATCCTTTATAAGCATTTGGGTGGCAGCTGAACTTTCCTCAACATTGGGGCAGAAGGTCCATCACCTCCAAGTGCCTGGGCAGAAGGCTTGCCCCGTCCAAGAACAATGCTGACTCATCCGTTTTACATGTGTGGGTGGACCCCTTCTCTTGGTCTGAGGGGATCTCTTGGGTCTAAACTCTTTTGGTCTAAATCTCTGCTTCCATGATTGTGCCCTTGAAGTCATTCTTCCTTCATTTCATCCCTTCTCTGTCCCTTTTAGTCCAGGCTGGCAGTGTTAATGCATACACCTAATTTCCTTGGCAAGGGGATGTTTCACTATACCCTTGAGTGGAGCCCAATTCTCTGGGGGCTTACCTTGCTGGAGCACAGGGAGGGCCCTGAGAGGACCACTTATGGCCTTAGTCTCAGAGTAGGCTATCTGGATAGGTTGAGAGTTTTCCAAATCATCAATTCCTGGTTTCTTTGTGCTTACTAGTTCAATCTTCAGTTTATCTCTTTCCTGTCTCATTTCATGATAAGCAACAGGGAGAAATCAGTCCACACTTTCCACACTTAGCTTGAAAATCTCTTCAGCTAAATATCCATGGTCATTGCTTACATATTCTGCCTTCCATCCAACATCAGAATATGTTTTTTCCAAGTTCTTTGCCACTTGATAGCAAGGATAGCCTTTCCTCCAGTTTCCAATAACACATTCATCATTTCCTTCTAAGGCCTCAATAGAAGAACCTTTAATGTCTATTTTTCTACCTACGGTGCCTCAAAGCAATCTAGGCTTTCTCTACCAAACATCTCAAGATTCCTCCAGGCTCTATCAATTACCCAATTGCAAAGCTTGTTCCATATTTTTAGATATTTGTAATAGCAGCACCCCATTTTCTGGTAGCAAAATCTGTCTGATGTCAAGCCTTTCTAGAGAAACAGAACCAATTAGATATATATATGGAATTGCCTTATGTAATTTGGAGATTGGCAAATCAAAATTCTGTAGGGAAGGCCACAAACTGCGCATTTTGATGAAGGTGAAGTTCTATTCCCCAGGAGAATGTGGCTAGCTAAAGAAAAGGCAGAAATTCTTCTTTATGACTTCTGAAATCCTCAGTTCTCACTTTAACAACTGATTGGATGAAGAGTCTCCCTTCTTTGCTGAAGACTGTCTCCTTTGTCTGTTGCGGATGCGTGATCAGTCTTAGATGCAATCAACTGACTAATAACATAAGCCCATCTATGGAATGCCCTCACAGTAACAAGCCAGTGCTTGCTTGACTAAACAACTGGATGCCATACCTAGCTAAACTGACACATGAAATTAACTATCAGACATATGGAATTGATTATTGTTTATAGATTTAGGTAAATGACATGGTTCATTATTTCCCACATATATATCAAATTGACTCAGAAATATTCACTAGATGACATTTATAAATTGAATGGCAATGTATATGTGGATCTGTTTCTGGATTATCCTTTCTGTTTTATTTGTCTATTTATCTAAGTCTGAGTCAATTGCATAATCTCTTAGTTATTTTAGCTTTAAAATATGTCTTTATAGGCAATAATGTAGGTTCTCCAAATTTCTTTTTTAGAATTGTCTTGGCTATCCTTGGCCTTTTGCATTTCCATATAAATTTTGGAATCAGCATGGAAATTTTGCCAATATTATAAAGGGGACTTTCATTTGAATTTATAGATCAATCAATTTGGGGAATTTTCACAATATTTAATTTTCTAATCTGCAAACATGATATATATCTTCATTTATTTAGGCCCTTTAAGATTTTCTCTTATTAATATTTCATTGTTCTCTATGTAGAGATCAGTTATATCTTTTGTTAGATTTATTCCTGGATACCTAAGTTTTATGCTATTTTAAATGGCATTTTCATTTAATTTATAAAATAATTTTCTATTTTTTGTTCTTGTATAAATAAAATAGATTTTGTTTATACAATTTATACAACCTAGCAGAATGTACTAACTAATTTTAATACTTTCATTTGACTTTTAAATATGCATAATCTTGTCATCCAACAATAATGACAAATTTATTTCTTCCATTCCAATTATTAAAATTTTTATTTCTGTTTTCTGTTTTCAATATTGCACTGTCCAGAACTTCTAGTAGAATGTTGAATAGAAGTGGCAATTGTTGGCATCATCTCATTCTTGATATCAGGAAGGTAATCTCTGAACACCATTTTGTATGATATTCATCATAGGATTTTGTAAAGTACCTTTTCTCTTATCATTTTAAGGATATTCCCTTTTATTCCCAGTTTGCTAAGAATATTTTTTTCATGCATGCGTATTGAATTCCAATAAATGCTTTATCTGTATCCATTGAAATGATCACGTAATTTCCTCCTTTTATGTTAATGTATGGAATTACATTTATTTTCAAATATTAAATCAACTTCCTTGCTAGAATAAATACATCCTATTTACAATATATTTTATATCTTTTTGATACCACTGAATTCAATATGCTAATATATTAGGGATATCACATCTATTTCATGAGAGAGATTGCCCTGTAATTTTATTTTTTTACATGTCATTTCCTTGTAAAACATTGTGTCAGAGTTATACTGACTTTATTAAATGAATTGGGAAGTATTCCTTTACTTTTCTATTCTCTGGAAAAATATATGTAATATTAGTGTTATTACTTCTGTAAAAGTTTAAAAAATACACTGGTGAAGACACCTTAGCCTGGTATTTTCTACTTATTTTTGTGTCAGTTTTGGTTCATTGTATTTTTCTAGGATCATATCCTTTTAATGTAAATTTTCAAAAATTATTTTCATAAAGTTGTGCTTAGGACCTCTAATGATTTTTGCCTCTTCTGTTTCTCTTAATCTGTTGTACTAAGGGTTTAACAATTGTATCCGTTATCTCCAAGAATTAACTTTTGGCTTCTCTATTTCTTCTGTATAATTTTTTTTCTATTTCACTAATTTCTCTTTTAACATTATTATTTGTTTCCCTCTATTTTAGTTGGTTTTATTTGCCTTTTCTTTTACCAGTTTCTTGAGTATGATACTTAGATTATTCAGTTTAAACCTTTCTCCCTTCTCATACATGTGTTTATAAGGTGCCAAGAGAATAAAGCAGAGCCACTGCACAATTAAAAAAAAAGTTTGTCAGTTGCCAACGCAGTGTGACAACTGACTCTCATTGGGTGAGAGGTCCCTCTGTGTAACTGGTTTGTTGGTAATATAATACATAATTGCTAGTTGAGTAATGCCTGTAGCTCAATGATCAATGTAGAGACTTTGAAGGATTTTGAGAGAGGAAAGGCAAGGTCAGAGCCATATTGGGAATATTAACCTAGCCCATTTGAGGAAGATGGATAAGTAAAGAGACTGACAAAGAGACACATAAATAATTTAATGAGTTATTCAATTATTCTATGAGAGAGATAATGAGGTAGAGGGCAGCACTAAGGACGGATAAGTGAGAAAAAATAAAAGGACATCTTGGAGAGCTTCCAGAAGATGGGGGTTAGGAGAGACAGGGCAAAAAAAAATCTCCATGAAAAATACTAGATAAAAGACAGAAAGTGACCCAGAACACCAGTTCCAGCAATGCACCAGCTGGAAAAGGTCTGCTAAACCCACAGGGACCACATGCGCACTTGGTGAAACTGGGAGTCTGCATTCTGAAATGAGTGAGTAAGCCTGCTGAATAACCAGCAGCCATGCTGCAGTCTGGGGAAGCTGTGGGTTGGTGTTTAGAGTCAGGCTAGTTTTAAAAACCAAAAAGCAGCTGCAGATATGTCAGCAAGAGCCACATAGTGAAACGTGGCAGGAACTGCGTCCCCACAAACTGTGGGCATGCCTCAATATCTGGTGTGGATGATAGCCTTTCACAAACCCACTGCTAATTGTCTCAGAGCGAGGAAGGCAGAGGTTAGCCAAAAGGTGAAAATAACCATGCCCCTTACAGCCATCTTCCCAGCAGGCAGGGAATGCTCCTGCCCGGCGACAGCACCACAGCCCAGAGCTACACCAAAAAAATGCAATGGGAAGTGTTTCCAGCAACATGCACACCTGCCAAAATATCTGGCATGGACAATAGCTTTTCATGCACCCACAGCTAATTGTCATGGAGAGGGGAAGGCAGAGCTGTGTGAAAAAGCGGAAATTAACACGCCCCATACACCCATCCTTTCAGCAGGCTGGGAATGCCCTACATGGCCCTGCAGCCAGAACTTCCCTTGGGGGATGGTGCTCACCTGTGACATAGCTGCCTTCCCTCAGCAGAGGCCCTAAGAGGGCACAGCTTGCAAGAGGGACCCACTTGGAGGTCCCAGGGACCATACACCAATACCAAGGATTTGTGGGTCAGTGGCAGAGACAAACTGTGGCAAGACTGAACTGAAAGTTTAGACTCTTGCCACAGCTTTAAATCTCCAGGAACACCTGGAAGATTCGATTCTTAAAGCCGTCCTCCCTCCCTAACTGCTCAGACGCATTCCCCACATTCAGGGCAGGCAGCACCAACTATAAACACAAACTTAGTGCACCAGTTGACCCCCACAAGATTTAGACCCACTCACCACAAAGACAAAGTTGGGGAGAACTGGCTTGAGGTGAATAGTGGCTTGCAGACGCCACCTGCTGGTTAGTTAGAGAAAGTGTACGCCACCAAGCTATAAATCTGACAAGCTAGAGATAAGTGTTTGAATCAGTATACATATCCTAAAAGAACTCTATCAAGTTAAGCAAATGCCAAGAGGCCAAAAACAACAGAAAAATTTAAAGTATATGGAAAAAACAGACAATACGGATAACCCAAACCCAAACACCCAAATCAAAAGATCAGAGGAGACAAAGTATTTGGAGCAATTAATCAAAGAACTAAAGACAAGTAATGAGAGCATGGCACAAGACATAAAGGACATGAATAAGACCCTAGAAGAGCATAAAGAAGAAATTGCAAGAGTAAATAAAAAATAGATGATCTTATGGAAATAAAAGAAACTGTTGACCAAATTAAAAAGATTCTGGATACTCATAATACAAGACTAGAGGAAGCTGAACAATGAATCAGTGACCTGGAGGACAACAAAATGGAAAATGAAAGAACAAAAGAAAGAATGGGGAAAAAATTGAAAAAATCAAAATGGACCTCAGGGATATGACAGACGATATAAAAAGTCCAAATATAAGACTCATTGGTATTCAAGAAGGGGGAAGAGAAGGGCAAAGATCCAGGAATAGTATTCAAAGAAATTGTTGGGGAAAACTTCCCAAATCTTCTAAACAACATAAATACACAAATCATAAATGCCCAGTGGGCTCCAAATAGAATAAATCCAAATAGAATAAATCCAAATATATCCATTCTGAGATATATTGTGATCAGATTGTCAAATACTGAAGAGAAAGGAGCAAGTTCTGAAAGCAGCAAGAGAAAATAAATTCACCACTTACAAAGGAAACAGAATAAGACTAAGTAGTGACTACTCAGCAGCCACCATGGAGGCAAGAAGGCAGTGGCATGACATATTTAAAACTCTGAGAGAGAAAAATTCCCAACCAAGAATTCTTTATCCAGCAAAGCTCTCCTTCAAGTTTGATGGAGAGCTTAAATTTGTCACAAACAAATGCTGAGAATATGCTAACAAGAGACCTGCCCTACTTGAGATACTAAAGGAAGCCCTGCTGACAGAGAAACAAAGAAAGGAGAGAGAGAGATGGAGAAAGGCTGAGTACTAAAGAAATTCAGTATGGGTACCTTAAAGGACATTAAGAGAGAGAGGGAAAAAAAAATATACCTGACAAACAAACCAAAGGATAAGATGGCTGATTCAAGAAATGCTTTCACAGTAAAAACATTAAATGTAAATGGATTAAACTTCCAAATTAAAAGATATAGATCGGCAGAATGGATCAAAAAAATATAAACAACCAATATGTCGCATACAAGAGACTCATCTTAGACAGAGGGACACAAGGAAATTGAAAGTGAAAGTATGGAAAAATATTTCATGCAAGCTACAGCCAAAAGAGACCAGGGGTAGCAATATTAATCTCAGATAAAATAGACTTTAAATGCAAGGATGTTATGAGAGACAAAGAAGGCCACGACATACTAATAAAAGGAGCAATTTAACAAGAAGAAATAACAACCATAAATATTTATGCACACAATCAAGGTGTGACAAATCACATGAGAGAAACACTGGCAAAACTAAAGGAAGCAATTGATGTTTCCACAATAATTGTGGGAGACTTCAACACATCACTATCTCCTATAGATAGATCAACCAGACAGAAGACCAATAAGGAAATTAAAAACCTAAACAATCTGATAAATGAATTTGATTTAATAGACATATATGGAACATTACATCCCAAATCACCAGGATACACATTCCTCTCTAGTGCTCATGGAACTTTCTCCAGAATAGATCATATACTGGGACATAAAACAAGCCTCAATAAATTTAAAAAAATTAAAATTATTCAAAGCACATTCTCTGACCAGAATGGAATGCAATTAGAAGTCAGTAGCCAGCAGAGACTTAGAAAATTGACAAATACCTGGAAGTTAAACAACACGCTCCTAAACAATCAATGGGTTAAAGAAGAAATAGCAAGAGAAATTGCTAAATATATAGAGATGAATGAAAATGAGAATACAACATATCAAAACTTATGGGATGCAGCAAAAGCGGTACTGAGGGGAAAATTTATAGCACTAAATGCATACATCAAAAAGGAAGATAGAGCTAAAATCACAGAACTAATGGAGCAACTGAAGAAGCTAGAAAATGAACAGCAAGCTAATCCCAAACCAAGTAGAATAAAAGAAATAACAAGGATTACAGCAGAAATAAATGACATAGAGAACAAAAAACAATAGAATAAATAACACCAATAGATGGTTCTTTGAGAAGATCAACAAGACTGACAAGCCCCTAGCTAGACTGACAAAATCAAAAAGAGAGAATACCCATATAAACAAAATAATGAATGAGAAAGGTGACATTACTACGGATCCTGAAGAAATTAAAAAAATTATAAGAGGGTACTATGAACAACTGTATGCCAACAAACTGGATAATGTAGAAGAAATGGACAATTTCCTGGAAACATATGAACAATCTAGACTGACCAGAGAAGAAATAGAAGACCCCAACCAACCAATCGCAAACAAAGAGATCCAATCAGTCATTAAAAAACTTCCCACAAATAAATGCCCAGGGCCAGATGGTTTCACAGGGGAACTCTATGAAACTTTCCGAAGAGAACTGACACCAATCTTGCTTAAACTCCTTCAAAACACTGAAGAAAATGGAACACTACTTAACACATTTTATGAAGCTAACATCAATCTAACACCAAAACCAGGCAAAGATGCTACAAAAAAGGGAAACTACAGGCCAATCTCCCTAATGAATAGATGCAAAAATTCTCAAGAAAATACTTGCAAATCAAATCCAAAGACACATTAAAAAAATCATACACCATGACCAAGTGGGGTTCATTCCAGGCATGCAAGGATGGTTCAAAATAAGAAAATCAATGTACAACACATTAACAAATCAAAAGAGAAAAATCAAATGATCATCTTAATAGATGCTGAAAAAGCATTCGACAAAATCCAACATCCCTTTTTGACAAAAACACTTCAAAAGGTAGGAATTGAAGGAAAATTTCTCAATATGATAAAGAGCATATATGAAAAACCCACAGCCAGCATAGTACTCAATGGCAAGAGACTGAAAGCCTTCCCTCTAAGATCAGGAACAAGACAAGGATGCCTGCTATCACCACTGCTATTCAGCATAGTCCTAGAAGTGCTAGCCAGGGCAATCCAGCAAGACAAAGGAATAAAAGGCATCCAAATTGGAAAGTAAGAAATGAAACTGTCATTATTTGCAGATGATATGATCTTATATCTGGAAAACCCTGAGAAATCAATGATACACCTACTAGAGCTAATAAATTTAGCAAACCAGTGGGATACAATATTAATACACATGAGTCAGTAATGTTTCTATATGCTAGAAATGAACGAAGTGAAGAGACACTCAAGAAAAAGATACCATTTTCAATAGCAACTAAAAAAATCAAGTACCTAGAAATAAACTTAACGAAAGATGTAAAAGACCTATACAAAGAAAACTACATAACTCTACTAAAAGAAATAGGAAGGGATCTTAAAAGATGGAAAAATATTCCATGTTCATGGATACAAAGGCTAAATGTCATTAAGATGTCAATTCTACCCAAACTCATCTACAGATTCAATGCAATCTCAATCAAAATTCCAACAACCTACTTTGCACACTTGGAAAAGCTAGTTATCAAATTTATTTGGGAAGGGAAGATGCCTTGAATTGCTAAAAACACTCTAAAAAGAAGAAAAGCGAAGTGGGAGGACTTACACTCCCTGACTTTGAAGCTTATTATAAAGACACAGTAGACAAAACAGCATGGTACTGGCACAAAGATAGATATATTGATCAATAGAATGGAATTGAGAATTCGGAGATAGACCCCCATATCTATGGCCGACTGATCTTTGATAAGGCCCCCAAAGCCACTGAACTGGGACATAACAGTCTTTTCAACAAATGGAGCTGGGAAAGTTGTATATCCATATCCAAAAGAATGAAAGAGGACCCCTACCTCACACTCTACACAAACATTACCTCAAAGTGGAACAAAGACCTCAATATAAAAGACAGTACCATAAAACTCCTAGAAGATAATGTAGGGAGACATCTTCAAGACCTTGTATTAGGAGGTCACTTCCTAGACCTTACACCCGAAACACAAGCAATGAAGGAAAAAATAGATAAATGGGAACTCCTCAATCTTAGAAGTTTCTGTACCTCAAAGGAATTTGTCACAAAGGTGAAGAGGCAGCCAACTCAATGGGAAAATTTTTTGGAAACCATGTATCTGACAAAAGACTGATATCTTGCATATATAAAGAAATCCTACAACTCAATGACGATAGTACAGACAGCCCAATTATAAAATGGGCAAAAGATATGAAGAGACAGTTCTCTGAAAGGGGAAATACAAATGGCCAAGAAACACATGAAAAAATGTTCAGCTTCACTAGCTATTAGAGAGATGCAAATTAAGACCACAGCGATACCATCTCACACCAATTAGAATGGCTGCCATTAAACAAACAGGAAACTACAAATGCTGAAGAGGGTGTGGAGAAATTGGAACTCTTATTCATTGTTGGTGGGACTGTATAATGGTTCAGCCACTCTGGAAGACAGTCTGGCAGTTCCTTAGAAAACTAGATATAGAGTTACCCTTCAATCCAGCAATTGCATTTCTCGGTATGTAGCCAGAAGATCTGAAAGCAGTGACATGAACAGATATCTGCAGGCCAATGTTCATAGCAGCATTATTCACAATTGCCAAGAGATGGAAACAACCCAAATGTCCTTCAACAGATGAGTGGATAAATGAAAAGTATTTACACACAATGGAATACTACGGGGCAATAAGAAGAAATGATGTCGTGAAATATATGACAACATGGATGAACCTTGAAGACATAATGCTGAGCGAAATAAGCCAGGCACAAAAAGAGAAATATTATATGCTACCACTAATGTGAACATTGCTGGTGGAGAATGCAGGGGTGTTGAGCTTCCCCACCTCGATGGTTGCTGATGTGTTCACAGACATTGGGGACTGGTGGTTTGATAGGCTGAGCCCTCTATCACCAGACTTGCCCTTGGGAAGACTGTTACTCCAAAGGAGAGGCTAGGGCTCCTTGTAATTGTGCCTAAGTGTCTCCTCCTGAATGCCTCTTTGTTGCTCAGATGTGGCCCTCTCTCTCTAGCCAAGCCAACTTGAAAGGTGAAATCACTGCCCTCCCCCCTACATGGGATCAGGCACCCAGGGGTGTAAATCTTCCCAGCAATGTGGAATATGACTCCCAGGAAGGAATCTAGACCTGGCATCGCAGGATGGAGAACATCTTCTTGACCAAAAGGGGGATGTAAAATGAAATGAAATAAGTTTCAGTGGCTGTGAGATTCCCAAAGGGGCCGAGAGGTCACTCTGCTGGGCACTCTTACACACAATATAGATAACCCTTTTTAGGTTCTAATAAATTGGAATAGCTAGCAGTAAATACCTGAAACTATCAAACTGCAACCCAGAATCCTTGAATCTTAAAGACGATTGTATAACAATGTACCTTATGAGGGGTGACAATGTGATTGGGAAAGCCATGTGGATCACACTCCCCTTTGTCCAGTGTGTGGATGGATGAGTAGAAAAACGGGGGCAAAAAAAAAAAAGGCACCCAGTGTTCTTTTTTACTTAATTGTTCTTTTCCACTTTAATTTTTATTGTTATTACTTTTGGGTGTGTGGTAATGAAAATGTTCAAAAATTAATTTTGGTGATGAGTGCTCAATTATATAATGGTACTGTGAACAATCGATTGTACCCTTTGTATGACTGCATGGTATGTGAATATATCTCAATAAAATCAAATTAAAAAAAGGACATCTCAGAGGACACTGTCAATCAGAAGTTTGGAAGCAGGGCACAGATGGTATATATATATTGAGAAAGGCATATGACCAGTTATTATATTAGACTGGCTGTTTTTTTCTTCAAAATTGTTTAGAAATTTCTTAAGAAAAGGGATTCTTTAATGAGCATGAAATGTAATGTACAATATAATCAGAAATCCATTGAAGAATTTCAAGTAAATGTGCTTGATTTTAGTTCTGGAAAGTAACCACTTTTCCTGCCTGAAATGTGTAATCAGGTGGGATAAAATTATCTATTAATGCTAAAAGTGCAGAATCTGAGTGACTTCTCCAAAAGATTCTTATTGATTGTGTCTATAAGATTTTAGAACTGTTTGATGTGAACAGTTTTGACATGCAACAAATCATTAAGTGGAATTAAAATAGTAAAAGTGTAGGTAACTTTGAGCCAGTACAGTTTGCATATATTATCTTTGTAATTTTCATGAAAACATAACCATAATATCTAAAAATATGAAAATCATAAATTAAAATCAATCATGAAAAAAATCTGAATTATAGTGTCTTCATTAATCTCTACGCCCATATCCTGACTTGTTCTCCTTCATAGCATGTATTGCCATCTGATGTCATATTCATTCATTCATTCATTCATTTTCTCTTTATGTTCCTCTAGAATATTATCTCTTGTGTGAGTATAAGGGATTTGTTTACATTTTTCACCCAGTATACCAACAACACAGAACATCAACCAACTCATAATAACTTCAAAATAAATCCTGGGTAAATGAGTGAGTAAATGAATGAATGAATAATTTTGTAAATTTTGTCTGCTCCATTATCATCAAAACCTCCAGGAAGATGAAATGAATGATTCATACTCCCAAGGGCTAGGATTTGTTTTATGAAGAATTGAACCATCCTTAATTTTACATGGTATTCCCAATCTGAAGAAAACAAAAGTACGTTATTTAGCATCTACTGTCTTGTATATCCCAGGAGCAAATTGTAAAATTTATTTTGACCTTGTTTGAAATATACAAATCCAGAGAAACTTAAAACAACATTTCCCAAATCAGCAACAATTCTTTAATTTATGCTTTCCTCAGCTCCCTTTGCCCTCTTAATAATGAAATAACTGATAAATGCAATAAATAGCAAAAATAACTGGCTAAAGGGTTGATGGACATGCATATCTTATTTAAAATCAGTTAATAAGGCAACCAATATACTTTATCATGGGCATATAACACTAAAATGCATGATTTGAATTGCAGCTCTATTTCATTCAATTTATAAGGGTGTTTACTTGTTTGTATCAACTAAGCGATCCCCTATTATACTATTTATATTACACAATTTTTTTTCCTGGAAATGACACTTGCATAAAGGCACGCATCTGGGAACAAGCAGATTGGCCTTCTGTTGCTGTAACCTGATTCCTGTACTCAGCAACATCCTAAGATGGGGCCTGTGGGGCAGCAAAGCATATGGTTCTCTTGCCTCTTAGTTAACACATAGATTAGAGAGTTCATTGTTTATGTTGTTCTTAAATTTAATTTTTATTCACAAGTCAATCTTCAATGCAGCCTCTTGTTTCTCTTGATTTGCAGCATAATTACTTCTCTCTATCTGGCCGCCTCACCGGCAGTGATTGCTTTTCTTTTGGCACCTACCTATTTCTATAGGAAAAGATAGTTTTTATTTTTCTCTTGAATCATTTGTCATTTGTGGCAGATACAAGGCAATGCAAAAGCATGTAGTTTATTTCTGACTCCTGGGTACAGAATGCCACAGGCCTTTGGCGACTGGGCAAGACCTCAGGATTTTCATCCTGAGTGTCTCTTGAGAAGGTACTTTGTCCACAGCTTTTGTTATTTTCATTCAAATGAGTTTCTTTACCAATTTTTATTAGTGACACCCCATTCCCCCAGTCACTCAGACACAAACCTCTGTGATTCACCTACTTTATTAGATGTTGATTCATTTATTCAGTTACAAGTATTAATGAATAACTGTTCTGTGTCAGGTGCTATTCTAGGAAGAGGGACAGAATTGCCCGAGACAGATGAGGTCCCTGTCCTTATCGCCTCGAATTCTCTAATCTGGGCCTTATTACCTTTCAACTTGACTGTTAATGCTTGTCTCCTATTGGTCTCGTTGCCGCAAGTCTCTCTGCCCCTAATTCCCTAGTTCTGGCATATAGTAGGCACTTTGTATTTGGTGAATTGAATCCAATTGAAACCATCCTCCACATACTGCCATATTCATACCTCATATCATGTCTTTGTTATTTATCTGGCCCCGTATTTCCTACATTTAACCTTATTTACCTTATTCTTCTTACCAGACTTTAATCAGTGTGAATTATTTCCTTTCCTACATACGTTTTCATACAGCCTCCCCCTACTTTATATCCAAACACTGCATACCCTTCAAGACCCAACTAAGTGCTACATTTTCTTTGAAGCCTTCTCTTAGCTCCTCAGCTGGGAGTATTCTTGCCCACTTCTGACCTCCACAGTATTGGATTTGTGACTCCATGATGGCCTGCAGTGTAGGTATTTGTGTACAAATCTGGTCCACCCAATGGGCTAAATAAGCCTCCTGAGGGCAGGGCCCAGAGTTTACACCTCTGTTGTATTTCCTGACGTGCCTATCATTGAGCTTTGAAGAACTGTTGGATAATTGAATAAATGGCCTATTACGATATGAGATCTGAATCTTCTCATAAGCTGATATCCCTCATATGCGATTTTTTTTTTTCTGACTGGTTGTGTCCAATTCAGAGCTAAGTAGGCCAGCTTATTAAATTCTAATCATTTGGTTGAACAAAAGCTGACTTCATAAATCATAATGTAATAGCCTGTCCACAACTTCTTTACTGTTTTGCAGCTGCATGGTAATGCTTGTTTAGTCACTCAGTTCAATTATTAAAATTATACAGTAAAGGTAGTAAATAGCCTGTTTTCTTGCGGTCACAAAGCTTCATTCCAGGAATTTCTGTGTTGAAATATCCAAGATACCACCATATCTTGTGATTCTCCATACATACTCATATCATATAAATTATTTGGGAATTTCCTAGCCTTTAATTTTATATACAGACTGAAGTTTTGTTGTGCATATGAAAGGAAGGGAGGACTGGGAATGTTATTTTCCTAATGGGCTATTCCTGTTTGCTAAAGCTGCCAGAACACAAAATATCAGAAATGGATTGGCTTTTACAATGGGGGGTTATTAGCTCACAAATTTACAGTTCTAAGGCTATGAAAATGTCCCAGTTAAGGCATTAATAGGACCATACCTTCTCTGAAGAAAGGCTGATGGCATCTGGGGTTCCCCTGTCACATGGGAAGGCGCATGGCCAGAGTCTGCTGGGCCTCTCCTGGGACTGGCTTCTGGTTTCTGTTGCTTTCTCCAAAATGTCTCTGGGCTTCTTTCTTAGCTTGTCTCTCTCAGCTCCTCTGCATCCTTTCTTGTTTCTCCCAGGGTGTTTCTCTCTGATCATCTGGGGGATCCTCTCTTAGCTTCTCCTGGGCAAACTCTGGATTTCATCTCTCAGCTTCTCTCCTGGTTCTGGTTTCAACGGCTGTCTCCAAAATGTCTCTGGGCATTTTCTTTCTAAGCATCTCGGTCTGTGTCAGCTCTGAGCTGTCTCTCCCTCCTTGAGCCCTTTTAAGAACTCCAGTAAAATAATTAAGACCCATCTTGAATGGGTGGGGTCACATCTCCATGGAAATATTGTAATCAAAAGGTCCCACTCACAACTGGGTGGGTCACATCTCCATGGAAACAACCTAATCAAAAGATCCCATCCACAATATGTCTGCCCCCATGATATTGGATTAAAAGAACATGGCTTTTCTGGGATACATAATAGATTCAAATTAACACATGGGCCATCATGTTTTAGATTTGTAATCAGATTTCAGAGATTTCTAACCTGTTAACCAGGAACTCACTCAGTTGGCAGAATTTCTAGCTCCTCTATGTAATGTGTATCTATTGTGTTAGCAAAATCTGAGATTTTGAATTTAAGGATGGCTTTATTATGAAGTGATAGAAGAGAACCCATGGAGAAATTAAAACCATAGGATTTAAAAATAATCATAGGGTTTCTTTTATGAAATAAAATTCTTATTAATAGCTCTGACCAAGGGATGATATCTTTATTTTTTTCCCTTCAGGTCCCCTTACTGTAAGCCCTTGGTAAGGCACCCCTGAGGAAAATCCCCATTCTTAGGCTAAGCCCCTCCAGACCAAACAAACATAATGGAATCAAAACTGTCATTCATTGGTCACTAGACTGTTCCCTAGAGTAGTTAATTCATCTATTCTTTAGAGATGAAATTGGCAATGGCCACTTGTTCTAATCAAATAATTTGAGTTTAGGGATAATGCTATGCTTAAAATGTAAGTGTGTGGTGAGTTTTTGCAGGAAGTTAAGCTAATTTTTGCCTATGGTGTCCCAGTCTTTGAATGTCTGACCACTGGAAGGTTCTTGCAAAATATAACCCCTAACACCTGGTCATAAGCAAAGTAATTTGCCTGCTTTTGTCCCTTCTTCCTTTTCCATTCCCAACAAGAGGACTACACTCAGCTGGCCATAAGAAGGTGGGACATTGCTGTGAATTGAATTACATACCCCAGAAAAACTTATTCTTAATCTTTATCCATTCCTGTGGGTGTGAACCTGCTGCAAATAGGATCTTTTGAAGATGTTATTTTAAATTAAGGTGTGGCACATTTATTTGTAAGTATTTTATTCTTTTTGCTGCAATTATAAATGGAATTGTTTTCTTAATGTCATTTTTTGATTGTTCATTACTAATCTATAAAAATAAAACTGATTTATGTATATTGATCATTTTCTTCTGTCACTCATTTTATTACATACAATAATATATGATATATAATATACTATATATTATATATTATATATTAGCAAATATATAGTATATTATATATTATGTATTTTAGTAAATATATAATACATAATATATAATTTGTTTCCTAAGGATTTTCTGTATACAAGCTCATGTATTGTGTAAATATAGTTTTAATTCTTCCTTTCCAATCTGGATTCCTTTTATTTCTTTTTCTTTCTTAATTTCCATGGCTATAACTTCCTTTACAATGTTGAATAGAACTGATGAGAGTGAGCATCCTTATCTTGTTCTGCTTTCAGGGGGAAAGCTTTCATTCTTTCACCATTAGGTATGGTATTATCTTTTCATATTTCATAGATGCCTTTTTATCATGAAAAGGTGGTGAATATTGTTAAAGTTTTTCTGTGTCTACTGAGAAGACATATGGATTTTGTCCTTTATTCTTTCGACAAGCTGTATTACACTGTTTGATTCTTGGATGTAAAACTAACCTTGGATTCTTGGGTGAAATCTTACTCGATCATGTTATATAATCACTTTTATTTGTTTAGGATTTGATTTACTACTACTTTACTTAGTATTTTTGCCTATATATCCATGGGGATATTGGTCTGTAATTTTCTTTACTTGTGATGTCTTTTTCTGGCTTTGGTAACACAGTGATGCTAGTCTTGTGAATCGAATTTTGGAAGTGTTTCCTCTTCTGTTTTTTGGAAGATCTTGTGAAGGATTGGTATTAATTCTTTAAATGTCTGGCAGAATACAACAATGAACCTTTCTTGGCCTGAGCTTTTGTTTGTTGTTATTTAACTGATTTTAATTTGCAGATCATTTTAGCCATCTGCAGACCATTCTTTCTGATTTCTACTGCTGCTGTCCCTTTTACTGCCCTCACACTAGTATGGACACAAACTGTTGTCCAGTTCCCTGCTGTTATAGATGAGACCAGATTGTAAAATTTAATAAGATCTACTGCAGATTTGAGTGTCATACAAATAAATTACAGTGTATAAAACAGTTTTCAAACTGGCTAATAGATACAACTGCCCACAAAGTCCAGCTATGTTCCCCGATGTGTGCCTTTTCATCTTAGACTTTGACCTGCTAAAATTTCCCCCTCTCTCTAGCATAGTGTTGACATACTCTAGTACGCTGGTCCCAAATACTTAAAGCCAGATAAAATAATTTTCGTTTTCCTACTTGCAGAGATGTAACTTGGCTATCACTTTATCATTCCGACACTTTAGCTTTTGGTTGTCTGAAGCTTTCCATTTTAGAATGAGATCTAGTTTTAGTTTTGCAAAACTAAAATGACCATCAATTGTCCCCTCATCCCAGGGCAAAGGGATTGCTCAAAGGTAAATCCAGGCCACTATTTCTAGAGCATGAGGAAAGCACAAACATACAAAAACATAGTTCTATGTATTCAAAATGGCAACCCTAGTCATCTAGATCTTTTTGATGGGATCCCATCATTCCAAGACACCTTGCATGATGTGCATTCAAATCATACCATAAGGGAATGTTTAGAAGAAGAAAATGTCCTCAAGACAGCTAGATAACTAATAATAATTAGTTCAACCCATTCAACGATTGAATACATTTAGGCTTATGGAAGATAAGAAATTAAGTGACTTTCCACGAATATCATGATTAATATCAGCATCCCACTGTAACAGGACACTCACACAGACTTTTATACATTTGCACTCTCACTCATAATCTTGAGTTACCATATTAAAGCCATTTTTTCCTACCTGACTTGCAAAGAATATTTTGAGTCATGGTGAAAGAAAGTATGCAAACAATAGAAATCATTTCCTCTTTCTTCAGGTTAACTTTTGGCTTTTTCATCCTAGCTTGCTCACCCTTGCCTTTTGCATTTAATCTCTGCTGACCAGAGTTATATGAAAAGCCACATTTCCAAAACTAAATAATTAAACTTCAGCAATATTTTTCCAAGGTTTATGCTAAGTATAAATGAAAAAGTCATAACTCTTTTTTAAGAAATAATCCTTACAATCACTGGAGGTAAGCACTGTTATTGCCATCATGGTACAGATGAGAAAATGGAGGTACATTGTGATTAAGTCACCTGCCCACAGTCATACTAGTATTGGGTTGGGACCAATGTTGGTCTGACCCCAAAGTCTATACTGCTTCTTGATCTAGGCCTGGCTGAATAGGGGCTTAGAGGTCTGTACTTTGATTCTTGATGTATTAGCTATCTTGGACTGGAATGTCAAACTGGTGCCTGAAAGACTTCTTGATTGTTTTCTTACGCTATCTTCATCATTTTTCCTTATCTGACATTAGCTCTGCTGATTTTATGAAATATTATGGTGATTAATTTGATTTGTTCCAAAAGTAAACATTTCTTAACTTTGAAATTTTAAGCCACATTTTAATGTTGCCTACTCTTGTTTGCCCTGGAACTCCTGGGTTAACTGGCCTAAGAAAATAATAAATGCAATAGAATTATATGAAATTCCAACAATGATGAAGACCTGAGAATATGACAACTTGTGAATATATGTGTGTTACAGGATCACAGATATACTCACCCTGAAAGTCAGACTTCCAGAGAAAATATTCCTCTCTATTTTTTCTATGCCTGGTCTGGTCTTCCTCGTTGAGTACCCTTCCGATCCACATAAATATTATTCCAATATAATGACTTAAGCAATGCTTGCCGGTAATTTGTTATTTTGTTTTGTTTTGTTTTTGTTTTTGTTTTGCTTTTTTTTTTGTCCTTAGGTAAAAATGCTCTGTCTTCCAGATATCAGCCCTCTTCTTTGATTCTCTTAGAAAAAAATCAATCAATGGCATCTCTGTGCCTTCAGGTCCTTCTTAGATCGACTTATTCTTCATCTAACCCCTTTTATTGTTGATGCCCCCAACAAATGCTGTATGGTCACCCTGTCCCTCTCCTGGTTAGCCCCACATAAAGATTGCTGTTTCTCGTTTCAGTCTCTCTGGTACACATGGAGAAACCAAGGGCAGCTCATGACTTCCAACTAGAACCTTTCTTAGTCCAGTCAGGCCACTCAACATTCTTAATTAAGTATGGTAGCACATACCCCAATCATGTAGAACATCTATCACCCCCCATTACCTCAAATAGGTGAGAATAATCTCTGCCCTTATTATTCCCTTCAACTTTTCTAACACATTTCTCATTTCAGGGTTGAGGCCTAGAGAGGGGAGCCTGAGACATACATGTCTCATTACCACACACTCTCTCTTTCTCTTCTTCTCCCCACACTCCCTTGGGCTAAAAGGAGTGGGTTTATCTTTGACATCATTGTTCTAAGTCATATCTACCTTTTTATTATAGGTCAACACATTTCCTGAACAACTATGGTAGGCAGAAAGGTTATCTTCTACACATAATGAGGGGATCCCTATGAGCCATGTCCTAATGGATCATCCTTTACATGTCCTTGAAACATCAGGAGGAAGCTAAAGGATTTTGGAAAATGATTTTTCTCTCAATAACACATGAATCTCAAGCTCTTCTCATGCTGTAAATCCTCATGGCTCCAGCCTACCCTCTGTAGAAGATTAATGTGAGTAAGACAAGAGAACCAGAGTAAGACAAGACAGGAGAATGAAACACCTTCATATTTTTTTCCTGATATTTTACCTCCATTTGAGCTGTTTTAAGGCTGGCATGTAACAGGTGAAATGATGTGTTGCAGTGCATCAAAGGTCTCCTTCAAGGTGAAAACCACATCTAGGGGACTCTAATTCAGTCTCCCTCTTTTACATGCTCTTGTTTTTACTGCCTCAGTGCCCATCTTATCATCTGCAACATTTACACTGAACTCTCTGCGCCCCCCCCCCTTTTTTTTTAATGCCTCTTGATTTGCTATATGGCCTGATTGGATTAAGAAAGGTTTTAGTTGGAAGTTCTGACTTGTTTATGGTCTCAACATCCTGGACTTGTTTATGGTCTCAACCTCTGGTTTTATCCTCAAATTAGGTACATTGCATGCAGATGCATGACATCTGACTCTGGCTCATGCTGTGGAAAGGTCAACACTCATCAATTACAGCAAAGACGTGGACACACACTGATATTCATTTGCTAATTCCTTCACGCTTTAACACACTCACCCATTCGTGCACATTCATTTTCATTCTACAAACATTTACTGAGTACCTTCCTTGCGCAGTAAGGGTAATGATGAGAGAACAAAAATATGGTCTGAAATTGAACCTGAGATCTTTCCTCCCAAACCAGGGCCTCCCTTAGTCTTCTCCATTGCCACTTATTGCAATGCCATTTCTTCTGTAACTCATACAAAATTTGACTCCACACTTTCTTTAGAGTCCCACATTGAATCCATCAACAAATCTTGTTGCCTCTAACTTCAAAATATGTACATAATCTGAGTGCTTCTCATCATCTCTACTGCCACCAGCCTCGACCAAGTCATTATCATCTCTTTCTTGGATTACAGCAATAGCCTCCTAATGTCACTCTGCTTCCACCCTTGACACTCTCCGAGGTCTGTTCTCAGCACAGTAGTGAGTATGATCCTTTACAAATATCTATAAGAACACGTCATCCCTCTGCTTCAAATTTTTCCTAGCTGCCTATATCAATCAATGTAACAACCAAATTTTTAATAATAGCCTATAAGGCCCTTAGAATCTTGCTGCCCTTCTTTCTCTGTCCACATCTCCTCCTGCTCTCTACTTTATCCCCACTCATTCAGTGTCAGACATACTATCCTTGTGATTCATTGACCAAACCAGTCAAACCCTTGTCTCAGGGCTTTTGCACTTGCTGTTCTCTCTGCTAAATATACTCTCTTCTCCTTTGCCAGATATCCACATTGTTAACTCCTTCATATCCTTTGTCAGTGCTCAAATATTTTCTACTCAAGAAGACATTATCTGACCAACTTTGAAAAATAGACACACACACATAAACACTCACATACACATACACGGGAAACTTCTTACCCTACTTCAATGCTTTACCTTTTTCCTTAAAACATATCACTGTCCATATACTGTTTATTTTACTTGTTTGTTATATATGTTATATTTATTTGTCTGAATCCCCTTGCTAGAATACAAGCTCCATGAAGATCAGTTTTATTTTTTTCTTTATTTGATTCACTGTCTAACACCAAGTATAGTATCTGACACAGTTGGTGGCCATGCAATATCCTAGTTGAGTGAATGCGCACATGATTATATGAGTGTGCTAGATTGAATCATGTCTGCCACAGACATATGTGCAAGTCCTAATCCCTTGTCCTGTGGGTGTGAACTCATTTGTAAATGGAATCTTCAAGTCTTAACCCCTGGTCCTGTGGGTGTGGACTTATTTGACAATCTCATGGAATCTTCAAAGAAGAGGCTAAATCAAATCAGGGTGGCTCTTAATCCATATGACTGGAGACCATATAAGCAGAGGAAATTGCATACCGTGGTAGCCAAAATCTCTATTGAAGGAGATGGCCATTTGATGGAGTCAGACATCGATCACCAGCAAGCCGTGCATGCTACAGACCTCAACGAAGGCGTGGTCTGCTGATACCTTGATGTTGGACTTCTAGCTTCTAATGCTGCAAGACAATAAATCCCTGCTCTTTAAGCCAACCAGTCTATGGAATTTGTTATAGCATTTGTGGAATACTAAGAATGTTTTCCTGGGGTAGGAAAGAGGATGCTGCTATAACAATAATAATACCTAAAAATGTGGAAGTAGCTTTGGAAGTGGGTAATGGGTGGAGGTTGAATGAATTTTGAGGCTCTTGATAGAGAAAGCCTAGATTGCATTGAAGAGACTGTTGGTAGAGCTATGGATGTTGAAGACAATCCTGGTGAGGGTTCAGAAAAAAGTGAAGAGTGCTGTAGAGAAAGAACATAACAGAAACTCAATGAATAGCTATTTCTTCATATCCCTTCACTTTCCCAATATACCTTTTATTGTGGCTATAACAGACTACTACCTCCCTAGCCTGCTTTTGTTTTTCTCACCTGGTCAAATTCTGCTTATCTTAAGAGACCCAATCTAAATCGACTCTGACTTTGTGAAATATCATCTCATCTTTCAGGAAGAAATGATCAACTCCCTTTTTTTCTCATAATATTTTGTTCATAATGATAAGAATCTTGATGATTCAGGAAGAATCCTAGGAATCTAAGAGCCACAGGATAGAAGAAACCTGGGTCCTTGAGACTAAGAAGTGCCACACAGGCATATTGGCCCAGAAAAATTCATAGACCAGAGCCAGCATGCCGGCCCACATGTTTATTTGAGAAACATCTGTTTTACTGGCGGTCTCTGTTACCTCATCCAGACATATAACTTGAGTTTTCAAAAACATGAATGAGATCATATCTCATCCTACCTTAAAGTACTGGAACGGTTTCTCCAACACTTGGAACACTCACAATATATCCAAACTCTTCACCAGCTTCCAAAACCCCACACGGTCTGGTCCCTGGCATGCTTCTCTGCCTCTGCTTTTACCACACTGCCCTCTCCGACTCATCTTCTGCCGCACTGGCCTCCTTGTTCCTCAAACACACCAAGCTTGTTTCAAGTCTCACCACCTATGCACTTGCCGGTCCATCTCCAACTAAAGCACTTCTCCCAGATATCCACGTGGCTCATTCTGCCACTTCATTTGGGACTCTGCTCAAATGTCACCTTCACAGAAGACTGCCCTGACTATACAATCTGAAGCATTCCTGCACTCCTGAGACCTTGAGCCTGGTTTAGTTTCTTCATGGCACTTATCAGTGCCTGGTGTTAGATATGTGGTTATTTATTGTCTGACTCCACTTCTGGAACATCAGCTCTGTGAGGTCAGGGACTTGGCAGGCTTTGTTAATTACTGCATTCCTCATGCCCAGTACAGTGCTTGCTGCATAATAGGTTTTAAAAATACCTGTTGAATGAATGAATGAATGCATGAATTTGAAGCAGCTTGGGATATTCAAATACCCCTCTTTTGTACTCAACCTGCATCATTTTTATTTTATTTTAATTCATATATTTTATTAGAGAAGGTGTGGGTTTATAAAACAATCATGCAAAAAATACAGGATTCCCATCTACCACCCTATTATTAACACCTTGCATTAATATGGTACATTTGTAACAATTGATGAAATCACATTTTTATAATTGTACTGTTAAAAGGTAGTCTGTGGTTTAACTTAGGGTTCACTGTGAGGTGCAGTTTCAGGGATTTTTTTTAATTGTATTCTATTACCATATGTACAACCTAACATTTCCCCTTTTAACCACATTCAGATATATATTTCAGTGCTGTTAATTACGTTCACAACGTTGTGCTACCGTCTCCACCACTCATTACCAAAACATTTCCATCATTCCAAATAGGAACTCTGTATATTTTAAGCCTTAACTCCCTATTATTTCCTACCCCAAACCCATCCCCAGGTAACCTTTATTCTAGATTCTGACTCTATGAGTTTGCTTATTCTAATTATTTCATATCATATACCATTTATTTTTGTCCTAATATTTATAGCTTCTCCCTTTATAGAAGTATGATTTTATTTTATTTTATTTTATTTTATTTTACTTATTTTATTCCACCCCACAACCCTGTGAAGGAGGTAGGCACAACTTTTAATCTAATTTACAGATTAGGAAACTGAGTCTTAATGGAGTTAAGTAATCTATCTCAGGTAACACAGCCAGTAAGCGGAGGGGTGGGAATTTGTATCTGGCTGGTTCAGATGGCCAGATCCTTTCGACTACCCTACCGTACACTTCCATAGGAACTCTTAATATAGCTACTCCTTTTCCTGTGAATAGCCCTTGAAATATTTGAGAATAGTGAGCACACTTACTTTTTCTGTTCCAGTAGATTTGCCTATTTTCTTTAACTTCTTCTCTTATCACATCCCAACAGTATGGTCTCCTATCTGTTCTCCTCTAGATGCCCTCCAACTTGTTTATGCCTCTCCTAAAAGGTGGAGCTGAGATTTAAACACAGTATTTCCGCTGTGGTCTGATCTAGTCTCAAGAAGATGAGATGATTAGTTTGGTGACCTGGAACCTGTGTTTCTCTTATTATTGTGGATGCTTGCACTGGATGTTAAATAGACAGACATAGAACAACACTGATAATAACCACTTTGTAATCAAATCAGTTCCCTGGTATATTTCAAAAGAAACTGTCAGGCATAGAGTTTCCTCCATTGTGCCGTGTAATTGATTGAAAATCACTTTCATTCTCACAATCTAAGTCTAAAACTTTCATTTCTCTCCCCCAGAATGGATATTGTTGATTTTATTTAGCCTAGCATTCTAGAGTGTCAGGATCACTGGGGATCTTGATTTTGTCATTACTCTATCCTGTAAACCATATTGAATCATCTATGGAATAATAAAAATTGCTTTTTTAATACCACTCACTCAGTCAAGATATGTAAACTCATTGTTTATGATTCTTTCAACTTCATTGCTTTATTTCCTAGTATATGGGACTCCATTGCTCAAGTCAGACTTGTAATTCAGGGATGTCTACCCTTTTCCCCTCTACCCAGTCAGAACATTTACTTCTAGGCCCATTCTCATCAACTACTAAAAACTATTCTTATCTTTCTTTATGCACTCTGAATGTGGGCCTGATTTCACGCTATTTAGCTTTAACTCTTATTGTAGTTTTGCATTCAAAGTTGGTCTCTAAACGGTCAAGAGACAAAGGCTAAGTGTTATGATTGTGTATGCACTCGTGGCACTAAATATGGTTCTGAATATATTGTAGTTGCCCTGCAGATATCTTGTTGATTAGCAATGCCTATAGAGTGTCACTGGCCAGTCTATAGTAACATGCAAGTTCTAGGAGTTCTGGGAATATAAATTTGCTTTTGCTTGCAACTGTATCCTCGGTGTCAAAAGCAGGGTGTGGTAAATAGTAGCTAGTCAGTAAATATTTGTTGCATGAATGAATGGAGGTAGAAGGAACAGCTTAGCCAAAGACCCTGATCAAAGTCTGCTACTAAGTGTCATAATCTGTCTGCACATGTATCCCCTCATTCACCAAGCATTTACTGATTGCCAGGTATACTGTTCTGAGCACTGGGTTTATATTGGCAAACAAGAGTGATAAGATCGCTGCCCTCAGAGAACTTACATCCAAGTGAAGGGAGGAAAAACAATGAACCCATAATGAAATAAAATGAATGCAGGTCAAGACAATTGCCTAAGAAGCAAATAGAGCAGGTGATTACCTTAATGTGACAGAAATTGACCTGAGAAGTACTCACCAATCAGTTTCCTTTGAGGAAAATGACTGCAAGGGTCTTAGAGACTGCTCCTTCGCTTTCAAAACTTCTAAAATGCTTTCCAAATCCTGGACTTGAGGCCCTTCTCTCCAAACATCTGAGCTAACCATGTCAGCCTAGAAAGTGTCTTCCTTTGAAATATATACTTCTACTGTCATGCTATTCTCTTGCAGACCTTTGGCTTACAAAACCTGGGAGAAAGGTTGTCATTTGCATGCTTAAACGTTTCTGAAACAGACAGTTCTCTTTGGCGAAACACACACCCCAGGTCTTTCACCGCTTCAAGTGAAGGCCTCTCTGAGGATCAAAATGGGGTGTTCAGATAAACTTAGGTGAAGTTTGAGAGCATAAAGCACTAATGGACATAAGAACGTTTGGCCACTCATGATTTACATACATATACCTTTACTGATCAAGGAAGGACTAAGAATTTTAGCATAAATTAGCACAATTACATAAAGTACACTTAAAAACCATTACAAAGACACAGAAATTAGGAAGAAGCAACATGATAGCATGGCTTTGGAGCGGAAGAAATCTGGCTTGAATTCTGCATCTCAGTCCCTTTATGTTCTCACTGTATGATTTTGGGCAAAGCAGTTAGTGGCTCTCAGCTTCAATTTATCAGCTGTAGAACAGGAATAATGAGATCTGCTCTGCAGGGGTTTTATGAAGAGGAGAGATGATGTAACAAAACACATAGTAAAGTCCCTGGCAAATGTTATGCCCTCAATAAAGAGTAGCTATTATTAACTATGTTAAACAAAAATTGGGTGGTATAGAAATAGAAAGATCTGTTTTAGAAAGATGAATAGGTGTTGGGAAATTGTTGGGGCTGTAAAGGGTAAAGGCAGAACTAATTATGATCCGTCTTCATTGAATTCCATCCACAGAATTTAAAATTTGGATAGTTTCTCTTCTTCTGTTTGTTCAGCTTCTTATCAAATTAGCCAATTAAATGTCTCTCAGTCCCTCTGTTGAATGTTTAATATACAAAGTTTTATGTTCAGTTGATCAAGTTTTGTGTTCTATCTAGTACATTCCCCAAACCTCCTATAGGAATTTTTTGCTCATTGTCAATTCCCTAGCTTTGGTATATCAGCCCAACTTACTGCTGAGCGTTCATTGCACAGTTTGAGATGGAATCTACTGCTATGTTAAAAATGAGGATTGGTTCAAATCTCTGCTCTAATCAGAATGTCAGAGTTTTCTCCTCTATTCGGTCTTTGATTTCAACTTTGTCCTATGGTAGGGAGCAGGAGCATTTTAGGGAAAGGTTATGGGAGAGCCCTCAGAAGGGTTAAGGAGCACCTGCTGACATCACTGTTCACTTCCATAGTCCAGTTCTTCCTCTTTTGCTTTCCAGTGACACTATGTCCAATGTGTGTCTTGGCATTTTATGAAAGCGTTTCAAGTTGATGGTTCTTTGGTTGCCCTCTTAACCTTGATCTCTTCTCCCCACAGATGCTCTCCTCACAGTGTTTCTTTTTAAAGTAAGGCAGCCAGAACTCTTCAACAGGGAGGGGAGCAAGCAGATTCAGCAGTTTGAACAGTTTGTGTTGCTTCCTGTTTGCTCATGTGGGAGCTTGCAGATCTCTGAGGCCACTGAAGAAGTTCTACATTCCAACACTTCACCACTGACTTGGAGAATAATTTAGTAATAATGACCTTGGAATTGAAACTGAAATATTAGCGCAATTATTACTATACTAGCATCAAACAGTCACATCAAGAGGCAGTCTAGCACAGGGCAGTGGGTTTCATAGTGTGGTCTAAATGTAAATAAAAGAGGAAAAAAATGTTGCCTAGGGACCACTGGGCATCCCTGCGATTCTTTTAGGGGTCCATGGAGGCAAAACTATTTTCCTAATAACACTAAAATCATTTTTGTCACTTTGCATTCACATTCTTTAACAAGTGGAAGGCAGAGTATTCCAAAGCCTACATGACACATGATGTTGTGACAGGCTGAATGCTGAAACATACCTGAGACTCAAGTCATCTTCTATGAAGCCAGCCTTTAAAGAGGTTTGCGATAATGTAAAACTTTGCCACCCATCCTACTAAATTGCTTTTGGAAAATATAGTTCTTTTTTCACACAAATACGGTATTTATGTTTATATGCCTGAACTAGAGTAGTTACTATATGAGAGTTAGGAGTTATTTTTATAGGATGCCCAAAGTCTAGACGTTGTCTGTGGAGGTGGTGGTGGGGAGAAGAAGGACACCAAGACAGCGCTGCCCCTCTCATCTCACACACGGAATACTTGTCCCCATCCTTGCTTAATGTCCAAATCCCATCACTCATAAATGACCTCTTCCATTTGTTGTGTCTTGAACCCCTTTGCACTCTCTGATAATCCAGGTCACTCATTTTGGCTCTTATCGCCTCCCAAATTCAATCACATGCTTTATCAGCCTCAGATTCACACGTGGGTGTATCTTGGCAGCACAACTAGATTGTACGGGCCTGAGACTGCCTTGAAGCCATTCACACAAGGGAACGCAGCTCATGCTCTCTGAAGGCGAGAACTATGTGAAAGTGTAAGTAACCCGAAGCCTCCGCTGCATGTTTGATGAAGCATTTCCGGATTGAGAAATCTGCCATATTCTTGGTACTTCTTAAGATAACCTTGAAAATATTTACCAAGCCAGGTCAAAGGTAAGAATATAATTGTGTTTCTATTAATGATATCACAAAGAAATTATGTGTTTTCCAGAAGAGAAAAAGAAGGGAAAAGCTTGAAGAACAATTACCATTTTATACTGATGCCAACTCGTTGTTATTCGTTGGAATTAAGGATTCTGTGTGTGTGTGTGTGTGTGTGTGTGTATGTGAATTGCAGACACAATAAGATATGTTTCCAAACTACCATATTCAAGAATATGTGGGCTTATTACTGTTTGTTAAATGCATACCTATAGTCATATAAGATTATAGATTTACAAATAACAAAGGATAAACCTGAGTCTAAACAATAGCCTGGTTCTTGGTTAAATCTGAGAGAAATGTGACAAAATCCTTTCACGATATGATTACCTTATTCCTATATTTGGAACCCTTTACACATAAATCATGGAGAATTAAAGCAATATAAAGCACAAGGATAGCATATAGACATAAGGAACAAGAATATGTGATGGAGCAACCCCCTAAATAGTAAGGGAGTGACATGTGCTGAGGCCTGGGGTTACGAGAGGCTTTTGGGCCCGGTGCCAGGGTTAAACCTGATTCCAAGGGGGATCCAACAGTCGAAGAACCCATTTTAGCCAGTCCCTAATAGCACAGACCTCCTGACTCTATTGCTTCCAAAATAAACTACAATGGCACCGCAAAAGGCTAGGAATTTCAATTATATTTAGAAAATCAAGATCAAAGGACATGGCTATATGTGTGCTGCCCTGGTATTTTGTTTCCTGCTTCTAGAAATGAGAGCAAAATCCTTGAAAATATGCTAAAATGGCATACTTCTGTTCAATGTTGATAGAACAGTGTTGTCTCATTCTATTTACTCTTTTTTTCTGCTCATTCAATGATACTTGGATATTTTCTCCTTTGGCTTCCTCACCTGCTACACATCTTTGTTAGAGCATGCATCACGTTAGTGTACTTATTGGTTTCTATGCCTCTTTCCCCTAAGACTAAGAGTTCTTAACCTTATGTTGTGTCACAGAAACCTTTAAAAATCTGATTAAAGCTCGAAACTCAAGTCACAGGAAGTGTAGTGGCATTCAGCACTGGTTTTAGCCTATACACTCTGAAGACAGATGGCCTGAGTTGGAATCCCAGTTCTACCACTTCCTGTGTGACTTTCGGCGAGTTGCTTAGCCTCTCTGTGCCTTAATTTCCTTATCTGCAATATGGGCTTGATAATAATAGTACATGCTTGATAGAGTTTTGTGTATGTGAAATGAAGTATATATCACTTAGAACAATTGCCTAGCCCATAGTATAAACAAATAACAACAGTAACAAAACACAACACATGCACACAGATTTTTGCATACAATTTCAGATGGTTCATGGACCCCTGTACTCACCTGTGGATCCCAGTTAAGTCTCTCTCTGCTTTTGGCTGATCTCCTTCAGGAAAAGAAGGGTGACTTATCCCTGTCTATTTTCTGCACACAGCCCAGAGCCTGGCACATAGTGGGTCTTCAATAAGTTACAAATGTAAGTATAGCATATTCACTTCTCTCTCTCTAAATCTCATGGTTCAGGAGGCCTGTTAATAGTTAGCTGTCATATGAGAGGGCACCAGAAATGCTGAAGGCTTATTAGCATTCATCAAGCCAGGAAGATAAGTCTATAGAAATACAATACCCTACAGTCAGCTAAGCTCCCTTCCAGGTTTCTTACTACTACTTGTAGTAATTGAATTAATAGTAATTGTAATAAGGACCAAATAGTGCATGCTTACCTTATGCCATGTACTCTAACAGGCACTTTAGAGACCTAGGTTTTGATGATGTTACATACTAATAAATGTCCTTTGACCACTTACATTGTGCCAGGTTTATATCATTTAATCCATAACAGATGGGTGCTGTTGCTATTTCATTTTGAATGTATACAACATTACTTTTTTTGTTGCTAAAATGATCTGCAGCTTACAATTGGAAACTGACAGATTTCCAGCAACTTGCCTGAAGTCACAGCCTGTAGCCAGAATCAGGTCTGACTCTAAAGGCAGTACTTAGAAACGACAACTAGAGAAAAATCCCAGGGATTCCATTTGACTGAGGGTTTCAATGTACGGTGAATTTTATTTTCCCCTGTTCTAAAGCCTTCAGACTGCTCCTCTCAGCCCTCCTTTTTAAAAGGAGACAAAAAATATTTCTGAACCTTAGCATCTCTCTGTGGCCTGAAAAGTACGAGGCAGGAAGAGAAAATAAATATTTTATTGTGGTTGATATATATTTGAGCCAGAATGCCTATTGGCTAACGCACATGAAGCTCCAAACATAAACATATTCATTTTCTCTTTTCAAAAGAAGGATTATTCATATTTACAAGAAAAATAAAGCACGCTTAGATGCTATATGTCTATAGCCTCATCCTTTCATTCCCAGATGTTCTAATGAAAAGGCTGTGAAAACCCTTCCAATGTTTGCAGGGGGGTTTTGTGAATTAAGTTCCCTCATTGGAATCATAATTACTATAAAGCTTAGTTATAAATGCCAGTGTGGCTGTTAGAGTCCCTGCATCATTTCCTTACCCCTAAATTCTTCACCATTCATTCTGCCTTCCCCCCTGCTCCCTCCCCACTCCTTGTCACCATGGTTACCTTTCTAAAACACAAATTAGAATATTGCCTCCTTGCATAGATGGCATCAATGCCTTCCCCCATTGTTGTTCTCAAACTTTATTTGCTTCAGAGACACTTAGGGAGCTTTATAATAAGTGGATGCATCTCCAAAGAGTCAGATTCCTGAGACCTAGTGTGGCACCTAGGAATCTGCATTTTGAATCACTACCCTGATTACTTTGGTTGTTGGCTGTTTATAAGCTACACTTTGAGAGGTGCTGATTCTCAGGATACATTTTCAACTCTTGAACGTGGCTTTCAAGGCCTGGCTTAATTTCCCTCTGAGTACCTATTATGCAAAGGTAGTTTTAAATCATTAATGGATATTGGATTTTATTGAGTGCCTTTTTGGAATTTATAATTTAGAATGAGTCAGTTTTTGGCCCCTGAATGTGACAGTTAATGGATTTTCTAACATTTCGCAGGTAGTCGTCCTAATACCTCTCAAACCCATCGATTGCCTCTTCCCTGCAGTCGCTGCCTGTATTTAGGCCTCACCACCACCTCTGTCCTATACCCTCACACCAGTCTCCTAACTGATCTCCCAGCTCTGGTTTTGTGCACTTTGAATCTGTCCTTTATACCGCAGTTAAATGAATCTTTCAACAATGTTAGTGCTTACTTAGTGACCACTGTTTTGAGCACTCTCTATGTGCTAGGTGCTGTTTTAAGTGTTCTATACATCACTGTCATTCAATTCTCCCTTCCACCCTAGGGGCTGTGTAGTATCCGTATCCCCATTTTTAAAGATGAAGGGTGTTAAGGGAATTAGTGGAGCCAAGATGCAAAGCTGATCGTGTCAGTATCCGAATTAAGATCCCTTAATTGTCCCCCTTCACCCACAAGAGAGAGTCAACACTTCAAACATTTCCCTAAATCTACTTTGCCATCCTTCTCCCTCCCACCCTATGCTCTGCCTAGTTGGGATGCATTGTACTTTTCAATGCTGCTAGAAAGTTATGCATTATACATAAGGCATTATACAGAAGCCTCCACAATGCTTTTGTGTGAATTAGAAAAATGCACGCTCCCTGTTCTGACACATTAGGGAAAAGATGCCCCATTCTGGGTAGATACAGTCCCAAAGGAGTGTCCATGGTAAGCAGTACACTGGCTGGATTTCAGCATCCCTCCCCCACTTGAGCTAGGTAACTTTGTGTGATGCACAAACTGAGGCAGGCCTGAATGCCACTGTCACTGTATGTCCTGATTCCAGGGGCTGGGATGCCTTCTCTGTGTGCTCTGCCTGGTGAGCTGTCTTTTAATAAATGGCTCAGTTTCTCTTTTCTTTCTTTTCTTTTCTTTTCTTTTCTTTTTTTCTTTCTTCTTTTCCCCTTCCTTCCTCCCTCCCTTCCTTCCTCCCCCCTTCCTTCCTTCTTTCCAGCAAAATATTTATGAATGCCTAAAATATGAAGGCAGGGTCCTAGGGACACAGAAGTGGGCATGATGAACACGGCTCCATCCTCTATGTGGTTGACAGAGTAGCAGAGAGGGATAGTTCATCCTTCTGGAAGCCTTCTAGAGACCCCCTCAGGAAAGCTAACTACACCACCATCCCTGCTTTTATGGCACTATGTGCACATGACTATTACAATCTGTGTGAATCAATTTCCTTAACTGTGAAGTGATGATAATGAAAAGCTATAGTTGTGCTAACATATCACCGTGCTGGTTTTTCAATGCCTTCTAAAGTAGCAGCCAATGCAAAAGGCTTTTAGTACCTACTATGCTAGATAGTCACTGAAGTACATCTGTTCTTCTTCTAGAGAGAGTAGTAATTAGAATGACCTTGCCACCTGGTAAGGTTCCAGTTATGGGGGTGGTGGGGGCACTGCTGGGCAGAGATGGAAATATGGAGAGAGTTATCCCTCTTGGGGCTTCCACTGATATCTGTTCTGTGGGCTTATTATTTTTCCATGGAAATATTTTTTAGAATACTCTAGATTTGGGCAGAAATATACTTGACTAACGTTGGAGAGTTGAAATTCAAATAACAGTAGCCGCTGTAGATTTAATCAGAAGATAATGAACTGTGTCTTGACATATCTTTAAGTGAAAGTGGTGTAATGGAGCAGATTGGTAATATGATCAGTGATTCTTAACAGAATCTGCAGAAAAAGGCTAAATGTTATCAGGACAACCTGTTAAAATATGATCCTTTATTAGTTTAGTATTTGGCAAATCTAAAACATAATGTGGCTTAAATACTTATATTACATGCTACTGAAGAAAATAATCTAGGGAAAAGTGAAGTTATAAAATGTAATTGTAAAAGGTAGTCTCGAACTTGAATTGTACTATGGTTGCCTCATTGTAATTTAAAGTGTTGTCCCTAGAAAGGCATGTTTTGAGGTATAGGGGGGTACTGTACTATTTGTTTCACTACAGTCCTTTAGCAATCTGTCACCTCTCCCACCCTGCCAAATTTATTCTCTCCTTCTTTCTGTAATTATTGATCCCATCTAGTGACAACATTTCTGAACCTCCCTTCAAGCTAGGTATGGACTTGCTTGGGCTCCTTTTCTGCCTCTTTTTCTGGACCAGGACACAGAATGATGGCCACCCAGCTTCAACCAGGCAGACAAAGACTATACTCTAGGTCAGTGGTTTTCAATCATGGGGCCATTTTGCTCTCCATGGGCCATTTGGCAATAACTCAGAAACATTTTTGGTTGTCACGGTTGGAGGTGGTGTACTATTGGTATCTAGCAGTTAGAGGTCAGAGATGTTGCTACAATGCACAGAAACCCCCAACTCCAAAATTAAAATTGTGCTGACTCAATGTCAGTCATGCTGAGGCTGAGAAACACTGGTCTAGGAGATATTAGGTGGACAAGCTGGAAGGAATCTGCTTTCCCACTTGGTCTTGTGGCCACATAAATGAACACGGGAGAAAAATATACTTCTATTTTACTTAAGCCACTGTATTTTTGGCCTCTTTTTGTCCTGTGAAGCAGGCAGTAATATTTCCAGTTTTACAGATTGAGAAACTAAGATTCATTGAGATCAACTCACTTGTCCTAGATCACATACAGCTAGTAGGTAACAAACCTGCTGTTCAAAGGGAAGGGTGTCTGATGCCAAAACCTATTGTCTTTATACCATACCACACTGCCTCACATCAGCAGTTGATTCTGGGGCTCTCTCTCTGACCTTTGGAATGAGACTATCCAACGGCTGGATATGCGCATCTATCCGTGTGCTGAGAAACCTTGGAGATAAATCTGAGGAGGAATCAGAATCACTGCCATAAGGAAGAAGTCTAGAGAATTAGGCACCAATTCAAAACCCTGGGTGATTTTTTTTTGCTTTCTTTACCTTCTAATAATTTCTCAATGTTTAGCTTTCAGAGTTACTAGTATTTCA
The DNA here is from genome assembly GCF_015220235.1 of Choloepus didactylus. Classification (NCBI taxonomy): domain Eukaryota; kingdom Metazoa; phylum Chordata; class Mammalia; order Pilosa; family Megalonychidae; genus Choloepus; species Choloepus didactylus. The sequence continues at coordinate 181,069,473 of NC_051334.1, read as the reverse complement.
AGCCTATATTTCCCCTTTTTATCACCTTGCCTTGCATGACTCCCTATAGCGTGTGTTGTCCTTATTTTCATGGTGGTGGAGTGCAGCTTCCTTGTTTTTCTGACTTCTATTCTCTCCTATGAGCTGGCAGATTATGCTTAAAGCCTATGAATGAAGAACCTTCTGGGTGGGACAGCCTGAAGTTAGGGGCTAGAGGAATCAGTGACTGGTCCAACAACAACAAAAAAAAGATCTCAGAGACAGACTGGAGTCCTGATCAGGTAGGCAAGATTTGAAACAGAATAAAGCAGTACAGAAAGATTCGAACTAAGCTCTTTATACATTGCCTTTTTTTTAAAAAATTTTATTTTGAAATAAATTCAAAGTTATGGGAACAGTTGCAAAAACAATACAAACCCCATACACAGAACTCCAGCATACCCCAACCCCCCTCCCCCGATACCCCAATCCACCAACTTTAACATCCTGTCACCCCACCATTCTTTCTTTCCCTCCATCCCTGTCTATCATCCGTCATTTATTGCTGTCTTCTGAACATACGAGAGCTAGCTGCACACATCCTTGAACAAACACTATAATTCACATATACAATTCCCATGAACAAGAATATTCTTTTATGCAATCCCATTAAGCGCAGCTAAGATGTTCAAGAAATTCAACATTGATACAAAGCTTACATTCTATATTTCCTTTTTTTTTCTTATCGAACTAAGCTCTTTAGCAATATCTAGGCAAGTCCCCAGAGAGCGTGTCCTTAAAAATAGACATCTGATATTGCTAGTTGCACAGTAATTCTCTAGTTTGCTCTATTTAAAGGCTGCATCAGTGCTGGTCCTGATCCCTAATACAAGAAGACGTCATGTCTTATATCCAAAACCCTTGGGAACTGTGACCATAGGCTCATGTCTTCCATCTGGATCCCAGATGGGATGATTTGAAATCTTGGCCAATTTCATGGGGTTTGAGGCTCTTCCTGATTAGAGAAAACACAGGGTGCTGGCATCAGAGACTTTGCCAACTGTTCTTACCATTGGGACTTGAGGTAAGAGAGGTCCTCATGAAGAGACCATGTTATAGGATGTATTTGTTTAACAAAAAATATTTATGCCATTTATTTCTACATATTACTGCCTCCATCAAAATGAGTGTCGATATTGCAGGCGTTTGAGTCTTCTCAATAGCTACTTCAATTGTTAACTGGATTCAAGTTCAAGAGCTTAGGGATTTAATGAAAAGAGTAAAGGTATGGAGAGAGAATGCAGCAGTCAGAAATCAGGTGGACAGAAAAGAGAATACAGCAAAGTGAGAAGTTTAAAATCTAGGCAATTGGGAACGTGAATGTGTATAGCAGCTGAGGAGGAAGACAAAGACGGGGGCTTAATCGTCTAGTCAAGTATTCAGGATTTCAGAGGAAATGCCTATCAACTAAATATATTACATGCCGAGAAATCAGCAACAAGTGCTCAGAAAAAAGCATTTATGTGATTCTCACTTAGAAGAGAATCCCCCCCCCCATAGTTTCTCCAGGCTCTGCAGAGAGAATATAGGTCATTTAGAGTATTTGACTGATGTCAAAAGTTATGATGTTAGATGGAAGAAATGGCTTTGTGCAGATTTTAACAACACAATTTATTTATATGTTTAAAGTGGCAGTCACTGAGCCAGACCCCATTCTAGGTGATGGAGAGAGAGAGATGAATCAGATATGAACCCTCATCTTCAGTAATTCACTGTTCTCCTAGTCCATCATCAACAGATGAAGTACAATACAGTGTGAAAAATGCCATGATAATAAAGTATACAGGGTGTTTGTTGTAGGAGACCGGAGTAGGGTGGTGTGATCAGAGAAGGCTTCCTGGAAGAAGTGGAACCTGGGCTGAGGTATGTGTAAATAAGGATGAGCCAGGTGAAGAAGTGGATGGAGGCAAAGGCCAAGGGAGAAGTACAAAGGCATGGAACTGTGAAAGAGCTGAGTGTGTTTAGGAGAGTATTATTCATTCATTCAATTACTGTACCATTTATTGAGTACTGAATTTGTGCCAGGAACAGATCTAGGTACCAGGGTATAGTTCTGGTTGAGACACACAAGGTCCTTAACCTCATGAATCTTGCAGTCTATTGTGAGAGACAAAAATGTAACTGGAAATTTAATAGAGTGTAAAAGCACTTTGAAAGGGGACTTACAGAGCACCTAGGGGAGCACAGAAGGAGAATGTTTACCCCAGCATGGGGGAAGCAGGAGGGAAAGGAGCAGGATGTCTGGGAAAGCATCCTTTAGGATACTATTTGACTCTTAACAAAGCAAAGAATTTGGGGAAATACTGACAGAGAAAATAGCCAGCACAAACACAATGAGGCAAAGGAAAGCCCGGTATCTTCAGGGAACTGCAAGTATTTCTGGGAGTTGAAGATACTGGGGAGAGAGTTGTTGAGTGATTGATCATGGAGTGTAGGTCAGATAGAAAAAGGAGTTCACTTGGGCATTATCTACTGTCTGAGAGAAAATGGTAGTGAAGGACAGGAAATTTCTGTGCAATCAAGGAGCCAAGGTGGGGATACTAAGAGAGTAAAAGAGCTGGAAGGAAGTGGTTGGGGTTAGTGGGTGGGAAGTGTATTTGTGATATAAAAGGTGGAAGGTTCTGGGTAATGACAAGGTCCAGGCTGTGGCCATGAGTATGTAGAGGGGTTGAAAGTTACTGTAGATGAAACTTAGATGCCAATGTATTGGAAATGTCATCCAAAGAGATGTGGAATCACCCAAGATAGTGATAGGGTTTGGGTTGGGAAGGAAGCTAGGTGCCAAGTCTTTAGTCAATGTGCAGGAGTGTCCGTGGAATCCCTAGATGAGTGCGACATAGAAGAATAGAAAGTGGTGTATCCAGATGACATGAGATTTTCACTAGATGATAGAAATAGCAGTGGGAATTGAGGTCGGTGCATATCTTACCTACTGTCCTGGTGGTACGTGGTGCTGTAGGGCCTGCAGGTGGACTCAATAGACATCCAAGTTTCAGTGGAGGCAGAAGATAAAGGAAATGTACAGTTAAGACCTTAAACTTGTCAAATGATCCCACTGTCAAGGGCACAAATGAAGGGCTTCGGGGAGAAGGAAGCTAAAATCAGTTAGCAGGGCTAGAAGGGCAGAGCAGGATGGGGAGAAAGGATGGGGCAGGTGGGGTAATATGGATGGGGCTTGCCTTTTGCACAGGATATGGGGTGGCAAAGATGAGAGGCTTGATGGGTTCAGTTAGATTTGATGCTCTCAAGTTACACCTGGGTTCCATCTGGATCAGAACTGGTGCGTGCAGTGGCGGTCATCACCCAGGGAGCATTAGGGGTCTGCTGACATTGGCAGACTGCAGTCCTGTGCCATCCCTGTTCCTCTCCACATAGTCTCCCCTTCAGGTTCACGAGTTGTGGCCAGGTAGGTACAGTTCATCAGCTTTTTGTGAACCCCATGTCTTCTGCAAGGGAATCTTTACTGACAGCATTAGGCTGCTTTCTTACAACACCTGCTGCAAACCCTTTTACGTGTAGGTTCCAAGCAAAACCCGAATGAAACAACCCAGGGCTCAAACTGCTTCCCAAGTACTCACTTCTTCCCTAGGGGCTCAGACCATCATTGTCTTCCCCACAGTTCTGGGTCTCAATGGGAGGTCCATCTCAGGTGGGACACCCAGCTGGCTTCCAGGGATGCCAGTGAAAATGAGCAGTCCAAAATTGGGAGTGGTGGTTGCATTTCCCAATCGCTGTTTCCCCCTACTTGTCTTCATTCACATTTCTCAATTCTCTACCTGTCCTCATGAACCTCGGATACCTTTATGTTATATACCAATTGATTCCCAATTTTGGGCCTGGATTTACTGAACAATGCCCAAGAAAGATGTTTACACGCATTCATTTTTCATGTTTTACTTTGTAGTGATCCTAATAACACTTTACATTTATAGAGCACTTTTCCTCCTAAAAGCTTAAAGCACTTAACAAGAAACTATTTAACAACCTCAAAACATCCTTGGAAGATAGACGCATGATACTCAACTGCTGCAACCTCAAAAAATGCATTTTCACTTAGGACAACTTTTATTGAAAACAATATCTGAGGGGCTATCAGCTGAACTTTCTGGATTTATTTACAGTAATTTAGTCCCTATCTCTAAATCAGCAGCAGACCTTCCATGTCCACAGTGGAGTTATTTATGAGTTAGGAGCTTGTTACGGACCTTCTTTCTAAATTAAAGAATCTTATCCTCTCCATATCTGATCTTGATAACAGAACCAGAGAACATGTTCAAAACTCAGAGGTGACATAACATAGGGACTTTAGATTTTGCGATTTTAGGAGATAGGGTAGAAAAGGATCTTCGTGGTATGGTAGAAAGGACATGGTTCCCTGCACCGAAAAAATTGGCCTTTGATTCAATTCAATTAATTTAATTTAATAAATATGTTTTTGGTTTCTGTATCAATAAAGATTAACTTGACTATAAATAAAGGGAAAATGTAAAGGACAGGTGATATAAATGCTATAGAACTTTGTCACATAAAAGTCCAGGGACAGGCAGTCCTGGCTTTGATCTGGCAGCACTGATCCATCAGGTTGTCAGGAACTCAGTCTTCTTCCAGCTCAACACTCTGCCCTCTTGGATCTTTGTGGATCAAAATGATAGCATCTGCTTTGCAGGCAACTGGATGAAAGAAGAGAGGTTGAAGAACAAGCTGTCTCTTACAGGAAGTTCTTAGAAGCAGCCATAACATGTGTCATGTCCACATACATTCTGTTGTCCAGAACTTCATCATGTGGTCACACTTAACTGTAAGGGAGGTTGAGAAATCTAGTCTCTATCTGTGTGGCCATGTGGTTGGATGAAAATTCTATTAATATAGAAAAAGCAAGAACAGATTTCAGGGGAAAATAAATAGTAGCCCTTCGTAAGAGCGATTATCTGCAGGTCACTGCTGTTAGAGTACTGGCTTTTTCACTGAGTTGCTGTTTGACTTTGGACAAGCCAATCTTATTTCTGGGCCTTCATTCCCCTGCCTGCAAAATGAGTGGCTTGTCCTAAATGGTCTCTAAGGGCCCTCCCATTTCTAAGAGTCTGTGGATAAAGGAATGAATGAACAGATGGATAAATAAATGATAGCAAAGTGGCTTAGGGATCTTCATAAGGGTTCAGTATGCTCAACAGGTCACTAGATTTCTGCTCTGGGACTTTAAGGCTACGAATTTAGCTTGTTTTGATCAATAGATATGTATTCTCTATTTTATTCTTTAGTTATGCAATATAGTATACATTCAGAATCACGTGTAAACATATATGTATACTTTAGTAAATAATAATTAATATTTAATAAATAATAATTAACACCCATGTAGCCCTAAATCAGGACAAAAAAATTAGGACTTGCCAGCACCTCAAAAGTCCTTTGGGTGCCCCTCCTTCCCCCTAAGGTTCTGAAGCTTAGAGATAGTGCCACAACTTTTGTGATAAGCTTCCTTATTTTCTTTACAGTTTTCTCCATGTGCTAGTATCCCTAAATACCATGCTTTAGTTGTTCCTGCTTTTGAACTTCAAGGGTGAACTCATTCTGTACCTTGGGATGTAGATCTGCCTTTGAAAATATGTTTGGGAGATTCATCCACATTGCTGAGTTTACGACTTTACTTTGGTCATTTTAATTGCTTGCTGGGATCCCATTATGGCATGAAGGCCACAATTTATTTATCCTTTCAGCTGTTGATGGACCTTTAAATTGTTGGGAGGTTTTGGCTCCCATGAGCAATGCTGCTATCTATGGACACATTTCTCTAGAGCAGAAATAACCTGGGCACCAGCTGTGAGTTGCATGTTCATAGGATCATGAAACTGTCACGCCGTTTTCAAAGCAATTGTACTCATTTATGCTGCACTTAGCAATGCACGAGAATTCTTGTTGCACCCGCTTCTCTCCACACTTGATAGTGACAGGCTGCTCAATATGGATTTTGCTTCTGTAAAAGTTGAATTTATGAACTAGGACAGGCATGATTTAGAAGGGGCATTGGTGGCGTAAACCCTCGGAGGGAAGACGGAAACAGATGGAGATTCATATTCAGGCAGTCTGTTGCATAGTCCTTTGAGACAAGGGTCTCAAAGGTACTTTTGACTCAACATGTTCAAGATCAAATACCGTCTTCCTTTTCCACTCTTTGTCTCTTTCTGGTGAGACTATTGTCTCCATTTCTTCAGTTGATGATTGAGGAGAGAAAGAGAGGAGAGTTGACAGTGACAGGGAGAAGGCATATCAGAGCCCACATGTAGGGATTAACCTCAGAAAGGGCAAAGGGTCCCTCATTGAAAATTTATTTAAAATGCATATTCCTGAGCCTCACATCTAGATATTCTGATTCAGAAGGTGTTGCTTGGAACTCAGGAATCTGCATTTTTAAAAGTACCCAAAGCGTTTCAGATGCGAGCGGCTCCAGGACTACCTTTGGGAAACACCGAGCTTTAGGTTGAGGCTAAAATGCCAGCTGTATAAGGCACCACTTTAACATCTCCAAATAGTTATAGCAAGTCTTTGAGATACTTTTGATTTTTTTTCCTTAAAATACATTCGGTCGTTTTTGTTTTTGTTTTTGTTTTTGTTTTTTATACAAGTACACGAGCTCAGGATAAAAAGTGCAAGGGAAAAAAAAATACCACCTAGAATCATCCCATCCCTCAAAATAGTCACTGATTACATTTGAACCTTTCCTTGGAATCTTATTTTTTTCTTTTTCTTTTTTTCCTTTTCATGTAGTTAAACTCATTGTTTGCTTGATTTTTGTGTTCACCTTTTTCACTTGGCATTAGAGTACTAACAATTACCATGTTTTTTAAACCTCTTTATAAATGTTTTATTGGCTTCCCAATTCCACATAGTCCATATTATTTCCCTGCACAGTCCCTTTTGCAGAGGCATACCCCAGGTTATATATGATTCTGGCTGATTAGATATAAATCTGTACCTCTCTCTTATTCAAGAAAGAAATCATAACTAACTATACTCCCCGAATCCATTCACTCTCCCCTTCTCCTAGATTACAGTTTCACACTTTTTCCTTTTTTATTCACACTTCCAAATTCCTCCTCCTCCTCCACCCTCTCTCTCAGCTGAAGAACATACTTCAAACCTCACTAAGAAAGCTAAAGCAATCAGAAGAGATTGTTTCCGTAGACACAGTCTACCATATCTACCCATCTACCATTAAATTCTCTGCCTTCTTGCTAATTGACACTGAGGACAGTTCTGTCCTCCTATGTTCAGTCAATCCCTCCACTTGGACACTAGATGCTGAGCATATCACTCCAGCACACCATCATTATTTCACTTTCTATAAAATCGTTCACATCGGCACAAGGACATGTTTTTTTTCTTTTTTCTTACTTCTTCCATCATAATGCACAAACAAACACAATGCTCTTCTTGATTCTCTTGCAGTTACTATCCCATTTCTTAGCTATCCTTTGCAGCCAAACTTCTTGTAAGAAGTACCTACAATCTCTGTCTCCAATTCTTCACCTCTCATTGTCTCTTAGATCCACTGCTATGAGGCCCTTGCCTTCACCACTCCATCAGAACTGCTCCCACCAAAATCACCAGTGACCTCAATATTTCTAAGATCACTGACCATTTCTCAGTCTTGACCTTACTTGACCTATTAGCAGCATTTGGCTGAGTTGATCACTGCCTCCTTTTTGGATACACTGTCTTCACTTGGGTTCCAAGATGCCACCCGCTCTTCCTTTCTTCTTACTTACTAGATGCTCCTTCTTAGTCTTCTCTGTTAGATAGTTCTCTTGTCTTTAGTTTTTCAATATAACAGTGCCTCAGAGTTCAGTCCTTGAGCTTTGATACTCACTCACTTGCTTGGTAATAATCTCATCCACTCTCTGGAATCTAAATCAGATGTCTCATAAACAGCTTGAACTTAACAAGTCTTAAAATCTTGGTTTCCACCCCTCAGAGCTGCTTCTCCCATATTCTATCACGTCTTAACCAGTGGCAGTTCCATTCTTCCAATAGCTCAGGGCACATATGTTGGGGTTGGCCACGTATATTGGGGACATCCTTGATTCCTCTCTTCCACTCTACCCTATGTCCAATCCATGAGTAAAACTTGCTGATCTACCTTCAGATATATCCGGAAACTTACCACTTCTCACAATCTCCTCTGCTACTTCCCTGGTCCAAGTAACCATTACCTCTCAGCTGCATCTCACTGGATTATCTTCTAACCATTGCAACATTACTTTACAATTGGCCGGGCATGTCTTCTGACCTCATGCCCAGACTCTATGTTAGGGTAAGTCAGTATTTATATGTGGAATTGCATTTAAAGAAGCATCATATTTAGGGGACACTGAATTGGGGGTTCCAATTGTGCACTCAAGATAGGGACTGCTATGGTAAGGGCTGTTGCTTGAATAAACCAATTATCAAGATGCAAACACCAAGTTCCTGGTTGGTTCTGGCAGAGAGTTCCAACTACCTAGTAACAGAAGACTTGAAGATTATGAGTGAGTGTCCATGACAAGTGCCAAGAATAGGGCCTGAGAGAGAGGCACCCTATTTATAGGTAGGGAACAGATGTCCCCTGGGCATGTACACTTCAGAGGTGACTCCCCCCCAGGAATTCCTGTGCAGAAAGGAATAGGAGTACTGTGATGGCACTGATGGTGACTCGTGAAGAGAGCAAGACAGGGGTACAGAATTTCCTATGCATGACTGGGGAGTGGTAGGGGTGCTATGATGAGGCAAGAGCAGTGTCATTTAGAGCTGAATGGGGAGGGCGCTCTTTGAGGTTGCATCCATCCTTGCAGCCAATAGTCTGGAGCACACTCAGAAGCCTGCCATCTCAAGTTCCGACAATATCTTTAAACATATTCTAAGGGGTCACAGACTCCAAGGAAAGGGGGCTCAATGAGACAAGGCTCAATGCATTTGGGAGTAATTTATTTCCTTTATTTAGACTAATATCTCTTTACAGAATTACTAATGCAGCACTCTTTGCAGCCAAATTTCAGGGTGTGAGAATTCGGGGACCAAATTTGGCCCTTTAGGTCTTACTGGCTCCATAGAGCAAAGACATTGGATCTGGATTCCAAGACATGTTTACACAGCAATTAGGAGGCACCTTTGAATGCTGCACAATCTCTTTCTCCCATGATAGACTCTTTCATCATGACAGCTTTCTCCATTAAATTATGGCTGGAGGCACAGAACAATGCCTGCTGTGCTGGAATGTTCCAGGAGAGCCCACTGAGAGTACCAGTAATGAACAAACAATGGTACTCGGGCCAGTTCTATTGCACTCTGTAGACAAGGAATAAAGTTGTCTTGTTGGCATTTTGAGTGAGTGTAGGGAACGAGTCAAAGTATTTTCTTACAATTAATATTCACAAAAGCTCGTTATCAGTTTAGCTATCTTCCCTAGAAGCCACACTAATGTAAAGTGAGCCTTTTCCTTTATTTTATGGATTAGTCATCCATGGAAAAATAATGAGGTGGTCAAAAACATTTATGGATAATTCCATCAATCATGAGAAGAGGAAGGAAAACAAAATCTTTGTTCTTTAAAACATCCTAGAAATAAACAAATTTGAGTCACAAAAATTTAAGTCTTCATATTATTCATATTTCTAGAAATATTTATTATATGGAATTTTTAGAGAAATATTAGTTATTTTACTGTCCAAAAAACATATTTCATTAACACCTCAATTATCATGTTCTTCATTCCTTCTAGTTTTCATATTTATAAAAATATGATTATTGCTGTACTAATTTAATAAAATCAATAAATTATGATGAACAAGAAAACAAAGAGAAAAGAAACAAATGTGCACCAGTTAATGACTACTAACAGATGATGTGTTCCTTCTTGTGAAATTGGTTTTGTTATAATACTTTCTCATAATTAAAGGATTAATTAGATTCATAATGCTCTTTTGAGACAGTCCTCATTAAACCCATTTTATGCCTAGGAGAATTGAGGTATGAATAAATGGATTTTTCTCCAGGTTGAAAAAAAATTTTAATTTAATGCTTCAAGAATAGAACCTTGAGATATTGATGTCTTGCTTCCATAGAGCAATACACTAGAGTATGCGTGTGTCTTTGGGGTTGTGTGTGTTATTCCCTCATATTCTGCAAGCTTTTTAACTAACATTACCCTCCAGGAAAGAGAACTATAATATCTCACCTCAATCTAAACTCTGAGAACTGGTATGTGATAATAGGTACAGTTAAGAGTGGGTAGTCCCATAGGAAGTTGGCAGAGGATCCTGGGAAATAGTAGTTGTTCTAAGAGATTCCCTAAGGACAGGTTGCAGCTCTTCCTCAAGGGAGCAGTGTCTCCAGATAAATCTCACTGGACTCATTAAGTCCTAGTCCCAGGATTCTTGTCCCACCTCTGTCACTAACTTGCTGTGTTACTTTGAGTAATTACGGACGTCTTGTGTTCCTTTTAGCACTGTCGAATGAGAAAATGCTTGATCCCATGCAGTCCAAAGTGACATTACAGGAAGCTGGCTTGAAGGGGAACTGACAGTTGATCTGGATAATTATTTTTATTCTAATTGCCGTGGGAACTTAAGCCAACACAGCACTTTCTTCCTTTGCTTTGCTGCTCCCCCGATGTAACTTTATTTAGATTACCTTGGGGTTCTTGACCCAAATTTTCTTGATCAGTCTAGAAGTATTTACTCATGTTTCTTTAGCTGCAGTATTTACCCTTTTAGAGACCTTACAATTGGTTGTGCTTCCTCCTGTGGTTGATGATGATGTCATCACAGATAATAGCAGTGACAGAGCCCAGGGACTTAGTCCACTTGAGTCCATTATCAAGGGTTTTTAGGGGTTATATAACCCAGTTCCTCCTTGTTATATTCCCCTGTTAGAGATTAACCATCTGGCTTGGCAGAAACTGCCTTCTAACTGTTTTTCATGACAGTGGCCCTTGTGCCAAATGTTGGTTCCCATGGAAATGATTTAAAACACACGTTAAAATCTGAGAATGACTGTTTTTTTCATCTCATGGCTTCCATTGTCTCCTATAATACCAAAGTTTCTATTTTATTGCCAGTTACATGATTGTCACCTGGTGGAGAGCTACCAGCCTGGGGGCTGGGATTTGGGGGTATGGATCTGCAAGCAGGATTTCTATCTCCCAAAGTTATAGATATTGTATAATTATGGAGCAAATACCAAGAACCAAGAAGCTTATGTCTATTTACAATTAATGGGTAAAAGAGCCATAAAACTCTCAGACTCTTAGTATAAATAGCATATTTTATTAAATGAATGCTTTGGGGGAAATTATAAAGGCTTAAAAAATCCCCTAGTCTTGGAAAAATTTTTTGACCAGACCTATTAAAGGTTAAAAGACTATTTTGTATTGAAAAAATATATGCTTTAAAAACTGTCATACTAGGCTACACTTCCGGCCCCCTAGCTTTCAGAGTACTTTGGTTTAGGTGCTTTTCAACAAGTGGCTTTCTGGGCAAAGCACCTGTGAATCCCTAATGAGGACTGTTAGGGAAGTCACAGACACCTGTTGAGCAGCTATTGCCAAGATCTCACCTCCCCACCGCCTTCTCTGGGGAAGTCACAAACACTCGCTAAGAGGCCATCTCCTACCCCCACCTCCTTTTCTATTGTGTGCCCTTCCATAGCCCAGGGAGATGTTAAGTCGAATAAAAAGGTCCCACCAGACCTTAAACCCAGAAAGAGCTGCCCCAGATGCTTATCGGAACAGGAATTCTCAGTGACAAGGCCCCCTCCCCCTTACTTGGATGAAACCACACTCAAATCTTCTAGATTGGTCTCTCTTCTCCAGTGTGAAGTGGGCCATGTGGAGCTGCCATCTACCTGCCCCAACCTGGAGCAGTTTTTGACCACCCTGGGAGACAGACCTGAATGGGACTTTTCCCCTTGCTTTTTTGGATTTTTTGTGCTAAATGACCAGGGGATTATTTGCCCTTTTTGGACTCTGTTCTCTTCAATAAAGGGATTATTTGCTGAAAGTTTCTGTTATGCCCTCCACCAGCATTTCCACGACCTCCCACTGTAGCAACTCTCTCTTTTCCACTCTTGACACCTGCATAACTTTTCAGCCAAAGCTGGTGGTTGTCCCTCAAAATCTAATAGCAGCAGGTCAGCTCTTCCCTAAAATTCCACAGTATCATTTTCAGTTGTTACTGGAATGAAAAAGCAAATATTTACTTATTAACAGAAGTTGGAGTGATCTACACCTGAAGAGTAAAAAAAAAAGTGAGTGTGCACAGGAGGTCAACGTGGTTTGCTATGGGAAGTAGACCTGCTTCAGGTAATTAACTACACAAATGAGAGTGTGCCCCCATTTATCTGACATTTTAGAGGATGTGAACTCTCATATCATTTCATTTTCCACGAAAGGGAAATCCCTTCCCTAATAGTAGTAACAACAATAGCACTTTTTGTCTCTTACTTTGTTTGAGGTAGGTGCTGAATACCTTATGTTATTGACTCATTTAATCTTCTCAAAAAACCTACCATGTGGGTAATATCATTACCCCCATTTTGAAGATGAGGAAACTGAGGCACAGAGTTGAGGTCACATGTCCAGTGTCGTTTGTCTAGCTACTAGTTGTCAGAGATGGATCTGGAGTCCAACTCTTTTCTACACTACACTGCCTCTCATAGAGCTAATACTACAGTGTGTAACCATTTCAGAAGGATTGCAAAATAATGTTTCCTAACGTTTCTTAAGAATGTACAAAAAATATAATTTAACTTTCCTTCGATGGCTGAGAAATGATCATCCATCCTCCTCCAAGAGATAGTACGAATCCCATCATGCCTTTCCTTCCTGTTCCCTTACTCTCCACCAAAAGCCTAGGTCCGCCAGACGCTAAAGTCCACATGGCTTTGAACATAACCTAATCCAACCCAACTGCCCATCCTTCACTGACTTTCCAAAATGTTCCATTGTGCCCTCCAGGACTCAGACCTCAGCCCAACCCTCCATGTCAGACACCTCTTTGAATATTTCCTTCATCTTCTTGCTCTAAGTGAAAGTTGGCTTTCCACTAAAGACATTGACTCCCCTGCAACATTTCTCAACTGATAGCTAATTTTGGTTTGCTCACAGCCACTTGCTGTCATACTCTGTAGATTTTAGCAGCTTCTTTCCTGTTTTCCGTTCTGCTACCTCTCCTGTCAGCATCCTCAGTATAGAGTATATCTGTCATATCCAAAGTATGTCCAGTGATGTTTTCTTTCACCCCACCTCAACTACCCACACCATGGATATAATCCAGATCCTGTTATTAGCAGTAACTTCTTCATAGCCCAAATCTTTAATTCAGGTACTCACCTTCTGAACAATATATCCTAGTTTTTTAGCTCAGTTTTAGTACCCACAGCACCAACAATTATTTTATCCCTGATATCTAATTGATTGATCACACCACATCTTCTTTGCTTGTTCTCATGCCACCATTTTCCTCCTTACCCAGCTTGGATTCCATGCTCCACCATTAAAGTCACTCCTTTGCCTGCACCCTCAACAACCTTGCTTCCCTGTCCTAATTGCCAATTTCCCACCTACTATGAACCTGCCCCTGAGCAGTTCAGTATTGCTAGAGGAAAACCCATGGTTGGGTACTCAGCACTGCCTGGCAAGCTTCCTGCACTTCCCAATATATTTATTCCTTCCCTCTTCAAGAAGAACTTTTCAAACTTTTCCTCCCTTATTAAGCCTGCCATAGTTCTCCCCTCTTCTAACTTTCAGCTGAAGACCTCACTTGTGATTTCACAGAGAAACTAGAAGTGGTCAGATGAGAACTCTCATTTTCCTACTACTAAGGCTAGCAGCCTAATAACATCTGTACCCATGTATGCTACTTTTCCAACTGTTATACCACATGAATTATCCCTACTGAAATTTCCCACTTGTACCTTGGGGGGAAACCCCCTCCAGTAACCACCCTCTGCCCTCTTCTCTTCCCTATGTATACTCTTTTCCTCGGTGATCTCATCCAATCCCATGGTTTAACAAACAATCTGTGTTCTGATGATTCCTGAGATACAAACTCACATATCCAAAATCATACACAGTATCTCCACCTGGAAGTCTAAAAGAGCCCTTGCATTTAACATATCAAAAGAGAACTCCATCCACCCTCCCTGCAGTCCTACTCTCCTCCCAATCATCTTTCTTTGACATTTTCCCATATCCATGTACTTGATGCCAATCTGTCTTTCACACTTCACAAATTGGAAATCCTATGAGTTTGGCAACCCCATGATATCTCTTTAACAAAACAGTCAGAGCGTTCTTGATACAAGTTAAGGTGGATCTGAGTAAAAACCAAACTCCATATAATGTCCTATAATTCTGTAAATATTCCAGCCTCCTATTACTTTTGTGAACTTGTCTCCTTCCATGCTCCCTACATTGGGTTTTCTGCCGTTTCTCCAACAAACCAGACATGCCCCCACCTCAGGGCCTTTGCACTTATTCTTTCCTCTGCTGAGGATGCTCTCCCTCCAGATACCTTTATAACTTACTCCCTTCCTTCAAGTCTCTGGTCAAATATCACCTTCTCATTTGGTACTCCTTTCACTACACCCTCTAAAGGAGCACTGCTTCTCACCTCTAGTCACAATTTCTTTACCCAGCTTCTTTGTTTCTTCAGCGCATTTATTGATAGATTAAATTGTATTTAAACTTTTTTCTGTTTATTCTTTATTGTTTTGACTCTCTCACTAGAATACAAGGCCAAAGATGACAGATAACTTGTCTGTTTTGTTCATTCCTATATGTCCAGGAATTAGAACAGAGCTTGGCATGTAGAAAGCCATTCAATAAATATTTATTGACTGAATTATCCTCTTGTTGCTGTGTTCCACTTAGGCACTCCTTCTTCCCAAACGCTCCCTGCCAGAAGGGCCTTCAGTAGCAATTCAATAATGGAATTCATTATTTGGGGGGGGGGGGGGGTATTATTCAGCTTGCAGCTGACTAGGCACTCCTAAATGATTAAAGGACCTAATAAAATTTAAAAAAAATCATGCAATTTATGATCTCACAGCTTTATTGAGTGATTCATGAATCTGGCAGCATCCCATCCAGAAAGTAGAAGGGAACACCATGGAGGGAGTGGAAAGGGGAAGCTTATATAGGGTGATCACAGAAGCGAGTGAGGAAATGTTCTAAATCTGGCATTTATAGCATATGCTCCCTGGATCTGTGCTCCCCGAATTGCAATTCTAAACCCCAAATAAACACTTTTGTTGTCTCCCCCCCAAACACACACACACATATGCACACAATTGAAAATGTTAGGCACTTTTATTTACCTTGCCTGATTTGAATCTTAGTGTAACATTATGAACAAGGTGACATTTCTATTTTATAGATGAAGAAACTGGACATCAGTGATTTCATAATGTGCTTAAGTTCCATATCATAAGTGATATAGCCAGGACTTTTAAATACTTATCCTGGACACTTTCATACTTTCTACTGTGTCAGAGTGGTTTGTTTTTGTTTGGTTTGGTTTTGGTTTTATGGATTGGAGATAAACTAAACCAGGCAAAAGCTGGAAGAATTAATACATTGGTCTAAATGAGTTTGAAAATATGTGATACTGGAACTTTTTACTGTCATGGAAGACTAAAAAGCTACGGTAAACAATGCTTAGTTCATGATTAAAATAAAATGCCTGTGTGTGTGTGTTTGCTAAGAACTAGCATAGCATACTATAAATCTGTGAGAAGATAAAAGCTGAGCATAAAGTTATTTTATGAAGCCATAATCATTATTATGAATATCAACAATATAGTAATATCCTCAGGCTATTTGAGTTTTGTTAGGCTATTTGCTAGCATGTTAAACAGCCTCAGACTCCCCTTTTTTTTCAGCTCTGTATTTTCTTTTTCTAAAAATTGCTTTTTCTAAAAAGCTCTGCCCCCACTCCTCCCATCTAATTCTAGTTAATTTGTTACAGATATTCTCGTGCTTAGACAGACAGATATATACATGTATACATATGTGCACACATGCACATGAAAATGGGTCTTGCTATATGTATGGTATTTTGCAATTTACCTTATTCCCTTAATAT
Source organism: Choloepus didactylus (assembly GCF_015220235.1). NCBI lineage: Eukaryota > Metazoa > Chordata > Mammalia > Pilosa > Megalonychidae > Choloepus > Choloepus didactylus. The sequence goes on along the minus strand of NC_051334.1, from coordinate 181,053,337 downwards.
ATCATAGTTACGGTTCTAGGCTAAGTGCATATAGGTCTAACTTGTGTTTGTTTTTTTAAACATGTATGGGGAATTTAATTGCATGGCTATACAATATTTAATCTAATTTTCTTTTGATAAACATTCAAGTCTGTGTTTTTGTTTTGCTTTCTTTTCTTGGCTATTGCAAATGATGCTATAGTGAATATCACTGTAATATTTTTAAGCAGTCACCTTTTTATTTCTGAAGGATAGATTCCTGGAATTTGAAATGTTGGGTCATAAAGCATTTCCATTTTAAAGAGATGCTGCAAAGTTGGTCTCCAAAGATTTGTACCAATTTATACTCAAAACAAAAATTTGTGAAAATGCTTGCTTCCAAACGGTCTCATTCAAAACTGGATGTTCTAAATCTTTCAGGCAAGATTTGTCAGATGAAAACAGGTATCTTGTCTTAGTTTTTTGGTTCCTATGACAAATGCCACACAATGGTTTTGGCATAAACAACAGGAATTTATTTTCTCATGGCTCCGGAAGCTAGAAGGCTTGCTTCCTCCTGGGGTGGGTACAATCTGGTGCTGGCTTGAAGTCCTCCTGGTTCCTTGGCTTGCATCTGCTGCTCAGGTCACATGATGATGTCTCTCCTTTCTTTTCTGGGTCCCTCCTGGCTTCCTGCTTCTGGCTCATGCAACGTGGCTTTCTCTCTTTATGTCTGAATTTCTTTAGCTTACAGAGGACTCCAGTAATCCAGAGTAAGGTCCACCCTCATTCAGTTGGACCACACCTTAACTCAAAGAACTTCTTCAAGAAATCCTGTTTACATTGGGTTCACACCCACAGGAATGTGGATCAAGACCAAGAACATGTCTAAGTTCCGGTCCATAATTCAATCCATCACATACCTCTTCATTGTATAATTTTTCCTTTAACTATTAGTAAGGTTTATTGGAAATTTCTGTCTCTCCTGTGAATTTCCTTGCATCATTCGGGATACTGGCCAGAAGCATATAACATACTCAACTGAGGCAAATTAAAGAGGATTAAATAAAGGCGACAGCTTAAAAAGGTAGGTGCAGTGTTTTAAGCAGCAGTTCTCCAACTTTATGGACTCACGACCACTTCACCCTCTTAAAACTTTTACAAGCTCAAAGAGCCTTTGTTCAGGTCGGTTATCTGTCAGTATTTAGCATATTAGATTTTAAAATTAAGGGTTTTTATACTATTAACTAATTTAAAAAAACATTAATAAAAATTATTTGTTAGCATAACTAACATTTTCATGAAAAATAACTGTATTTTCCAAAACAAAATCACTGAGAAGGGTTGCATTGTTGTACTGTTTTGTGAATCTCTAATGTCTGGCTTAATAGAAGACTGCTCTGTAGTTATTTGTGCATACAATCTGCTGTGGAAATAGCAAATAACATCTTATTATTTTGATACATAATATAAAAAAATTTTAAACTTTTTATTGCAGTAGCATAGATACAATTCCAAATTTCCCATTTTAATGATTTTGTCCTCTTATATTCCCCGAAAAGGTCTCAAGGTCCCAGGGGGTTCTCTGGACCATATTTTTGGACTACCTCTAGTTTAAGGAAACCAGGAAGGGATAGTGCAGTAGTACCCCAGGGCTAGTAACAATTGGTAGCTATTACCACCAACAGGCCTGAAGGGATAAGGATGGCCTAGCACCATAGAAAGGGCTGCCTGATAGGAACTGTGTTCTTTGGTAGAGATACAACCAACCCGCAGTAACCTGGCATGGAGAAAACTGGAAGAAAAGTAACACTCTTTTTTTCTCCTCCAACCTTCATCTCCTGCTTTGCCTTCCAGTGGCGGCCAAATCCCACCAGAAGGTCCGGAGCCATGGAGCCAGTAGATGTAGTCCATGTGGGTCAACCTCCCTGATCACAGAGGCATGAGAAGAAGGGCAGGGGGTGAATCTGGGGGAGCAAACAAGAGATACCTAGTACATCCTTTTCATTTCCTTTTCCGATCGGTATTAACTTCTTTATGGTTAATGGGAGCTCTTTTCTTATCAGGGTGGCTCAATCCTTTGTGAGCTATGGAGAATTTTCTCTCAATTGACAATTTGCATTTGAACTTTGTTAACAATATCTTTCATAAACTAGACGCCTTTTATAGTTCATGTACTCAAAAACTTCATTTTAAAAATTTTTGTTCAGTGACATTTAAACTCCAAATTTATATATATATGGATTTATTGGAAGTAGTCTTCCAATAGTTTAATATTGTATTTATGTCTTAAGCTTCTGGAATACATTTTTTTTTGGTATTTGGTTAAACACAGAAGTCTATTTCCATTTTGTTCCAAAATTGTTTTGATATAGTTTATTTAAAATTCCTAATTCCACACTGATTTGAAATGCCACCTTATGATATATTCAGTTTATGGATATGCTTGGATCTATTTCTGAACTCTTTATTCCATTCCTGAGCTATTTGCCATTCCTTGTTCCAGAATGATCCCATTTTACTTAAATAACTTGATAGTGTATTTCAATTCTGTTATGAGAAGATGTCTCTGGTTAACAACCAGGTGTCTCCTCCTGTGGGAGGGAAATGTAGGTCCTTTACCACTTGAGCTGTGTGACCTACAGCTGCAAGATCTTGTTTTGCTGACCTCAACTGGATTTGAGGAAGTTCAGGTTGACACAGATAAATCACCCCCCTCAGAAGTCTGTATGTGTCAGGGGAAAATATGTATTATAGTAGAAATATCCTACATACATTTCTCTAATTTTAGGGTGGAGGAAACTTTGTGCTTCTTAATTACTCATTGTTGTACTCAGCAGCACACTTTTTCAGGATGTGAAACTTAAAATTTCAAGAGAAGGGGCTCACAGTGTTCGAAATAGAAATGCACATGGAGACACACTTTGAGAAAAATAAAAGATCCAGGAATCGAGATGATTAATGAGAATCACAGAAGGGAGGAATGAAATGGGAAATCAAATAGAGAGTTTTGAGGGAGAGAAAGAGATCACAGCAGCCGTAGTTGAGTGGGGAATTTGGAACAAAGAGATGGGTGAAACATTTTTTAGGAAGGTTGGTTGTGTTATAACTGCTAATCCCCTTCTTTGTTTCCTCAAGAAGCCATCTATAAAGATGTGCATTGCTCTTAAGGGCTTTTTGGAGTTGAATTTTAGTTTCTTTTCCACGTGTCACAATGCTGAAACAGGTTTCAAAGGAGAGATGAGAAAGCCTAGTTTTATCTAAGTTATGCCCCTGGTCCTTGGCTATTCTTATTGGCTTCCACAACTTCCTGTCAAGAGCTACGTTAATATCAATTAGGACTTCAATTAACATTCCAGGAGGGAAATATCTGATGTGAGATGTGAATCTGTTAGATTTGCACTTTCTTGATGTTCCAGTCGTATCTTTAGCCTGGAAATGTCACTTTTGTTGAGATTCTAGTGGATTTCTTTATTGGAATCATCTTTATCTCTCATTTTTAGATTTAATAATGAGTTAGAGTTCACAAAACATTTTTACACACATTATTTCATTTCCTTTGAAAAATTTCCTGTGAAGTAACAGATGGGTATATTGTGTGTGTATGTATTTAATCATTTACAGAAGACACTGAAGTTAAGAGAGGTTTAGTGCCTTGAATCATAAAGTATATTTAGAATCACCTGCTTGTGTATATAAATGTGTGTGTGACACTTGTTATATACACTTCATGTTTTTCTCTACCAATTGCATTGATTACTAGTTTTACACATGTAAATTTTCTGGTCTAATCAAAATTTCAACTTCATATAGTATACAATCATAAAATAGATTTTATACACTGATGCAACCAATAATTATATTAGATCTTTTTCTGACTAGTTCTATTTTAATTCTGACACCTGTGTGTTTTACAAAGCTCCAAGCTTTCTCTTTCTTATTGGTTACACCAGCAATAATAATTTTTGAAATTCAATTTTTATAGGAAGCTTAGTTTACTATTTTAAAATGGTGGATGGTTGCACTAATAAAGATCAGTCCTCAAATTGCTTGTTGGGTTTATCTTAACAAATGATATGCCAAGTCACTATTTCAAATACAAAATTTATAGTTATGTAAAAACCAACATTGAATGTACAAAGGCCAGGAGACATTGACCTGGCATCCTTACTTATAGATGTGCACCATCATGCATGTAAATTTATCTTATTTAATGTGTCATCATTGCTTTATGGGTTCAAATTTCCATTTTTGCACCATTTTGCATAATGGTGCTCTATAATGTTGTTTTGGTTTGCCAAAGCTGCCAAAATGCAATATACCAGAAATGGGTTGGTCTTTACAATGGGGATTTATTAGCTTACAGATTTACAATTCTAAGGCCATGAAAATGTCCAATTTAAGGCATCACCAGGACAATAACCTTCGAAGAAACGCTGCTGGCATCTGGGCCACCTCTGGTCACATGGGAAGGCACATGGCCGGCATCTGCTGGTCCTTCTCTCCCGGGTTTCATTGCTTTCAGGTTCTGGCTTTAGTGGCTCTCTCGGCTCCTCCAGTTTCTGGGGGTCTTTGCTTGTTTCTCTGGGGCTTTTTTCTTTCTCCAAGCTCTCTCAGATTTTCTGTCTTTTATCCTCTCAGAAAGGACTTCAGTAAAGGATTAGGACCCACCTTGAATGGGCTGGGTCACATCTCAATTGAAATAACCTAATCAAAAGTTCCCACCCACAATAGGGCTGCCCCTGCAAGAACTGATTAAAAGAACATGGCCTTTTCTGGAGTACATAATAGCTCCTAACCAGCACAAATGCCTAATACTTGAAACAAGAGAAAAGTTTGCTTTCCAAGAGTTATTCAAAATCATACGGTAATAACTTGATATAGTCATTTGAATTTACATAGATCATTTGAACCCTTAAATTAGAACACATTAAACGTTAAAACTTTTACTACGCAAGCTAGGTGGAACTACTGTATAATGGATGTCAGATGGCAGGCTGTTCCACTGAAAAAGGCAGGATTTCACAGGTGCTTGTTTCTCTTCTGTTTGGAATGTACTTCTCCCATCTCTTTTTACCCATTTCTTTTGCCTTCCTTCAAAATTATTTTTTCGAGCTAACCTTAACTGAAGTAGAACTTCCCTCTTTTCACTCTAGAACCAATTTTTATCTACCTCTCTGTTGGCATGTGCCATTTTCTATTCTATTTTATTTATATGCATATCATAGATTTCATACTGGATTATAAATTGCTGACGGGTGAAATCTGCATCCAATTTTTCTTTCTACCACCCTCTGCTGGACACCTTGTGTGTAGTTTCCTAGGGCTCCCATAACAAATTACCACAGACTTGGTGGCTTAAAACAGCAGTAATTTACTCTGTTATTCTGGAAGCCAGAAGCCTGAAGTCAAGGTGTCAGCAGGGCCACACACGTTCTAGAGGCTACACAGCAGAATCCTTCCTTGCCTCATCCAGCTTCTAGTGGCTTTAGATATTCCTTGGCCTTGGGAGGCATGACTTCAATGTCTGCCTTTATCTGCACATGGTCATCTCCCCATGTATGTCTATGTGGCTCAAATCTCCCTCTTCCTTTTCCTTATAAAGACCCCCATGCTTGGATTAAGGGCCCACCTTAAAACAAAGGAAGATCACATCTGAAGATCCTCAATTCAGTTACATATGCAAAGACCCTCTTTCCGAAAAGGGTCACATCCACAGATTCCAGGGTTTAGGACATGGACATATATTTGGGGATGTCTCTATTCAACACATGGAGGGTACTTGATATATGTTTAATGATCTATAGACACAAATACACACACAGACACACACGCAGACACACAGGCACAGTTTTGGGAAAAATACCACTGCATTATTTCCTTGACAAAGATTTAGCTCAGATTTACAAATCATCACAAGTTTAGTGGCTTAATATAATAGTCATTTATTATTTCACAGTTTCTGTGGGTCAGGAGTCTAGGCACAACTTAGCTTGCTCCTCTGCTCAGAGTTTTCACTAAGGTCTGGAGCTGGGGAATCTTCTGAGACCCAGGGTCCTCTTCTAAGCTCACATCATTGTTTGAAGATTCATTTTACTTGGAGCTGGAGAACTCATGGTGGCTTGCTTCTATAAGGCCAGCCAGAGAGCATCTAGGACTTCCTTTAAGGACTCTTTCAAAGGGCTTCCAAAGGACTAAACCTGAAAAACCCAGGGCAATCTCCCTTTAGATGGACTTAAAATTCAACTGATTTAGGACCTTAATTACATCTGAAAAATCCCTCCACCCTTGCCACATACTGTAATCTAATCATGGGAATAGCACCAGGAGGTAGAGATTATGGGGTTAGGGGAGCATCTCATAAATCTCCCTGCCACAGGTATATATACTCTTTTCTTACTATGATGTTGTCCTGATTTAATGTGAAATGAGTTTAATTTCTATATACTAGCTATTCAAAAAGATTCTTATGTGAATGTGAATGTTTTATTCTAGAGAAAGCAGTAGGCCCAACAGGATGTGCCAGAGTCAAAAATCTGATTCTGATCACTCTAGATCAAGGTGAATAATTTCTTTTATGTAAATAAGAATCTGCTTAAACTAGGTGCAGATAGTCTTGGATAATAAATACAATCACTGCCTGTATTGTGGCAGAGGGTTGCAGCTTGATCTTGATGAGATAGTGTCCATGCCGGAAAGCACATGGGGGTCACCCAATATAGAAGGAGGAAGGTACATATGCCATGATCAGAGAGGGCAGTGGGGACATCAGAGTCAACAGCATCAGGCCAAGTGAGAGGTAATGGTAAGGAATTATCAGTCCTTCTTTCATTCCCATCTTATGCAGTTAATGTTCTCTTCAAACTCTGTTGACCTGATGCTCACCAGTTGATTCACTTACTATACATGAGTCCAAGGATAGCAATAGGTTTCATCTTGTGGGCAATTATGATCAATTGGGAATGTAGTCTTCTAGAGCATTGGGTTGGGAAGAACTGTGAGACTGTGTCTGGGCTCAGCTCAACAGAGGATCCATTAGTAATGACTTCTTTGGGTCCTGAAGAGAGGAGAGGAAGTAGCACCTGTACCACATATCCACCATCTCTTGAAGATATCCAGTCTCCACCTTGATTGTCATTTCAGAGGACTGGATTACTATTACCTTTTACTACTACCTTGTTCACTTGTCCCTGAAATCCTGAATCTCTGTTTGAGTAACCTGCAAGTTTCTTTGGTACATCTAGGCTCTGTTTTCTCTTGCTAACCCCTCCCATTCACACACACACACCCCCATTTGAACCTTGCCCCTCTGATTTAGTGCAGGGGTCTGGGTTTGGGTTTGATTGGAAAATATGTTCATTAAAAATAGGTTCAGTTAAAGTTTAATAAATGGCCCTTAACCTGAGAGATCCCTGTGTCAGAAAAGTAAATGATGCAAACAAGAACTACAAGGTAAATACAATGGTTCTATGGTAGTAAGAGACTCAGTTTCCTTCAGTTGTTTTCTGCTTTTCCCTTCTTAGTATGTGGCTTCCATCTTCAAGGTCGCCTCATAATCATAGATGGCTAATGGAGTTCCAGTCATCACATCCACTTTCCAGTCAGGAAGAAAAATGAAGGTGAGGATGGGCAAAAGGAGGCAACTCTCACTTCAACCAGTCCCTTTTAAGGAACTTTCTCTGAACCTAACCCAATGACATCCACTCATAACTCACTGAAATGTGAAATGTAGTCTTTTAGCTAGTATCTTGCTTCTGGAATAAAATTAGGGATCTTTTAGTGATAAAAAAGGGGAGAAGAAATACTGAGTTCACAATGACACGGCTTCTTTAATCCAGTCAAATGAAGATCTGAGGGGTGACTGGTCAAGTCAGATGCCAGAGGTAGCTGGGAATTTATTTAATCCTACTATTTTCTAGGCATTGCTCTTAGCACAGGGGCTGTATCATTGAACAAATCAGGCATGGTCTTTCTTAAGATGGAGTTTCCAGTCTAGTGAATGACATTGAACAAATAATCATACAGTTCTGTATTTATATTTATCTATTAATTGAGTATAGGTTATTATGTGAACAATTAATGATAGTTAGAACTCCTTTAGATTGTATGGAGAGTGAACATGCCTCTGAAACCTTAACTTGTAAGCTGTGACAAGACATTTGAGTAAGTTTTAGCCAGACGTGAGCAGTATTTTTCCAGGCACAAGGAACAGTATGTATGAAGGGCTTACCATTGGAAGGATTTAGTAATTATGAGGAATGGAAGGAGAGCAAGTGTGGCGGAAATACAGAGAGTAAGGAAGAGATTTGAAGGATTTGAGATTATTGGATGATTTTATAAGTGGGGGTCAAAAAGATCATACCTGGTTTTTAAATAGATCTCTCTTGCAGCTACAAAATATGGGATAAAATAGGGAGTGTGGAGACCATTTAAAAAGAACTATTGAAACAATACTAGTGAGAGAGGCATGTTCTATCATGATAAGTACTGTTAGAACTGTTAAAAAAAAAGTACTATGAAAGCAGATGCTTTTAGATTCTATTTTACAGTCTGAAGCAGCTAGTATCTTTGTGGACCCTCTGCCCAAGTACCTGTGTAATATATCCTTTATGATGGTTAGGTTCACTTTTTAATTTGGCTAGGTTATGGTGTCCAGTTGTTTGGTCAGGCACTGGCCTGCTTGTTACTGTGAGGGTGCTTTGAAATGGGATTTGCATTTACAGTCAGTCGATTGCATCTGCGATCAACAAAGGAGATTACCCTCAGCCATGTGGAGAGTCTCCTCGTCCAACCAGAAGTCTTAAAAACCAGAACTGAGGATTTCAGAAGTCAGAAGTGGAATGTGGACAAAACTTCAGCATTAGTTCTTGCCAGAATTACCAGCCAGCCATCTTCCCCTGGTGAATCCAGATTAAGGACTTCAGCCTCACCTTTATCTGAGTTTCCAACTTGCAGCCTGTCCCAGGAAGTTCTGACTTGCCAGCCCCCATGGGTATGAGAACCAATTCCTTATAATGAATCCATCCATCTATCTATCTATCTATCTACCTCCTATCCATCCATTCATCCTGTTGGTTCTGTTTCTCTGGAGAACCCTCATACACTCTTGAAATTAGCTTGCTCCCAATGTTCCACCTTCCATTTACATCGAATTTTATGGATTTGACAAATGGATTTTTTTGGGTTAACCCTTAATTCCTAGAATTGATGATTTCCTTGTGAATCATTAAAGAATCATTCAAAGTATAAAAAGTTTCAAGTTATTTTTAACTGAGTCTTGATAAAAACAAGTAACTAGTAGGGGTAATAGGTATTAATCAAATCTAAGTAGCAAATTATTGCTTTTGTTAAAGGGATATGACTCAATAATGAAATACCTTAAATATTCTATCGTGTTTAGTTGAGGTTAAGACTTTTGAAAAAAACACACCTGTGTATCTTTGAATGTATATTTAGCTTCTGAAAAATGGCATTAATTTTTCTTTCTTACATTGCAGTAGATATTTTAAGAGGAAGAATTGGGAAGACATCTGATTGCTAGGTGTTAATAAGGTATTCTTTTCTGATTAAAATAATCCTATTAAAATGCTCTAATCAATATTGTTTTATCAGAGAATTAGAAAAGGTTTGGCTAGGGTCTAATTTCAGGACAGAGTAATGAATGGTTTATTTATTTTTAATTGTTAGGTTGCATGAATTTTTACGGTTATGGCTTTAATTTTGTGAAACATAAGAAATATGGGCTATAAATACTCAAATTATGTATGTTAATAATTTTGATATGGTCCTCATAATTTAATAGATTAGCTACAGAAATGCCTTGTTTAGTACTCAATCATTGTCAGAGTTTAATAAGGTCCCTCATTTATTTTCCAACATTAGATTACATTGGTGAATGGGTGCACTTTACACAAAGATACCAAGGTATATACAGTGAACAAAACTCCAGTTGATCTTGATGGCTTTTTAGGATTGTTGAATTTTCTACAGCTAATTAATTTAGTGCTAGTTCTAGTACTTGTTTTGAGTCCACAAAGCAACCAGCTATATCTCTGTAGTCAGAATTTACTAAATGATATGCTTGTGGCCTGAAAGAGTCAATGTGTTTGTGGCTTTGCATAATGTGAAAATTGGGTAGAATTTTCAGACAGGGCAAGGTTCCAGATTAAGGATTCAAGGATTCAATTTTCAAGGGCAAAAGCCATCTGCATTGGAGGCTGCCTGAGCCACAATTCAATTAAGAGGACAGTTGTTCTGTACCTACCATTTTGAAGATACTGCATTAGGCACCAGGACATTAAAGAAATGCATTTGATATGTTTTCTGTTCTCAAAAGTCATTCATTTATATGTAATTGAGATGGAAAGCAATTTGGGGAATGAAGAAAATATCCATCATCCATATCAGCTTGGAAACTCCAGAAAGCTCAAAATAATCATGAAAGAAACAAGTCAAGGAATATTTTTAAAACATGCAAATTTTAAAAATGATGTCAGTCTTTATTGATCTTTCAATGACTACAATTAGCTTAGATATTTTCAGCCACACTATATATTTCTTTAGATATCATCCTTCCTAAGGAATTTCTATTGAGTAGAAATCAACACTACAGGAATCATATTAGACTTCACATTAATATAATACTCAAGTATAAGGCAGTGTTATATTGGAGGAATAATTTATAAAATTCTATTCCAGGTCGTTCTTTCACTGTCCCCCTCCCATCTGCAATCAAGATTTATGTAGACATTCTGTTTCTCATGCTGCCTGGCTCTGTGCCTTCATAAAAATTTAGTAGATATTTCAAGGGATGCCATATGAATTCCATAGTAGTGTGGTAAAGAGGGAAGTTTCAGATTGTGAGTATGGAATTGTGAGAAGAGTGACTATGAAATGGTTCAAAGGAATGGACTGACATATTTAAATTTCTGTGATAGCTATATCTTAATCAAAATAGCTAGGCAATCCCAGCTTAGCCTCATAAATTATTACGTAAAATGTGGCAACAGAGAAAATAGAAAATAAGTTCTATATCCAGAAAATACTTGCAAATCGTATATCATAAGAAAGATATTTGAGTTTAGATATTAGATATTGAGTGAGAATGTAGATTAATTATTATTTCAGGTATTATTTCTGTCATTTCCATGAGAAAATTCTGGAAAGGAAATATGAAATTATATTAGTTTGAAGTAGATATGGCAAATATAAATACCAAACACTTCTTTCGGATGAGGAAATCTAGCAACCAGAGAGGTTAATGTCACAGGCAAATATGTTTAGATGTAAAAATCAATATTCAATTCAGTAAAAGACCTGCTGTTTGAAGAAGTCTGTTAGATTCCAAACAAAATCATCTAACCTAATTATTTTTAAACACATGTCATATTTTTATCAATTTGCCATTAGCAGCTCATTTTTACCTTTACTATTATCACTGATTGGTTCCATTGCATATTGAATGTTGTGGCTCATAGACCGATACAATTGTTCATTTTATACCCCTTTATCTGCTGGAGGAAGCTAAAGCGTGAATTAAGCAAAAATATCAAAGATATTTTATAATATAGCCACAGGCATGGCAAAATTCTAAAGTTAGATGTGTTTACTTTTAAATTCAGTTTAAGGTGATTAAGGAAGTTGTTGATAATTTCAGTTTTTTTAAAGAAGCAATATTGTGATGCAAGAATTTAAAAGTTATTAGATTTGATTTCTATATCAATAAGGAATACTAGCATTTATATTTCTAGAGTTTATGTTTAAGGTCACTTGGCTATGTTGCAAGTATTAATACTGCTACTACCGATACTCATACTAGTGCTATGATATATTGAACTCTACTTATATCAGGCACTGTCCTAGGCATATTGATACATTTTGGAATTTCACAAAAACTCTAAGAGATAAGTGGTATTATTCCCATTTTTCAGATAAGGAAACTGCTATTCAATGGGATTAAGTAAATTGCTCAAAATCATATAGCAATAAAGTGATAGAATAAGTCTTCAATCCCAAGTCTCTCTGACCTCAATGTCTGCTCTGTAAGGAATTTTCACAAACAGTTGGAAAATGCTCACTGTTCTAAGAGAAAATGTTGAAGAGGGCTGTTTATAATTAACTTCTGGGTTCCAGAGAAGAGGAGACTGTACAAACGAGTGATCCCAGAAGATTGTGAGATGATTCATGGTGTTTCTTCAACCAAGGGCTTGGATACACATGTGCAAGGCAAGATCACAAAATACTTTAGTAAAATTTGCCTAATGTGTAGATTGAACTTGAACAATAATTACAGAGGCCATACAGTGCTAGGAGATATTGGAATTAACTGTCTGCCAGTCAAAACTCAATATCTTTTAAAGGAAGACAGCATAATTTAGACTTCCTATAATGGATCACACACAATGTGCAGCTTAAAATAATAATGTGAGGCATGTGATGAATCAGAAAAATATGAGCTTAATTAAGGTTAAAAAGAAGTTACAAGAAACAGACCTAGACATGTCCCAGATATTGGAATAAGCAGTTAAGGATATTAAAGTAAAATATAAGGAATGACTAGATGTGCAATCTTAGCAGTGTAAAAGGAACTATGAAAAGAGCCAAATGGGAATTATAGAACTGAAAAGTATAATATCTGAAATGCAAAAATCAAATAGCAGATTTGAGACTACAGAGGAAAAGGTAAACTTGAAGTTTGATCAGTAGAAACTATCCATTATGAAGAACAGCCTTTTTATGGCCAGATTCTTTACATAGAAAACTCTAAGCCATGTACCATAAAAAAGGGCTAAAACTAATATTTATCAGGATCACAGAATACAAGGTCAAAATAGAAAATCAATTGTATTTATATATAATAGCAATAAACAAGTGGAAAATGACATAAACAAATCCCATTCCATTTATAGTAACATAAAACACTGAAAATAGAAATAAACTTAAGAAAAGGTATGTATGAAGGTACTAATATCTTCAATTCATTGCTGAAAGAAAGAAGATATAAATTAATGGAAAGTTATACCATGTTCATGAAATAGAATATTCAAAATTGTTAAGATACTAATTTTCTAAAAATTAAATCTATAGATTCAGTGAAGTCCCAGTCAAATTATCAACAGGCTTTTAGTGGATATTGACTAATTACAAAATTTATATGGGAATGCAAAAACATAGAATAGCCAAAGCAAATTTGAAAACCATTGTACAAAGTTAATAGACTCATACTACCTGATTTTGAGGTTTACTAGAAAGCTACATAATAAAGATTGCGTTTTATTAGTCCAGGACTTGGCAATAGATCCATAGAACAAATTAATGTCCAGAATACACTGATATGCATGTAAGCAGTTGAGTTTTTAGAAAGACATTGAGGTAATTTACTGGGAAGGGGTAGACTTTTCAGGAATTTATGCTACAACAACTAGATATTCATAGAGGAAAAAATGAAAGTTTACTACTACCTGACAGCAATGCAAAAAAAAATAATAATTTAAGATGGATCATAGGTATAAATGTAAAAGCTAAAACTACAAAGCTTGTAAAAGAAAACATAGGTATTCAGCTAATCTTCATTCATTTTAACATTCACAAATCTGGTATTAGCAAATACTTTTTAAAAAGGACTCAGAGAACCCTGGCCATAAAATAAAAATTGAAAAATTGATCTTCATCAAAATTAAAATCTTCTGCTCATCAAAGGAAAACATTAATAAATGTGAAAGCAAACCACAGGATAGGTCAAAAAATTTGCAGATTTTTCTGACAAAGGACATATAATCAGAATGTATAAAGAACTCCAGGTACTCAATAATAAGAAAACAAGCAACTGTTAAAAATTGGCAAAAAAGAAAAAAGAAAAAAAGACCTAAATAAAGACTTAATTAAAAAAGATAAACAGATGGCAAATAAGCACATGCAAATGTGCTCAACTTCATTAGCCATTACAGGAAATGCAAATTAAACCATAATGATATGCAGATACATACCCTTTAAAATCATTAATATTAAAATGATGGACAACACCAAGTTTTGAAAAGGATGCAGAGAAATGATTTCTCATATGGTGCTTGTGGGAATGTAGAATGGCACAACCATTTCGGAAAACTTCTTGGTAGTTTCCAATCATATGTCAAACCTATAACTACTTTATATCCAGCAACTACACTTCTGGGTATTTATCCATGAGAAATGAAAACATGCATCTACAAGAAGATGTTTTGAAGAACATTTGTAGCTGAAAATGTGAAATAATCCATATGTCCATCAATAACTTAATGGATAATCGAACTGTGGTATAGTCAAACAATGGACTGCTACTTCTCAATGAAGAACAATGGATGAATCTTAAAAACATTATGTTGAGCAGAAGTAACCAGAAACAAAATATTATTTATCATTAGTTCACCTTTGTAGGAAGCTCAAGAACAGACATAACTCATCCTTGGGATAGAAGTCGGAACAGTGGGTGTGTAATCATCTGCATCTTGATTATGGTGTTAGATATATGGGTGTATACATTTTCCAACACTCTTTGAATGTGCATTTTACTATATGTAAATTTTAACTCCAAAAAACAAACATTGTTATGAAACACTGGCACATCCAAATTAAGATTATTCAAAGAGACTTTAATAAAAGGATTTTTATAACATTGTGGGCAGGGCTAAAGTAAACTAAGAAAGGATGGTGTAGTATTCTAGAGCTTCTAACAGTAGAGACAATTATTACCTATAAGCTTTAACAGTGGGAGACAGGGTGAGAGTTGTTTGGAAATGACAGCCAGAAAGTAGATATGGACTTTGGTTTAGGGATACAGCCAGTCTGAGATGACCCCAGAGAGAGAAAACCCAAGTTCATGTACATGTACAAGAATTAATCACTTTAGCCATAGGTGTGGCCTTGTAAACAGGGGCTACGTAGGTGTTGCCTACTGTCTAAAGAATTGTATTTTCTGAAAGATATATTTTAAACTTTCTCCCCCCATGAGGAAAAGAACTGTCCTGGAGAAAACTCGGTTGTGGAAATTCATAATGGCTTTTTATTTTTATATCTTAAAAATAAATTATATTTTAATAGATAAAATGTAGCAGTATTTGTGAAAAAAACGGTTTACCCTGGGTGACTTGGCAATGATCAATTCGATTTTTCTATTGTCTAGTTCAGATAATATCTTGAGAGAAAATGTAATTATTCAGCTCTGAAGTACTTTGTCCAACTATCTTGATTTGTGAAATAGAGATGCTTTATTGCCACATATTCTTCTTTTTATTATGAGGTATATAATTTCCAATGATAAGATCTCCTTGGTGCATCCTATAACCTCAGCAGCTAACACTGTTTGTGGAAGTCCTTGTAAAACCTACAGATGCACCCATTATTTTATTCTATCTCCTTTACTGTGTGATATTTACATTGTCACATATATGACTTTCTAGGAAATTGTGGTGAATGACGACACGATTCAAAGACAGATGCACATTAATGTGAAAGAGTTGCCTGGTAAATATCATATTGTTGATAGTTTCCTCACCATGTGGATGTTTCCTGCCAGACACAGGAAACTGTGGTCCAGTAATTATCTCAGCTGCATAACCAGATACACCAATTTTCCAAGAGCCATTCTATTTTTACTAAGGATTATAAAATAGTTCTGTAACTGTTTGGTTCTGAAATAATAGTACTCTCAACAACAGTAATAATTAACAATTGTAGAACATTTTACATTGTTCTTTACATGCATTTTAATTGATCTTCAGGGAAACAGTATTAGGTTATTATCAGCATATTAGTAAGTAAACATTTTATTGACCACATTTTCCCAGGGCAACCACAATTGAAAGAGCATGATTTGCACAAGGTCATGAAAGCTATTACTGAGGGATCTGGGCCTTGGTATCTGATTTCATTATGTTACACAATTTCCTGATCAGTGGAAGCACAACCATTTCTCTTTGGAGAAGCAACTTCTCATTTTACTGAATTTTTGACATGTCTAGGACTATGATATAGGAAACCAATCAGGGACTTGGAAGCTGAGAATAGTATTTAAGAGGAATTCATTTTCAGTTGTGGGACCACCTATTAGGAGAGCCATATAGTCAGTGATCTGACCATCTCAATGTTCACCTGATTGAAATTTAGGGGTTATCTATCTCCTAAAATATCCATCAGAATATCAAGAAGTCCAAAATTTCTTCAGTATCAATGAATTCCCTGAGACTGGAAGGGTGAATATCATATTTGAGATACTGGAATAAAGCCAAACTAGCCGGTGTCCAGAGAGTGAGGTTGAAAGTTGTGTAGAATTACGCTAGAGATACAGGTGAAGCTCAGATCATAATACATCTTGTAGAACATACTAGGATTTTATACCCCATCATAAAAGGAGTTGGGAAGTCATTGAGGTGTTTTAACAAGGTAACATAATCAGGTTTGTATTGTAAAAGATCACTATGGTTGCTATGTGTATAATAGACTGGGGGCATTGTGAAGAATCAGTTGTGTTGAAGCACAATTAGGAAATGAGTTATGAGGCTGATGAAGCAGTCCAAGCAAGAGATGATGGTGGATTGGATTAGGTGGTTGTGGTGGGAGTGGAAAGATGTGTATGTATTTGAGAGATATTTACAAGGGAAAATCTCTAAGACTTGGTGTTAGATTGAATGGGAGGGAAATGTCACAGATAGCTGCTAGGTTTCAGGCATGCATACCTGGATGGATGATGATGACTTTAAATGAGATAGGGAACCCTGTGGGAAAGTTGGGTGAATTAACCTATTTATGATAAAATACTTAGCAATCGAGGGACAGACTGTGGATATTTATATACAAGTAATATCTACAAAAATTTCTAGGATATATAACTCTCAGTAATTAAATATTGAAATGTTTCCCTTGAAGTCAAGAATGAGATGAATATGGCTTTTATCATTATATTCAACCTTATAGGGAAATGCTAGTGTTTTAGTTTCCTATGCTGCTCAAGCAAATACCATGAAATAGGTCAAGTTAAACAATGGGAATTTATTTTCTCATGGTTTTGAGGCCAGAAAAATTTCCAAATCAAGGCATCATGAAGGAAATGCTCTTTTCCCAAAGACCAGCTGCCTGCGACCTTAGCTTCTCTGTCACATGGTAAGGCATATGGTGGTGTCTGCTGGTCTCTTCCTTCTCTTCCAGGTTTCATTGATTCCAGCTTCTTGTGTTCAGGGATTTCTCTCTCTTTGCCTCAATTTCATTCCACTTATAAAGAACTCCACAGTAATAGGATTAAGACTCATCCTGATTGGAGGAACCTAAGATGGCAGCTAGGTGAGACAGGGCAAAAAAAGCACCTCCATGAAAAATACTAGTTAAAAGCCAGAAAGTGACCCAGAACACCAATTCCAGCAATGCACCAGCTGGACAAGGTCAGCTAAATCCACAGGGACTGTGCACTTAGTGAATCCAGGAGTCTGCGTTCTGAAATGAGTGAGTGAGCCAGCTGAAAGTCCAGCGGCCACGCTGCAGTGTGGGAAAACCATGGGTTGGTGTTTGGAGGTGGACTAGTTCTTTTTTAAAAGAAAAAAACAAAAAACAAAGCAAAACAAAAAAAACAAAAGTGGCTGCAGGTACAGCAGCAAGAACCACACAGTGAAGCATGGCAGGAGCGGGCCGTGCGAACGTCTCAATCTCTGGAGTGGAAGATAGACATACCTGCACTTGATGCTAATTGTCTCAGAGCCAGGAAGGCAGAGGGGAACCAAAAGGAGAAAGAAAACACACCCCTTGCAGCCATCTTCCCAGTGGGCTGGGAACGCTCCTGCCTGGCACCAGAGCCACAGCCCAGAGCCGTGCCAAGGGTCCCAGTGTGACGGGAAGTGTTTTCTGCAACACCGCGCACACGCCACAATATCGGGGGTGGACAATAGCCTTTCGTGCACCCACAGCTAATTGTCCCGGAACTGGGAAGGAGGAGCTGTGCGAAAAGGGGGAAATTAACACGCCCCATTCAGCCATCTGTACAGCAGGCTGGGAACGCCCCTGCAAGTCCCGGTGGCCCAGGACTTCCCTTAAGGGCTGGCACATACTTGTGACCTAGCACAGCCTTCCCTCAGCAGAGGCCCTGGAAGAGCACGGCTGGGAAGAGGGACCCACTCAGAAATCCCAGGGACCCTACACCAATACCAAGGACTTGTAGGTCAGCAGCAGAGACAATCTGTGGCGAGAACGAAATGAAGGTTTAGGCTCTTGCAAAAACCTTAAATCTCCAGAAACACCTCGGAGATTTGATTATTAAAGCTGCCCTGCCTCCCTAACCGCTCAGAGACATGCCCTACATTCAGGGCAGACAGCACCAACAACACACCCAAACTTGGTGCACCAATTGAAACCCCACAAGAGTCAGATCCCCACACACCACAAAGACAAAGTTGGGGAGAACTGACTTGAGGGGAATAGGTGAATCACGGATGCCATCTGCTCGTTAGATAGAGAAAGTGTGCACCACCAAGCTGTAGATCTGACAAATTAGAGATTGGTATTTTTTAGATCCTGAAAGAACCCTATCAAGTAAAGCAAACGCCAAGAGGCCAAAAACAACAGAAAATCTTAAAGCATTTGATAAAACCAGACGATATGGAGAACCCAAACCCAAATACCCAAATCAAAAGATCAGAAGAGACACAGTACTTGGAGCAATTAATCAAAGACCTAAAGACAAACAATGAGAGCATGGCACAGGATATAAAGGACATGAAGAAGACCCTAGAAGAGCATAAAGAAGAAATTGCAAGAGCAAATTAAAAAAAAAGATGATCTTATGGGAATAAAAGAAACTGTTAACCAAATTGAAAAGATTCTGGATACTCATAGTGCAAGACTAGAGGAAGCTGAACAGCAAATCAGTGACCTCAAGGACGATAGAATGGAAAATGAAAGAACAAAAGAAAGAATGGGGAAAAATTGAAAAAATCAAAATGGACCTCAGGGATATGATAGATAATATAAAATGTCCAAATATAAGACTCATTGGTGTTCCAGAAGGGGAAGAGAAGGGTAAAGGTCTAGGAAGAGTGTTCAAAGAAATTGTTGGGGAAAACATCCCAAATCTTCTAAACATCATAAATACACAGCAAACTCCAAATAGAATAAATCCAAATAAACCCACTCCAAGACATATTCTGATCAGACTGTCAGATACTGAAGAGAAGGAGCAAGTTCTGAAAGCAGCAAGAGAAAAGCAATTCACCACATACAGAGGAAACAACATAAGACTGAGTAGTGACTACTCAGGGGCCACCATGGAGGCGAGAGGCATATTTAAAATTCTGAGAGAGAGAAATTTCCAACCAAGAATACTTTATCCAGCAAAACTCTCCTTCAAATTTGAGGGAGAGCTTAAATTTTTCACAGACAAACAAATGCTGAGAGATTTTGCCAAGAAAAGACCTGCCCTATTGCAGACACTAAAGGGAGCCCTACTGACAGAGAAACAAAGAAAGGAGAGAGACATATAGAGAAATTTAACAGACATATATAGAACAATACATCCCAAATCACCAAGACACACATTCTTCTCTAGTGATCACGGATCTTTCTCCAGAGTAGACCATATGCTGGGACATAAAACAAGCCTCAATAAATTAAAAAAAAAAAAAAAATTGAATTTATTCAAAGCACATTCTCTGACCACAATGGAATACAAATAGAAGTTAATAACCATCAGAGACTTAGAAAATTCACAAACACCTGGAGGATAAAAATGAGGGGGAGATGAAAACATTCTCAGATAATCAAAAGCTGAGGGACTTCATCACCAGTAGATCAGTCCTATAAGAAATGCTAAAGGGAATTGTGCAGGCTGAAAGGAAGGGACACTAAACAATTGACTGAAACCACATGAAGAAGTAAAGATTTCCAGTAAAGATCACATGGTAAATATAAATACCAATACTACCGTACTTTTTATTTGTAACTCCACTGTTTACTTCCTACAGGATCTAAAATACATAAACTGTAATGATAAATCAGTGGTTTTGGACTCAGTGCAAAATATGTAATTTTTGACAAGAACTACATAAAGGTGGGAGAATGGAGGAGTATAGGAACATAATTTATGTGTCCTATTGAAGTTAAGTTGGTATCAAAGAAAACCAAGATTGTTATGGATTTAAGATGTTAAATTTAAGCCCCACAGTAAACACAAAGAAAGTATCAGAGAATATGACCATATAGATGAAGAGTATGGGTTACGAGGAGTGGGGGAAGGGGCAATGGGGAGTTAAGAAATGAGTGTAGGGTTTCTGTTTGGGGTGAAGGGAAATTTCTAGTAATGGGTGGTGGGAAGGTGAGGGCATTGCAACATTGTGAATGTGATTAATCCCACTAATGGAATGCTAGGGAGAGGTTGGAATGGGAAGATTTAGGCTGTATATATGTTTCCACAATTGAAAAAAAAAAAAGACAGTCTAAATAGATAATGACAATTAAATGCCAAGGATGATCCTGGATGGGATCTGAGGATGGAGGAGAGGAGGCTCAAAGAGACACAGTTGTGACATAAGAAAAAAATGAAATATAGAATGTAAGGTTTGTATCAATGTTCAATTTCTTGAACTTCTTAGCTGTGCTTAATGTGATTGCATAAAGGGATGTTCTTGTTCATGGGAAATGTATATGTGAATTATATTGTTTGTTCAAGGATGTGTGCAGCTTGCTCTCATATGTTCAGAAGACAGAGCAATAGACGATGGACGATAGGGAGGGAGGGAGGGAGGGAAAGAAAGAAATGGAGTGACAGGATGTTAAAGTTGGTGGATTGGGGTATCGGTGGAGGGTGTTGTGGTATGCTGGAGTTCTGTGTATGGGGTTTGTATTGTTTTTCCAACTGTTCCTGTAAGTTTGAATTTATTTCAAAATAAAATTAAAAAAAAAAAGACTCATCCTGATTGACGTGGTCCACACCCTAACTGAAGTAACTTCTTCAAAAGCCCCTACTTACAATGGGTTCACACCCACAGGAATGGATTAGATTTCAGAACATGCTTTTCTGGGGTACATACAACTCCAAACCACCACAGCCAGCTAGTGAAATAAGGTAAATAAATAAGTAAATGGCAGAAGAACCAGAAAGAAAGAATTAAATCCGATAAGACTGTGTACTTAGGAAATCTGGAAGAATCTTGTAATAAACTAGCAATTAACAGGCAGATTTAACAAGGTTCCTTGATACATGTTTAAACACAAAAATGATTATAATTCTTTATATAAGCAACATATAAAAACAATATTTTAAAAATATGAAAATTTAAATAGCATTAGCAAACACCATATATATAAGAATAAATATAATAAAATATTTGAAATACCTGTAACCTGGAAACTGAAAACAAACCAAAGAAAACACTATTTCATCTTTTTTTTTTTTTTACAATGGATTTGCTGCCAGAACACAGATGTAGTGAAAACCATCACTATATCTTAAGCCAAAATGGGAAAGCAAAAGACTCATATCAACATTGTTGTCATTGGGCACGTAGATTCAGGCAAGTCCACCACTACTGGCCATATGATCTACAAATGTGGTGGAATCAACAAAAGAACCATTGAAAAATTTGAGAAGGAGGCTGTTGAGATGGGAAACATATCCTTCAAGTATGCCTGGGTCTTGGATAAACTGAAAGCTGAACGTGAGTGTGGTATCACCATTGCTGTCTCTCTGTGGAAACTGGAGACCAGCAAGTTTTATGTGACCATCATTGATGCCCCAGGATGCAGAGACTTGATTAAAAACACAATTACAGGCACACCTCAGGCTGACTGTGCTGTCCTGACTGTTGCTGCTGGTGTTGGGGAATTTGAAGCTGGTACCTCCAAGAATGGGCAGAACTGTGAGTGTGCCCTTCTGGCTTACACACTGGGTGTGAAATAACTAATAGTTGGTTTTAACAAAATGTATTCTACTGAGTCACCCTACAGCCAGAAGAAAGATGAGGAAATTGTTAAGGAAGTCAGCACCTACATGAAAAAAACTGTCTACAACCTCAACACAGTAGCATTTGTATCAATTTCTGGTTGGAATGGTGACAACATGCTGGATCCAAGTGCTAACATGCCTTGCTTCAAGGAATGGAAAGTCACCTGTAAGAATGGCAATGCTAGTGGAACCACACTGCATGAAACTCTGGATTACATCCTGCCATCTACTCGTCCAACTGACAAACCCTTGCATCTGCCTCTTCAGGATGTCTACAATATGTGGTATTGGTACTGTCCCTGTGAGCTGAGTGGAGATTGCTGTTCTCAAACAGGGCATGGTGGTCACCTTTGCTCCAGTCAACACTACAACTGAAGTGAAGTCTGTTGAAATGCACCATGAAGCTTTGAGTGAAGCTGTTCCTGGGGACAGTGTGGGCTTCAATGTCAAGACCATGTCTGTAAAAAATGTTCATCATGGCAATGTGACTGAAGGCATCAAAAATGACCAACCAATGGAAGCAGCTGGTTTCACTGCTCAGGTGATTATGCTGAACCACCTAGGCCAAATCAGTGCTGGCCATGCACCTGTGTTGGATTGGCACACAGTTCATATTGCTTGCAAGTGTGCTGGGCTGAAGAAGATTGATTGACATTCCCATAAGAAGCTGGAAGATGGACTGAAATTCCTGAAATCTGGTGAAGCTGCCACCATTGATATTGTTCCTGGCAAGTCCATGAATGTTGAGAGCTTCTCTGACTCTCCTCCTCTGGGTGATGTGGCTGTTTGTGATATGAGATAGACAGTTGCTGTGGGTGTCATCAAGGCAGTGGACAAGAAGGCTGCTGGGGCTGGCAAGGTCACTAAATCTGCCCAGAAAGCTCAGAAAGCTAAATTAATATTATCCATAACACCTGCAACCCCAGTCTTAATCAGTGGTGGAAGAACTGTCTCAGAACTGTTTGTCTCAATTGGCCTTTTAAGTTTAATAGTAAAAGACTGGTTAATGATAACAATGCCTTGTAAAACCTTGAGAAGGAAAGGAATGTTTTGTGGACAATTTGTTTTTGTGTGGCAGTTTTAAGTTATTTGTTTTTGAAAACAGTTCTTTTTAAATTGAAAACAATGACCAAAAATCTGTCGCAAAATTTTGAGACTCATTAAAACAAAGTTCAATGAGAAATACACTATTTTAAGAAATTAAAAATATAAATATAAATAGAGGAATATACCACATTTATTATTCAATTTGGGAAAGATGTCAATTCTCTGAAAATTTATCTGAAGTCTCATTACACTGCCAATCAAAATCACAGCAAGGTTATTTTGGGTGAAATTGGCAAACCAATGCTGAAATTCTCATGTAATTGAGAAGGAACCAAACTCTTCAAAATAATATTAAAGTAAAACAAAGTGGAGGATGTAAATCATGAGATATCAAGACTTTCTTTGAAGTTACCAAAAGACAATATGATATTTTCAAGGACAGACAAGGATATTTTCAAGGATAGACAAATAGACCAATGTAAAAAAAAATAGTCCAGAAACAGACCCACATTTATATGATCTCCTGATTTATGAAATAGACTCCAAATCAATTTAGTGGGGGAAAATGTGATTGTTTCAAGAAATTATGGTGGGCCAAATGGATGTACATATGGAAAAAATGTACCCTAAGCCCATCTCATTT
Organism: Choloepus didactylus; assembly: GCF_015220235.1. Lineage (NCBI taxonomy): Eukaryota > Metazoa > Chordata > Mammalia > Pilosa > Megalonychidae > Choloepus > Choloepus didactylus. Next base: position 181,029,734 of record NC_051334.1, on the reverse strand, counting down.
CACATATAAAATTTAATTCCAGATGGATTTCTGATCTAAATTTGACATGCAGCAGAATAAAGGTTTTATGGAAAAACAAAACAATAATCCCCAACATAATTTTTTTTAAAAAAAGGAAACATAGCTACAAATCCTGCAGACAGTAAGAATTAAATGGGTACCATGGTCAATTTATGTAAAAAAAAGAAAAGAAAGAAAGATAAAATTTAGATAAAATAGACATATTACTATTAAAATACAATTTACCCAAATGGATTCAAGAAAAAAAGATGAAAACATAACTGTCCTTTAAACATTTGGAAATTGCATCATTAATTATTATTTTTTTTACCATAAAGATGTTCTTGGTCTTGATCTGCATTCTGGTGGGTGTAGACCCATTTGTATGTGGACCCACTGTAAATAAGATCCCTTCAAGATGTTACTTCAGTTAAAACATGCCCAGACTTAATTAGATTGGGTTTTTTTTAAATTCAATTTTATTGAGACTGTTCACATACCATGCAATCATCCAAAGTGCACAATCAATTGCCTGTGGTACCATCACACAGCTGTGCATCCATCGCCACAATTAATTATTTTTCAAATTTTAAGAACATTTTCATTACTCCAGAAAATAAATAAAAACAAAAAAGGAAACTCAAATCCTCCCATACCCCTAACCCACCCCCTCCATTATTGACTTATAGTATTGGTATGGTACATTTGTTACTATTGATAAAAGAATGCTAAAATACTATTAACTGTAGTACATAGTTTGCAGTAAGTATATTTTTTCCCTATATAACCCTCTGTTATTAACTTCTAGTTATCGTGTCACATATTTGTTCTAGTTCATGAAAGGGATTTCTAATATTTGTACAGTTAATCATGGACGTTGTTCCCCACAAGATTCACTGTTTTATACACGCCCATCTTTTAACCTCCAACGTTCCTTCTGGTGACATATGTGACTCTGAGCTTCCCCTTTCCACCACCTTCACATACCATTCAGCACTGTTATTCTCACAACATGCTACCATCACCTCTGTTCATTTCCATACATTTAAGTTCACCCTAGATGAACATTCTGCTCATAATAAGCAACCACTCCCCATTCTTTAGCCTCGTTCTATATCCTGGTAACTTATATTTCATGTCTATGAGTTTACATATTATAATTATTTCATGTCAGTGACACCATACATTATTTGTCCTTTTGTGTCTGACTTACTTCACTCAATATAATGCCCTCAAGGTTTCTTCATCAACCCATTTTTAAGACAGTTTTGTTCACACACCATATGTTCTGTCCTAAATAAACAGTCAGTGGTTCCCTGTATAATCACATGTATATCCATTCACCACCATCATCACTATCTATAAAAGGACATCTCCATTTCTTCTACAAAGAAGGAGGAAGATCAAAGAAGGTAGAGGCACAAAAGAAAAGAAAAAGAAAGAAAAAAACAGCTAAAAAGCAACAAAAAGAAAGATGGAATCAAACTAAAGTAAAATAAAAACGTCAGACAACATCACCAATGCCAAGAGTCCTCTACCCCTCCCTTATATCCCCCTCTTATAGGCATTTAGCTTTAGCATATTGCCTTTGTTACATTAAAGGGAGCATAATACAATGTTTCTGTTAACTATAGTCTCTAGTTTGCATTGATTGTATTTTTCCCCAGTACCACCCCATTTTTAACCCCTTGCAAGGTTGACATTCATTTGTTCTCCCTCATGTAACAACATAGTTGAACATTGTATCACAATTGTTAAGCACTATAGGTTTCACTGGGTTATACAGTCCAAGGGTTTATCTTTCCTCTTTCTTTCTGGTGTCCAAATCTTCCTCTTTCAGCTATACTCACAGTCATCTTTGTTCAGTGTACTTACATTGCTGTGCCGCCATCACCAAAAATTGTGTTCCAAACCTCTCACTCCTGTCTTTTCCTATCTGTCTGTAGTGCTCCCTATAGTATTTCCTGTGGAGCAGGTATCTTGTTCACAAACTCTGTCATTGTCTGTTTGTCTGTTTGTCAAAGAATATTTTAAACTCTCCCTCATATTTGAAGGACAGTTTTGCCGGATATAGGATTCTTGGTTGGTGGTTTTTCTCTTTCAGTATCTTAAATATATCACACCACATCTTTCTTGCCTCCATGGTTTCTACTGAGAAATCCACCCATAGTCTTATCAAGCTTCCTTTATATTTGATAGATCACTTTTCTCTTGCTGCTTTCAGGATTCTTTCTTTGTGTTTGATATTTGATAATCTGATTATTAAGTGTCTTGGCCTAGGTCTATTTAGATCTATTCTGTTTGGGGTATTCTGCACTTCTTGGATCTGTAATATTATGTCTCATAAGAGATGGGAAATTTTCATTGATTATTTCCTGTATTATTGCTTCTGCCCCTTTTCTGTTCTCTTCTCCTTCTGGGACACCCATGACATGTGCATTCATGCACTTCATATTGTCATTCAATTCTCTGAGGCATTGCTCATGTTTTTCCATTCTTTTCCCTATCTATTCTTTTGTGTGTAGGATTTCAGGTGTATTATTCTCCAGTTACTGAATGTTTTCCATCTCTTGTGTTGTGCCTTTCATTTCTATAGATTCTGCCAGTTGTTTTTTCAAACTTTCGATTACTACCTTATGTTCACCTAGTGTTTTCTTTACTCCTTCATCTCTTTTGCCATATCTTCCCTAATCTTGTTGAATTGATTTAGTATTAGTTGTTTCAATTCCTGTATTTTAGTTGAAGCGTATGTTTGTTCCTTTGACTGGGCCATATCTTTGTTTTCCTAGTGTGATTTGTGGTTTTCTGTTGTCTAGGCATCTTGTTTCCTTGGTAACCCCAGTCATATTTTCCCAGACCAGAATGGGTTCAGGTCTCAGAACGGGGCTATAGTCAGGGTGTATCTTAAAGGAATGACAGACTTTCCTATGAGGTTTCCAGTCACTGTGCTTCTCCTAACTTGCCCAGCAGGTGGTGCCTGTAAGCCTGTCATTCCCCACTGGTGTAAAGAGGTGTGGCTCCTTTAATTTTCAGGTTAAGTTGTTTCTGGATTGATTCTTTTCCCCAAGGCCCTGGGTCTGAGTTCTGAAGGGAGGGCGGGCATTTGGGCTGGGCCCCACCTCCCTCTTCTTAGGGAAGATACACCTCCTAGGGAGTTATCTTCTGCATTTGAATTACTCCTTTGTCTCTCTGACTCTGTTAACTCCACCTCTGTCTGAGTCAGAGTGCTGAGAACTGCAGATGGTTGAGGATCTCTCCATTGAGCCACTCAGGTAGAGAGAGTAATAAGAGAAAGAAAGCCCCTTTTCAGAGCCATTCCACAGCCCCCCTCAGGTTCACCCCATCGGCCAGAGAGATCAACCATTCTTCTGGTCTCCCTTTCCTGGGGCACAGGCACCTTCTGGCTCTCTAAGGCCAGTCTCTAAAAGTCTCTGTATTTTTTTTTTCTTTTTTTAATTATTTTTTTTCTCTCCATCAGCCCCACTTCCTCTCCACTGGGAGTGACCTCAGGGTACTTTGTTGCTTGTTAGGGGTTTGTCTATGTTTGTAGTTTGTATTCAGCAGTCCACGTTTGTTAATTAAAACCCCAGTTGGAGCTAGGCTGAGCTATATTTGCTGGCTCCGGGAATGCTGCTTTCTCCTACAGTGAGGTCTTGCAGCTCAGCCAGCCATGGGGGTAGGGAGCTCACGGCACGATTCTGCAGTTTTTACTTACGGATTCTATGCTGTGATCTCAGCCATTCCACCCAATCTAGGTTGATCTACAATGTGTAGACAGTCATGGTTGTCTCCTAGCAGTTGTTCTAGATTATTTGCTAGTTGTTCCTGGTTGTTTATTAGTTGTTCCAGGGGACTAACTAAACTCCACACCTCTCCATGCTGCCATCTTGCCCCTCCAGCCTAGATTGGGTATTCATCTGAATTAATCGAATCCTTGATAAGCAGATTGTAAGTCAGATGGAGGAAGTTATGAGGAGCAGCCAGAAGATGGAAGTCAATGGAACCTGAAAGAGAAAGGATAAGACTCCTCCATGTTCATTGCCATGTAAGATAAAAGCCAGGTACCAAGGTTCACTTCCAGACAGCCCCAAAATGCCAGTCTTCAGGGAGAAAGTATCCCCTTTCTGACCCCTCAATTTTAGACTTCCAGCCTCAAAACTATGAGCCAGTAAATTTCCATTGTTTATGCCAATTCACTCTATGGTATTTGTTTTAGCTGCTAGGAAACTGAAGCACAGAGAGTGAAATGTAAAAAAAAAGAGGAATAAAATACTTGTTGGACATATAAGCAACAAAAGCCTCTTATATGGAATATATAGAGAATATGCAAATCAATAAGAAAAAGACAACCAATAGAAAAATGGCTAAAATCTTGAGTGGGCACTTTTCAAATGAGGAATCCCAAATGGCAATAAATTTAGGTAAAGGCACTCAGACTCATTAATAATCAGATAAATTAAAATTAAAATTACCAAATATCCATTGGATCAACACAAGTTAAAATGACAATAGCAGTTATTTAGGTATGAGGAACAGGAGCTCTCAAACACTGTTGGTGGAAGCATAAATTGATATGACTACTTTGGAAGATGATTTGTCATTATCTGCTTAAATTGAAGAAACAGAGCCTATGACCAAAATTCTGCTCCTAGGTATAGACCACTGACAATCTAATACATATATGTATCAGAGTACACGTACAAGAATGTTTATATCAGTGCTGTTCTAAAATAGTCCCAAACTGGAAAAGAACCCAAATGTCCACAAATGGTATAATGGATGGTTATATTTACATGGTGAGGTAAAACAGTGAAGTACAGCAATGAAAATAAATGATCTACAGCTACTCAACAGATCATGATAAATCTCATGAGCATCATGTTGAGTGAAAAAAAAAGCAAGGCATTTAAGATACGTTTTAGTATAATTCCAATAATTGTATTTATACAAACTAAAAAATAAGCTAGGGAAAACCATTTAGATATTTTAGGGAGGCACAACCTTTGAAATCTGGAAGGGATATATGTTGGGCCTCTGGGTGCTGGAAATATTTTATTTCTTAACTTGGGTGACACTAACCTGTGTGTCTTTATAATTTTTTAATACATTGCTTAAGTGTATGCGCTTTTTGTATGTGGTCATGTTTCACAAGAAAAAAAAATACTAAACATTATTTAGCAATGAGACTTTTTCAAAACCATGAAATGTTTTGAGATATCAGTCTCTCACCTTGTATTCCAAGTCATGCATAAGAATTTGCTCATAGATATGTAGATCTGATATTAAGTTCAAATAAAAGTCAGGGTTAACAATTTAAAAAACAAGTACGGTTTTGTGTTTCTCAGTTAGTCGTGACTGTTAAACAGCCAAACCTACCAATTACCTCCTACAGTTAAATCATTGAAAATCTTTTGAAATCCAAGGTAACCAAAAATAAGAGCAATACCTGAAATTGCCAGTACTACCGTAGAAGGGGCAGGTAATAAGACTGTCTAATAAATATCATTTTCATAATAATGTGAGTGTATATCTCAAGGAAACCTTGATTTTAAGCTAGTGACTTTAAAAAAATCTTGCAGGAAGTACCTCCGGGGTTTTGAGTATGATTTCAAAGTCAAACATCACGTATCTACCACCAAGGAAAAATGTGCGTGCCTGTGTGTTTGTGTGTACATATACAAGGATACACATACATGCACACCTAAAAATAGCCATTAGACTTTCTTGGCCTATAGAAAGGCAACCTTAATGCTCTTATTGGCACACTACCAGGGATTTAAAACATCCATTTCAAGACTTGTGCAGCTGTGGCGATAACATTGGCAATAGAACAGAAATTATATTTCGCCAGGAGAAAGTGGCATTCAATTTAAAAATTCTACACAAAGGGGTTTCAATGAGAATGAATGCCCTGTCCAATGCACAGGCTTATAAATCAGTTATTTAGGAATGGGCTGGTGTCAGCATCTGCCAAAACTTTTTTCAGGTTCAGAGAGTGAATTCAAGGGAAATGAGAATGAAAACCCATTAAATCCATCGCTGGCCCTTGTCTTTCTAATTCACAAATAAAAACACCATGCTCTTCAAAAATATCCAATGACATGGCCAAGGCAAAATATACCTCCAGGAAAAATAAATAAAATTATGTTCTCTTGAAAATTCTCTCAAGATCATGGTAAGGGGACCAGAGAGAGAGTGACAACAACCTACAGCTATGAGATAGAAAACCAGTTTTAGCAGAAGCAGAACTATGCATTGCTACTTGGGCCATGTGGAATGAGTAGCATGCTGGTTTATAATAGGCAAAAATGAGTTTCAGTTCCTGATGTGCATGATTTTGCGTCGTGGTCCCTCAGAAGAAAGTTGACCTTTTCCTAATTCCCGGTGGTGGGGAGAATGCCTCTGGGGTTGCACACTCTGGGAAGATTGATGACATTTAAAAGAACTGAATATTTAAGAGCATGAACACTTTATGTAATAGAAGCAATCTTCAATTTCAAAACAGTCACCTGCTTGCTAAAAATAGGGACTCCTAGCAAGAGAGTATCTCACTGAATATAATTTTCTATTGGTGTATTTTTAGTACACTGTACGATAAGGTGACTAATGGGAAACTTTAAAAGTATGTTTTAATGATGGGGATATTTCAAGAGTTTTTAATTCTGATAAGATTTCCCAAAGCATGATGCTATGAGGTGGGCAAAATCAAAATACAGCTCTCACCCCACGAAGAAGCTTTTGAAAGATTTCCTTCACTGTATCTTACCTTTTGTTGAAATAAGTGTTGTAGGTTTCATTATTTCTATTTCTGCAGTTTGGAAGACACGATAAAGAGAGTTAAGCTGTCAATTTCCTATTTTTAGCTCAGTTACATAGTACAAGTTCAATAACATCTTTGCGAGAAGATATTTTAGGAGCATTTGTGAAATTGCTTAAGGTAATTAATTCAAGTTCAAATTAGAAAATGAACCCATCAGGGACATTATTATCAAGAAGGAATTCTTTCAGAGTACAGCGTGTCTGAGAGCCGATATTTTGGGATTATACTTGATTGGATACTCTTAGAAATATAAAGTAACCAATGTTTATGCATGCATTTATATAAAAGTATCCCTTATTCATGGAG